>NC_053425.1:34632946-35308930 GCF_007990345.1 Gossypium hirsutum | reverse complement strand
AATGTTAATTTAATGGATGTTTCATTAAAGGACCTATTGACAAGTAGAAGATGATGATGAATAAGGAAACTAATATGAGACATGCTGCATGTCAATTTGCCATAAAATCATGGTGGCCGGCCAAGGAGTGATGATGCTCCACTCATTCTAATTTAATATGTTTCTTTGGTGAACAAATGATGGGGATAATAATAGAAAAGGGAACAAAAAAAAATGGGTGTCATACTGCCATCTCCTAGCCGAAAAACCAAGAAAAAGAAGGGGAGAAAAGAACTTGGAAGGAATTCGGCCATTGCTTGTGCCTAGGGGGAGTGTTTGATGTTGTGGCATGAAAAATGAGGGAGTTTGAATGCTTAATAAGGAGGGAAGAAGGAGTGTTCATATTTTCTTTCTTTTGCAATTGTTCTAACTAGAGGAAGAAGAGGAAGCAAGATTCGGCCAAGGTGGTCCTTTAGACCAAGGTATGTTCAATGATATTTTTGGAAGCTTACCCTACCTTTGGGGTGATGAGTCTAGATTCTATCTATTCCATGGTTGGATTTGGGGTTGTTGGAGAGTTAGGATTCGGCTAAGGAGTTTAAAAATAAAAGCTAGTTGATACCTTGATGCTATTAGCATGCTAGTTATATGGATGTGTTAAGTTGCTTGTTATGTTAGCATGAAAGTTGAAAATTGTTAAGCTATTTTGTTGGAGGTGCCGAACTTAGGACTAGGAAGAGAATGAGTATTCGGCTAACATAGTGGAAAGGTGGTGTTGCCGATTGCTAGATTTAGACTAGGGGAGTGGCTATAATGGGCATTAAGATGTGGAACTTAAGAAATGTAGTTATATGTGGACTTAAATGATGTTATAGTTGACATTGTACATGTATACATGCATTTCGGCCATGGTCTTTGCTTGAATTTGAGATTTGTAATGTGATTTTCCTAAATTGTCTATGAATTTTTGGTTGTTGATCCCATGGTAATGGTATATTGAATCCATGAAAATTTAGTAAGGTTGCATTCGGCAACTTGCTTGGAATTAAAAATTGATGTCTAAGCTTAGGTGATTTCGATGATGATATATATATATATTCATAAGTATATTTAGTTGATTCGGCTTTGGTAGTTGCATGAGGTTATTGGCCGAATATACTAACATACATATACATGTGAAATTGGATTGTAAATATTTAGCAAGGTGGTTAAACTAGTTAAATTATTGATTTAGCTCAAGGAGTTAAAGGAGGTGAATCGAGCAAAGGCAAAGAAAAGGTTATCGAGTAGCCGAGTTGGAACCGTCTTACCCAACACGAGGTAAGTCATTAAGCATGTAGTTGGTATTATTTCAAATGGTCATAATGTGTATGTATTGATGCTGAATGGAATGAATAAATATACATATATATATATGCATTTA
Source organism: Gossypium hirsutum (assembly GCF_007990345.1). Lineage (NCBI taxonomy): Eukaryota > Viridiplantae > Streptophyta > Magnoliopsida > Malvales > Malvaceae > Gossypium > Gossypium hirsutum. The sequence continues at coordinate 35,307,528 of NC_053425.1, read as the reverse complement.
CGTATGTGATGATGAAATTGTTGAATGAAAGAAAAGAGGTAAGATGTACTGAGTTGTTGATCTCGGCACTAAACGTGCGGGATAACCATTTATGACCATGAGATTGGCGCTAAGTGCGCGGGATTAAATTGTACAGCACTAAGTGTGCGATTCGACTATGTTGCACTAAGTGTGCGAAATGAATATGATGCACTAAGTGTGCGAATTGACCATGCGGCACTAAGTGTGCGAGTCTGACTATGTAGCACTAAGTGTGCGATTTGATTACGTAGCACTAAGTGTGCGAGTTGATTATATAGCACTGAGTGTGCGGGCTCAATATACATTCGTGAATCATTATGGACACTATGTGTGCGACACCATTGAGTCGATCGCGGACAGCGGATCGGGTAAGTGTCTTGAGTACATGGCTAATATGTGCTATGCTTATACTTGGTGTTGAGCTCGGTAAGTTGAACCTATGTGACAACTATACTTGAAGTCACGTACATAAAAATTTATCGTAGGATGGGTGAAAGGCCGTTTTGTTGTTTGATTGTAACGAAAATAAATTGATTTATGAAAATGCTTCAATGTCCTATTGATGAGTATATGGATTGTGAATGCATGAATTGATATGAAATTGAATCGATAGGTTGGAGGAACTATGGCATGGTTCGGTATGGATGGAGTAAATTGTCTCATTCCATTTTGTTTCCTCTTGTGATAATGTTATTGATGTATAGTAGTGCATTGCTTATGACTTACTAGTTATAAACTCACCCGGTGTTTCCTTGTCACCCATTATAGGTTGCTTGGACTCATCTATTTTGCGGGGTCGGGCCGTCATCGAAGTCATCACACCGGATAGCAAGTTTTGGTACTTTCTTCTTAGTGCGCTTAGAAGATCATTTTGGCATGTATAAGCTAGTACGTTGTGTTTGAATTATGGCATGTAAACTTTAAGCCATGCGAAAATGGCACGAATGTTCGATTGAGTTGGATCAAGGGTAGGCATGAAATGGACCTAGTTACTTTCGTAACAGATGCTGGCAGCAGCAGTGTCATGAGATTGAAAAATCACTAAAAATAGTAGGAGTGGAATTAATTGATGAATAAATTATGTAATCGAAGCTCGATGAGTCTGCTTTCATGAGGAAGTAACGAAAAGATCATATGGGCAGTATATTAAGAGATAATCAGATTTTGTGGGACAGGGCCAGAACGGTTTCTGGATTCCCTGCTCCGACTTCGGAAATTCATTATAAATTAACCAGAGATAATTAGGGGTCGTACCATATATGTACAGATTCCTCTCTGAGTCTAGTTTTCATAGAAACAAACGGCATCAGTATTGAAGCCCCGTGCAGGGAGATATCCAAGTCGTAATGGGAAAGGTCAGTGTAGTCGACCCCTGCAACTTGGGAGATTTGACTAATAAACTGTACTAATTGGCCCAACCAAAAATTCTAGAAAAAAATACATAGATGGGCACATGAGTCTAGTTTCTGGGAAAAATTACGAAACTGATTTTCGAGTTACGAAACTCAAGATATGATTTTTAAAATGACTAGTACACAGATTGGGCAGTGTCTGGAAAATAAATTTGTAAGGGGTTAAAGCCAGTTAACACCTCGTGTTCGACTCCGGTGTCGGTTTCGGGTTCGGGGTGTTACATTTTATTGGTATCAGTGCCATGGTTTAGTCGGTTCTAGGACTACCATAGCACGTATGAGTCTAGCTATACATGCCATAATGTTAATGTTTAAAAGGGTGATGACTTCTGACGGTTGAAATGTTTTGTTTTGATTAGTAAATGGATCCCGGTGAAGAAAGAACTCTAGCGGATGACGTTGAGAGCGTAGCGGCTGCTCCTGCGCAAGGGACGCCGCCTGTTGAACCTCAGTCATCTGCGAATAATCAAGGTGAGGGGGCTAAACAAGCCTTCTTTACCATGATGAATGAGTGGGTCGCGCAATATGCCCGAACCAACCCGGCTGTCCAACAATTCCCAAATTTGAATAATCCACCCAAGAGCCTGTAAGGCCATCAGTCGCTGATCCTGTGAGGCTGAGTAAGCCACCTGTAGACTTGATTAGGAAGCGTGGGGCCGAGGAGTTCAAGGCCATAGTAACTGATGATGCCGAAAGGGCCGAGTTCTGGCTTGATAACACCATTCGGGTGTTCGATGAATTGTCATGCACACCCGATGAATGTCTAAAATGTGCTGTATCTTTGTTGCGAGACTCAGCCTACTATTGGTGGAGGACCTTGATTTCCATAGTCCCGAACGAGCGAGTAACTTGGGACTTCTTTCAAACGGAATTCCGGAAGAAATTTATTAGCCAACGGTTCATTGACCAGAAGCGTAAGGAGTTCTTGGAACTCAAGCAAGGCCGTATGACTGTATCTGAATACGAACATGAATTCGTAAGACTTAGTAGGTATGCCCGGGAGTGTGTAGCTGATGAGGTTGCTATGTGCAAAAGATTCGAGGAAGGATTGAATGAAGATTTAGAGCTACTAATGGGTATTTTGGAAATAAAAGAATTCGTAACACTAGTCGAACGAGCCTGCAAGGCGGAAGAACTTGGAAAGGAGAAGAGGAAGGCTGAATTTGAAGCTAGAGATTATCGTAAAAGATCGACGGGTAAAGCTCCGTTCTCAGCTGTAAAGAAGTTCAGGGAGGACATTAATAAGTCGAGGGCGACTGCGGGAATTTCCATCAGGGCAAGACCATCGATGGGCTCCCGAGCTACTTCGGTAGCTAGTGTGGGCAATAATCGTCACGAGAAACCTGAATGTCCCCAATGTGGAAGACGACACCTAGGTGAATGTTGGGGCAAGTCTACTAGCAGGGTCTGTTACGGATGCGGTTCGAAGGACCACCTCATTAGAGATTGCACGGAGCTGGATGAGAAGAATAAGATTCAAGGTGCAAGACCTAGTGGAGTGACATCTAGAGGTAGACCACCGAGAATTTTTGGAGGCAGGGGTGGTAGTCAGAGGGGGGCTTCTGATACGGCCGATCGCGCCGAGAACCGTGCTCCTGCTAGAGCATATGCCATTCGCGCACGAGAGGAGGCATCCTCCCCCGACGTCATCACTGGTACCTTCACTCTCTTTGATACTAATGTGATTGCATTGATTGACCCTGGTTCTACTCATTCATATGTATGTGAAACCTTAGCAACCAGTAAGACTCTACCTGTTGAGTCTACTGAGCTCGTAATTCGAGTATCAAACCCTTTGGGCCAATGCGTACTTGTTGATAAAGTGTGTAAGAGATGCCCTCTAATAATCCGAGAATCCTGTTTTCCGGCCGATTTGATGCTTTTGCCGTTCGACGAGTTTGATGTTATTCTTGGTTTGGATTGGTTAACCGCGCATGATGCGGTTGTGAATTGCAAAAGCAAGACTATCGATTTGAAGTGCGCAAATAACGAAATAATCCGAGTTGAGTCTGCGGACTTAAGGGGGTTGCCAGCTGTAATATCAGTAATGTTGGCCCAGAAATATGTAAGGAAGGGTGCGAAGCATACCTCGCGTATGTACTTGATGACAAGGAGTTAGAAAAGAAACCCGAATCGGTGCCGGTGGTCTGTGAATACCCGGATGTTTTTCCTGAAGAGTTACCGGGTTTGCCACCTGTTCGGGAGGTAGAGTTTGGTATTGAGCTTGTACCTGGAACTACGCCTATTTCGATCGCTCCGTATCGTATGGCACTAACCGAGTTAAAAGAGTTGAAAGCTCAGTTGCAAGAATTGACGGATAGAGGTTTCGCTCGACCGAGTTTCTCACCTTGGGGTGCCCCAGTATTGTTCGTGAAAAAGAAGGACGGAACCATGAGGTTGTGCATTGATTATCGTCAACTGAATAAAGTGACGATAAAGAATAAGTATCCGTTACCGCGTATTGATGATCTGTTCGATCAATTAAAGGGAGCATCGGTGTTTTCAAAGATAGATTTGAGATCGGGTTATTATCAGTTGCGGATTCGAGATTCGAACGTACCCAAAACTGCTTTCAGAACGAGGTACGGTCACTACGAGTTCTTAGTGATGCCGTTCGGGCTCACTAATGCCCCTGCGGTGTTTATGGATTTGATGAATCGGATCTTCAGGCCGTATTTGGATCGGTTCGTAGTTGTGTTTATTGATGACATCTTGGTCTATTCAAGAGATGAGACCGAACATGCTGAGCATCTGAGGCAAGTGTTGAAAATTTTGCGGGATAAGCAGTTATATGCTAAGTTCAGTAAGTGTGAGTTTGGTTAAGAGAGGTTAGCTTCTTGGGTCATGTGGTATCCGCATTGGGTATTCGAGTTGACCCGAGCAAAATTTCAGCCATACTTAACTGGAAGCCTCCGAGAAATGTTACCGAAGTCCGGAGCTTTCTAGGGCTCGCCGGTTATTACCGATGATTTGTCAAAGGTTTCTCGATGATAGCCACACCAATGACAAAGCTACTTCAGAAGGATGTTAAGTTTGAATGGACGGAGAAATGTCAGAAAAGCTTCGATCAACTGAAAACTCATTGACTGAAGCTCCAATTTTGGTGCAACCCGAATCGGGTAAAGAGTTTGTCATTTATAGTGACGCATCCCTACTTGGGTTGGGTTGCGTATTGATGCAAGAAGGTCGAGTTGTGGCCTATGCGTCAAGACAATTGAAGCCACACGAGAGAAATTATCCAACCCATGATCTTGAACTAGCCGCCATTGTGTTTGCATTGAAAATATGGCGACATTATTTGTTTGGTGAGAAGTGCCATGTGTTTTCGGATCACAAAAGTCTCAAATATTTGATGACTCAACGAGACTTGAATCTACGACAAAGACGTTGGCTTGAGTTGTTGAAAGATTACGAGCTTGTCATTGATTACCACCCGGGAAAGGCTAATGTGGTTGCGGACGCCTTAAGCCGGAAATCACTGTTTGCTTTGCGAGCGATGAATGTACACTTGTCTGTTCTACCTGACAATGTGTTAGTAGCTGAATTAAAAGCCAAACCATTATTGACTCATCAAATTCGTGAAGCTCAGAAAGTTGATGATGAATTGGTTGCAAAATGAGCTGAGTGTGTTCCGAACAAGGAATCGGAGTTTCAGATTGATGATGATGGTTGTTTGAGGTTTAGAAGTCGTTTGTGCGTTCCAAGGAATTCGGAACTCATTCCGATGATACTGAACGAAGCCCATTGTAGCCGAATGTCAATTCACCCGGGGAGCACGAAAATGTACAACGACTTAAAACGTCGGTTTTGGTGGCATGGTATGAAGCGAGACATCTCCGACTTTGTTTCGAGATGTTTAATATGTCAACAGGTGAAAGCGGAACATCAAGTGCCTTCAGGATTACTTCAGCCGATCATGATACCCGAGTGGAAATGGGACCGAGTCACAATGGACTTTGTGTCCGGACTGCCATTATCCTCAAGTAAGAAGGATGCGATTTGGGTTGTTGTTGATAGGCTGACTAAGTCGGCTCACTTTATCCCCGTGCGTACGGATTTTTCGTTGGATAAACTAGCCGAATTGTATGTTACTCAGATTGTGAGATTACATGGAGTACCTATTTCTATCGTGTCGGATAGAGATCCGAGATTCACCTCGCGATTTTGGAAGAAATTGCAAGAAGCTTTGGGTACCAAGCTGCATTTTAGCACCGCTTTTCATCCCCAAACCGATGGTCAATCCGAGCGGATAATTCAGATACTCGAGGATATGCTGAGATGCTGCATCCTTGAGTTTAGTGGTTCATGGGAACGGTATGTACATTTGATTGAATTCGCTTATAACAATAGTTTTCAATCAAGTATTAAGATGGCACCTTACGAGGCTTTGTACGGTCGTAAATGCCGAACGCCATTGTTTTGGACCGAGCTCGGTGAAAGTAAAATTTTCGGAGTTGATTTGATTAAAGATGCCGAACAGAAAGTAAAGGTAATCCGTGAAAGTCTGAAGGTAGCCACAGATCGTCAAAAATCGTGTGCGGATCTGAAACGGAAGGACATTGAATATCAGGTGGGAGATAAAGTGTTCCTCAAAGTTTCGCCTTGGAAAAAGGTACTCAGATTTGGCCGTAAAGGCAAGCTGAGCCCGAGATTCATTGGGCCGTACGAAATTTCCGAACGAGTGGGGCCGGTTGCATATAGATTGATTTTGCCTCCTGAACTTGAAAAGATTCACGACGTCTTTCATGTTTCGATGCTTTGGCGCTATAGATCTGATCCTTCGCACATAATTAGTCCGTCGGAGGTTGAAATTCAGGCTGATATGAGCTATGAAGAAGAACCGATTCGTATCTTAACTCGTGAAGTGAAAGAGTTGCGAAATAAGAGGGTTCCGTTGGTTAAGGTGTTGTGGCTTAAACACGGGATCGAGGAAGCAACCTGGGAAACCGAGAGCTCGATGAAAGAACGATACCCAAACCTATTTACCGGTAAGATTTTCGGGGACGAAAATTTCTTATGTGGGGGAGAGTTGTGACAACCCAAATTAGACCCTGGTCGGAATGTGGTTTCGAGACCACATTATCGAGCCAAAAATTTATTTTCGTGTTTTAATTGCATAAATTGTTGTGTGACAGTGAATATATGAGAAATTAAATGCTTAATATTAGCATTAGGATTGTGAATCCATTCAAAAAGGACCTAGTTGACGAAGTTAGAAAAGATGATAGATGAATTATAAGATTAACTAATAATAGGTTGAGGAAGCATGGCTTTGCATGTCAATTTGCCCATAAAATTCATGGTGGCCGGCCAAGGAGTGATGATGCTCCACTCATTCTAATTTAATATGTTTCTTTGGTGAACAAATGATGGGGATAATAATAGAAAAGGGAACAAAAAAAAATGGGTGTCATACTTGCCATCTCCTAGCCGAAAAACCAAGAAAAAGAAGGGGAGAAAAGAACTTGGAAGGAATTCGGCCATTGCTTGTGCCTAGGGGGAGTGTTTGATGTTGTGGCATGAAAAATGAGGGAGTTTGAATGCTTAATAAGGAGGGAAGAAGGAGTGTTCATATTTTCTTTCTTTTGCAATTGTTCTAACTAGAGGAAGAAGAGGAAGCAAGATTCGGCCAAGGTGGTCCTTTAGACCAAGGTATGTTCAATGATATTTTTGGAAGCTTACCCTACCTTTGGGGTGATGAGTCTAGATTCTATCTATTCCATGGTTGGATTTGGGGTTGTTGGAGAGTTAGGATTCGGCTAAGGAGTTTAAAAATAAAAGCTAGTTGATACCTTGATGCTATTAGCATGCTAGTTATATGGATGTGTTAAGTTGCTTGTTATGTTAGCATGAAAGTTGAAAATTGTTAAGCTATTTTGTTGGAGGTGCCGAACTTAGGACTAGGAAGAGAATGAGTATTCGGCTAACATAGTGGAAAGGTGGTGTTGCCGATTGCTAGATTTAGACTAGGGGAGTGGCTATAATGGGCATTAAGATGTGGAACTTAAGAAATGTAGTTATATGTGGACTTAAATGATGTTATAGTTGACATTGTACATGTATACATGCATTTCGGCCATGGTCTTTGCTTGAATTTGAGATTTGTAATGTGATTTTCCTAAATTGTCTATGAATTTTTGGTTGTTGATCCCATGGTAATGGTATATTGAATCCATGAAAATTTAGTAAGGTTGCATTCGGCAACTTGCTTGGAATTAAAAATTGATGTCTAAGCTTAGGTGATTTCGATGATGATATATATATATATTCATAAGTATATTTAGTTGATTCGGCTTTGGTAGTTGCATGAGGTTATTGGCCGAATATACTAACATACATATACATGTGAAATTGGATTGTAAATATTTAGCAAGGTGGTTAAACTAGTTAAATTATTGATTTAGCTCAAGGAGTTAAAGGAGGTGAATCGAGCAAAGGCAAAGAAAAGGTTATCGAGTAGCCGAGTTGGAACCGTCTTACCCAACACGAGGTAAGTCATTAAGCATGTAGTTGGTATTATTTCAAATGGTCATAATGTGTATGTATTGATGCTGAATGGAATGAATAAATATACATATATATATATGCATTTACGTATGTGATGATGAAATTGTTGAATGAAAGAAAAGAGGTAAGATGTACTGAGTTGTTGATCTCGGCACTAAACGTGCGGGATAACCATTTATGACCATGAGATTGGCGCTAAGTGCGCGGGATTAAATTGTACAGCACTAAGTGTGCGATTCGACTATGTTGCACTAAGTGTGCGAAATGAATATGATGCACTAAGTGTGCGAATTGACCATGCGGCACTAAGTGTGCGAGTCTGACTATGTAGCACTAAGTGTGCGATTTGATTACATAGCACTAAGTGTGCGAGTTGATTATATAGCACTGAGTGTGCGGGCTCAATATACATTCGTGAATCATTATGGACACTATGTGTGCGACACCATTGAGTCGATCGCGGACAGCGGATCGGGTAAGTGTCTTGAGTACATGGCTAATATGTGCTATGCTTATACTTGGTGTTGAGCTCGGTAAGTTGAACCTATGTGACAACTATACTTGAAGTCACGTACATAAAAATTTATCGTAGGATGGGTGAAAGGCCGTTTTGTTGTTTGATTGTAACAAAAATAAATTGATTTATGAAAATGCTTCAATGTCCTATTGATGAGTATATGGATTGTGAATGCATGAATTGATATGAAATTGAATCGATAGGTTGGAGGAACTATGGCATGGTTCGGTATGGATGGAGTAAATTGTCTCATTCCATTTTGTTTCCTCTTGTGATAATGTTATTGATGTATAGTAGTGCATTGCTTATGACTTACTGAGTTATAAACTCACCCGGTGTTTCCTTGTCACCCATTATAGGTTGCTTGGACTCATCTATTTTTGCGGGGTCGGGCCGTCATCGAAGTCATCACACCGGATAGCAAGTTTTGGTACTTTCTTCTTAGTGTGCTTAGAAGATCATTTTGGCATGTATAAGCTAGTACGTTGTGTTTGAATTATGGCATGTAAACTTTAAGCCATGCGAAAATGGCACGAATGTTCGATTGAGTTGGATCAAGGGTAGGCATGAAATGGACCTAGTTACTTTCGTAACAGATGCTGGCAGCAGCAGTGTCATGAGATTGAAAAATCACTAAAAATAGTAGGAGTGGAATTAATTGATGAATAAATTATGTAATCGAAGCTCGATGAGTCTGCTTTCATGAGGAAGTAACGAAAAGATCATATGGGCAGATATTAAGAGATAATCAGATTTTTGTGGGACAGGGCCAGAACGGTTTCTGGATTCCCTGCTCCGACTTCGGAAATTCATTATAAATTAACCAGAGATAATTAGGGGTCGTACCATATATGTACAGATTCCTCTCTGAGTCTAGTTTTCATAGAAACAAACGGCATCAGTATTGAAGCCCCGTGCAGGGAGATATCCAAGTCGTAATGGGCAAAGGTCAGTGTAGTCGACCCCTGCAACTTGGGAGACTTTGACTAATAAACTGTACTAATTGGCCCAACCAAAAATTCTAGAAAAAAATACATAGATGGGCACATGAGTTTAGTTTTTGGGAAAAATTACGAAACTGATTTTCGAGTTACGAAACTCAAGATATGATTTTTAAAACAACTAGTACACAGATTGGGCAGTGTCTGGAAAATAAATTTTGTAAGGGGTTAAAGCCAGTTAACACCTCGTGTTCGACTCCGGTGTCGGTTTCGGGTTCGGGGTGTTACATCAACTGTGACTGTCATTCTTAAACATCTTCACATTTCAAACATCATTCTTCTGACTAATTCTGCCCTCACTAATTTCCACATTAAAATCAGTTCAGAAAAATTTCAGTTAATACCTCCTTTCAGTATCTTATCTAAATAAGTCAAGTTATCAAAGTTAACTTCTTCACTAATTATGATATTGTATAAACCAAATAATTCTAGGGTCAATCTAATATCTTTCTAACTCTGTCCTTCACTTGTCAACCATTCTCAGTCTCTGATCATATCTATGATTATTCTATCACTGAACTCTTTAATTCCATACGTAGGAATTTAATCAACATAATTCTCATGAATTTCCGTTATAAACACCTCATCGATAAGGAGGTAAGGTCGTACAACCTCTAACTCGATTCTAACATATATGCACACATATGACATAACGCTAATCAGAATCATATATCATCGTAGTTTTACTGTTCACTTAAGACAATTTGACATTCACATTTGTGGTACATGAAATTTTCGATTACTTCATTCAAACATGCGCACTCATTCATACATTCTATGCATTTTGTATACCCTTACTTATCACATTTACTAAATCATTTTTTTGTCAAGCATGCAACATCATATGAAAGCCAAACAAATACGTACGAGCATATCACCATATAAACTTTCATAGCACACATTATTACATATAATTTACAAATTCTTATTCATACTTTTTCGAATTTTGACTTATTATAACTACACTTTCTTCAAATACTTTAGTATCACTATCAAATAGTCGAATATAGCTCGGTTGGAGAGTAATTTTATTTTAGCAAGATAGTCTTCAATCGTATCGGAAGACATCACACTATCACATAGTGGTGGCATGTATAACTAGACTCTCACACTTGCTATGTTAGTTCGAGAACCGACTAAACCATAGCTCTGATACAACTAAATGTAACAACCCTTACCTCTAACCACCGCCAGATCAGGGTATGAGGCATTACTACACTCTTATACACTTTTCTGATACATACATTTCAATTATATATTAAAAACCTTTCATGAGTACCCTCTATGTCCCTATTATGGGCTTTATGATACCCAAAACAATCGTTGAAGTTGGTCCGGAACCAAACCAGAACTTTTTGAACACTTATACATTTTTCACTAAAACAGGGGTCGTACACCCATGTGACATGGGCCATGCCCATGTGGGAAGGCCCTGTTGTCACACATGCCCGTGTTAAAAATATCGAGCATTCTGTTTATGCACCACGGCCAAACCATACCCCCGTGCAGTACCCGTGTCCTAACCCACAGCTGAGACACACGGCCGTACCTTTAGCCCGTGTGGCACACATTAGGCTATTTTCCAAGCCCTTTTTATGTTCTTAACTCTTTGTACTAATATACGATATATTGACCTTTTTCATACTCTTAGTTATACTTATCTTAACCACATCATGACATTACTCATGTATACATAAAATAGGTTTACTTATAGCCATTATGAGCCATACATCATGGCTTTATACAATGGGACAGTATAAGCCTATACATTTGGCTAAATCATAATATTACATAATACCAAAAAATAAATCTCTATACATGCCACTCACTTATAGATAAATAAGAATTTTCGTTATTCCAACCTGACAAATCGATAGTGTGATGATACCTCCAACGATCTCCAACCCCGAGCCAATCCTGAAAAACAAATTAAGCTTTAAAAAGCTTGAAACCCTAACCATGGCTTCTTGAGAATTTTGGTAGCATGGGGAAGAGAATGAGCAGATTTTTGGGTTTTAAATTATGTCTTTTATACCTTAAAACACCCAAATGACCAAAATGCCCCTTTTTACTAAACCTTCAATTTTACCCTTCCATGTCTAACTTTGTCCATACCAAAATATAATGATCTATTTGCCATTTAAAGACTTCTAGTTTGAACCCCCATTTCAAACAAGTACTTATATTTTAGAACTCATATTTTGTAATTAATGCAATTTAATCCCAATAATAAAATTGGGCACTTTATCGATAAAATTACTTAACAAAATTTGCACACAATCACTCAAACATATCATGGACTCTAAAATAATCATAAAATAAATATTTATACCTCAGATTTATGGTGTCGTAACCACTGTTCCGACTAGACCCTATTTCAAGCTGTTACACGATTCTAGGACTGACGAAGCGCATATAAGTCTAGCTATACATGGCATATTTATAAACTGCGATAGTGTGACGATTCCTGACAATTAAAATGTGTTTTCGTATAGTAAATGGATCTTGATTGAGCCGTAGCTGATGATATGGAAAGTAATGCGCTCGCTCCTGCTCAAGGGGCAGCACTGGCTAATTCTAGGCCAATTACGAGTAGGCACGAGGGAGAGGCTAAGCAAGCCTTCTTCCAGATGATGAATAAGTGGTTCAGTCAATATATTAGAACTAATCTGGCTGCTCTACAACCTTCATCCCCGCCTAATCCTCCTCAGATACCTGTAATACCTCAAGTTATTGATCCGATGAGATTAAATAAGCCCCGGTTGATAAAATTAGAAAACGTGAGGCTGAAGAATTTAGAGCCACTGTTGATGACGATACTGAGCAAACTAAATTCTGGCTTAATAATACTCTCCTTGTGTTTTATGAGCTATACTGTGCCCTTGATGAGTGTATTAAATGTATTGTATCCCTACTTCGAGATTCTGCATATCACTGGTGGAATACACTGGTTTCAGTGGTTCCAAAAGAACGAGTTACCTAGGAATTCTTTCAGACTGAATTCCATAAGAAATACATCAGTCAGAGATTCATTGATCAAAAACGCAAAGTATTACAGGGTCGTATGACCTTAACAAAATATGAACAGGAATTTGTAAGACTCAGCAGATATGCTCGGGAATGTGTTTCGACTGAAGCTATAATGTGTAAAATATTTGAAGACGGGTTGAATGAAGACATTAAGCTGTTAGTTGGGATACTTGAGATAAAAGAGTTCGTTGTACTAGCCGAGCAAGCATGCAAAGCCGAAGAGCTCCAGAAAGAGAAAAGAAAAGTAGACTTTGAAGCTAGAGATTCACGAAAAAGATTATCGGGTAAAACATTTCAGTCAGTATCAAAGAAATTTTGAGATAAATTTAGCCGTTTAAAGGCTACTGCGGGCTATTTTAGATGTGATCGAGACAGACCACCCGTGAGTTTGAGAGCTACCTCAGTAGCTAGTGTTGGTAACATCTGACCAAACCAACCTGAGTGCAAACATTACGGTAAACGACATCTCGGCAGTTGTAGATTGAATGATCGGGCTTATTTTAAATGTGGTTCGATGGATCATTTCATTCATGAATGCCCTGAGTTGATTGAGCAAGACATGAAGTAGAATATGAGGCCGAGTAACACGGCAGCTCAAGGTAAACTACCCAAAAACACAGGTAATATAAGTGGCAACCAGAGGGGAACTAAGGACACAGCTGTTAGATCTGAAGCTCGCGCACCTACCAGAGCTTATGCTATCCACGCTCGTTAAGAAGCTTCATCTCCAGATGTGATTATCGATACTTTCACTCTCTATGATACTAGTGGTTTTGCATTGATTGATCCTGGATCGACTCATTCTTATATGTGAGACTTTAGTATCCAGTAAGACACTACCTATAGAGTCTACTGAGTTTGTGATTAGAGTATCGCCGGTGTGTTTTGGTTGATAAAGTATGCAAGAATTGTCCGTTGATGATACGAGATTCATGTTTTCTGGCTGATTTGATGTTGTTGCCATTCGATAAATTTGATATAATTCTGGGTATGGATTAGCTAACATTGCATAATGCTATTGTGAACTGCAAATGGAAGACTATTGATTTGCGATGCCAGAATGATGAGATTATTCGGATTGAATCTAATGATCTGAATGGTTTACCGATAGTGATATCTTCAATGTTTTTAATATCCTGAATTAGGGCCTAATCGGAATAGTGGTTTTGTGACCACAAATTCGAGATAGAAATAATTATTTTATAATTATTTTGATGTTTATGATATGATTGCATGATTGTGTGAAAATTTCGTGATGAAATCCTATGCCTAAAGTGCTTAAATTGAAATTAGGGACTAAATCGAATAATTTGCAAAACTTGCATTCTAGGAGTTTTTAGTATGAAATTGTTTTGTAATATTAATGAGGAGGTCTTAAATAGAAATTTGACCAATTTCTAAGTCTATGGACAAAAATTGGACATGAATGGAATTTTTGGAAAGTTTAGTAGTAAGGGCATTTCGGTCATTTAGTTATTAAAATGAATTAAAAACAAAATTAAAAGCCAATTTTTTTTCCATCTTCTTCATTAGGCCAAAATTTCAAGGGTTCTCCATAGTTAGGGTTTTTTTCAAGCTTCCAAGCTCCATAGTAAGTGATTCTAAGCCCCGTTTTTAATGTTCTTTACGTTTTTAGAATCCCGGTAGCTCGATTAAGCTTATACTACCAATAATTCAACCTAGGGTTCATATTTGGAAAAATACCCATAGGTGAAATTTGTGTATTTTGGTGTTTTATGATAGAACATGAGGTTTTAAATTATGTTAGACAACTTGTACTACTCGGTTTTAAGCAAAAACGAGTAAAAGGGCTTAATCGGTAAAAATACCTAATAGTCATAAGTACATGTTAGAGAGTGAATTTGATGTTCCCATAGAAGGGAAAAATGATCAGCATGTCATAAAACATAAGAATAAGGGATGAAGTTTAATTCCCGAGCCTAGGGGCAAAAGTGTAATTATGCAAACGTTTAGGGACAAAAATGTAATTTTTCCAAAGTTCGTATTAAATGCTGTTTTGATGAATGTATGTATTAAATAAGATTAATTTGGCATTATAGATCAAGAGAAACGAGACTCAAGTCGCGATCGAGGGAAAAACAAAGTTTACGAAGAATAGGCTCGATTGCTAATAATTTTGTACCGAGGTAAGTTCATGTGTAAATGTAGTAACATAATTGTCATTTTAAGCAATTTAATGCTGTTTATATGATATGATGCTGATTATTATCATGAAATATTATGCTTTGTGGTTATTGTTGAATAATATGTAATTATGTGAATTACTTGATGAGTATGAACTATCACGGAAGTATCGATTTTGATATTCCGTGGAAGATGGCAAAGATGTGTGATCGAGGAAAATGCCCATTTGAACCTTGGGAATAGATTACAATACAAGTGACATGTCACTAGGATGGTTGAGTTCCGAACTCGTTGAGTTGAGTCCGAGTTCGTGAGATGTAACTGGGTATCCGAACTCGTTGAGTTGAGTCCGAGTTCACTTATGGATGCGAACGCCCGAGCTCGTTGAGTTGAGTCCGAGTTCACTTATGCGCGGGTTACATGGTAGCTTGGCTACATAAGTTCCGCAGGCTATTGAGTTTGTCTAGCTGCGGGTATGGCTCTTATGTTCATGAGATCCGCGTATTCGAATTATATTCCGATGTGTTCAATGGGTGAATCTTACGTGATTAAGAAGAAGGCCTAAAACGAAGGTGACATGTTGGTAAGTGTGGTAAATGAGAAAGTTTGACAGGTATGTGCTTAAACCGTTGGGTTGAAAACTTGGTATGATGAAATCGTAGAAAGATATTAAATGTAAATGAAACATGAATGTCTTGGTGTTGTTTATGCAAATGATGTTTTATGTGAGATTGTGTGATTATGTTACTTGCTATTTGCATGTGAACTTACTAAGTATTTATGCTTACTCCCTCCTTTTCTTTCATTGTAGTTTTGACAAGCCGGCTTGAGAATCGGGATAGGTCGAAGACTCGTTCACACTATCCGAAGGCTTAAATTGGTAAAATGGCTTGTGTATTTTGAATGTGGCATGTATGGCAAAACACTCACTTTGTGTAATTGATCTTATGATATGGCTACGGTTTGGTAAGAAAAGGGTTTGTAAATGATTAGCCATTGGAATGGCCAATCTAAGTCATATTTGATGTTATGTATGTTTAAAATGCTATTTAGTCCATGAAAATCCTTAGTAAAGTGAAATTTGCCATAAAACAGAATCTGACAGCAGCAGTGATGTAAATTTAAAAAATACTAAAAATAATAGAAATAGAATTAAATGATGAGTAAGTTATGAAATTGAAGCTTAATTAGTCTATTTTCATATGGATTGAACAAAACAGGTATATAAATTATATTTTATGAGATATTTGAATTTTTGTGAAACAGGGCCAGAGTGATTTCTAGATCCGCTGTTCTGACTTTACAAATTCATCATAAATTGTAAAAAACAATTATAAGTCATGCTTTATATGTACAAATTCCTTATTTAGTCTAGTTTTAATAGAAGCAAACTTCATAGTCATTGAAATTCTGTACAGAGAGATATCTGATTCGTAATATACAGAGGTTAGAGCAGTCAAACCCTGAAATAGGGGAGACTTTAACTAATAAAATGTACTAATTTGCTTGACTAAAAATTCTAGAAAAAATTCATTAAATATATATATGAGTCTAGTTTTAGGTAAAATTTGCGGAATTGGATTTCAAGTTTCGAAACTCAAGATATGAATTTTTAAGCGACTGTGACGTAGATTGCTAGCTTGACTGGAAATTTTAAAAATAAATTGTTTGAGCTGTTTAAGTAATGAATTAAGTCTGTTAACACCTCGTGTTTGACTCCAACGACGGTCTCGGGTACGGGGCGTTACATTTGGTGGTATCAGAGCAGGTTTAGTCGGTTCTCGGACTAATGTGTTGTATGTAAGTGTTTTGCTATACATGCCATATATATATTGTGATAGTGTGACGACTTCTAACCTTTTAAATGATTTTTTTATAGTAAATGGATCCCAATCCAGTTGCGGCTGATGATGTAGAGAGTAATGCACTAGCTCCTGCTGAAAGGGCGGTGCCAACTGAAAATCCACCTCCTACTGTTGGTCAATGAGGAGGAGAAGGGGCTCGGGAAGCCTTTCTCCAGATGATGAGTACCTGGTATACTGAGTTCGTCCGTACGAACCCGAATGCACAACCTCCCCTACCTCCCCCGATTCCTCAACCTGTACCCCCGATGCCTGAAGGTGTAGATCTGATGAAATTTCACAGAACTCCAGTTGACAGAATCTGTAAACAAAGGGCCGAAGAATTCAGGGCAAATATTGATGATGATGCCGAGAAAGCAGAGTTTTGGCTCGAGAATTCTATTCGAGTATTTGATGAATTGTCTTGTACACCTGAGGAATGCTTGAAATGTGCTATATCATTATTGAGGGATTCAGCTTATCATTGGTGGAAGACATTGATTTCAGTAGTATCGAAAGAGAAAGTAACTTGGGAGTTCTTTTAAGAAGAATTTTGGAAAAAATATATTAGTGAAAGATTTATTGATCAGAAGCGTAAAGAGTTTCTTGAATTAAAGCAGGGGAACATGACAGTTACTGAATACGAAAGGGAGTTTGTCAGGTTGAGTAAGTATGCTAGAGAATATATTCCTACAGAAGCTAAAATGTGCAGACGATTTGAAGATGGACTCAATGAAGACATCAAAGTATTTGTTGGGATTCTTGAATTAAAAGAAATGGTAGTACTGGTTGATCGAGCTTGCAAGGCTGAAAAACTACTTAAAGAGAAGAAAAAGGTAGAGGCTGAGACTAGAAATTGGAAGAAAAGACCGACGAGCAGTTCATTCTCACAGCAATCCAGAAAATCTAGAAATATGAATCCTCGTTCACAGGTTTCGGCTGGACAATCATATGAAAATTCTAAGAAGCAAAATGTGGGTCCTAAATCTCAGACTACTTCTGCGGCTAGTGTGGGAAATACAAGATTTGTTAAGCCTGAGTGCCAGCGGTGTGGCAAAAATCATTTTGGCCCATGTAGAGCGAATGAATGTTTTCGGTGTGGTTCTCCGGATCATTTTATTAGAGACTGCCCAGAGAGAGCTGAGAAAGAAAAATTTCAGAATGTAAAAGCTAGTGGTGCAGACTCGAGGGGAAGATATTTGAGAAAAGATGGAAATGAAGCAAGCAGCAAAAATGTAGCCAGAGATTCAGCAGCTAAATCTGAAGCAAGGGCTCCAGTTAGAACTTATGCTATAAAGGCACGTGAAGATGCTTCATCACGCGATGTGATTACTGGTATATTTTCTCTTTATGATGTTAATGTTATTGCTTTGATTGATCCTGGTTCTACTCATTCATATGTATGCATGAAACTGGTGTCTAGTATGAATATACCTATTGAGAACATAGAATTTATGATTAGAGTGTCGAATCCATTAGACAAATATGTGATAGTTGATAAAGTATTCAAGAAATGCCCTTTAATGATTCAGGGTCATTACTTTCTGGCCGACTTGATGTTGTTTCCGTTTGATGAATTTGATGTTATTTTGGGTATGGATTGGTTGACATTGCATGATGCTATAATAAATTGCAAAGAAAAGGTTATAGAATTAAAGTGTGAAAGTGGTGAAATTTTGCGGGTTGAACCAGACAAATCAGAGGCATTATCTAGTATGATTTCTTCGATGTTGGCTCAGAGATATTTGAGAAAGGGTTATGAAGCTTATTTGGCTTATGTAATTAATACAAAAGAAGTTGAAAAGAAAGTTGAATCAGTGCCGGTTGTGTGTGAATTTGCGGACGTATTTCCAGAAGAATTGTCGAGTTTGCCTCCAGTCAGGGAAGTAGAATTTGGTATTAATTTGATACCGGAACAGCTCTGATCTCGATTGCTCCATATAGAATGGCACCAGCAGAGTTGAAAGAATTAAAGTCACAGTTGCAAGAGTTGACTGATAAAGGCTTTGTGAGACCGAGTTTTTCACCTTGGGGTGCTCCCGTGTTATTTGTGAAAAAGAAGGATGGTTCTATGAGATTGTGTGTTGACTATCGGCAGTTAAACAATGTGACAATCAAAAACAAGTATCCATTGCCAAGGATTGAAGATTTGTTTGATCAGCTAAAAGGAGCGACATGGTTTTCAAAGATTGACTTGAGATCTGGGTATTACCAACTGCTAGTAAAAGAGTCGGATGTGCCTAAAACTGCTTTTAGAACAATGTACGGTCATTATGAATTTTTAGTTATGCCATTCGGGTTCAAAAATGCTCCTGCTGTGTTTATAGATTTAATGAATCGCATATTTCGTCCATACTTTGTAACACCCCGAAACCGTGGCCATCACTGGGATCGAACACGAGGTGTAATCTGGCTTAATTCATCACTTATACAGCTCAAACAATTTATTTTAAAACTCCCAGATAAACTGTCAATCTGCGTTATAGTCACTTAAAAATTCGTATATTGAGTTCTGAAACTTGAAATTTAATTCTGAAAATTTTTCCTGAAATTAGACTCATATATCTATCTACTAAAATTTTTCCACAATTTTTGGTCCGTCCAATTAATACAGTTTATTAGTTAAAGTCTCTCCTATTTTAGGGTTCGACTACTCTGACCTCTGTGTATTATGAACCAGATATCTCTCTGTACAGAGATTCAATGACTATAATGTTTGTCCCTAATAAAACTAGACTCAATAAGGAATCTTTACATATAAGGTATGACTTCTAATTATCTTTGTAGAAATTATGGTGAATTTCCAAATTTGGAACAGGGGATCCAGAAATTGTTCTGACCCTGTTTCACGAGATTTTAAATATCTCATACAATATAGCTCATATTCTGTTTTACTTCTTCCATGTGAAAATAGACTCATCAAGCTTCGATTCCATAATTTATTCATTATTTAATTCCATTTCTACTATTTTTAGTGATTTTTCAATTTCACATCACTACTGCTGTCTGCATCTATTATTAGAGTAAATTTTACCTATTAGAGTAATTTAACAAACATATCACCAAGTATGATCATGACTAGCCATACCAAAGGCTAATCATTACCAAGCATTTCCTTACTACTCAATAACCATATCGTGAGTGTAACACCGGAAATGATTAGCCATGACAAACGGCATAATAATCAAATAGACTTTAACTATTGCTTATAACTAAGTATCATAAGACCAAATCCAACTTAACATTTATGCCATTTTCGCATGGCTAAAAGTATACATACCAAAGTTCAAACAAAACATAATAGCCTATACATGCCGAAATGTTCTCTTACACCAACTAAGAAGAAGATACCAAAAAGTTGCAAGCTGGTGTGATGACTTCGATGATGGTTCCGAGCACACAAAAATGGATCAAAGGAACCTAAATAAGTGACAAATAAACACACCGAATGAGTATATAACTCAGTAAGTCATAAGCATTACACTGCTGTCCATTTATAAAATATCATAAAAGAAAACAAATAATACAAGATTAGGTACTCCATCCATACCGACTATGCTATAATTTCACGCACATTTATCATTACATGCTCTCAACTAGCCAAGCCTCCATTGACATCTCGTATGATATTCGATATAATATTTGATGCATTTCCACACATCATTTTATTTTCGTTTAGATTATACTAATAATAGCATTTCATCTATTCCACAATAATCTTATGTTCCTAACTTCAAATATAATCACCACATAGGTTCAAGACTTACCAAGCTCAGTTCCAAATATAAACATAACGTCTATTCCTTATGAACTCAAAATATCTACTCATTCCGCTGTCCATGATTTACTCGATAAAGTCGCACACTTAACGTTAATAATTATTCGAAAATATATAGTAAGTCCGCACACTTAGTGCTTAATAGTCAAACTCGCACACTTAGTGCCAATCTCATTATCGTAAATGTTTATACCCGCACACTTAGTGCCGAAATCAACAACTCAATACATCTCATTTCTTTTTACAATCGATAATTTTGTCACTACATGCATTTATATATCATCCCATTCGGCATAAGTACATAAGTATATGATTATTTAAATCAATACAAAATATATGCTTAATAACTTACCTTGTGTTGGGTAAAACGGTTCCAACTCGGCTACTCGATGTTCTTTCCTTTGCCTTTGCTTGATTCTCCTCCTTTAACTTCTTGAGCTTAATCAATAAATTAACTAGTTTAACCGTCTTGCTAAATATTTATATCAAAATATTAATGATTTCATATCATAGGAGATACATGACTAATTCTTATCTTCCTACCATATGTTTTTGAGCTATTCGGCTAATAACCATATGCTATCACCCTACTATCAATAATCCAATCACACATGCATATATATATATGGCCGAATGTGCAAAGCTTAGACTCAACATCACCTATGCTCTTAATTTGATGACCGAATATGCATACATATATATATGATATCAACTATACTATCATCTTTAATTCACCTAAACACAAAATTTCATCTCATGAACACTTGACCGAATTTTTCCTAATCTAGCATGGCTTCACATCTATTTGTAACATCCTATAAATCCACATATACCACATTTCTACATAAATTTTCTTTTACTTTTCCACTACTTCCATTCACAACATCAAAAGCACCATACACTTAGCATTTACCTCTTCCTAACCATATGCCATCTAAGTACCCTTTTAGGTAGAAAATTAACATATGGGTTGTAATAAGACATTGGCTACTAACTAGATTTTCACAAGAATTTAGTAAAAGTAACATAAATCCTACCTTAATCAACCCCTTTTGAGTTGGCCGAATGTCTAGAGCATTTCTTCTTTCCTTCTCCTAACTCACGGCAATTGCAAGAAAAGAAAGAAGATGAATACTCCCTCTTCCTTCCTTATTTTATTTATCTTTTCTTTTTAATTCCTTTCTTTAATTTATTTTAATTGCTAACTAATAAAAGAATTACATTGAAATTCAACCTAGTGGATGGGCATCATGGCTTGGCCGGCCACTACTTGGGTTTTTGGGCAATTTGACATGCAAACCCAAGTTTCCTCACTTTGTTATTATTTGGTCCTTACATATCCCCCTATCATATTTTCTTAAGTTCTCAACTAAGTCAATCACATGAAATTCACATTCATAAGTCTAAATTAAAACATCAAATTTTCACACATGCACTAATACTCATAGAGGATATGCAACCAAATTTTTAAATAAATTTTGGGACTCGGTCTTGTGGCCTCGAAACCACATTCCGACTAGGGTTGAATTAGGACTGTCACATACTTGGACAAATTTGTTGTGATGTTTATAGATGATATTTTAATTTATTCAAAAGATGAGACAGAGCATGCTGAGCATTTGAGGATAGTTTTGCAAACTTTGAAAGATAAGCAGCTGTATGCTAAGTTTAGTAAAAGTGAATTTGGCTCCGGGAAGTTGGATTTTTGGGTCATATTGTTTCAGGTGATGGCATACGAGTTGATCTTAGTAAGATTTCAGCCATTGTTGATTGGAAACCACCGAAAAATATAACCGAGGTTAGAAGTTTCTTGGGGCTAGCTGGGTATTATCGGCGGTTTGTAAATGGATTTTCTATAATTACTGCTCCTATGACTAGACTACTCCGAAAGAATGTTAAATTTGAATGGATGGAAGAATGTCAACAGAGTTTTGAAGAATTGAAAAAGTTATTAACTGAAGCACCAGTGTTGGTACAACCCGAATTAGGTAAAGAATTTGTGGTGTATAGTGATGCTTCTCGAAATGGCTTAGGATGTGTACTTATGCAAGAAGGAAAAGTGGTGGCTTATGCTTCGAGGCAGTTAAAATCTCACGAAAGAAATTATCCGACTCATGATTTGGAATTGGCTGCTATAGTGTTTGCTTTGAAGATTTGGCGACATTATTTGTATGGTGAAAAGTGCCGAGTATATACCGACCACAAAAGTCTTAAGTACTTGATGTCACAAAAAAACTTGAATTTGAGACAACGAAGATGGTTGGAGTTATTGAAAGATTACGAGCTTATTATTGATTACCATCCGGGAAAAGCAAATGTGGTTGTCGATGCTTTAAGCAGAAAATTGTACTATGAACACTCGGTTAAAGATATCAAATGATGGTTCGATTCTAGCAGAGTTAAGAGCAAGACCGATGTTTTTACAAGAGATTTCTGAAGCTCAGAAAAATGATCAAGATTTGCAAGCCAAGAGAAAGCAATGTGAAGCTGATACAGAGATATATAACGTGGCATTAATGAGCACTTACACATCCATAATCATGCAATAACATGTCATTCACTTTAAACATATTTTCTTACCATCCTGTATATAATATACATTCTTACACTAACTAGAACTAGACATGCTAAATCTTACTCTCATTTTATACCATCATAATGTAGTTACCAATCTATCCATTAAACATCCATATTCAAGGCAACATTACTCATTTCCATTTAATTCATGATCTGCTGGCCTGCATTTAACTTACCTGATGTATTACCAATCGTGCATAACAAACAAAGCTAACTATATCATCACATCAAAACATAGGACATGGCATGATTAATTAAACTTACAAACCATAATGGATAAGGACCACATCTCATGATCATATACGATGACTAAATGCAAACCGATATATATGGTCAAAGTCATAATAATAATACATATCACAAACCAAGTTCCTATACATGCCACTCACTTGATATTTCTAATATTTGAATTAATTCTCTCAAAAATGATAGCTTGATAGTGTGATTTTGCCTTCGACGATCTCCAACCCCGAGCCGACTTGCCAAAACTGAAGAAGTAGAGAGGAGGGGTAATCTTTACACTTAGTAAGTCCGTATGAAGTTAATAAGCAATTACCCACATTTTTTTTAAAAAAGTAAAACATCATAATCGTACAATTTACTCTTGTTCAAGTTAAGCTGTTTTACCGAGTTATAGTTACTAATTCATTTATATTTGGAGCTAAGAGACTCCAAACTAAGTTTCATTAATTTTCCTTGAAACTAGACTCATATACCTTTCTCCCATAAAATTTTCAGAATTTTTGGTTTAGCCAATTAGTACAGTTTATTCATTAAAATTTTCCCTGTTTTGCTGTCCAATAGTTCTAACCTCTCTTCACTAAAAATTATTTTTCTCATATTACATAATTCTGATAATGCTTTCATCCATCTTTCTATAGAATAGACTCATTAAGGATTTTAATAATATAAATTACAACCCATAATTATTTTTATACAATTTTTAATGATTTTCTCAAATCAGAATAGGGGATCACAAAGTCATTCAGACTCTGTCTCACAAAAATTTAAATATCTCATAATATAAATTTTTATTGCATATATCGTTTCTTCTATGTGAAACTAGACTCATTGAGGTTTAACCTCATATTTTATTTAGCCCCCAATTAAATTTTCAAAATTTATGGTGAATTTCCAAAGTTGCACCACTGCAGTAACCCAAAACTGCCAAGGCTAAATTTACTCATTCATTACTATTATTCACCAAATCCATACAATATCATTTCATTCATAATTGTAAGAACACATAATTATGCTTCATAAGCATAAATCCATAATCTCAATATCATCAAGTATCAAGGACTTATTCAAAATCATGTCATTTTCATAATATTCACCAAATACTATATACATCATAGATCATCACATGTCAAGGCATCACACATAAGTTTAGTGTACATATCTGTACAACTTGTAACATAACTCAACGACATACTCACCAATGGCTTATCTCATTCGGATCATCAACGAATACTTTGCCAAATTACCCGTTGAACACTCGGAATATAATCGGATACACGGAATGCATGCATATAAGTGTCATACTCACAGCTAAACAAACTCAATAGCCTGCGGAATATATGTGTAGCCAAGCTACCATGTAACCCACCCATAAGTGAACTCGGACTCAACTCAACGAGTTCGGATGCCTAGTTACATCTCAGAACTCGGACTCAAATATCCTAGTGACATGTCACTTGTATCTTAATCTATTACTGAGGTTCAAACGTGATTCTCCTCGATCACACATCTTTGTCGTCTTCCACAAAATGCCAGAACGGATACTTGGTAGCATTTCATATTTATCACGTAATTCACATAATTTTGCATATTACTCAACAATAACCACAAAGCATAATATTTCATAATAATAATCATCATATCATATAAATAACATTAAATTACTTAAAATGACAATTATGTTACCAACATTTACACATGAACTTACATCTCATTTAATACCAAGGCAATAACATTAAATTACACATTGCATTATAAAAAAAAATCCTATGAACTTACCTAAAATGGCCATTTTTACCATTTTGTCTACAACCTGATATTTTTCGATTTTAGCCCAAATTCCAATTTTTCCTTGCTCTATCATTTCAAATATAGCCTAATTAGGACTCATATTATTCAAATTAACCCAAAATCATATTTTAGAATAATTACAAATTTTCCCCTAAACTTTATCAAAATTACATTTTTGCCCCTAGGCTCATAAATTAAACTTCATCCTATTTCCTTATGTCTTATGACATGCTGATCATTTTTCCCTCCTATAGCAACATCAAATTCGCACTCTAACATGTACTTATGAACATTAGGTATTTTTACCGATTATGTCGTTTACTCGTTTTCAAAATTGCTTAGTAAAAGTTGTTTAACACAATTTCAAGCTTCATATTCTACCATAAAACATCAAAATAAACACATTTCACTTATGGGTATTTTTCCAAATATAAACGCTAGGTTAAATTATTGCTAGAATAAGCTTAACCAAGTTACAGGGATTTCAAAAATGTAAAAAACTTTAAAAACGGGGCTAGGGAGCACTTACAATCGAGCTTGGGAGTTTGAACAAACCTTAACCATGGCTGCTGCTGGTAGAAACGGTTGAATGAAGAAGATGATAGCTAATTTGGCTTATTTCCCTTTTTAATTCTTTTAATTATTAGTTTACCAAAATACCCCTAACTTAAAAATATTTTATTACACTCATTTCATGTCTATTTTTATCCAGCAATTAACCAATGTTTCCATTTAAGGACCCTCAATTTAAAATTTCATAACAATTGGACACCTCTAATATGTAGAACTCAACTTTTGCACTTTTTATGATTTAGTCCTTTTGACTAAATTAAGTGCCCGAACGTCAAAATTTTCAAACGAAATTTTTACGAAATTATTTCGTGAAATCATAGATCATAAAAATATAATAAAAATAAAATTTTTATCGTCGAATTTGTGGTCCCAAAACCATTGTTCCGACTAGGCCCAAAATCAGGATGTTACAAACACTAGGCTATTTTCCAAGCCTTCATGTTACCCATAATCTCTTACAACCTTATGCACATCAAAATCGCAAATCATGGCATCATTTTAGTGATTAAACACTCTTTATTAAGACATATTCTTAACATTAACATGTCCTCTTACAAGTAGTGCATTTACTCATGCAATACCAAGTCGAGATTCCTTATTTCACATTAATAAGACTTGTCATTTTGATGACCACTTTTACCGTTATACTATGGTTATCAACTTATCCATCAATCACTGAAGTTCAATCATTATCACATTGTGTTTATAACGTGCGATTACTACATGGCCACGACCACCTCAATTGGTCATAGAGCATACATCCAACACACATGTCATATTATTAACCATGTATGACAGACAAACATAATCACCTTATAAACATTAGACATGACATGCATAGCTAGGCTTACAAGCCAAAACCAATATGAGCCACATCTCATGGCCATATACATATAACTTAATATAATCCAACACATTTGGCCAAAGCAAAATAATACATGTCAATCAACTAGATCCCTATACATGCCACTCACTTGAAATTTCTAATATATGTTTCATTATTCCAAAGGTAGCGATTTGATAGTGCGATGCTGCCTCTGATGATCTCCAACCCCGAGCTAACCTGAAAACACTAAAGGAAATGAAAGGAAGGGATTAAGCTTTATAGCTTAGTAAGACCGTATGAAAATAATAAGCAATTTATCAACTTGCTTCTCATGGTATTACAACCCTATTTGCATTTTTACTCATGTTCCAGTCAAGCTGTTTTCTCGAGTCACTGGAACTACGGAACTCCAAATTAAGTTCCACTAATTTTACTTGAAACTAGACTCACATATCTTCTTACCATAAAATTTTTAGAATTTTTGGTTCAGCCAATTAGTACAGCTTATTCCTTAAAGCTACCCTTTTTCGCTGTCTGACAATTCTAACCCCTCTTCACTAAAAATTAATTATCTCATAATACGGGACTCGGATGATGTTCCCATCTATTTATCTTGAAAATAGACTCATTAATAATTCTAAGCATATAAATTATAACTCATAAATATTTTTGTACAATGTTAAATGATTTTCTCAAATCAGAACAGGGAATTTCGAAGTCATTCTGACTCTATCTCACAACAATTAAAATATTTTATAATATGAAACTCTTTTGCTTAGACATTTCTTCTATGTGAAACTAGACTCATTAGGCTTTAATTTCATATTTTATTCAGCCTCTAAATCAATTTCCAAAATTTTTGGTGGATTGTTAAAGTCGTACTATGGCTGCTGTCTAAAATTGTTTTAGTGTAAATTAACGATACTACGTTTATCACACCATATTAATTCATTTTCACCACATTGGTAAGGTTACATATTCATACATCATAAGTATATACCCATAATCACAAAAGGTCATCACAAAATCATTCTCACAAGCATGAATTACCTATTTACATATTCACTAAATGTGCATCATAAACTGAAATCATTTCTCATGAGCTTGGCATACATACCTGTGTTACTCAACATGCTCAGATTCATTCCTTACTAATCATATAGCATGAATTGAATTCACATCTCATCAATTTCATGTAAGTACCTGTACCATTCACAATATGGTCATAACTTTTCTCATTTAGCTTAATCCGTAACTCTCATCGTTGAACCATTCGAAAAGCTATCAGATATTCACTAAGCCTCAAACAAAGGTATAATGCTGATGTCATGTCCCAGACATGGTCTTACACTGACTATCAAAATCGAGGCCGACGCTATGTCCAGGATATGGTCTTACACTAGCTCTCACATATCTGTGCCGATGTCATGTCCTAGACATGGTCTTACAATGGCTCTCATAATGTGGCCGGTGCATGTCCCAGACATGTCTTACATTAGCGCACAAATGACCCAAATGTCATGGCATGAATATCCGATTTGTTCCTAAGGTTCTTACAGGAGTTCTACTATCTCAAAATTCACCATACATAATCATTTCCACAAACAAGCAATTTATGCTATAACAATTCAAACACATATAATAACAATGTAGTTGTATTATTTACATACAACTTACTCGTTTCAATGGAATATCATATTCCATCAAATCTCCAAGCATTCAATCAACACATAAATGTTATTTACATTTGACATCACTTTCTCATATACAATATCATCAATATAAACTTTAACACAATCATGGAAAGATAGATTTTCAAGTATAATAACAATGACATAAATATCATGCTCATTTAATCACACGGACTTACCTCAAATGCAATTTCGGCTAATGATTCTCTTTTTGTCTTTAACCATGCACTTTCTCGATTTAAGCCCAAATCTTGATTTTCCTGATCTAACATGATGAAATTCACTCATTTAATCACTAAATAAATTTGGACAATCAAAATTTCACATTTTTGGAAAAATGACCATTTTGCCCCTAGACTTTCACAAAATGACCATTTTACCCTTAGGCCCGAAAATTTATTTTTATCAAATTTCCTTATTATCCAAGCCTAACCGACCAATTATTACTCTTATGACAACCCCAAATTTCCACTATTTCACACAATTACAACCTATTTTATAACTTTTACAAAATGGCTCTTTTAGGTGTTTTCCATGAAAATCCTTTCACAAAAGTTATTTATTACACAACCAAGACTCATTTTCTTCCATAAAAATTCAGCAAACAACATAAATGCTTTCATGGCAAAACCCTAAACTTTCAACCATTTTGCAAAATAGCCCCCCTTTTAGTTAGCTCATGCTACAAGGATCCCAAAAACACAAAAATCAACAAAAATGATCACCAAAATCACTTACTTGTAAGGGATGGAAGTTGCTGAAATTTTGAGCTTTCAAAACCTCTATTTTGCTGGTATTCGGTGGGGGAAGGAAGAAAGATGAAAAGATGACATCTTTTTCTTTTTGTTTTATTTTATTGCCAAATAAGCTACCTAATACCCACAAACTTTAACTTTTCAAATTCTTTCTCTCTATGACCGGCCAAACACCCTATTTAGGGTCTATTTGCACATAAAACACCCCAAATTTTGGTTCTCTAGCTATTTAACATTTTTAGCTAGCAGAACAAAACTTTTGCCATTTATGCGATTTAGCCCTTTTTCGCAATTAAGTATGAAATCGTTAAAATTATTTCACCAAAATTTTCATGCACTCGTATAATCATACTATAACATATAAAATAATATTAAAAATAATTTCTCCGACCCCAGAATAGTGATTCCACAAGCCCAAAATCAAGCTTTTACAAACATGGCATCAAGTTTTCATATTTTTGAAGTATAGGGACAAAAATAAATTTAATTATATTTTTTTTATATACGTATCAAAGTGATAAAAAATTATATTATACCTAAAATTAATTATAAATAAATTATTAAGAATTTCATAACGCGAGGCGTGTGGTGGTTATTTATGAATTATGATGTCCTCCTCCAGTCGGATCATTGGTTGAGTCTGAACTACTCCAAAACTTTTATCACAGCTATCTCAATGTCAATCTCCGATCCCTCCGCTGCTCAAACTCCACTTTTGGATGACACTGTTGACGGCTGCCTTGACTACAAAGGCCGACCTGTGCGCCGCTCAAGCTCCGGATGTTGGAGATCCGCTTCTTTCATCATAGTCGTCGAAATTGCTGAGAGGTTTGCTTATTACGGAATCTCTTCTAACCTCATAACTTACTTGACTGGGCCTCTGGGCGAGTCTACTGCTACCGCCGCCGCGCAAGTTAATGCTTGGAACGGGGCAGCCTCGCTTCTGCCTCTCTTGGGTGCATTCATTGCTGATTCTTTTCTTGGCCGATACCGCACTATCATTCTTGCTTCCCTTGTTTATGTTTTGGTAAAACATTTTCCTTTCTTTTCTTTCCCAATAGATGAGCTAATGTTTCATCATAATTTCTTCCTTAATTATTTAATTTTGGCGTTTAAAAAGACAGTCCGCAATGCCTGGAATTTTGGTTCTTAGCATTTTAAAATTTAAAATTTTCTACCCCGTTTTTTTCCCTCGAATATTGACATAGAAAATGGAGGGTATAGTTCCTTCTGGAATAATAATTGAGATGATTTTTAGCCTCTTCTGTCAAGTTAGGGTATTGAATTAATTATTGTGACTGAACGTGGATGAAACTGTGAGAGAGAGAGAGAGAGAGAGAGAGAGAGGCTTTCTGCTAGTATTCGAATTGTTTCATAGGTTTAAATGTTTTCCTGTCATTTTGGATGCCTTCTGGAGTAGTATAGCTCAAGGTTCAATGAGCCAAAAAAAAAAAAAAACTATAGCCCAAGGTTATCCTTCCTCCATGTGAGATATTTTTTCCATGGCTTCTTGGCAATCAAGGATGGACTTACTACAATGAAAAGAATGTCAAGCCTGGGAACGCATTTGAAATTGGCTTTCTGCTCCTGGTGAGAATAAGATTCATCTTTGTTGGGTTGTTATCTGACCTAGAGAGAGAGTGAGCTGGGGTACCTGAGCTACAATTCTAGATGAAAAAGCATAGGAACTTTAGAATTGGTAAAACAACAGACCCTTTTTGCTGCCTTAGCGCTAATGGAAGTTCTGTTATTTCATAAAAGTGGCACCAGTTCATGTTATTTCTTTTGAGTTGTGATTGTGTTTATTGATATAGTTGGTAGAAATCTAGTTTCTAGTTTGAATATTTATATTTATATTTTGAACCAGTTTCATAAAATTCTGTCTGCTTGTGCTTGGTTATTAGCTGTTTGCAAAAGGAAGTTGAAGGGGGAGATAGAAAGAGCTAACAGCAGTCAGAAGCAAAACTTGAGTTTAATAGAAGAAATTAGGGAGAAACATGGAAGTAATTGTGGAGAGAAACCATGGAAAATCAGTGAGGGGGAAAAGTGTCCAACTCAATAAATTGTTATCCAAAAATATCAACATTCGATACTCCTGGCATAATAGATATTCAAACAAAAATGGTTTTTGTAGCTGAATGAAGTCATAATAAAAGGTGTAATACCTAATATAGCTCTAAACTATGCTATTTGGACTTGAGGCCTGAGGGGTGTGCTGGATATATGTATGTGTTTGGCATAAATATGCTCTACTTTTTGAAGTTTTCCCATGTATTTGGTGCATTATGCCTCATATTCATGTCTTGATATGTGTTGGACATAGGTGCTTTGGAAAACATGAAAAATCCAAGTAACGTAGGCCCTAAAATATTACTTGGAAATAAGGTAAGCTATTTAATATAAATAGCGTAATAAATTGAAGTGAAGATCACTATTACACTCGTAAACTACAACTGCATTACTAAACAAACTCTTTAAGCAACTCCTTTCCATACTGTGTATGCTTACTTGCTTTTTATGTATTAAAATTTGTTAAATCATCCAATGAAACAAAGAGTTTGAATTTAGGCTCGACTTCAGAAACCTTGACTCAAGCTCTCTTTAACAACATTAATCATTATGAATGCGCACAATAATTCTCAAATTAATGAGGTTGCTTGTCATGTTCTAACAAAAACTTTGAAGCTCAATTCAAGATGTGAGAAAACCTGCTGTAATATCAATTGTACTTGATGAATCTGTTTCATGACTTAGCTTTTCTCATCGGTAGCTGTAGGGTAGCCTCAGGAATGTTTTGATTGTTTAATTAATTGATTAGAGCGCTTACTAGCTGTTTTCCATAATTACTTCATTTGGAATGATTTATAGGGGATAGGCTTGTTGGCTCTGTCTGCCACACTTAGTTCCATCAGCAGTTCTGGTGGTCAAAATGCAGATGATATTGCATTAAGCTCTTCACTTCAGTTTCAAGTGATACTATTCTTCTTCTCGCTGTATCTAGTAGCATTTGCACAAGGTGGACACAAGCCATGCGTTCAAGCTTTTGGAGCAGATCAATTTGATACACAAGACGCTGAGGAGTGTAAAGCCAAGAGTTCATTCTTTAATTGGTGGTACTTTGGTATGTGTGCGGGTACCTTAACAACCCTTTCGATTTTAAACTACATCCAAGATACTCTTAGTTGGGTTCTTGGATTTGCAATACCTGGTATTGTGATGGCTGTGGGACTGGTTGTTTTTTTGCTTGGAACAATGACTTACCGGTATAGTGTGAAAGGGGATGAGGAAAGCCCGATTGTGACTGTTGGTTGAGTGTTCATTTTGGCAGTTAGGAACCGGAAAACATCGTATTCTGCAATTGCTGCAGAGGAAGAAGCCCGAGGAATTCTTGCAACTGAAAGTTCCAAGCAATTCAAGTAAGTGAGAGATTTTTGCACAAAAGGAATTAGGACCATAAAAAAAAGGGACAAATAGAGCTTTCGTTAAGGTCAATATCTAAAGCCTCATGCATTTTCCTTAAGTGCCACCATAATCTCTCCATTTAACTTATCATGTATAAACTCGTAATGATTGCATGGTAATGAGATATAGTTTTGTTTATCATTTCGTAACTGCCTTCATTGAGGCAATCATAGCATGATGTATAGTTGACATGGAGCTCTTGCTTGTTGCTTTTCTTCTTCCTGTTATTAAAGTGTTTAATGCTTGAACTTTATTGAACCAATTGAGTTTTTCCTGCTCCTTTTGGTTTATGAAAATAATGCTTTTATATACATTTTCTGTAGCAAATGTCTCTAACATGGCAATGCGGATCTTTTTAATGTGTTAGATTCCTCAATAAAGCCTTGCTTGCTCCGGATGGTTCAAAGGAGCAAGGAGAGGTGTGTAGCATCAGAGAGGTTGAAGAAGCAAAAGCTGTTATAAGGCTTGCACCAATATGGGCTACAAGCTTGACTTATGCAATTGTCTTTGCACAATCATCGACCTTCTTTACTAAGCAAGGAGCTACCATGGACAGATCAACTGCAACGGGCTTTGAAATACCTGCTGCTTCACTTCAGTCATTCATTAGCCTTTCGATTGTTCTTTTCATTCCTATATATGACCGCATTTTTGTTCCTTTAACAAGAGCCTTGACAGGGGAACCAGCTGGAATTACATTGCTTCAGAGAATTGGAAGTGGAATGGTAATATCTACTATATCATTGGTAATTGCTGCTGTAGTAGAGATGCGGAGGCTTAAAATTGCGGAAGAACATGGATTGATAGACAAGCCAATTGTGGTGGTTCCAATGAGTATATCGTGGCTGGTCCCTCAATACGCATTGTATGGATTAGCTGATGTCTTCACCATGGTTGGTCTTCAAGAATTCTTTTATGACCAGATGCCAAATGAATTAAGGAGTGTCGGTCTTGCACTCTACCTTAGCATCTTCGGTGTTGGAAGCTTCTTAAGTAGTTTTCTCATCTCCGCCATCGAGAACTTGACCAGCAGGGATGGCCGAGATAGCTGGTTTGCAAATAATCTGAATAGAGCACATCTTGATTACTTTTATTTGCTGCTTGCTGCGCTTAGTGCTGTGGGATTGACTCTCTATGTATGTTGTACAAAATATTACATTTATGCTAGATGGGGAAGGACGTTCTAAATCGCGATTTTCTAGGTATCACCAGTCCATTGATTGTTGTAACTGTAATATATTAAGCGACTTCTCACTAAATGGTTGGTTAAACTTGTAAGAATGTAAACCATGAATGTAAGGATTTTAAATTATTCTGTAAGTTAGAAAACTCTTTTGTTTCAAGAAAAGAATGATGGCCATCAACAGACAATTGTTATTACTATTACAATATCTAATCATTGTATTTAGATTTGATTGCACTCATATAGGAGATCTTACCAACATCATTTCCTTTGGAGAAAGCATATGGTGAGGGACATTTGAGGCTAGACTTGAAATCGTGGAGAAAAAAAACTATCTTCTTTTCATTGGTGTGGTTGTGTGGAGAAAAATATATATTCCTAAGAAAAGAAATTTTATTTCCATTGTTGCTTGTAGAGTCGAAAAGGAGAGAACAATTTTTTTTATTATTATTAAAAAAAATTGTATAATATTGTAAAATACGTACTTATATATTTTTCATTTCAAATTTGGAAGGAGTTGTGATACATTATTATAAAAATTGGTAATTTTTTTTATTGTCTTTTTTTTTTTTACAATGCACACTCAAAATTTATTTTTCATTCCAAGTTTTCACTCTCTTTTTACTTTTACACTCAACTAATCACTAAATTCTTTTCCTCGTGTCTCAGATCTCATTTTTAGTTAGAAAAATTAGAAAAAAAAAGTGCCTCATACGAATAAAACGTTTCTTATTTTATCCCTAACTTTGGGTTTTACAAAGTTAAATATATTATATAGTATAAATATAAATTTAATTATTATAGAAAGTAAATATATTATAAATATTGTTATGATATAATAATTGTATAAATATTTTTTAATACAATTGTTACCCTAACTCAAGAAATAGGTTAAAAAACTCGAGGAATAAGCAACCCAAAGGATCCAAAATGAATAATTATTTAAGGTGTGTATTTTTTGGTTTTAATCGAATTAACTAGTTAAACCGAATTAGTTTAATTAATTAACTGGCCACTAAATCTAATTCGGTCAAGATTAGTCAAAGGTTTTTGAAAATTTTGATTATCAATTAATTTAATTCGAAGCTGAATAATTAATTGAAATTATTAATAATAATATATTATATGCGAGATAAATCTAATACATTAAATAAGCCCAACATAAAAAAATTAATGGACTTATAAAAATTTCTATAATGGGTTAAAAAAATTATGAAAACTAAAAATATTTGGGGAAAAAATAAAAATAAACTAAAAAGGTAAAAAAATACAAAAATTAAACAAAGAAAAGTAAAAATTAATATTTTTTAATGTAATGTTGGTTATTATGTTTTTAATTTAGTATTTCTGTTGTGTTATTTGATGTTTTTAAATTTATCTTAAACTTTTTTGAATTAAAAACAAAGAAAATTTTGTCATGAATTTTTTTTTTATGTTTTAAGCTTGTTTAAATAAAAAATTATAAATTTTGGTTAATTCAATTAAGTGCCTGAATTAATCGAAAATAATTCCGCCAACTAATAAGTTTCAAAAAAATTTTAACTCAATTAATGATTTTAAAATTTTGATTAATTCAATTAATGATAGTTGAATTGTAAGTATTAATCAAACACACTGTTTGAACAACTCTAAAGCTACCTATTGCAACACTACACTTGGGGTTTAAGATAAGCATTACAAACCAAAATGTTTGAATAAAATAGTGGATAAAATAGCAATTGCATGGTCCTTGAGCCCAACTTTGTCGGGTACAGGCGCGCTAGCCAATAAATGCAAGGTCTTGAAATGTGACCCTAATAAATCAAAAGGAGATTACATACTTTCATGTAGGAAAGCGAAAGAAAGATGAGTTTGAGCTACAAAAAGAAAAGAATAATTGTTAACGAGGATCATCTTTTACTATCACTTTATTCTTTATTATTCTAAAAGTCTTTATTCACAAAATTCATTAACTTAAGTATCAAAGAGTGTCTGTGAACTCATAGTTTTTTATGTGTTTCCAGTTCATTCTTGATCAGGTTATAATGCATCTACATCAAAGCCCAATCACTGCCTAAAAAGTGTAAACATTGGGCGTCGTTGTGGAAAACTAAACAGAAAGCCATGATTCCCATTGTAGAAGACAACCTACTACTAAAATTGCCCTCGATACTACCCAAACGACCACTATGGCAACCATCGTTACCGCTAAAGCCAATTCCATAAAACTCGATGACACCATATTGACCTCAACAGTTTCCCAACTCTTCAGTACAACAACTGGCCTTGATATGATCATTCATGCCTCTTTTATTTTTCTTAACTTCAATTCTGTAACGACTTGATTTTCGTCGGTATTAAAAAATTTGATTTTGAGATAAATTTATTAAATCGAATTAATCTGAAAATTTTTAGTTGAAAACCTATGAGTCAAATGCAACATTAGAAAATATAATTATTTAGTAAAATTAATTAAATAAAATAATAAAATATTATAGGGACTCAATTACAAAACAATTAAATTCGTAAGATTTAGATAATAATTTAAGTAGATCCTTAATATGTAATTATACTAAGGACCAAAGTGCAATTAACCCAAAGCAAATCCATATATAGTGGATTAGTATGATCCTTGCCATAAGCGATTCATTAATAAATCTTGACAATTGATTTTATATTAAATTAAATAAGCTTAATTGTATGTACACTTATTAAATGGGAAAAAAAAAATGGGATCATTCTTATCTTTTTCTCCCAACGAACACAAGCAATGAAATAATGAAAATTTGGGTTTTCTCCACAAGGCCGTTAGCTATCCTTAACATGAAATTGAGTTTTCTTTTAATTTTACGCTAAATTCATATATTATAAAAGGTAGATGAACATGACCCGATTAATAGATTTCGAAATTATTAAGTTTAGCTTAAATCACCATTAATGAAAACTTAAACAAAGAGAAACAGAGCCTTGATTTTTGTACATCTAGCTATTGTCGAGCTTGAATTATGAAGGAAATGAATACAGTATAATTTACCATTCATGCATGCTTAGAGATTTTTGGAGAAAAAATTACAACCATGAAAAGATAAGAGTTAAGCTTGGTTCTAAGGAAAATGTTAGAAATTAAGTGGATAGTGTAGAAATAAAGTTAAGTTTAAGCTTTTAATCATTGTTGAGTTTTTAGGAACCTTCATGTAAGAAATGAATATGCACGAAATTAATGTTAAATAATGATAATTTGAGGTCTTTAAAGTATAGATATGAAGTCGGATTTAGATTCGATCATGTAGATTGTAAAATATGGGAAATTGGATATTAGAGTTTAAAGGTACTAAAATGAAAGGTTTAAATAATATGTTTAATGATGATAAATTAATTGTATTTCTATATTCGTGTTAATGAATGAGATCAAATATAAAGATGAAATGTCAAGAGATAACGAAAAAACGAGAATGGACAACGAATAATGGATCCAATTTGTGCTCTCGTAATTTACTTTCAATTCATAGTTATTAAGTATCAAACTTGAAAAGGTAATATTAGTGATTGATCCTGAAAGGGTTGATCTATTCAGTATGTGTGTGTGAGAGAGATATTATGTTTTGACATGGTAAAAAATTATGAAAGCATGAAAATATAAAGGAATGCATATGTATACGATGTGCTTAAGGCATAGATATGAATATGAATGTAATTGTATAACAAATGAATGATATGTGATTATATGTTTATTATTTTTATGAATGTCCCATGAATAGTCTCAGATAGAGTTGTAGGTTTAGTTAACATGTCATGAGATTTGTTATATGGAGATATGTTGGTTTATACCGATAAGCGTTAGGTGCGTATTTCTTCAGTTACGTTTTGATGAGTATGACCGTCACCAAACATGCGAATGTTTGGACTGGAAATACTGCAATAGAAAGATATGAAATTAAAGTAGTGGTACCCACAAGTATACGAGTCAAATTGTAATATAGTATTGTACAACGAGGTATAGAAAGTATTCCAAAGATCGTACCCAAGGGAGGATGGATTAAACTTCATATTATTTTCTACAGTAACAAGTCTAAATAGTAATAATTGAAAATTATATTACGACAAATAATAATAAAATTTAAGATCATCAAATAAACTAAATTTACTAAAAAGAAATTAACAATTAATGAAATCTCGAATAACAGGAAGAAGATTAATTCACTCCAGTGTTTGTAATTAACGTCAAAACCTGGGTTTTAATTAATTAGATAATAACTAACCAATTATTTTCTCTCGGCCTCTAACTAATTAATTAATCAATAATATCCATTTATCTCTCGATCCGTCGTTTAAACCGAGTTAAATTATGATGTGCTTGGTAGACTTATCCTCTCAGCCTATCTACCTAAATTATTTCCCAGGGTTGTCAATCCTAGGGTTTAAGCATGCATAATTTAAACTAACTAATTCTACGACAAACCCTCGTTCATCTGTTAATTACTCCCATATCTATTTGTTAATCTTCCTAAAAGGATTAGCTACTCATGTATCTAAATACCATTTTCCCTAGAAATAATTTTATCATGCAAAACACACGAATTAAATTAAAATGAGAGGAGAATAGAAATAGATCCTTTTAAGACGCTGGATGTGCTTGGTTGCAGAAATTCCTTTAACAACTAGCGAGATATCGACAATTGCAAGATAAAAGTAAAAGAAAAATACTGAATAATAAAATAACGAAGGCTTGGTCTCAAATTCAATCCAAGTCTGAAACAAGAAAGTAAACTATTTTGGAACTAAAATAAAATCCTAATTAAAACTAAATCTACTAAATAAAAACCCTAAAAATTGGCTTCTACTGGCCTCTCATAGGTCAGCCTAAGCCTTGTTATTTATAGGAAAAATTAGCTACCATAATTAGGTCAAACACTAGCCTAAAATATGATAAATACAGATTACGCGAATGAAAACACCCTTGATTAATTCCTGGCTCTCTTCACAGTTGTGTTGCGACACAGGGTAGGCGTGTCACAACATACAACTTCGAACTTGATGCTCTTCAATTGGTTCTGTTGTGTTGCGACCCAATTGTTGTTCCTGATGCTCTTAGGCTTAAAAAATTCTTATTTTAATAAAAGTTAAATCTAAGTTACTAAAACAAAAAAAATGCATTAAAATAACATAAAATGGCCTAAAAACAAGTTCATTAAGTGTAGAAAAGCGTCTAATTTGCCACAACGAATTGTGGCAGAACAAATTCCTCCAAACTTAACTTGTTTCCAATGGGTCTCTTTTGAGTTCTTTGTAAATGTGGAGGTTGGTATGAAGGATTTGGTCTATTCTGCACTTGGTTTCCTCCTCCTTGATTACCTCCCCACTTAAAATGTAGATGATCCTTCCAATTGGGATTATAAGTGCTTGAATAGGGATCTTCACCCCTATTACTGATATAGCTTACGTCTTCTGGCTGGTTCTCCACGTGTGGGTCTACTATCATTGGCTTGACAGTTGTCTCCAACCGATTCAGCTTATCCAAAATTTGTTGATATTTATTTTCTTCTTTGACCGCTTTCACCATTAGAGGTTTTGGTTTGTACATGAATCTCTCATTTGGCCACATGTACGAGTTCATAGCCATGTCACTTATAATTTGACATGCTTGCTCATATGTATGGTGCATAAAAGACCCTCTGTAAATCCCAACTTGGTGGGTCCTGAGGTCAATAGGTAAATTGAAAAGAACTTTGATTGATGCAGTCCTATTCGCCCAATGGATACTCTTAGCGAGTACATCGAGAGCATAGTCAATATTAGTGTACCAGGTAAAGATATTTTTTTACTTGTTACTAATGTAGTACATATATACAAATGAGTTGACCCATGGTTAATCAAAGTGTAAACAGTAACATCAAAGAGAGAAAATGTACCAGTGATAACATCAAGTGCTGAAGCATCCTCGCTAGCTTAAATTGCATAAACCCTAGCAAGAGCTCGTGCCTCGGATTGAACTGTAGTGCCTTTCATTCCACTTATACTAACTCTGACATTTCTAGTGTTTTTAGGTGGTCTACCTTTAGATGGTATAGCCCCTGATCGTACATTCTAAACTTTATCCCTATCAAATCTATCTGGGCAGTCTCAGAGGAAATGGTCTTACAAGCGACATTTAAAACACAATCCCTCTTTCAATCGACACTCACCAAAATGTTTCCTATTACAATATTGACAGTTTGGCTTATTGGTGTTGCAAACGTTGCTAGCACTATCTACTAAGGTAGCCTGTGGTTGCAAGCTAGATTACTTTGCACAATCTCTCCCAGAAAATTTAGACGAAGTTGACATACGACTGCAAGGTTCTTTTATTTTCTTTAAAGGAGAAGAGAAAGATTTTCCCAATTTCCTCTTACTTGTGTCTTGAACTTTAGAATCTATCTTTTTCTTTGCTTTGCTAATGTCCTCCATCTTCTGAGCTCTATCAACTAAAATGAAAACCTCTTTCAACTCAAGTGCCCTAATGTGTAACTGAATCTCTTCATTCAAGCCTTTTTCAA
Source organism: Gossypium hirsutum (assembly GCF_007990345.1). Lineage (NCBI taxonomy): Eukaryota > Viridiplantae > Streptophyta > Magnoliopsida > Malvales > Malvaceae > Gossypium > Gossypium hirsutum. The sequence continues at coordinate 35,267,666 of NC_053425.1, read as the reverse complement.
AGTGAGTACACATAACGACTTCTGTTGGAATTAATTCTCTGGCCTACTTACTAAGTCAAACAAATTCTCTCTCACGTTCAACTATTGTTCTGCGTCCCTGTTTCAACTCAAGAAAATCTTTTTGCTTTTTATCAAGGTATCATTGTCTAACATTTTTCTTTTTGAATTCAGTTTGGAAAAATTCCCAACTCAACCAATCTTTTGATACCACCACTAACAAAGTATTCCACCACAGGTATGCTTCATCTTTTAACGACGAGACTGCACACTTCAAAAGGACATGTCAACCCATTGAATACTTTTGTCGTATTTTCCAACCAGAATTCAGCCTTTTTCAGATCATCCTCTACTTTACCATGGAATTCTTCAGCCCCATATTTTTTAATTTTATCAACTAGAGGCCTGTTTACTTGTACCTGTTCCAAACCTTGAGGAATAGAGAGTATCGGTTGGGGTACGAGAGGGGGCAGAGTTGTTGAGCCATCAGATTAGTTCTCATAAAATTGCTGAACCATTCAGACATCATAAGGAAGAAGGCTTCCCGTAGCACACTTCTTCGGCCCTCAAAAATGGGCTCACTATGAACAGCTCCATGGACCGAGGCTTGAGCATTGCTCTTAGCTTCATCAAAATTAGTTCGGTTGGATTCAAACAACATATTATCTATATGAAAAACAGAATCAATTCGAGTAAGGAGGCATCATACTATCACACTATCACAATATCACAATATCTTATCTAGACTCTCTATACCTTCTACGTTTGGTCCTAGAGCTGACTAAACTGTAGTTCTTACACCACTAAATGTAACATCCCTAACCTATCTTAATCACCAGATTTGAGATATGGGATATTACAATAGGTTACAATTCCAATATCATCTTAAAACAATTCATATTATAATTTAAATATAAAAAATTCATAGTAAATAATTATTCATAGTATATCTACGAATACAGGCCTCAAATCAAGCCTACGAAACCTTAAAATCAGCTTGGAAACAATTAGGGACCCATCTAAAATAAAATAGAAAAATAAGGTAAAAATTGTAAACAGAGGTCACATGGCCATGCGGCCAGGCCGTGTGAAAGAGACCAGCCCATGTGGCCCCTAGTGTGGCCAAGTGGCTACTCCACGTGCCCGTGTTCTTAGACCGTGTGCAATTCAAACTATGCTTGTGTGTAAAAATTTGCACCAAAAGTCAATAACATACATAGCTGTGTGTGGTGACCATGTTTGGCACATGGCCATGTGCCAGCTCGAGTCCCAGGCCGTGTACACCCAAAATTACTTCTAAAACAACCTAACTCATCAACCATTTCTTAGGTATCAAGCCAAACCATTTCCAACAATTTTCACACATTCAAAACACATTTAAGCATGCCTAAAACATGACAAAACATTCAACTTAAGTGCCTAACCAATATGCCTCATTGGCACCACAATTCAAACACCATTCTAACTTTACATTCAAAGCTCACAAGTTATTACTATAAAAACATGTTAAACATACCATTTCATCCATTCCATTCATATATATATATTACCATGCCTCAAGCCATTTTCAAGAAGAATGAACCAAATGACCAAAAGCACTTATAAAGATATACAATAGCCAAAATACCAAATATATACACAACCACAAATCTTTATTAACTAAATTTATAAACAACATCATCATAAGTAAATAAACTTAAAGGCTCCTAGTGCATGTAATTTATAACCAACTTCAAAAGGATTAAAACATCTATCGATTTAAAAAACGAATAGTACATGTGCTCCAACTTGAATTTCCAATTGACCTTGACTTCTGATGATCTACAAAGAATGAAATGCAATAGATGTAAGTAATTGTTACTTAGTAAGTTAATCTATAACATATATTGAAACTTACTGAATAGAATTCTATTTGAACAATTCCTGCATAAAATTCATTCAATAGTTTGTAAGCTCATTTGTCTCTTATGCACAACATAACCTTACAAGGTTAGTAAATCACAAGTATACAACTTACAATCGCACCTTGTCATGTAACATCAATAATTAACACATATAACTCAATTTATACAACTCATATTCATATTGTATATCACACTCTATTTAAAAAATATCATGTCAAGTTTCTCCATCCAAAACATAATTTCTTATAGCAAATTCATATGTGTCTATTTCATAAGTTAATGTCCATATAACCATTTCATATAACTTGTCCATATATCATTTTATATCTGATGAACCACAATGAAATAACATTGGATACGTGAGAAAATGCTTACACGAGCTGTGATGGTAAATGTTCACACAAGCTATAACTGTAATTGCTTACACGAGCTGTTGGTCGGAATGTTAAGCTACACGATGCTGCTCACATGAGCTATGGAGAATTTGCAACAAATGTAGGACTTCAGCCATCAGTAGGACATCCAAGACCAGCACCCGAAACTGTAATAACCTTTAATGACATGTCATTTGTATCCTAAGCACTCACAAGGTCCAAATGGGCCATTTCATGTCCAAATCATGTGATTATGTATACATTAATTCATCACAATTACTTAACCATGTAATTTCCCATTTTAAACCATAACCTTCAATTTAGCTAACATTATAATTTAATCCAAATCATTAATTATCATTTAACAATCAACTTAAACTATACATAACACAAAAATTAATTAACATTTCACCAAAAACAATAATTCATAAGCTTAATCAATATACAAACTTACCTAGACAAAAACGATTACGAATACAATGCCGACAACTAATCTGCTAACTTAGCTTTTCCACGGTTTGAGTCCAGTTGATTTGTTTCTTAATCTAAATAATAAATTTCATTTAGTTAACCAATTCAAACAAATTAAATAATTAAATTTATGCTTACAAGCCCTTTAATTATCAATTTACAAAATTACTTCAACATTTTACCCTTTACGCAATTTAGTCCCTAAGTCGAAACTTACAAATTAACCATATTTAACTACAACCCATGTTAGCCAAATTTCCTAGAGTCCCTCTACACACCATATTAATCATGTTTTCTCAAAAAGTTCATGAATCTTTACCATTTAAACAATTTAGTCCTTTAACATTAAAATCATTAAAAACTACTTTTAAAAATAACCTTATTTAACAACAAAGTTTAATAATCTATCACCAAGCTTCAAAAACACCTTAAACTCATTAATGACATAATATATATCATTTAAAGAACTTACAAATTAATTCTCGGGTTAGCTAGATTAAGCTAATATGAACTCAAGAACATAAAAATCAATAAAAACAGACTTAATTTACATATGCGTGAAAAACAAAGCTTGGCCGAATATTTTTTTAGCTAAAATGGTAGTTTTGATTTTGTCAAGAACAAATGAAAAAGATGATGAGTAATTTGACTTCTGTTTTGTTATAATCTTTACTTAATTATTAATTTACAACTTTACCTTTTAAAAATTAGTTTAATTTCATGCCAAATCACTCCCAAAATTGTCCACTAAGTACCTATGTGGTATAATTACCACTTAAGTCCACCAATTCATATTTTTATAGCTATTTAACCATTTTATCAAATTGAACTAACTTTTACAACTTTTACGTTTTAGTCGTTTTTACTTAATTAACTATCTAACGATTAAAATTTCCTAACCAAATTTTAATACAATAACTCTATAAACATTAAATAAATAATAAAATAGTAACTCACATGTCAAAATTATGGTTCCAAAATCACTACTTTCGACACCATTGAAAACTAGTTGTTAGAGAGACTAAGGATTTAAGTTCAAGCAAAAGATTGTTTCACATCTTGGGTAAGTATTATAGTTTTCCATGATTAACTTGTGGAAAGATATGTTTGAAATTATGTGCCTGAACAATAAAATAGTAAAGTAATGCTTTGCATGAGGATTCTTTGGGTTGTGACGATGATAAAGATAATAGGAATGAGTTTTAACAGTATTCTTTTGTCTTAGAAGTAGTGGTTTCTAAGATTTCTCGATGGATGTTTGGATCTGGGGATTAAGCTACGGTTTGTGGTTGCCAGGTGAGTCCTTAAGCTGACTCCTATGTGAGTAAACCAGTTATTTCTAGATACTTCTGTGAAGAATCGTATGAACTATGAACTAAACCTAGAAAGAATGGTACGATAAGTATGCTATTATATGAATGTTGGATGAGATTTACATGTATAGTTTGTATGAAACTGAGAAGTATAGAGTATGTGATAAGAAACCTGAAGTCGAAAATATGATTGTATGAACATGTCTGAAATGTTTAAGATAAGATGTATGTTAAGCTTGGTGCTAATGCATGAAAAGTTTGTCAAGTGAGTCTATGTTGTCTCTGTGGAGTCATTTAAAGGGGTCCGTCGAGACTTTAAACACGATATCTAAAAGGAAAAATTCATGGCCATGGCACCTATTATGTAAAAACTAAATGAATGTGATTACCAAATGGGGTTTTCTATGTGTCCCAGGATGATGAGGGGCAAACCTCACTAAATGTGAGTTTAGGCAAATCTGTATCGTAAACAAATCAAGAAAAGAAATCCATTGTTGCGAAATGTAAAGAGAGCCTTCATGGAAATCTATGAAAAGAAAGCGTTTGTGGCGAAATGTAAAGAAAGCCTTTGTAGTGCACACTAAGGAATGCCCTTGTGGCAACCGTATGAAAGGAACACCTCTGTGGCAGATCTTAAAAGAGAGAAAAGGTATTCACGGTGATCTTGAAGGAAAAGCCCTTGTGGCGTATCATGTTACATCTTCGATAAGATATTTTAATGAGCTTCTTTTATGGAAAACTTAAAGCGTGGGCTAAATGGACTAAAAGAAAAAAAATCTATGTAAGGATTATGTTTGGTAAATTAAAGAAGGTCTGTTTGTAATTATTAGAAGAAAAGGGGTATTCTCTAGAAAGGACCAAATTGTATAATTGAAGAATGTATATTCTAGCGATGAGCGAAATCATTCATGAATTTCAAAGAAATGATGACTTAGAGTATGTATGTAAGAACAATAGTATTTTGTTTGTATGGACCTTTGGGATGAAAATGGTTAAGAAATAAAAAAATGGCAGAGTAAAGAATGTGAGTATTATATCTAAGATGCAGAGAATAAGCCATGATTTTAGAGCAGAGAATAAGTCATGATTTTAGAGGTGACATCTATGGTACAAAGAATTGAATTTTGGAAAGGTATTCACTATAGATAATTTGAAAAACCAAAAACAAGGAGACAGTGAATTTAATGACTAGAGTTGAAGTACAAACGGTTCAGGTAAATGGGTGTTGTAACACCCCGAACCCGAAACCGACACCGGAGTCGAACACGAGGTGTTAACTGGCTTTAACCCCTTACAAAATTTATTTTCCAGACACTGCCCAATCTGTGTACTAGTCTTTTTAAAAATCATATCTTGAGTTTCGTAACTCGAAAATCAGTTTCGTAATTTTTCCCAGAAACTAGACTCATGTGCCCATCTATGTATTTTTTTCTAGAATTTTTGGTTGGGCCAATTAGTACATTTTATTAGTCAAAGTCTCCCAAGTTGCAGGGGTCGACTACACTGACCTTTTCCCATTACGACTTGGATATCTCCCTGCACGGGGCTTCAATACTGATGCCGTTTGTTTCTATGAAAACTAGACTCAGAGAGAAATCTGTACATATATGGTACGACCCCTAATTATCTCTGGTTAATTTATAATGAATTTCCGAAGTCGGAACAGGGAATCCAGAAACCGTTCTGGCCCTGTCCCACAAAAATCTGATTATCTCTTAATATACTGCCCATATGATCTTTTCGTTACTTCCTCATGAAAGCAGACTCATCGAGCTTCGATTACATAATTTATTCATCAATTAATTCCACTCCTACTATTTTTAGTGATTTTTCAATCTCATGACACTGCTGCTGCCAGCATCTGTTACGAAAGTAACTAGGTCCATTTCATGCCTACCCTTGATCCAACTCAATCGAACATTCGTGCCATTTTCGCATGGCTTAAAGTTTACATGCCATAATTCAAACACAACGTACTAGCTTATACATGCCAAAATGATCTTCTAAGCACACTAAGAAGAAAGTACCAAAACTTGCTATCCGGTGTGATGACTTCGATGACGGCCCGACCCCGCAAAAATAGATGAGTCCAAGCAACCTATAATGGGTGACAAGGAAACACCGGGTGAGTTTATAACTCAGTAAGTCATAAGCAATGCACTACCATACATCAATAACATTATCACAAGAGGAAACAAAATGGAATGAGACAATTTACTCCATCCATACCGAACCATGCCATAGTTCCTCCAACCTATCGATTCAATTTCATATCAATTCATGCATTCACAATCCATATACTCATCAATAGGACATTGAAGCATTTTCATAAATCAATTTATTTTCGTTACAATCAAACAACAAAACGGCCTTTCACCCATCCTACGATAAATTTTTATGTACGTGACTTCAAGTATAGTTGTCACATAGGTTCAACTTACCGAGCTCAACACCAAGTATAAGCATAGCACATATTAGCCATGTACTCAAGACACTTACCCGATCCGCTGTCCGCGATCGACTCAATGGTGTCGCACACATAGTGTCCATAATGATTCACGAATGTATATTGAGCCCGCACACTCAGTGCTATATAATCAACTCGCACACTTAGTGCTACGTAATCAAATCGCACACTTAGTGCTACATAGTCAGACTCGCACACTTAGTGCCGCATGGTCAATTCGCACACTTAGTGCATCATATTCATTTCGCACACTTAGTGCAACATAGTCGAATCGCACACTTAGTGCTGTACAATTTAATCCCGCGCACTTAGCGCCAATCTCATGGTCATAAATGGTTATCCCGCACGTTTAGTGCCGAGATCAACAACTCAGTACATCTTACCTCTTTTCTTTCATTCAACAATTTCATCATCACATACGTAAATGCATATATATATGTATATTTATTCATTCCATTCAGCATCAATACATACACATTATGACCATTTGAAATAATACCAACTACATGCTTAATGACTTACCTCGTGTTGGGTAAGACGGTTCCAACTCGGCTACTCGATAACCTTTTCTTTGCCTTTGCTCGATTCACCTCCTTTAACTCCTTGAGCTAAATCAATAATTTAACTAGTTTAACCACCTTGCTAAATATTTACAATCCAATTTCACATGTATATGTATGTTAGTATATTCGGCCAATAACCTCATGCAACTACCAAAGCCGAATCAACTAAATATACTTATGAATATATATATATATATCATCATCGAAATCACCTAAGCTTAGACATCAATTTTTAATTCCAAGCAAGTTGCCGAATGCAACCTTACTAAATTTTCATGGATTCAATATACCATTACCATGGGATCAACAACCAAAAATTCATAGACAATTTAGGAAAATCACATTACAAATCTCAAATTCAAGCAAAGACCATGGCCGAAATGCATGTATACATGTACAATGTCAACTATAACATCATTTAAGTCCACATATAACTACATTTCTTAAGTTCCACATCTTAATGCCCATTATAGCCACTCCCCTAGTCTAAATCTAGCAATCGGCAACACCACCTTTCCACTATATTAGCCGAATACTCATTCTCTTCCTAGTCCTAAGTTCGGCACCTCCAACAAAATAGCTTAACAATTTTCAACTTTCATGCTAACATAACAAGCAACTTAACACATCCATATAACTAGCATGCTAATAGCATCAAGGTATCAACTAGCTTTTATTTTTAAACTCCTTAGCCGAATCCTAACTCTCCAACAACCCCAAATCCAACCATGGAATAGATAGAATCTAGACTCATCACCCCAAAGGTAGGGTAAGCTTCCAAAAATATCATTGAACATACCTTGGTCTAAAGGACCACCTTGGCCGAATCTTGCTTCCTCTTCTTCCTCTAGTTAGAACAATTGCAAAAGAAAGAAAATATGAACACTCCTTCTTCCCTCCTTATTAAGCATTCAAACTCCCTCATTTTTCATGCCACAACATCAAACACTCCCCCTAGGCACAAGCAATGGCCGAATTCCTTCCAAGTTCTTTTCTCCCCTTCTTTTTCTTGGTTTTTCGGCTAGGAGATGGCAAGTATGACACCCATTTTTTTTTGTTCCCTTTTCTATTATTATCCCCATCATTTGTTCACCAAAGAAACATATTAAATTAGAATGAGTGGAGCATCATCACTCCTTGGCCGGCCACCATGAATTTTATGGGAAAATTGACATGCAAAGCCATGCTTCCTCAACCTATTATTAGTTAATCCTTATAATTCATCTATCATCTTTTCTAACTTCGTCAACTAGGTCCTTTTTGAATGAATTCACAATCCTAATGCTAATATTAAGCATTTAATTTCTCATATATTCACTGTCACACAACAATTTATGCAATTAAAACACGAAAATAAATTTTTGGCTCGATAATGTGGTCTCGAAACCACATTCCGACCAGGGTCTAATTTGGGTTGTCACAACTCTCCCCCACATAAGAAATTTTCGTCCCCGAAAATCTTACCGGTAAATAGGTTTGGGTATCGTTCTTTCATCGAGCTCTCGGTTTCCCAGGTTGCTTCCTCGATCCCGTGTTTAAGCCACAACACCTTAACCAACGGAACCCTCGTATTTCGCAACTCTTTCACTTCACGAGTTAAGATACGAATCGGTTCTTCTTCATAGCTCATATCAGCCTGAATTTCAACCTCCGACGGACTAATTATGTGCGAAGGATCAGATCTATAGCGCCGAAGCATCGAAACATGAAAGACGTCGTGAATCTTTTCAAGTTCAGGAGGCAAAATCAATCTATATGCAACCGGCCCCACTCGTTCGGAAATTTCGTACAGCCCAATGAATCTCGGGCTCAACTTGCCTTTACGGTCAAATCTGAGTACCTTTTTCCAAGGCGAAACTTTGAGGAACACTTTATCTCCCACCTGATATTCATTGTCCTTCCGTTTCAGATCCGCATACGATTTTTGACGATCTGTGGCTACCTTCAGACTTTCACGGATTACCTTTACTTTCTGTTCGGCATCTTTAATCAAATCAACTCCGAAAATTTTACTTTCACCGAGCTCGGTCCAAAATAATGGCGTTCGGCATTTACGACCGTACAAAGCCTCGTAAGGTGCCATCTTAATACTTGATTGAAAACTATTGTTATAAGCGAATTCAATCAAAGGTACATACCGTTCCCATGAACCACTAAACTCAAGGATGCAGCATCTCAGCATATCCTCGAGTATCTGAATTATCCGCTCGGATTGACCATCGGTTTGGGGATGAAAAGCGGTGCTAAAATGCAGCTTGGTACCCAAAGCTTCTTGCAATTTCTTCCAAAATCGCGAGGTGAATCTCGGATCTCTATCCGACACGATAGAAATAGGTACTCCATGTAATCTCACAATCTGAGTAACATACAATTCGGCTAGTTTATCCAATGAAAATCCGTACGCACGGGGATAAAGTGAGCCGACTTAGTCAGCCTATCAACAACAACCCAAATCACATCCTTCTTACTTGAGGACAATGGCAGTCCGGACACAAAGTCCATTGTGACTCGGTCCCATTTCCACTCGGGTATCATGATCGGCTGAAGTAATCCTGAAGGCACTTGATGTTCCGCTTTCACCTGTTGACATATTAAACATCTCGAAACAAAGTCGGAGATGTCTCGCTTCATACCATGCCACCAAAACCGACGTTTCAAGTCGTTGTACATTTTCGTGCTCCCCGGGTGAATTGACATTCGGCTACAATGGGCTTCGTTCAGTATCATCGGAATGAGTTCCGAATTCCTTGGAACGCACAAACGACTTCTAAACCTCAAACAACCATCATCATCAATCTGAAACTCCGATTCCTTGTTCGGAACACACTCAGCTCGTTTTGCAACCAATTCATCATCAACTTTCTGAGCTTCACGAATTTGATGAGTCAATAATGGTTTGGCTTTTAATTCAGCTACTAACACATTGTCAGGTAGAACAGACAAGTGTACATTCATCGCTCGCAAAGCAAACAGTGATTTCCGGCTTAAGGCGTCCGCAACCACATTAGCCTTTCCCGGGTGGTAATCAATGACAAGCTCGTAATCTTTCAACAACTCAAGCCAACGTCTTTGTCGCAGGTTCAAGTCTCGTTGAGTCATCAAATATTTGAGACTTTTGTGATCCGAAAACACATGGCACTTCTCACCAAACAAATAATGTCGCCATATTTTCAATGCAAACACAATGGCGGCTAGTTCAAGATCATGGGTCGGATAATTTCTCTCGTGTGGCTTCAATTGTCTTGACGCATAGGCCACAACTCGACCTTCTTGCATCAATACGCAACCCAACCCAAGTAGGGATGCGTCACTATAAATGACAAACTCTTTACCCGATTCGGGTTGCACCAAAATTGGAGCTTCAGTCAGATGATTTTTCAGTTGATCGAAGCTTTTCTGACATTTCTCCGTCCATTCAAACTTAACATCCTTCTGAAGTAGCTTTGTCATTGGTGTGGCTATCATCGAGAAACCTTTGACAAATCGTCGGTAATAACCGGTGAGCCCTAGAAAGCTCCGGACTTCGGTAACATTTCTCGGAGGCTTCCAGTTAAGTATGGCTGAAATTTTGCTCGGGTCAACTCGAATACCCAATGCGGATACCACATGACCCAAGAAGCTAACCTCTCTTAACCAGAACTCACACTTACTGAACTTAGCATATAACTGCTTATCCCGCAAAATTTGCAACACTTGCCTCAGATGCTCAGCATGTTCGGTCTCATCTCTTGAATAGACCAAGATGTCATCAATAAACACAACTACGAACCGATCCAAATACGGCCTGAAGATCCGATTCATCAAATCCATAAACACCGCAGGGGCATTAGTGAGCCCGAACGGCATCACTAAGAACTCGTAGTGACCGTACCTCGTTCTGAAAGCAGTTTTGGGTACGTCCGAATCTCGAATCCGCAACTGATAATAACCCGATCTCAAATCTATCTTTGAAAACACCGATGCTCCCTTTAATTGATCGAATAGATCATCAATACGCGGTAACGGATACTTATTCTTTATCGTCACTTTATTCAGTTGACGATAATCAATGCACAACCTCATGGTTCCGTCCTTCTTTTTCACGAACAATACTGGGGCACCCCAAGGTGAGAAACTCGGTCGAGCGAAACCTCTATCCGTCAATTCTTGCAACTGAGCTTTCAACTCTTTTAACTCGGTTAGTGCCATACGATACGGAGCGATCGAAATAGGCGTAGTTCCAGGTACAAGCTCAATACCAAACCCTACCTCCCGAACAGGTGGCAAACCCGGTAACTCTTCAGGAAAAACATCCGGGTATTCACAGACCACCGGCACCGATTCGGGTTTCTTTTCTAACTCCTTGTCATCAAGTACATACGCGAGGTATGCTTCGCACCCTTTCCTTACATATTTCTGGGCCAACATTACTGATATTACAGCTGGCAACCCCCTTAAGTCCGCAGACTCAACTCGGATTATTTCGTTATTTGCGCACTTCAAATCGATAGTCTTGCTTTTGCAATTCACAACCGCATCATGCGCGGTTAACCAATCCAAACCAAGAATAACATCAAACTCGTCGAATGGCAAAAGCATCAAATCGGCCGGAAAACAGGATTCTCGGATTATTAGAGGGCATCTCTTACACACTTTATCAACAAGTACGCATTGGCCCAAAGGGTTTGATACTCGAATTACGAGCTCAGTAGACTCAACAGGTAGAGTCTTACTGGTTGCTAAGGTTTCGCATACATATGAATGAGTAGAACCAGGGTCAATCAATGCAATCACATTAGTATCAAAGAGAGTGAAGGTACCAGTGATGACGTCGGGGGAGGATGCCTCCTCTCGTGCGCGAATGGCATATGCTCTAGCAGGAGCACGGTTCTCGGCGCGATCGGCCGTATCAGAAGCCCCCCTCTGACTACCACCCCTGCCTCCAAAAATTCTCGGTGGTCTACCTCTAGATGTCACTCCACTAGGTCTTGCACCTTGAATCTTATTCTTCTCATCCAGCTCCGTGCAATCTCTAATGAGGTGGTCCTTCGAACCGCATCCGTAACAGACCCTGCTAGTAGACTTGCCCCAACATTCACCTAGGTGTCGTCTTCCACATTGGGGACATTCAGGTTTCTCGTGACGATTATTGCCCACACTAGCTACCGAAGTAGCTCGGGAGCCCATCGATGGTCTTGCCCTGATGGAAATTCCCGCAGTCGCCCTCGACTTATTAATGTCCTCCCTGAACTTCTTTACAGCTGAGAACGGAGCTTTACCCGTCGATCTTTTACGATAATCTCTAGCTTCAAATTTAGCCTTCCTCTTCTCCTTTCCAAGTTCTTCCGCCTTGCAGGCTCGTTCGACTAGTGTTACGAATTCTTTTATTTCCAAAATACCCATTAGTAGCTTTAAATCTTCATTCAATCCTTCCTCGAATCTTTTGCACATAGCAACCTCATCAGCTACACACTCCCGGGCATACCTACTAAGTCTTACGAATTCATGTTCGTATTCAGATACAGTCATACGGCCTTGCTTGAGTTCCAAGAACTCCTTACGCTTCTGGTCAATGAACCGTTGGCTAATAAATTTCTTCCGGAATTCCGTTTGAAAGAAGTCCCAAGTTACTTGCTCGTTCGGGACTATGGAAATCAAGGTCCTCCACCAATAGTAGGCTGAGTCTCGCAACAAAGATACAGCACATTTTAGACATTCATCGGGTGTGCATGACAATTCATCGAACACCCGAATGGTGTTATCAAGCCAGAACTCGGCCCTTTCGGCATCATCAGTTACTATGGCCTTGAACTCCTCGGCCCCACGCTTCCTAATCAAGTCTACAGGTGGCTTACTCAGCCTCACAGGATCAGCGACTGATGGCCTTGCAGGCTCTTGGGGTGGATTATTCAAATTTGGGAATTGTTGGACAGCCGGGTTGGTTCGGGCATATTGCGCGACCCACTCATTCATCATGGTAAAGAAGGCTTGTTTAGCCCCCTCACCTTGATTATTCGCAGATGACTGAGGTTCAACAGGCGGCGTCCCTTGCGCAGGAGCAGCCGCTACGCTCTCAACGTCATCCGCTAGAGTTCTTTCTTCACCGGGATCCATTTACTAATCAAAACAAAACATTTCAACCGTCAGAAGTCATCACCCTTTTAAACATTAACATTATGGCATGTATAGCTAGACTCATACGTGCTATGGTAGTCCTAGAACCGACTAAACCATGGCTCTGATACCAATAAAATGTAACACCCCGAACCCGAAACCGACACCGGAGTCGAACACGAGGTGTTAACTGGCTTTAACCCCTTACAAAATTTATTTTCCAGACACTGCCCAATCTGTGTACTAGTCGTTTTAAAAATCATATCTTGAGTTTCGTAACTCGAAAATCAGTTTCGTAATTTTTCCCAGAAACTAGACTCATGTGCCCATCTATGTATTTTTTTCTAGAATTTTTGGTTGGGCCAATTAGTACAGTTTATTAGTCAAAGTCTCCCAAGTTGCAGGGGTCGACTACACTGACCTTTGCCCATTACGACTTGGATATCTCCCTGCACGGGGCTTCAATACTGATGCCGTTTGTTTCTATGAAAACTAGACTCAGAGAGGAATCTGTACATATATGGTACGACCCCTAATTATCTCTGGTTAATTTATAATGAATTTCCGAAGTCGGAGCAGGGAATCCAGAAACCGTTCTGGCCCTGTCCCACAAAAATCTGATTATCTCTTAATATACTGCCCATATGATCTTTTCGTTACTTCCTCATGAAAGCAGACTCATCGAGCTTCGATTACATAATTTATTCATCAATTAATTCCACTCCTACTATTTTTAGTGATTTTTCAATCTCATGACACTGCTGCTGCCAGCATCTGTTACGAAAGTAACTAGGTCCATTTCATGCCTACCCTTGATCCAATTCAATCGAACATTCGTGCCATTTTCGCATGGCTTAAAGTTTACATGCCATAATTCAAACACAACGTACTAGCTTATACATGCCAAAATGATCTTCTAAGCACACTAAGAAGAAAGTACCAAAACTTGCTATCCGGTGTGATGACTTCGATGACGGCCCGACCCCGCAAAAATAGATGAGTCCAAGCAACCTATAATGGGTGACAAGGAAACACCGGGTGAGTTTATAACTCAGTAAGTCATAAGCAATGCACTACTATACATCAATAACATTATCACAAGAGGAAACAAAATGGAATGAGACAATTTACTCCATCCATACCGAACCATGCCATAGTTCCTCCAACCTATCGATTCAATTTCATATCAATTCATGCATTCACAATCCATATACTCATCAATAGGACATTGAAGCATTTTCATAAATCAATTTATTTTCGTTACAATCAAACAACAAAACGGCCTTTCACCCATCCTACGATAAATTTTTATGTACGTGACTTCAAGTATAGTTGTCACATAGGTTCAACTTACCGAGCTCAACACCAAGTATAAGCATAGCACATATTAGCCATGTACTCAAGACACTTACCCGATCCGCTGTCCGCGATCGACTCAATGGTGTCGCACACATAGTGTCCATAATGATTCACGAATGTATATTGAGCCCGCACACTCAGTGCTATATAATCAACTCGCACACTTAGTGCTACGTAATCAAATCGCACACTTAGTGCTACATAGTCAGACTCGCACACTTAGTGCCGCATGGTCAATTCGCACACTTAGTGCATCATATTCATTTCGCACACTTAGTGCAACATAGTCGAATCGCACACTTAGTGCTGTACAATTTAATCCCGCGCACTTAGCGCCAATCTCATGGTCATAAATGGTTATCCCGCACGTTTAGTGCCGAGATCAACAACTCAGTACATCTTACCTCTTTTCTTTCATTCAACAATTTCATCATCACATACGTAAATGCATATATATATATGTATATTTATTCATTCCATTCAGCATCAATACATACACATTATGACCATTTGAAATAATACCAACTACATGCTTAATGACTTACCTCGTGTTGGGTAAGACGGTTCCAACTCGGCTACTCGATAACCTTTTCTTTGCCTTTGCTCGATTCACCTCCTTTAACTCCTTGAGCTAAATCAATAATTTAACTAGTTTAACCACCTTGCTAAATATTTACAATCCAATTTCACATGTATATGTATGTTAGTATATTCGGCCAATAACCTCATGCAACTACCAAAGCCGAATCAACTAAATATACTTATGAATATATATATATATATCATCATCGAAATCACCTAAGCTTAGACATCAATTTTTAATTCCAAGCAAGTTGCCGAATGCAACCTTACTAAATTTTCATGGATTCAATATACCATTACCATGGGATCAACAACCAAAAATTCATAGACAATTTAGGAAAATCACATTACAAATCTCAAATTCAAGCAAAGACCATGGCCGAAATGCATGTATACATGTACAATGTCAACTATAACATCATTTAAGTCCACATATAACTACATTTCTTAAGTTCCACATCTTAATGCCCATTATAGCCACTCCCCTAGTCTAAATCTAGCAATCGGCAACACCACCTTTCCACTATATTAGCCGAATACTCATTCTCTTCCTAGTCCTAAGTTCGGCACCTCCAACAAAATAGCTTAACAATTTTCAACTTTCATGCTAACATAACAAGCAACTTAACACATCCATATAACTAGCATGCTAATAGCATCAAGGTATCAACTAGCTTTTATTTTTAAACTCCTTAGCCGAATCCTAACTCTCCAACAACCCCAAATCCAACCATGGAATAGATAGAATCTAGACTCATCACCCCAAAGGTAGGGTAAGCTTCCAAAAATATCATTGAACATACCTTGGTCTAAAGGACCACCTTGGCCGAATCTTGCTTCCTCTTCTTCCTCTAGTTAGAACAATTGCAAAAGAAAGAAAATATGAACACTCCTTCTTCCCTCCTTATTAAGCATTCAAACTCCCTCATTTTTCATGCCACAACATCAAACACTCCCCCTAGGCACAAGCAATGGCCGAATTCCTTCCAAGTTCTTTTCTCCCCTTCTTTTTCTTGGTTTTTCGGCTAGGAGATGGCAAGTATGACACCCATTTTTTTTTGTTCCCTTTTCTATTATTATCCCCATCATTTGTTCACCAAAGAAACATATTAAATTAGAATGAGTGGAGCATCATCACTCCTTGGCCGGCCACCATGAATTTTATGGGAAAATTGACATGCAAAGCCATGCTTCCTCAACCTATTATTAGTTAATCCTTATAATTCATCTATCATCTTTTCTAACTTCGTCAACTAGGTCCTTTTTGAATGAATTCACAATCCTAATGCTAATATTAAGCATTTAATTTCTCATATATTCACTGTCACACAACAATTTATGCAATTAAAACACGAAAATAAATTTTTGGCTCGATAATGTGGTCTCGAAACCACATTCCGACCAGGGTCTAATTTGGGTTGTCACAACTCTCCCCCACATAAGAAATTTTCGTCCCCGAAAATCTTACCGGTAAATAGGTTTGGGTATCGTTCTTTCATCGAGCTCTCGGTTTCCCAGGTTGCTTCCTCGATCCCGTGTTTAAGCCACAACACCTTAACCAACGGAACCCTCGTATTTCGCAACTCTTTCACTTCACGAGTTAAGATACGAATCGGTTCTTCTTCATAGCTCATATCAGCCTGAATTTCAACCTCCGACGGACTAATTATGTGCGAAGGATCAGATCTATAGCGCCGAAGCATCGAAACATGAAAGACGTCGTGAATCTTTTCAAGTTCAGGAGGCAAAATCAATCTATATGCAACCGGCCCCACTCGTTCGGAAATTTCGTACAGCCCAATGAATCTCGGGCTCAACTTGCCTTTACGGTCAAATCTGAGTACCTTTTTCCAAGGCGAAACTTTGAGGAACACTTTATCTCCCACCTGATATTCATTGTCCTTCCGTTTCAGATCCGCATACGATTTTTGACGATCTGTGGCTACCTTCAGACTTTCACGGATTACCTTTACTTTCTGTTCGGCATCTTTAATCAAATCAACTCCGAAAATTTTACTTTCACCGAGCTCGGTCCAAAATAATGGCGTTCGGCATTTACGACCGTACAAAGCCTCGTAAGGTGCCATCTTAATACTTGATTGAAAACTATTGTTATAAGCGAATTCAATCAAAGGTACATACCGTTCCCATGAACCACTAAACTCAAGGATGCAGCATCTCAGCATATCCTCGAGTATCTGAATTATCCGCTCGGATTGACCATCGGTTTGGGGATGAAAAGCGGTGCTAAAATGCAGCTTGGTACCCAAAGCTTCTTGCAATTTCTTCCAAAATCGCGAGGTGAATCTCGGATCTCTATCCGACACGATAGAAATAGGTACTCCAGGGTCCTTTTTGAATGAATTCACAATCCTAATGCTAATATTAAGCATTTAATTTCTCATATATTCACTGTCACACAACAATTTATGCAATTAAAACACGAAAATAAATTTTTGGCTCGATAATGTGGTCTCGAAACCACATTCCGACCAGGGTCTAATTTGGGTTGTCACAGGTGTTTATCTCACTAAGTTCTTATGAAGTTACCTATGTGTATGTTATGTTACAGGTAAGTCGACGTAGGTCTATGTAACACCCCTATCCCGTAACCGTCGCCGGAATAGGACGAGGCGTTACCAGAAAATTTGGAAGCAGATCAAAACAGTAAAATTTTGAACATTTTTTTTCGTGAATAAAGATTGTTCATTTAATTAAATTTCTAAACATAAACAAAGATCAAACTTATAACTTATAAAAGTAGACTTCCAAAGGATGCCATATTCGCATGGCTTAAAAACAATAGTTATGATATCATTCTAGTATAATATATCCTATACATGCCATAAGCTAAATCCAAATCACAAGGTTTCCATAATAGTAGATAGTGTGATGAAGTGCTGACGATCCCCGAGCTGATAATCAGAGTCCACAATCTATAAAACAAAGACAAAAGACAAACGGAGTAAGCTTACATAAGCTTAGTAAGTCTTAAGTAAAACGATAATTTTGCAGAATCAAATTCAATTATCATTTATCACTCTATTTTTTCTAATCAATGAAGTCAATCTAGAGCTCCATAACGAACTATAATTTCATTAACCACATCATTTAGTTACCACAAATTATTTCATGATAATGACCAAAATGGTCAAATATTCGTATGCTCACAAGGCACACTTAGCTCATAATTACACTCCAATCTAAATGCCTTTATTATAGTTTAATCAAATACATTCTTATGGCATAACACATTGGCCAAATGTATCATAGTCACATGGACTGTGGTCACATTTGCGCTCATACACTTATTCACATATGCATCACTTTGTATACTTTTGATCTAATCCGAATTGAAAATCACATACAAGTACCTGATACATACCTGGCCAACTTAATGTACTAAACATCTTTAACTGTCGTTTCATTACTAAGCCTCATCGTCTTAGACCTTGCAGAAACCCCGTTTAAAAATATCAAGAGATCTCACCATTCCGTCAAATAGTTCAAACCTCATGCACGCATATATAGTTTATCTATTTCTTCCAAATTTTATTCACATAGTCTTTCGCATCTAGAAACCTCATATCTACTTTTAATTCAATCAATCAAAGTAAAACATAATACTTTTACCACGTTTAGTTTCCATATTTAGAAGCACATAGTAATTTCATAATCTATCATGAATAGATTCATAGAGTCACTACTCATTTAGCATAACATATACTCTTTCAATAATCATAATCACTTGCTCAAACGTACTCGTTTCATGCACATACATGAATATATATATATATAAACTTAATTCCTTATTTCATAATCACATCAAAACTTTCGAGTATTTCAACATGGCATGTATTGAATTACAGTATGGGTACGCATAGAACCAAACATAAACCTTATCACATATACGTAGGTTGACAAAATACAATCCTTCCTTTGCATTTGTACATCTAGCCGAATACAATTTATTCTCAATTTATAAGGCCTTTTTGGCCGAATATGCACAATTACATATATAAATCTCAGCACATACTTTTCTTTACTTAAAGCTCATACGATAAATTTAAATCAAATACTTTGTCATACTAACAACCATTGACCGAATAGGTTATTCCCTTATTCAAAGATATAATAATCATTCCCACATATGTATCGTTCTTTAATACTAATAATTCACCGAATCGTTGGCCGAATGTACACGAGTACATACATGAAAGCTTAGTATATACTACATTATACAAGCATACCAAGACTGATTAGGTCATCCTCACTTTCGCAATATAATAATCAATCACATATACGTTTTTCTTGAATGCTAGTGATTCACTTTGAGGTAAACTTACAAATGAGGAGGTAATATGTATCTGAACATCTTAAATGTATAGTACTTACTTGATGGTAGCTCACTGCGAACATTCAAGATCATAATCTTACTTAATTCACCAGCATTAAGCCTGCGGGACTTTAAACCCGGATACAATCCCAGCGTGAAGCCAGCGGGTCTCTAACTCGGATACAATCTCAGCACAATTCATTTAATATATATTTATATTTTTACTAACTTTGACCTCATTAAATATCTAATATTGCACACTTTTCACAATTGGTCATTCGGCCTTATCACATATTCACTTACACATATATCACATTAACCATTCGGCCTTATCACATGTATGCACTTTCACATTCATCACATTGGCCATTTGGCCTTATCACATATACACACTTTCACATTCATCACATTGGCCATTCGGCCTTATCACATATACACACTTTCACATTCATCACATTGGCCATTCGATCTTAAGCTAGATATTACGCCTTGTCATTTTATTTCGTCTTAGGTACAAAATCACATTAGTAAATTGATTCAAATACGTAAAATTTTCCATTCGGCCTTAGAACATATCATGGCCACATCATATTTTTCAATTTAGCCATTTCTATAATAGTATCCATTAATCAAAACTCAAAATAGGTTTAATTACTTAAAGACTTCCTCGAATGTCGTCGAACGACTACGGATCGGCTATTTGGTTAGTTTAGCTTTTCCCCTATCCGAATTAGGCTCCTTAAGCTCTTGAGCTTAATCTAAAACAAATTTAACTTATTAAAATCCCATTTTGCTTGCTTATGACCGAATACCACAAGAAATTTAATAGGCCATATAACTACTTTTAGCTCAATATAAAATAATCGTACACATCTTTAATCACCTTAAACAAATTACTAAGTATTATAGAAAATCAAAGCATACTCATCGTTAGCCTTATTCGGCCATCCCAATACGTTCTAAGTGACCATATGTATATACGTCTATACTAAAGTGCTTTACATTAATAACACCATATCAACAATGTATAATGCCGACCCCTTTAAACCAATTATCCATACAAATATTATTTGTACACATTTCCTTACCTAAATTTCACATTCGGCAACCACTTAATCAACTTAACAAATTTTCTATACTTCAAAACCACAAGTAAATATCATAATTTGTATCATTACATCGATTAAACTAAATCATGCATTAGCTTTTAGCACATTCGACCATTAAAGAGACAACCCAATTAACATTCAAACCTTTTTAAGCTTAGATTTCCCAAGGTCGAATATCACATAAAAACCTTTAATACACATGCAAAGTTTACACTTTAACTAATTATACATATACTAATAAACCGAATATTATTTAAACAACCATTTGAATAATTCTTTATCACATGTTCACAATCGGCATAACCATGTTACAAATTCAATACATAAAAATCTTCTTATCCAAGACTATATTTGACCTATATGTATTTTCTTTACAACCATTCATCAACAATTAAGCACATGTTTAATGGCCGAATGCACATACCTCTTACTCATCCTTAACAGAATTTTTTTTATCAAGCTTCCATTTCCACTTAACTACGAACCATTTAAAACAATCAATATTTTACACATTGCCGAATGCATATATATATATTCATCCAAACTCATAATTTCACAAGCTTAGCCTCATTTAATGACTACTTGTTCATCAAGACATTAAACACATCATGCATAACATACAAAGCATCCTTAGCCAAAAAAAATACTATCACAAAACTTCCTTGGCCGAATGTCATCTTTTTCCATTAACTAGATTTTGCCATGGGCTTGCTTCAATACTTGAGACCACTCAAATAAATATTCAAACTTAATCCTTCATTTTATTTCTCATTTTAGCACATATTCGGCTAATATATAAATATATGCTATCAATTTAATTACAATTATAAATTTTCAACTCAAACACATTCTTTATCTCGTCTTTCACCTTAATTCAAATTCGGCAAGTACATAAACATATATTAACAATTTAATTATAGCATTCCACAATTAAGCACAAGTTTCATACTTCACTTTAATTGCCGCATACAATTTGCTCATTTTAATCACCTATAACCTCACTTAACAAAATTCCTAAAACCACATGCACTCATTTAACCACCTTTTTATTCATCAAGGCAATTAACACTCAATTTATAACATATTGCAAATTCACGGCCGAATGCATCAATATTTTAATAAACAATAATTAGTTCAACTCCCCATTCAATTCCTCATTCGACATCCGTATAATTACAATCTAACATTTAAAATATAATTTCCAAGAACTTGGCACAACCTTACTTTACACTTTAATAACCGAATGAAATTTTACTCAAACTTGCCCCTCATGGCGAATTTAATTAGTCTATCCTCATCCATAAACACTTATCATCAAAACATCCACAATCTAATCCTTGAAGCCATGACCAAATGCTTTATGAAATAAATTCACAAAAATTAACATATGGGTCATGTTGTGAGCTTCAAAACTAACAACATTTCGCAAAAATTAAAAATAAAATACATGAAATCTCACCTTAATTCCCAACACCAAGTGACCGAGTGCCTTTGGTGTTCTTTCCTTCCTTTCTTTCTTGCTTAGTTACGGCAATAAGAGAAAACAAAGAGAAAAGTTTCTTTGTTTTTATCACCATTCTTTTTATTTAATTCATGTTTTCAAATTATAAACTATTAAATATTATTTACTAAATATAATATACACATAATGCCAAAATCATAACATCATTACCATCCACTAATGTTAAAAGTGGGCCATTTGACATGCAAATCCACAACTTTAGTAATTTAACATTTTAATCACTTGGACATTTGCCTATCATATTTTTAAATTTTCTCAAATATGTCCTTTTGAGCTAATTTCACATCCAAATGACAAAATTAAAACATGAAATTTTTACACATACATATTCACAAATAATAAGCATAGAATATAACAATTAATTATTTTTATGACTCGATTTTTTTTTGTGGTCCCGAAACCACTTTCCGACTAGGGTCAAATTAGGGGTGTCACAGTCTACATCGGGAGAGACGACACCAGGACTTCGCCAAAAGAGTGGCACATTTGGCTATTATGTATACAGAGCAAGTTTTGTTGGCGTGATCGAGTCTAGTTGGGATATAAAAACCCTTAAGGTGGGATAACTATATTAGACTAGGAGCTCACTTTTGTCATAATTTGTAATTAAATTCTCTATCTACATAATTAAAATGCCTTTATTATTCATACTTATGTATTTTATTATGAAACTTATAATTAAGAAAATGCAAATGAATGAAATTTGTAATAGTAGGATTAAGTTATGTTTGTTATAGGATGGTAACACCCAAGATTTGGATCCAATTTAGTGGATCAGATTTGGGGTGTTACACCCTCCGGCTGCTTCATCTATGTTGGAGTTGATGTTACTATCTACACCATTGTAAAAAAATTAGATTTGGAGCCACTCTTGCAACTCATGGTGAGGGCACTTCTATATCATATATTTGAAATTCTCCCACACCTCGTATAGTGTTTCACTTTCAAACTGCTTAAAATTGGCGATATTGCGTTTAAGTTACATGGTTCCGTTGATAGGGACAAATTTATGAGGAAATTTTTCCGTTGGTTCATCCCATGTGGTTTTAAATCTTGGTTCCAATGAATCTAACCAATCGACTACATTATCACATAACGAGAATGGAAATAATTGAATACAAACAATGTCATCGATTACTCCATTATACTTAAAGGTGTCACAAAGTTAAAGGATCCGCTTCAAGTGTTGATTTGGGTCTTCTACCATATTTCTATTGAACTGCAACGTGTTCTGAATCATCTATATTGTAGTATTCTTTATCTCAAAATTATTGGCGTTGATTATCGGTTTTTCAATGCTACCTCGTACAACATCTAGTGTAGGTAATTCGAACTCGCGCAACGTTCGTTGAGCTATCAATAGCTCTCCACGGATTTATTCTTGTTGTTCTGGTGGTTCGTCAAGAAAAGGGTTTTCCCGAGGTAAATTGACTACCACAGTTGGATTGTCTTCTCTCAATTTATGATTGCGCCTTAGAAGTTGCTCCGGGTCAAGGTATGGCTCGATTGGGATGCCTCCACTTTGAGCCATATACTAAAATCTAAGACGGAAAAATAAATAAAAATTAAAAATAGAGAATAAAATAAAATAAAATAAATCATATATATAATTTCTAACTTTCCTATTTATCTTATTAATTGTAGAAAATAAAATGTGATTTCATGTCGAAACCTCCCCGACAATGGTGCCAACAACTTGATCGTCACCAAATGTGCGAACGTTTGACTAGAAAATAGTACACCCAAATATATTAAATTAAAATAGTGATATCTACAAGTACACGGGTCAAATTGTAATATAGATGTATACAACAGAACACATGGAAGTATTCCGAGTATCATACCCAAAGGAGAACATCTACTTCTACAATAACAAATCTAAACAGTAATAGTTAAAAACTATATTACAACAAATGATAAAAAAATATAAAAATAATAAACTAAATTAAATAGCAGAAAATAAACACAAAAATAAATCAAAATAACAAGCAGAAGATTAAATTGTTTCAGTGATTGTAATTAACTTCAGAATTTGGGTTTAGGTGGAATTAACTATTAATTAACTAGTATTACCTCCTGACGTCTACTAGTTAACTAATCGACAGATACTCGCTTACCTCCCGACCTCACTTTTTCCACCAAGATAAATTATGGTTTACTCAGCAAACTTATCTTCCGACCTCATTTAACATAGATTACTTCCTAGGGTCATCATTCCTAGGGTTTAAACCCACATAATTTAAAACTAACTAATTCCTTTAGGAAACCCTCATTCCTCCATTAACTACTCTAACATCCACGCATTAATCTACCAAGAGATTTAGCCTATCATGGATCTAGGTGTCATAACTCTTGGATTTAATTTAAACTTGTAAGAGAACACAAATTGTAACGATCCGAAAGTCAGTGGTGTCAGAAATAGTAGTTTCAAAATTTTGTTTTCTGATGATAAAGTCAGTAAATATTATTTATTAATATTTATGAGGGTATTACAGTATTAAACTAAAGCTTGGTCTAATAATTTTGATTATTTGGAAAGTTAGACAAAGTACAAGTGTATCAGTTCTAAAGTTAGTAGTTTTGGAATTTGAGGTATCGAGACATCGTTTCCGTAAATTGGACCTGTAAATATTTTTATTAAATATTTATGGAGTTATATTAGAAGCAAATTGAATTTCGGTTAGATAATTTCGTTGCATTAGTGCTTAATTTAAGTACAAGGACTAAATTGCGTAAGTGAATAAAGTAAGAATTAGTAAGGAATTACAAATAGAATTTAATAGATAGGACTTATTAAGTAAATAAATCATTATAAATGATTATAATGGTGGCCGGTTCTAACTTATATTATACGTAAAATATATTATAAAACTTTAGTAAAAATATATGTTAAAATAAAAATAAAATAAAAACAAAATGAAAGTAAATAGCAAAGCGGAGAGAAAGAGAAACAAAACTTTCATCTTTAATTTTTGCATGTCGAAATTGGGAAGGAAGAAGAGGGAGCATTCGACCTTTGAGCATTAAGCCTTGAAGCTCAATTTGGTTAGCGTAAGTTTATCCGTTTCTTGTAATTTTTATGTTTTCGAAATCCCCGTATTTCAATCTAACCAACCCATGTTACAACTTTTGGTACTGATAAAGATTTAGGATGTTACCATTGTTGACTATTTAGAGTGTGAGGTCTTATTTTGATAGATTTTAAGTTTAGAATTGATAAAGAACTAAATTATAAAGTCAATTGATGATTTTGTGCAATAAGCACTAAAATGCACAAATTTCAAATTTAGTGGTAAAATTTTGAAATAAAGAGTTAAATTAGGCCTAGAATGAAAACGATATAAAAATCGGGGATTAAGTTTGAAAGTTATGTTAGTCCTGGTTTTAGGGACTAAATTGAATAAAATGAAAAAGTTGCATAAATTAGAAATTGAATGTAAAATTGGCTTTGTATTGATTGTTTATTATGTTTGTTTTAATTCATAGCTAATGTTGTCCCCGATTCCTCGAAAAAGAAAAGAAAAGACAAAGTCATCGATAAATAGCTTGAAGTTCACGATTTTTGTTTCTATAACCCGAACAACTTCAATTGTTGCATTTATGAACTGTATTGGATGGGATGATCATGAGGTAAGGTAAAAATGATAAAAAAAGAGTTGAATTGATTCGATTCGAATTTATTATTTGCGATGAGGATTAAAATAAATAGTTTTGGAAATATCGTATATTGATATAAATATGAAATTGAATCTGTTTTGAGATGTGATATATATTATTGCGTATATGGATTGAAGTCTGATGGATGAAATAACGATATGGATTTGGGACATTTATTACAAAAGAAATTGAATAGAGAATACCAGAGTTAAGTTCGGAAATGTGTATATAATATTGGAGTGATAAAATTTCTTTGATTGTTATAGGTAGAAATGTATATGTTTTACAACTATGTTAGATTGAATTATTATAAGTAAATCGAATTGTAATATTAAATGTAGCATTATGGCATGTAGCTCTCGAATATTAATTTGCATTAGATCTTATTGTTAAGTCATGCATTATATAATTTATATTATAATTTAATGTTGGATATAGAAACACCATTGAGTTTACTCAGTGTACGTTTTCATTTGTTAGTGCACAAGTTAGGTATTATTCAGTTCGTAAGTCGATTCAGCATCCAATGACAATCTCGAACTCAAGTGTTGGGAATACTTCTATTTTGGTTTCGGCATGTACCTAGGAAGTCTTTTGGTTATAAGTTCATTTTGTATCTTGATGGTTTTGCTTATTATGTTTATAAGGTATATATATAGGTATGGATATGTGAGAAGGTAATAATATTTGGTTAATGACATGATAGATTGCTTGAATTATATGTTTAATATTCTTATGGATGAGAAAAATGTCTTGTTACGCTATATGTTCATGGTTAATGCTTAGATGTGGAAGGATATTTAAGGTGTTTTGATATATTTGATGTATTTGATGTTAAAACATGAAGATGATTTAAAGGTTGGTTGTGTTTAAGTAAGTGATTGGGAAATTATCTTGTAATGTTAATGAATTGGTATGTTTGAGCATATTCAATTTGGTTTTTTTGAATTTTAAATTGAGGTGCCTTTGTGGGCATATTGGTTAGGCACTTAGGTCGAATGGTATATGGCATGTTTTGAAATGGGTAATTATAGGTGCAAATGGTATGGCTTGGTAACCAAGCAATGGTAGGTGAAATGTGTAACACCCCGAAATAGGGCCTAGCAGTTTTAGAGATATTTTAGGAATTTTGGCCTATATGAGCTAGAAATTTCGTAAGGTTGGTACTCGATAGTGTTTTCGTCTATGGCATCTTTTGGTACTCGATAGTGTTTTCATCTATGGCATCTTCACTGTCAAACTAATTTCTGAAAAAGTGTTCAAGAAACCCTTAATTTTGAAAAAAATGACTAATTTGTAACAAAGTCAAAATAGTGAGCATTTATGTGGCAATTAAACCAGTTTTTAAAATTAAACCTAAAAGCCACACTCCACCTACAATTTTCACCTTTTCTTCATTCCCTTTAAGCTTGTGCTAACCCTTGCTTTTCCCTAGCTATTTCCATTGATTTTTTATTACCAAATCTTAATACCTTGAATTTCTATCATTCCTAAGTCATTAGCCATATTAAACCTTCAAGAAAAACACCCAAAAACTCCATAAATTTCATATCCTTCTTCAAACGTAGGGTCTTCTGATTTTCTTCAAAACTCGTTTGTTCCTTCAACAAAGGCAATCATTCATGTCACTATTGATTTTTAATTTTATTTAGACTCTAGAACTAAATTATTAGCTCTTGGATCGCATATTTTAAATAAAAGTCGAAAATCGAACCATTAATGGTGGATTTTTGGATTTTGAGTTAAAACTTGGTTTCAAAGTGTTTTTCAACTCGTTTTAACATGATTAGAAGGTTTTTAAACTCATCTCGAGGTTTCGTTAATGATTTTCATGTTTTTATGAATTTTGTGAAAAATGCCTAAAAGATGTTGAAATATCGATACCATGTATTGTTATGTTAATAGTTTAAGTTACATGAAAATTTAGCTTAAAGCTTGCGTTTTAGTTGGTTTGAGTGAATATTTGATTGATATTTGACTATGGTTATTGTATGATTTATGTGTGTAAAGCTTCGGGTTCGTTAGAGCTTACTACGAGCTAGAGAAACGTTAGTTGAGCTTTTAGTTTTCAAAAAAAGCATAAAGTGGTGAGTGTAGGGAATTGCTACTCATAAACACGAGTAATGTGTTATTGGAAATTTAGATGTAGCTTAAACCCCTACTCTAAGTTCCAAGTGTAAGTTTTCTTGAACTATACTTGTCTTGTGGTTATATAATATGCATGATATGTGATATGTGGATTTGGTGCTTATTGTGTAAAGTTTATTTATAAACATGTAATAAATGTACACTATATATGTTATATGAATGTGCTAGTGTTTTATAAAAGATGTTAATATGTAGTGATGGTGCACAGATAATCGGTAAGAATTATGTGTTGTTTTTTGGATATTTTGGCCTTGAGAACTTGAAACCATTGGATATAGTTGGCATGCCATAGGATTATGATTACTCACTTACATGTATAGAGGTTTTGGGCGTTGAGGCCCTGGGACTTGCTCGGAGGGATAAGGGAATGTGAGCCAAGCTCCATTCAATGGGACATGTGAGGGGAAATAAGGAGAGTGTTAGCTATACGCTTCACTTTTGGGACATGTTTGACTTTACGAGTCAATGTGGTGTAAGGAGATCCGTGTATCCGATGTATGATGATAGAGCTCACTACGTGTTTCATAATCCAAAGGCCATCATATCTCATCTTACCTTATGTTATATAATTGTGTGTAATATGTTCTATGCTTGAATAATTATGTATATGTGTTGTGAGAATGACTTTTAGGCTATGCATGATTTAGTACTATGTGATGCTATACTTAGGAATGTACTACTTGTGAATAAATGTCTGGTTGTGTTACGTGATGATGAGTTTATGTTGTCGTCATTCTTGCATTCACTGAGCTTGCAAAAGCTCATTCCCTCATTACAACATTTGTAGATTACGTCACGATGTGGGTGGTGTGATTTCCAAGGGAGTGATCCAAGGAAGTCTGGTTATACTTCGTAGGTGCTTCATTATTTTATTATTCGTTTTAGGGAATTAAACAATGAAGTAAAACTATTTTGAGACATATAGCTTCATCATTTTGATCTACCTATAGGAATTTTGTGTTATTTTTATGCTAGAATACTTAAACATTGACAATGGAATGATGATATTAGTTCGGATTCACTTTTAGTATTTTGTATTGTTGATTAAGTCATATGAACAGTTATTTAAATTAGTACTTGATGCATGTTGATTAGGAACTATTTGTGATAAGTTAATTGCATTCCTATGCTGTAACACCCCGTACCCGAGACCGTTGCCGGAGTCGGACACGAGGGGTTCACAGACTAAATTCGCTTACTATTGCAGTCCATTTTAAAATTTTTCCAGGCAGTTGGCTAACTGCGTCACTGTCACCTTAAAAATCATATCTTTAGTTTCACAACTTGAAAATCAGTTTCGTGATTTTTTCCTGAAACTAGACTCATATGCCCATCTACATATTTTTTTTCTAGAATTTTTGGTCGGGACAATTAATACAGTTTATTAGTCAAAGTCTCCCATGTTACAGAGATCGACTACACTGACCTTTTCGCATTACGACTTGGATATCTCCCTTCACAGAGCTTCAATACTGATGAAGTTTGTTTCTATAGAAACTAGACTCAGAGAGGAATCCAGACATATATGGCATGACTCCTAATTATCTCTGGTTAATTTATAATGAATTTCCAAAGTCGGAACAGGGAATCCAGAAACCGTTCTGGCCCTGTCTCACGAGAACCTGAATATTTATTAACATACTGTCCATATGATCATTTCGTTACTTTCCTATGAAAATAGATTCATCAAGGTTCGTTTACATAATTTATTCACTATTTAATTCTAATCCTACTATTTTTAGTGATTTTCCAAATCTACATCACTGTTGCTGCCAGCATCTGCCTTTAAGGTAGACTTTACCTATTTCATAGTTTCCATGATTCAACTAGCCCTTTTTGCATAAATAGCACAAATCATGATAGCGATTAACCATTCCATACCAAATGATTATAACATTATGCTCGAACATATATAAGCCATTTTCGCATGGCTATATACATTAACCAAAATATTCTTCCGCCACTAGTCTATTTTATACATGCCATAAGATAATCCGAAACATAGCAGTACCAAACAGTGGATAGTGATAGTGTGACTAGTTGCTGACGATCCCCGAGCCTGTAGCTTCGCAATGAGATCTATAAAACAGAGGAAATAGAGTAAACGGAGTAAGCATTACAATGCTTAGTAAGTTTTAAGCAGTGTCAACAGATAACAATCAAATTATAACATAGTTGTTCGTATTTTTATTTCACTCTTCCTTCGGGCATACCATCCCTTTACCGAATCTGCACATCTCATCATATACAATAGGCAGATAAACTTTCACATAAAAGTGAGCTCATGTGACATAGATATATCGTATGATTTCACATCACCTCTCACACTGATCCGATGTCACATAATCATAGGAATAGTCTCATAGATTGCTCTCGTATGCATCACATAACTACCTTATGATTTAGTGCAAATCAAGCTCACATATAAACTTGGAGTACATACCTGTTTAACATTTCGCATTGAATATATTTATAAGCAATTCTTATTACGAAGTCTTACCCGGACATAATCTCCACACGAAGTTATCGGGTCTTACCCGGACAAAATCCCCACACGTAGTCATCGGGTCTTTAGAGCTCGGATATAGTACAAGCACGAAGCTTAAGGACATTAATCAGTGGTAATATTCTCGCATAAAGCCTGCGGGGTTTTAACCCGGATATAGTACTGACACAAATGCCCTTCGGGACTTATCACATTTATACACTTTCACATCCATCACGTTGGCCACTCGGCCCTGTCACATATATATACACTTCCACATTCATCACATCGGCCATTAGGCCTTATCACATATATACACTTTCACATTCATCACATCGGCCATTAGGCCCTATCACATATATATACACTTTCACATTCATCACATCGGCCATTAGGCCTTATCACATATATACACTTTCACATTCATCACATCGGCCATTAGGCCTTATCACATATATACACTTTCACATTCATCACATCGGCCATTAGGCCTTATCACATATATATACACTTTCACATTCATCACATCGGCCATTAGGCCTTACTATCATTTCATATTCGAATACTCATAAACTTACAATATCACGATTTAGAATTCAAGTATGGGTTTAATCAATAGCTTATGAGCAACTAAAACAAGTTTATCAAGGTTCACAACATAATCTCAAATTCAGCACAAGCTGTTTTTCCTGAGCAATAGTCACTAAATTATTTATAACTGGAGCTACAAAACTCCAAATCACTTTCCGTTAATTTTTCCTGAATATAGACTCATATATCTTCCATCCATAAAATTTCCGGAATTTTATGTTTGGCCAATCAATACCAGATTTTTCTTAAAGTTTCCCCTGTTTCACTGTTTGACTAATCTGACCACTCTTCACTACGAATCAAATTTCTCATTTTACAGAATTCAAAATGTGTTGTATTTGATTTCCTTTGAAACTGGACTCATTAAGGAGTCTAATCATATAAATTTTATCTTATAACCATTTTTGTACAATTTATAATGATTTTCTAAAAACAGAACAGGGGATTTCGGAGTCATTCTGACACCGTCTCACACAACTTTAAATATCTCATTATCGGAAATTCCTTTGCTTACACGGTTTCTTTTATAAGAAACTAGACTCATTAAGCTTTAATTTCATGTCTCATTCAGCCTCTAATTCAAGTCCATGAATTTATGGTGATTTTCTAAAGTCACGTTACTGCTGCTGTCCGGAGCAGACTATTTCAAATTACCCTTAAATTCCCAAGCTCAAACACTTAAGAACTTACCATTTGAGCTTAGAACATATCATGGCCACATCTTATCTTATTAAATCAACTCATCATGTCCTATTATAATTGAATTTACTCAACGTTTAAACACTTAAAACTTACCTCGGAAGTGGTCGACGATTAGATATCCACGGCTATTCGTTTACTTTCTCTTTTCCCCTATCCGACTTTGATCCTCTAAGCTCTTGAGCTTAACAACCAATATGCAAGATATCACATATACATAACTTAGCTTATGAGAACATATGTATTACATCATAAACACATCTTTTACCAATTACCTCACTTAAGCCAAATTTTTATGATCAACCACAAAAAAAAAATATAACACAATTCATACTTCCAAAATGAGCTACTTCCATGGCCGATTATATTTCATCATTAACATATCTCATTTTCGAATCATATAATCAATATCACATACACATCACCCAAACACAAATCATACCTATCATATAACAAGCATAACAAAATAAACCAACCATGTCAAATATAACCATAATTTGATCAAACCTTGAAACCGAACTTAACAAAATTTCAAGGTACTTACATCTTCCAAACCTCAAAATTCTAAGTTTAATCTATGGGATAAGTAGAGTTTGAACTAATCATCTCAAACATGCATAGATTTTCAAGAATCATTCAATACATACCTCATTCTAGCCATCTTCTAAGCCAAAAATCAAGGCAACCAAACCTTCTTCTCCCTCCCTTTAGGCTACGGCAATGGAGGACAAGGATCAACCCACTTTTGATTCAATTTTCTCTATGACCGAATGCACTTACCTCAAATTTTTAGCTTGCTATCTTGCCAAAATCCTCAAAACATATTTCTTCCTTCTATCATTTTTTTTTCGGTCAAGAAGAACCGATTTCTTCTTTTCTTTCCTTCTCAAGTCACGGCAATGGGGGGGAGAACATGGATGAGACAACTTTGTTCTCATCACCCCTCCCTTTTCATTTCTTTATTACTAACCCTTTATTATATTCTTTCTCCCATAACACACTAACACAACATGTTTCCCACATGTTTCACCCCATAACATTTTGTCCACTCTCATGCTCATGGCCGGCCACTACTAATTAGGGGGGAAATTGACATGCAAGTCCCCCCTTTTTTTTACATGCACTAATAGATCCTTATGCTTTGACCTATCACATTTCAAAATTTTCTCACATAAGTCCTATTTACTAAAATTCACCTACAATTAAACAAAATTCAAATATGAAATTTTCACACATGCATATATACATATAATAAGTATAAAATATGACAGCTAATTATTTTTATGACTCGGTTTAGCGGTCCCGAAACCACTTCCCGACTAGGGTCAATTTTGGGCTGTCACATATGCTATAATTTTTAGCTCCAGTAGCAAAGGTATCGATATTCGACTTTAAAAATCGATACCTCTTTGAATTAAAACGTACCGGAAACAAAATAGAGATTTGGTATTGATACATTTGCTCGAGTATCAATACTCGAGGGAAATATATCAATACTTTATCCCGTGGCACCGATGTTTTTCGATAGATGGGTTTTTAAATCGCGAAACAGAATGCTCAATTGGTATCATTTTTCCAAGTGGTATCGATACCACTTCAGGAAATTATCGATACCTGGATATCAATATCGATACCTACAGACATTTTTGTGGAATCTTGCTAATTAGCCCCTAAGTATAATTGTGACTGAACGCATGGTCGTTTAATGAATGAATTGATAAAGATAATTAACCATTGGGACGTATTAATACTTGATCGACTTAACAAAAGACGTTCAATTTACTTGATTCTAGCTTCTTTTTTATCGTAAATGAGACAAAGTGGTGATGTGACATTCCTTATTTGGGCTTGGCGACTAGGTCGGTATAGATGTTACAAAATGACTTGATTTTGAAGTTATTTTATGTGCACACGACCTAGGACACAATCTACCACATAGCCATGTGTCCCACACGGACTGCGACACGGCCGTGTGTCCCACACGATCTGCGACACGGCTGTGTGTTTCACATAGTCTGTGACACGGTCATGTGACCCTATTTTGAACCACACATGATTTGGCACACGGTCTGCAACACAGCCATGTGACCTTATTTTCGAACTATGCACAATTTGGCCACATGACCATGTTCTTGAGCTACACGGTCATGTGACCCTTATTTTTCAATTTTCCTACATTTTTCTATTTTATTTCAAATTAGTCCCTAATTATTTCCAAATTGATTTTTGGGTTCTGTAAGCTCGATATAATGCCTGTATTTATATGCTATGAATGATAATTGATTTTAAATATTTGATATTTGAAGTAATATTTGAATGTTTATGTTGTCATTTGATTTGTTAGATATCGTAATACTCTGTAACCTTGATCTGACGATGGAGACAGGTTAAGGGTGTTACACAAATAAATTAAAACAAGAGAAAGGTTAAGAAATTGATTCGTCGGATGAATCAAATGCGCTTGGAGTTGTGAAATCTCTTGACAACGAACTGATCTTGATGTTTGCAAAAGAAAAATAAAAGAAAATGGCTAAATAATTTAATAAAAGGGACTTAGGTTCAAATTAAACCTAGTAAAAAATAACAAAATATTTAGAAACCGAAAATAAAACTAATTAAAACCTAAATCTACTAACTACGACTCCTAAAGGCTTCCTCACTAATTAGCAATAACCTTACTATTTATAGAGATGTTTAGACATCTTAATTAGGTCTATTATAGGCTATAAACTCAAAAAACATTGGTTGTACTAATGATTTTAACATAGTTGATTCTTGCGTCCCACATCCAGCTTGTGTTGTAACATAGCCAAGGGTGTGTTGCGACTCGACATTACGATCTTAGGCTTTGAGGTCCATTTTCAAGTGTTGCGTCTCAGTAAACTTGTGTTACAATTAGGTGTCACCCATAAGGCTTTTGGGCTTATAAATATACATCTTGCACACTCAATTAAACACATTAAGACTACCTAAGGCCCATATTGGCCTAATATGTCAACTAATATCAATTATTGCGTAAAAACACTTATTTTGCAACTAATTAAATCTAAACTACGAAAGCTAAAAATGTGATAATTAAATATAAAACGACCAGAAAACATTCTCCTTAAGCACCAAAATGTACTAAAACTACCACCACAATTGGCGACAGGTTAGTTACAGACTCGCATATAGGTGATTTAAACATCTAGAAGTACTTGGACATTTAGGTTCGAACTTTGGTGGATGTGTGGATATAAAGAAATCCATTTTAGGATACAATTTCATCCTACTAGTGATTGTGTATCTTAGAGAACTGATAAGAAATTAGTTGCTGCTTCAGCT
Source organism: Gossypium hirsutum (assembly GCF_007990345.1). Taxonomy (NCBI): domain Eukaryota; kingdom Viridiplantae; phylum Streptophyta; class Magnoliopsida; order Malvales; family Malvaceae; genus Gossypium; species Gossypium hirsutum. The sequence continues at coordinate 35,232,672 of NC_053425.1, read as the reverse complement.
ATCATGGAAGTTAAGTTTATAAGATGCTACAAAACAACATAACATATATTTTATGGTTAAGAAATTTCATTTCTAGCATAAGAGTTGTTGGTTTTATTACAAGGCCATTAAAGATCATTTGTGATAATTCATTAGTAGTATTCTTTTCTAAGAATGATAAGATTGGAAGTCGCAGCAAATACATAGTTATAAATGAATCTTGCTGCCAAAGATCATATAAAGAAGCAATAAGTGGATATTTAACACATTAGAATAGGTATAATGATATTGGATCCCATGACTAAAACATTGTGAACAAAATATTTTAATCTTCATGTGAAACATATAGGGCTAGATTTATTTTGTTTGAATGTATTTTGGCTTATCTAATTTTGTTATTTTTACACTTTTAAAGTTAAAACATGTTTTAGTTTATGTGCATAAAGTTTACATGTTTTTAAAGGACTTTGAATGCTTTTAATGAATTCACTCATAAAATTTTATCTTATTAATTGCTCTTAAGAGATGATCATACATGGAAGGAAATATTAAAATTAGAATACTATTGCCATGATTAATGTTATATAAATCTTTAATTGAGTGGGAGTTGAATTACAATATCTTATGGCCATAGTAAAGTGTGGATTTTAATATTACATATTTAGGTTATTGAATTTATCATATAGCCTAAATGAGAGGATGTTAGAAATCGATGTGACCTATATTATAAATTAAATTAATCAATATAATTATTTAATTTAGGTAATATTGTTGTGATAAATTCTTGTTATACTCTCATCTGAATAAAGACAAATGAGAAATCAAAAGGTCTCATCAGTAGTAAACCCACTAAAGGCCAATTGAAAGGTCACCCTTTGAGCTTCACCCTCTGTCCAAACCATCTGGACAAGTAATAACCATCTGTTGCTCTGAGCCTAAGCTTCTATTAGGAATGTGATACTATTGGTCACCGAACCTCACGTGAGTTCAACTGTCCTATACCATCAAGTCAAAATGAATGACAAGATCCGTCCCATCACAGAAATCCTCACCCCATCAAAGACATCCATCCCATGTGATCCGTAATGATGATTAAATGACAAGTTCAACACATTAACATCATGTTACATGAGACCTCTCGCCTATAAATACCTCCAGGAACAATGAACAAAGGATTGACTCTCCAGAGATATCAAGCCTATATCCTACCAACTTGCCTTCAACACCTAATCACTATACTCTTCTCTTCGCTACTTGATGCGTCATAAACCAACTAAAAATTTGACTAAGACAAGTGCACCTATAAATTAATAGTATAGTTAGGGTGAGCAAAGATGTCATTCCACGAAAATTAAAAGTACTACTAATTACCATCTTTCTATTATTTAACTGATAAATTCGAGTGATTGATTGAAAACTAAAATTAACTAAATTAATTGCTAACGAACATGACAAATAACAAATTACAAAAATAATCGATTAATAACCAAGAAGCGAAACAATACCAAGGAAAGAATTCACCTAAATTTCATCTGTCATTATCAATCTAAATTATGCAATTTCTTTACTTAGTAACTTGATCCATAGAAATCCCTAAATTATGCTCATATCTTTTTTGAGAATAAGAGCAACTGACTCTAGGTTGATTAATAGAAATTTCTTTCTAATTAAAACCTCTATTATCACATTAACTCGTACTATGGATTCCCCTATTAGATTTGACTCTAATCTGGTAGATTTATGTCGTCATATGTCTAAGATTGCATACAACTCCACTCAATTAAGTAAGATCTACTCTTAAATAGGGTCTATTCCTCTTCTAATTTAAGCACATCATACATGGACTAACAATCTAGAAATATCAAACCAAGAATTAAGCATACATAATTGAGAATAAGAAACTAAGTATTTATTGCGTAAAATAAAAATCAAATGACAGAATTCATCATAGGGTTCATCTCCCTAAGTAGTTAGAAAATTAGTTCATACTTGAAAATAAAAACATTGAAGATACAGTATAACCGAAATAAATAAAGAAACTCATGATAATCTCCTAAGAAATCAATTGGGAATCTTCAATCTTGACGGAAATCTACTTCAAAATCAGCTTCAATGGTGTTTTTCGAGTTATTTTTTTGAATATTCCTATGACGGCTCACTCCTATCTTCTTATTTTTGTCATATATATGTATTAGAATGCCCGAAAAACCTAAAAATTGTAATTTTCTGCAGTTCAGAGTGCAAATCCAGGAAATCGACATGGCCTACCACATGGTCATTTGGTTGGCCGTGTGGAATAGGTCAGCCCGTGTGGCTTCTATAGCTTGCTCCGATTTTTCGATTTTCACTCGTTTTTCGTTTCTTTTACTTCCAAATACTCTATTAAGCATAAAAACATGAATTTAAAGGACTAGGAGCATAAAATTCACCATTAACATTAAATAATCACCCAAAAATGCATTAAGAATTAGGCTAAAACATGTTACTTTTAGCACTTATCGCTACTCTTTGTAACCTTCAGCCCTCCACCCCGATTGAGTGAACCAACCTCTGTGTCAACCACCATACTCTCTTCCTTATTTCTTCCTTGTTGTAACAATGTATCAAAAATTCTATTTCTAAGTATAATTATTCTCAAAGTTACTAATTAGAATAAAATCTCCTTGATGATTGGAGTTTAACTCTAAAGAGACTTCTAGTATAAGCCCCTAGTCTAGTCTATAAATTACTTGTGAACCATCAAAGATGATCGCAAAATTTCAAGAAAATAGACTAGAAGATAGATACTAAATTGTGAGTTATATCCGTTTTCTTGGTGTTAAGTTATTTATTAATCAATAATGGCCAAAGGTAGGTATGTCTTTCTTATTTAAATGGATTATCAAGTTGATGCAAAGAAATTTTGGGACTACGGCATGCTATAATCAATCCCTTGAGTCTTTCATGATTGCATATTAAGGTTTTAGTTTTACGTTTTGTGTTCCTTGAGAATAAGTAGAAATGTAAGTGTGGGTGTAATAACTTCTCGAAAAAGAGTTACCATAAGTTTATTCTTAATAATTTTCATACTTGTTCTCAAGTATTTTTACGCATTTTAGGATTATTTTCTCCAACATTTCATTTTGTGTTTAGTTCATGCTTTGTATGTTTTCAGTGCTATTTTAAGTTAGTTTTAGTGTTTAAGCATTTTTGCTCAAGAATAAAGTAGTATGCTTCTTCGAATTGAAGGTAGACAAGCGAAAGAAAAGTCAAAGAACGATGCGATATAATACTAACGCACGAATACAAGGTAGAAGCATCTTGATTCTTGGCAGAAGGAAGCACACCACAACACCACTTGGTACTGTAGTGCTGGAAGCATGACGGAAATTAATCAAGGGTAAACTATTAGGGTGACCACCCAACTTTTAGGTAAATTTTATTTTGGTCATTCAATTTCAAAAACATTAAATTTCATCACAAAAAATTTTAAAATTTAAAATTTTAGCCACTCAACATTAGAGGTGCTCATAAGCTGGGCTAAGTGTAAATATGATATTAATATACTTTATGTTTGTTCAAGCTTGGCCCAATCCAAAATATGGATCTAAAGTTTTATCCGAGTTCGTTTATATTTGTAAAAGTCTAACAACCTCATTTTAGGCCCTCCATATTATCTTTAAAAATATTTATATTATTTTAATTTAATTTTTTTATATAGTAATCTTAATATTATTTTAATATTTACATTAGAATAGTATTATATATTTAGTATATTTTATTTTTATTAATGTGTTATAAATTATATAATATATAAAGATAATATAATATAAAATATTATAAACTTAAAAACGGACTAGGCTTGACCTTGAATGTTCAAGCCCATGCCCGGACCTAATATTTTTGCTTAAACCCATGTTTTAGGCGTAATATTTTTACCAAAACTTTCTCAAAATTTCGGGCGAGCCATCAGACATGGATTTCGAGCAAGCCGTCAGGCATGGGCAAGTAACCCGACCCATGAACAAGTCTACTCACCATTAAATACTTAACTCAAACACTCACCTAGTTTACCCCAATTGTCCCTAAACTTTGAATAAATTACGTTTCAATCACCAACTTTCAAAAGTTATATAATTGTCATGAACATTATTGAATTGTTACATTTTTTATTCTATATTTAAATATATAACAACCCGTCTTTCAGTGATTTTAAGACCACAAATTTTGACTTGTCAACTCATAAATATTAATTATTTATTATTATAGTCATTATAGCCGAGTTAAAATTTGGTTAAAAAATTTCATTGTTTAGATAGTTAATTAGTTAAAAAGGACTAAATTATAAAAACTACAAAAGTTAGAAGTTAATTAAAAGTATTAAATCACTATGAAATGATGAATTGGTGGCCTGAAATGATAAAAATACCTAATATAATGATGGTGGACGGTTAAGGCTAAACTTCTGGTTTTCCGGATTATGTAAAAAGTAAAAAAGAAGATAAATAAGCGAGCAATTAATAAAGTAAAATCTCAGCACAAATCTGATTCTGCAACACATGAGCTTTTTTTTACAACTTGAAAACGAGATATAAACATACTCTCTTTGGTTGGTTTTATGAACAAACCATATACATTTCTCAAGTCTAAATATGTTCCTTCTATACAATGCGAAATATTTGAAAAGGCATCTATCAATCAACCATTATTAAATTATTATTTAGATAATTTTGCATCATTTTGGGTTTCAGCTTTATAAGAGCTATGCAGCAAAACCAAATGTGCGTGTATTTTATATCAGAAACTGAAAGTTCACTAGAGATGGATTTACACCTTTTACATCTTCTCCTCACCGATGATCCATCGTGTCAACCGACTTGGATCTTCAGTAAATGATTTGCATGACACAGGAAAAATCCCGAGATCAGCACCAATTAGGTCGTATTCCTTTAGAGCTTCAGCCATCTCGGCTTCAACAGATGCATCATCTACAACATCAATCGTGTTCATTTGTAGAACATCAGTGTAATGCTTCTCCCTTTCCAGATCATGTTGGAAAGGCTCCATGGCCGGTCCCTGGCATTTCAAACATTTTAAGAAAAGTAGTTAGCAGCAAATGGATAAGAACCCAGTTCCCTTCAACAAAAACTTAAGGATCAGATTTCAATTTTGAATCCTCTACGCCTTGTTAAGAAAAAAAAACCCTTTAATCAAATATATGTACGTCATCATCAAATTGATAAGTAGTATTACCTGACATAATTCAGCGTAATGCCTATATATCTCACTGCTTTCATCTTGATCACCAAGAAGTGTTCCACCATACCAGCCATTGGCTTCATCAACAGACGTCATTGAGAGGTACCTTAAAGAGCAGAAAATATGTTACTATGAAACCATAAACTAGCATTAGCATTGAAAAGACTTCCAATTACAAAGTAAAATTGTATATTTTTATCCTAAAGAGCTAAAGAAATCAAAAGTTAGAAAGAATAGGTTCTCTTTCTGTCAAAGAAACGCACGTTTGCATATGGATTTTTTTTCCTTACTGCTGTTATTTCATCAGCCTCGGGACTTACGCTTTCATAAATTCCAAGTACTTCACAATGACTGTACAAATGTCATAAGTTCCAAGAACTTTCACTATGCTGTAAGACCATATATTCCTTCCCACATTAAGGCAAGAGCTTTTTGAAAATTTTTCTTTAATAACAAGATTAACAAATAATATAGAATAGTATATATATTTTTCATATAAACAAAAATGTAAATATATATCTTAAAATATTCCATAAAACTGATAATACACAGAACTAACCTTATACTTCTATAACTACGCCTAAAGGTCCTATTCTTTCATGACTAACAAGCCTTCATCTACTTGGGAATCAACAAATGATATCATCTTCAAAATGTATAGTTTTACGTGTTATGGCAATTTGTTGTCACCTCGCATGTAATTACACTTGGCTAATGCATTCAAGACAAAGGGACCACGTTCATGCATGCACATTGGTGTCACTTTGCATGCAAGCACATAGGGTCTCAAACATTAAACAATCTATCAACCCCACCTTTACTCAATTTTCAGGCCTTGTTCATGCAAAGCCAACATTAGTGGGACACAGCAACAATCTAAACCAATATGATTCCTTCATGCTGTGAAAAAAAAAAGATCATGCATTTTTCCTGAGGTAAACAAGAATGAATGATACGAAAATACCTCTGGAAAATATCCTGTTCATCATCAACATAGGAAGAAAGCCAATTTAAGTCACAGAAATCGTCAAGTTTCATTTCACCATTTGCCCCTCCATTTTTAATTTCACGCACAGAGACTTTGGGGGCTGAGCCAACTTCTTCAAACTTTCTTTGGCCAAATAGCCAATTTGGACTTTTAAGCTGTATTTCACTGCACCAAAATTCCAAGGTTTAGGAGCAAGTAAAAGAATTTATCAATCTTGCCCTAGATATCAGTTGCAGCACAAGAACTCTAGTGCAGACCAAAGTTCCCACCCAAAATTTAGGCTAAAACAATTAGATAAATCCACTTTATCCTCAAAACCCTAACTGGCACTTGAGGGAGAAAAGAATTTCAGCCAGTTTACGACAAACTTGGGAAGTCCTTAAGCTGAAAAAAAGAAGGTTAGACCACGTGAAATTGACATCCTTGGGTTAATATTGTATTTTGGAACTGGTACCATAGATGGTGGTCTAGTAAAAATGAACACCAGCACAAACAAGGTTTAAACTCCTCAGCAAGTAGGTCGCATAAGAGGTGCCTCAAAACTTATTTAAACAGCAGAACTTAGATGCAACTAAGATAAGCTTCAACTAGCCAACATAAGGTAAGACATAGAGCACATCCTGGCAAGAAATCAGGACCTAAAATACTCACAAATGGTTCAATTTTAAGGAAAAACATTGACTGCAGATAAAATATCAAAAAAGTATCAGATCAACTGGAATAGGCATGAGTATTGCTATTCAACAAAAGATAAGAGAAACGCAAAAGGTCAAAGTAAAAAGAGCTACAAACAGAATATCAAAAAAAATTATATAGCAGAGATAAAATGATATTTACGCTGCATCAGGTGCAACACCAGAATTTGCTGTAGGACCACCGGTTCTTTGATCTGGTTCACTACAAAGTCTTACATTTTTTATTGAACTACATGTTCGTTCTATCAGCTTATCAAATGATGTCAACTTCATCCGTGAAAAGTCTTCTCTACAAGCAGGAATGGGGGCAAGGATCTTTCCCACTACTCCTAAAGGCTTAACATTGTCCTCCACACTGCATATGGCAATTGGAAACAGTGAAAAAAGGTAAAAGAAAAGGTCCGAATTTTGATGACGATGATGATAAGAATAATGATGATAATATAAAAAAGGATTATTTATTATCACTGGCAGCAGAGTTCATTAACTCCACAAGTAGGGCTAAGAAACAGCCACAGGTATTTGGTTGATGTTTAGAAAAAATAGTAATAGCAATAATAAATGAGACATGTCGCAGTCTTTTAACCCCTTGTGGAGTTAAATAACTTCACTTCCAGTGTACCTAACAACAATATGGCATCATCAACAACAACACTGATATATGGATAGCTTGAAGATGAAGAGCCTAGCTTTACTGGTCAAAATAGATATGGAAACTTTACCACTTATCAGGGAATAGGTCATCTCCTGCGCCAGAAACATGAAGATAGTAATCAGAATCCAACTCCCAAAGAGCAGGTTTTCCTTCCTGTGGTTGGAAGTAGCCCAAAAATCTGGAAGAAGAAAAAATGGCTGATAGTTATAAGACACAAAAATTGCACAAAAGTATCAAGGCTATAGCATATACTAAATTGTCTCAACAAACCTGAAATGCCCCTACTTTCGGAAGGCACAGTTATCATGAAGATTAAAACCTTCAAGAATATCATTCACTAAAGAACATAAAAAAATGATAGATGGAAATGAATTACAAGTTTATAGCATCTTGCTTTTCACCGTCAGTGTAGGCATTACTATAATATCGCTTGATAGACTTGAGAAACTCTCTAGACTGGGTTGTAGCTTTCCACTTTCCCTGCCTCTCAGGAAAAACCTGAAGTTTGTAACAAATTCAATATTCTATGAGGATAATTCAAGAACATATGAACAACTTAAATACTGAATATCTTATGTTTTAGCTTTTCTTCTTTTTCCCCCTACCAACACAGGAATGGTTAAGATGATAATCTTACTGTGTTATGAGCAGCAGAACCTCCATACTGTTGGGCAAGAGCATCTCCCATGCTCTGGTACATGTCCATGAGAGCAGCAGCAATGCTACTATCAGGGTCCACTTTGGGCTTGTCTGTCAATCCCATTGCATGAAGTTGGCGACCTAAAGCTGCCAAGCCATAAGCATACTGCGCAACATTTGTGCGATCCAAACAGTCGATGCAGTTAGTTCGGAGTACTCCACTCTGAAATCTCGGACGATCACCATCACAATTATCAGTTTTAATTTGCTGACTTAAATCACCCTCTCTTTCTCTACTGGTTAGAGAATTTGAATTCTCACTGCCGCTTCCAATCTTAACAAGATCGCCAGATTTACCTCTCAGATCTCTAAGAGATGCATCCCTGTAGTAATTGAAACAAAACTAGCATGCTGTCAATAAACTATTAGCAAATTTTATAGAGGTTACAAAGAACTGCCAAATTTCAAAATGAATAAAAATAAATCCTCGATATTATGTCCATAATTGGAAAATAATAATAGCTCTCTCTAAGAAATCTTTCTAGGTTTGATCTTTTCAAAGATATATTAAGAAGACAATAACGTCTTAGCAATCCTTAAAATTGTAACTTAATGGCCCATTTTTAATTCGAACTTCTTTTACTCATATTTGTTGGAATCAAGTGAGCATCATTTTTCCTAAAAATAAATTAGAAAAACCTAAGTATCAACATCTACATCAATATAAACAGGTTACTTCCCAAAAAAACTAAATAATAAGAAAAAAGAAAACACAATCATAAAATACAAAAATTGTAAAGAAGATGACATAAAGATTTGAATTTACAAACACAAATGAAAAATTGGCAGCAAATGAATTAATTTATATAAAACGAATGAAGATGGTACCTCCCAGTGCTTGTTCTATTAAGCTGATTGGCTCTTTTCTTAACAATGGAGGGTTTACCACTATAGTAAAAACTGGTCAAATCAAGAGCTTCACTAGCCACAGCACCCAAAACAGCCAAAACATTGGCAGACTTGCTTGAGATCAGAAAAGAAAACACAATAACATCTGTATAAGCTCAAATTCAGAGAGGGTGAAGGGAGGAAACCGAAGGTTGTGTCCATTTCATGGGAAATTTAACTTACCTCTTGGCGAACTTGTGAAAATCCCAGTGAATAAATTTCAGTTGATTCTCTTCTGAGAGAATTGCGTTCAAATACCCAACTGCATGAGCAAATTCACGCCTCAACATCATCTCTCTAGGTCTTTTCTCAACAGTCTGCATTTCCATATTTAATTTAATTAATAGATAAAAACTATAACAAAACTCAAACTGGTGAATAGTTAATTCGACAAAGAAGATGAACCATATAATTTCAATAGGCTTACATTACAAATTAACGAATCCAAATTGGCAGACTGGTAGTTGACCATCTTTTAATGGTATTAACATAATCATATAAATAAACATATTTGACAAGGAATCCCTAAGGATTCTTAAGTGGTGAAGAGTCGGGCTAACACCTCCTTTGTTGTATACAAAGAACTAGCAGGCTTTGTGCTCCTATACAGCGAGAGTAATATTTCTTTCAGAGAAGACTTTAAGAATATATTTCATGACATACTATTATGAAGTGTAAGAGATGCCACACTACTTATGGTCTGACTCCACAACCATTCCTAATTATTCTCAAAAGTGTTACTATTATTATTCTAAATTCAGATCACACTTTGTAGCAATAAGAAGCCCACTGATTTTTTTTTTTTTTTTGGGGGGGGAGGGAACAAAACAAAAGCACCAAAGAAGCATTATGAATATGAAAGAATAAAAAAAATGTAACTACAAAGATGATTTTGCTACTAGAAGTCATCAGCAATGACTTTAAAAATAACCTTGATTAAATTAAGTACAATTATTGGATTGCCGTATCTCTTTGCCAAGTCCTCAAAATGCAATTTGGTTGCCTGGTATGTAGGATCATACCTCTGTACTGAAGCAAAAACAAAAATAAAGATTTTATTTACCTGAAGTTAGGGGTATGAAGATGCAGAAGGGTATAACATAACTGTGGAAAAAAATATATAATTAAGCTGATTCCTTACATATTATATCAGGTTTAGGACTAAACCTTGAAGCTTCTTGGGACCAGAAAAGGGGAATTGAGCCACGCATCTGCACAACAGAACTCATCTTTCCCTTGCAAGAACCAGCCTCTTCATCAAGGATAATTTGTTCTGTTTCAACATCATTTGCAACCCTTCCTCGATCATTCACTCCCCTTTTCAAATACCTGAGATTAATGAAAAAGACACATGACTTACAAAGTAAACTATAACTATAAACTAGCAATTTTGGAAAGATTCCAAATCAAACCTCCCCCATCCCTTCTTTCTCTTCTTATCTCCTGGACCAGAAAAGTAGAAGCCAATGACAAGAAATTATTTGTATCTTCCAAGTTACTCTTTGCAATAATATTCAGCAAAGCTTCAAAGGATATAATTGAACAGATAAAAATATGTGGTTACTGTTGAGAATCTTTGATTATTTGATATTATTAAATAATATTTTTAGAGATTACAGCTGATATTTTTTAGAGATTCTAATTAAGAGATATTATTTCCTTAGTTGTTAAATCCTACATGTATATATAGTTGTTCATATTTCTAAAAAATATATACTTTGAGAGAGTATTTTCCTCAATACATTAGAGTTTTTTCCACCCTAGCCCTATTTTTTTTATCTCACCGCCCCTACCATTGGAGTAGGCATCCACTCGCTGGTGAAACCCCAAACTCCGGTGACCAGAAGCCCATGCGCTGCCGCAAGTTTCTACAGTTCTGTTTCACGCGACACGTGTGGACTCCACCTGCTGCCGCCGTGTTTTTTCCGACGCCGTCGCTGTGCTCTCTACTCTCTTCCGGTCATTCTCCTCTAAGTAGTTTTGTGTTTTGGCTAAGTTTTTATTAGTGTGGGATCTATTTGGTGTTTTTTTTTTGGCTGGTTTTTTATTCTAATTGTCCAGCATTATGTCTACAGACAAGAAGATCGTGATTCCAACCGATAATCCCTTGTTGCAAATTAGCCCTATGAAGCTTGAAGGACATAATTACTTTGTTTGGTGAAGATCCTGCTTGTTGTTTATCAAGGCTCGTGCCTTGCAGGGATATATCATTGGTAAATCGTCGAAACTTGAACTCACTAATTCCACCTTTAGTCAATGGGATTCAACGAACTCTCTTGTTATGGCATGGCTTATCAACTCTATGCAACCTCATATTTCCAAGCCCTATTTTTTGCTTGATGCTACGGAAAAGATTTGGAATGTTGCTGCTCTCACCTACTCTTGTGTTGGGAATGATGCGCAAATTTTTTAGATTCATAATAAGGTCCATAGTACAAAACAAGGGAGTTATCGCTTCTCAATATTTTGTTGAACTAAGTGGGTTGTAGCAGGAACTTGATTATTATCAAGATTTACAAGCGAATTGTGCCAAGGATGCCGAAAAATTTTAGAAGATGGTGGAAAAGGAGCATGTTTTTGATTTCTTGGCTAGGTTGAATACCGAGTATAATCAAATTCAAGTTCAAGTTCTTGGAAGACTCCATTCCCTTCTCTCCATGTCACATACTACTATGTACAACAAGAGGAGAGTCGTCGTGTTGTTATTCTCTATAATCCACCTTTACAGAAAGCTAGCCTCGTTGCTAACCAGGATGGTCCATTGGGTGGTAAGTCTACCAAGGATGACTTGACGTGTGACTACTGTGGAAAGCCTTGGCACACTAAAGATTCGTGCTGGAAACTACATGGTCGTCCCACTCTAGGTCGTGGTAGAAAAATTTGCTCGACTCTATGACAACAGAGGATAAGTCCACTTCAGCTGGAAGTTTTACCTCGAACAAGATTCAACATTTTCGACACATCTTATCTCAATTGGATTCTACCTCAATTGCCAAGTCTAATCATGCGAACTCAAGTACTGTTTTAAATGCTCCATCCAAGGATTTAAATTGCGGTTGCGCCCGCGTTTTCGGTCGCGTTGCGTTTATTGCGATTGCAGACATAACGGATGCTATTGCGGTCACTGCGGGTATTGCTATCTTGAATTTTTTTTAAATTCACACAACTAATAATTAATAACAAAGTAAAAAAATAGATATCAACGGGAATAGCGGAAAAATAACGGGAATAGCGGCCCCTTATTGCTGCAATTGGTCGTTACCCGTTAAATTGTGATCGCGATCCACCGCTATTGGTGCGACTCCACTTCCCACCGCTATTTTCAGCAGTAGCAGTTTCGGACGGCGCCGCTACCGCTATATAACGGCCGCTACCCAACCGCTATTTTAATCCCTGGCTCCATCTACTTCTTGAATTATTGATTTCGGTGCGAACAGACATATGACAGGGTCAAACAAAAGCTTATTTAACCATACTACTTGTCCATCTAAAGATAGTGTGCGACTAGCCGATGGCTTTCTTACCTCCATCTTTGGAACAGATTCTGTTGTTTATACTCCCAATATCACTTTATCCTTTATCCTCCATGTCCTTAGATTCCCAATTAACCTTTTATCTATTAGTACTATCACTAAAGCCTTAAATTGCAAATTTGAATTCTTACCCGATCACTGTGTTTTTCAAGACATCCAAACAGGGAAGACGATTGGCAGTGGTAGATTGTACAATGGCTTATATATTCTGGATCGATCGTCCAATGTCTCAAGCATTATTTGGAGACAATAAAGATATCAACCGGGAGATTATTGAATGGCATAGGCAGTTAGGACATCCATCATCATTTATTGTTCTTACCAAGGTGTTTCCTAATTTGTTTTCAAGAACTCAATTAGACTCTTTAGGTTGTGATGCTTGTGAGTTTGCTAAGCATACAAGAAACAATTATCCTTTGCGTAATAATAAAAGTACTGTTCCTTTTGAGATTATTCATTCAGATGTTTGGGACCGTACTTGCCTTACTTCTTTATCTGGTAATCGTTAGTTTGTTACTTTTATTGACTGTTGCACTCGGATGACATGGGTATTTTTATTAAAGTCCAAAAGTGATGTTTTCTCATGTTTTCGTTCTTTTCATAAATTGATTACTATTCAGTTTGATGCTAAGGTTAAGAATTTGCGAACTGGTAATGGAACCGAGTATAACTTTAATGATTATTTGAAATCATATGGATTGTGCATCAGACCAATTGTCCAAGAACAAACACTCAGAATGGTGTTGCTGAAAAAAAAATCGACATCTTCTGGAGGTGGCTAGATCACTTATGTTCACTATGAATCTCCCAAAGCCTTATTGGGGGGATACGATTTTAGTTGCGGCTTATCTTATTAATCGAATGCCTCTTAGGGTCCTTGATTTTAAAAGTCTCATAGAAACCTTACAGGGCAAAACAGATTACCCAGTTTCACTGAAGGTCTTTAGTTCTGTTTGCTTCGTTCATCTTCGACATGGGAGCAAACTAAATCCTCGAGTAGTCAAATGTGTTTTCATTGGATACTCTTCCACACAGAAGGGTTACAAATGTTATCATCCGCCACCTAGAAAGTATTATGTAAATATGGATGTAACATTTCGTGAGGATGAACCCTACTTTTCTTCATCACACCAATCTCTTCAGGGGAAGGTTATTGAAAATGAAAAGATGACACCTTGTTATGTTACTCTTCTGAGGGAGAATTTAATTCCAGCAGAGATTTTGTTTCAAGAGAAGACTAGTGGACGGTTGTTGGATAAGCCTGATTTAAGGACATACACTAGAAAAGGCAAGAAAAAAGATGCCATCTTACAATCTACTTTATTCCCTGACTCCTCACTATTAGGTGAGTCTACTTTACCTCCGATTGCTACTGATTTGGAATTACCAATAGCCCAATGAAAAGGTGTTAGAACTTGCACTATACATCCTATCTCTGACTCTATCTCTTATGATTCCTTATCCACATCTTATAGAGCTTTTGCTTTGTCTTTATTCTTTATTTCTGTTCCACAGGATTGGCGAGAAGCTATCATTGATCCAAGATGGAAGAAAGCTATGATTGAAGAAATGAGGGCTTTAGCAAAAAATGAGACGTGAGAACTAGTTAATCCTCCTAAGGGGCAGAAAATGGTTGGCTACAAATGGGTGTTTACCATCAAGTATAAGGATGATGGTTCAATTGAAAAACTCAAAGCTAGATTAGTAGCACAAGGATAGACTCAGACATATGGAATGGATTATCAAGAAACATTTGCTCCAATTGCTAAATTGATCACGATTGGGATCCTTTTATCGTGTGCGGCAAATCTTGATTGGGACTTACAACAATTTGATGTAAAGAATGACTTCTTACATGGAGACCTAGAAGAAAAGAATGTATATGAAAGTTCCTCCAGGATTCGAGGATAAAAATACTCAAGGGAAGGTATGTAGACTGAAAAAGACCTATATGGACTAAAGCAATATCCCATAGCCTGGTTTGACAGATTTAATAAGGCCATGGCGTCATTTGGCTATCAACAAAGTAATGTTGATCATACTCTCTTTATAAAACATCACAAGGGTAAGATTACTTTCCTTATCGTTTATACTGATGACATAATTGTGACAAGAGATGACAAGGAAGAAATGGCCTGGCTTAAAAAAAATTGGCTGATTAATTCAAAATAAAAGACTTGGGAAAGTTACAATATTTCCTCGAAATAGAAGTAGTCAGATCGAAAGAGGGAATTTTTATTTCCCAAAAAAAATATGTCTTAGACCTTCTGACAAAGACTAGCATGTTAGGTTGCAAACCAGCCGAATCACCTATTGAGAGTAATCACAAGTTACAAGCTTGGTGAAACGATGGATAAAAAGAGATATCAAAGGCTCGTCGGATGTTTGATTTATCTCACTCATATTCGACCTATATAGCCTATGCTGTTAGTTTAGTAAGTCAGTTTATGCATAATCCTCGCGAAGCTCATATGCAGGCAATATTGTGAATTTTGTGCTATTTGAAGACTGCACCACGCAAAGGTATTATCTTCTCAAAAAATAGTCATCTTAAGATAGAAGTATTTACAGATGTAGATTGGGCTAGCTCTCTTGATGACAGAAGGTCTACAACGGGTTATTGTACTCTTGTGGGAGGAAACTTAGTCACTTGGAGGAGCAAGAAACAAAGTGTTGTGGCTTGATCAAGTGCAGAGGCTGAGTATAGGGCCATGGCACAAGGAGCTTGTGAGCTTTTATGACTACAAAAAGTATTGGAAGAGCTGAAGTTGTTGAACGAAAATGGATCAACCTTGTACTGTGACAACAAGACGGCCATCAACATAGCTCAAAATCCAGTACAGCATGATAGAACCAAACACATCAAAATAAATCATCATTTTATCAAGGAAAAAGTAGCCAGTGTTGCCTTAAGTCTATCTTACCTAGCATCCGAAAAATAGTTGGCTGATGTTTTTACTAAAAAGCTTAACTGTAAGAATTATCATAATCTTCTTTCCAAGTTAGGCATGCGAGACACCTATGCACCACTTGAAGGGGAGTGTTGAGAATCTTTGATTATTTGATATTATTAAATAGTATTTTTAGAGATTACAGCATTTTAAAGATTCTAATTAAAAGATATTATTTCCTTAATTGTTAAATCCTACATGTATATATAGTTATACATATTTCTAAGAAATATATACTTTGAGAGAGCTTTTTCCTCAATACAGAGTATTCATCTCTAATTTCATCAGTTATTGCTTTTTTTTCCAAATGTCATCTTAAACAATTATAAACAAGCAAAAAAAGAAGAATAAGAAGGTAAATATCTTGGAAACTCGAGACAGGTACAAACCATCATAGCATGCTTGCTAATAACACATTTAGAAAGGATTTACCTATTCTAGCACTCGAATAATCACCCAGGAAGTAAAAACAGAAAAAGAAGCAACAACAGAAGCCTTCAAACCCAAACAAAACCAAATAATAATTGTAATAAATCAAATACTGATATTTGAACCAACCAAGGATAAAAGGACAGCTAACACACGTTGAAATGTGGAAGAGTGATATATGATTATAAAAGGCATTGCAAAGGAATTCTGGAAAATCACTGATTTTTAGTTTATCTTTCCATTTTGGAGGAGAGTTCAAAATTTTCCCATCCTTCAAAATTCCAGAGGATCCAATCATTCACTTCTTGTTGTAACCATTATAAATAATAACTAACACAAAGGCAACATGAAAAATTATATCCTCATTAATCTAACCACCATCATTCTCATGAATCTCATTCATCGCGGCTAAATGCAGAAATCAATCGCCCTTAGGAACTGCTGGCCATCATATTCAACTCTTTCTTCATTTGTTATTATACCACCAGGTTACCGTTAAACCTACTGTCTTTAGATTCAGTTTTAGCCCTAATTAATCAATCTTCAGATTCTGAGCATTCTTTCAACTCTAGTGTGCAGTTAACTCCCTCTTGTCAACTAACCCTTTTTCTCTGCAAATAACTCATCCAGAAATATAAGCTTCAACATGGTTGTTAGGTTCATCCATACAAATGTAATAAGGATTTAGATAAGACCATTAGGTTAAAGCTATTGTACTAGGAAATATCACACTTCTAATTCCTCCTCATTCATATCTGTTAATAATATATATCTCTAACTGATACTCTTTTTCTCTAAGACCTACATTAAAGCTTCCCCAGGAAATCCCTCATAAACACTTTATAGATAAATGAAGCCATATGAAGATCTTTTTTTATTTTCCCCATACTTCTTCATCAAGCTCTCAAGTAAATTCCACTGAATATAAACCAACTGATATTATGTTATGCGCCTTGGCGTAGGATCTAGTCACAGGTCTAGACGAGAAAGAATTCTTGCTTCGACCTATGGTTACTCAAAAGGCAAATTCGTCCTTGACTGAACCCCCTCTCAAAATAACGTTTCTTTTGATAGAACAATTGCTTACCTCTTTATTTCATATTGGCAGCCTATTATAGACGGTTAATAACAAAGGAAAGAGCCCTAATTGACATAAAATAGAATTCCTAACTTAGTTTATGAAGGAAACAAAAGCCTAATATAATAGATAAAATAAGTAAAACTAAAACTCTTAGTAAAACTTGATATAATAAATAAATAAAACTAAAAACTCCTATTGCAATTAAAGCGTCCATATCATATTATCACTCCTACTCCTACTCCTACCTCAAACTACTACATATGACATTATAATGAGGTTAATGCCTATCAGTCATAAATTGACCCTTTGACTAATAAAGAGATACCAACATGCCTAAAATTTTAAATTGGAGAAAACCGAGCAAAAAGGAGACTTTATTTCTGACACTTTTCAAGAAAAATGTATTCAAATATTTAGTGCACCAAGGTCTGAGTTAGAAATATCCAAACAAACCAAGTAAAGAATACAATTTCTGAACAAAATGGCAGCCCTTCAAGTTGAAAACATATGTCAATATATTCCAATGGTTGAATTGAAATGGCCTGTAAAATAAAAGGATGAAAGATGCATGCAAAGCAGACCTTACCGTGTTCCAGCAAAATGCCGAGATCGTCTAGAAACTAGGGTAACACTAAAGTCCCTCCCAAAGATTGATAGCCGAATCTGCATTAAAGTAGCCAGAAAGAGAGAGAGAATTGGTTGAATATGCAACAAGTATTACAGCAAAGTTAAATAAAAGTTTTATATACATAACACATCGTTTTAACCAAAGACTTTCAGCATCACTAAAAATTAAACATCAAAGGCCAGCTTCCTTTAAAATAAATGAAAAATAAATCGTAAGAAAAGTATTCAAAGTTTGTTGTGTAACTGTATCAAATATTATCAAAGTTACAGTAAATTATATCTCAAACCTTTCAGAAATCTTACTTCACATTCAAGATTCCAGATTATTTAATTTTAGTATGTAGGAACATACGTCTGAATTAAACCTGACTGAAATTTTTCTTGTCCATGTATAGAGGCAAATGGAAAAAGAATATAAATAAAGGCCGACATAGCCAAAAAAAAAGAACCAGAAGCTTATGGCAGTAAACGTAAGACAAGAAGAACCTAACAAGGCATAAATGATGACTTATTACAACTAGCCGTAAAACTAATTCTACAAAATGAAAATGAATAAAACGTATTCAGTGCAGCAAAAATATGCAGCCAATATTTTAATTACCTGTTTAAAATGCCCATGAACTAATGCAATTGTCCAAATAGTGTTACTGCATCTTGAGCGTATGGCTTGGGTTAGATAGGCATTCCAAACAAATATGTTATCATATGGCATCCTTTCTTCACCCATGGCTAAAACATTTTTTTGCAAACTTTGCATTATGGGATATGTATAACTGTAGAAAAAATCTTTGGTCAAGTCCACACTGGAAAGCAGCTTTTTGTACCTGAAACCAAAAACAATAGATTAAGAATAATTAAAAAGCTACTAAAATTAGACCCTAATTCCATTAGAAAGTGAGAATTATGTAAAAAGTATGGGAAGAAGAAGAAAAACTTAATAGCAGAATACAAGAAAAAAAGAATAAGGAGAAGCCTACAACATAAATTATGTACAATATTATTTAGTTTCACAAAAATCACAGATCTAAATGGCAAATATAATTGTTGATAAACATATAAGGATTGATTTTCATGGCAGCCCTTACAATTACTAAAAGGTATTAAACAAAAGCAAGATCTTATTAAAATAGATAAATATCCAAACAGGTCTCCACACACAGCACTATATGGCATTCAAGATTGGAAAACTACATATCTTTAAACTTGGGAGACTGTTCCCATAACAAATTGCTCTATGTTCTTATAAAGCAAAGTAAACAAGGCCTGAAGGTAATTTTGCCTGTTGGAGAAGATAATGTCACTGATTCTCTGTTCAAATTAAAGTAGATAAGCAGAGACCAAATATGGAAAGGGGAGATAATGCATTTCCATGTTTCTGCTGCCTCACTGCTTACAACTTACAACATAATATATCTACAAGATGATTTAGTTTTAACATTCTTTTTCTGATGTAGTTACGGAGAGAAACCATATATTAAAATGATGACTATCATTTCTGATATAGATATAAGGATAAATTTGCACGATAACAGTTATATAATTACTTTAAAGAAAGCAAGATCTTATTAAAAGGAATAAATCTCCAAACAGGACTCCACACGTATAGCACTAAATATGGTTTAGCATCGGAATATCACTAATCTTTAAAACTGGGAGCATTTGTTCATTTAACAAATATCTGTAACCTCTGAGTTCTTATAAAGCAAATGAAGCAAGGCCTGACGGCTGATTCAAGAAGATCAAAACAACTGATCTCCATTCAAATTAATTATATTAGCAGAAACCAAAAATAGTGAGAGCAGATAGAGGATTTCCCGATTCTACTCTCATCACTTCTCCGTTGACCCACTTAGGTAACAAAAATAATTCATTATCTCCATAAAGTAATCATTATGAAACCAAGAAACTATAAATGCTACCTAGCAACCTACTAATAGTAAAAAAAAAAACACTTCTAATGGTACGTTTCAGTGTCAATACATAGATTAGTCTTCCAATTGCATCCATATTCTACAAAAATATTTCTAGGAATGCAAGAGAGATAAATGAATAAAATGGATGCAGGTAATGTCAAAAAGATATAGAAATTCTAGTTTCAAACTGAATTAAAAAAAAAAAAAGAAATAAATAAGATCCAGAGGTTTTCACCAAATCCTAAAACTAATTATGAAGCTTGCAAAGTAAAGGAGATACCTCAGCTCAGTTTTAGAATGCGCTATGTCGGATTGAACAGAAACATGAGGAACTGTGATCAACTGACTCTCATCTATGCTATATATTGCATGACCACATATACTACCAATTTGCTGTCGCTTTGTAACCAGAATCAAGTAGTATGATTCCAAAAACTTGATGCAACCTAAAAAGATTCCGACACGTAGTACTGAGTTTAATAGAAACAATTCCTTCAATACCTCAAAAACAAAACAAGAGAGAGTAAATTGTCACTAACCCACAATCCCGAAAACTTTTGCCACAAAGTTTAAGCCCCCAGTGGCACGATTTCCTTCGGCAATCCGCTGAAGCAAGTTTTTGATCTCTTGTGGTGAATAAACCACTGGGTCTTCACTGATATTAAGATCAGATCGTTCAGATCTATCAATTTTCAAGACCCGAAAGAATTTCTTGTTCCTATCACTCCCAATTAAATAATACCTCTGTTTAAAGAAACCAGAAAAAAAAAACTCAATCCTGAACAAAACAAGATTAAAATCATACATAAAAGTAATCTAACTACCCAGATTGCAATTTTCAGAGCGACCAAACAGCAGCCTCAAGATTCCTTGATAATCAATTTTAGTCGCTTCAGATTTAAGAGAAATTCTTTACTTCTTTCACTTTTTTTTTAATATTGTGATTTTAGTTTCTTCTGCTCGAAATTTCTCCTTTTTTCTCCCGCAGTAAGCAGAAAACTTGAGAATCGAATACAAAACCCTAATTTCCACTTTTTTCCATCTTTTTATCTTAAAAGGATACCAATTCAAGAACAATTACACAGCAACTAACCTTATGCAAAAATGAACAAAAAATAATAATTTAGAGCATTCTCTTCCTTGTTGCTAAAATTAAGAGAACTGTATGATTTTGCCATGAGAACAAACACAGAAAAGAAAGGACTGTTACCGCTCGGGTTTCGTAAAGCCGGAACTTTTCAAGAGAATAGGAATTGGGATCGGCCTCCGGATCAATGGAAGGATGGATCTTAGCGTATGGAAGAGACAAATTGGTTTTCAAATTCTCCAATTTTGCCATTTTGGTGGTAAAATTTTGGGACTCAATTCAATTTATGCGTTATGTCTTGGACATTTGGTTTTGGTTTTCTAGTTAGTTTTCTTTGACGATTAAAACATTTTTGGATTTCTGGGACTCTTAACTGAGTTGGCTTTGGCTATATAGTCTTTGCCTATTCGATTCCTAACCCACTGTGTTGGCGCCGGCCGCGTGGTGTCATTGAAGTAACTTACAAATATAGAGTAAATTATACAGAGAGTCTTTTAACTA
This sequence comes from Gossypium hirsutum, assembly GCF_007990345.1. Taxonomy (NCBI): domain Eukaryota; kingdom Viridiplantae; phylum Streptophyta; class Magnoliopsida; order Malvales; family Malvaceae; genus Gossypium; species Gossypium hirsutum. The sequence goes on along the minus strand of NC_053425.1, from coordinate 35,211,408 downwards.
TTATTAAATTTTCTTTTGTTATAAAATAATTATTTAACTATTCGATTATGTTATTTTTAATTATCTACAGTTAAATAATTAATGGAAATATAACTTGTTATCTTTTATTTGTATGCATATAATAGCTTTTTTATTTACGATGCATATATTAATTGTATGCAATAATTAAATTATATTTGATTATTTCTTATAAATTTTCGTAAATTTTTTAACGTGTTATTAATAATATGGTTATGAAACTAAAATATAATAATATCTAAGTTTAATTTTAAAAATAAGATAATTAATATTAGACTAAATTTAAATAAAAATATTTTTAAAAATATTTTTAAAATATAAATATTATAATAATAGATTAGGTGTTTAAATACACAAAGAAAACAAAAAAAAAGGGGGGGAAAGAGAGTACTTATTTTATATCAAAAGCTCTAATAATCTCAATAGGATTAAGCCTCACATTTATACAAGAGAATAGCTAATGAACCAACCAAGAAACTCAGTCTAACAATCATCCTAACCGATTCTTAGCCGATAAATTAACTGAAATTGAAACAGATTACATTGAACTAACTGACTTAACTAATAGCAACTGCTAACAGAATTACCTAATTTACCTAACTAGCAACTACAACATTTACTGGTCCTCCTAGTGACTTCTTCTTCTTCTTGTTTTTGTTTATACTTGCTAACAACACCAAAGCTAAACCTAAACTTGTTGAAAAAAGGTGCGAATAAAGGTTTGGTAAGCTCATCTCCAATCTGATCCTGTATTGGAACATGATCAACCATCAATTTGCTTGTTTTCACTTTCTCTTTAACAAAGAATAAGTCCAATTCTACATATTTGAACTTGGAATGCATTACTGGATTGGCTAAAACAACCACTGCACTTGAATTATCACACCCACAACAGTTTGGCCTTTAATTCTAACCTTTAACTCAACCAACGATGATTCCAACCAGATAATCTCAGCAGTAGCATAAGTTAAACCCCTATACTCAGCCTCTCAGTGGAACGAGATGTAACACCCTTTACCCGTATTCAACGCTGAAAGAGGGTACGAGGCATTACCGGACTTATCACATTAACAAACATACAATTTTGGGTTATAAATTTTGCACCCAAATTAGAACCATTAATATTCAATCACAATGTGTAACAACCCCTAACCCATATCCGTAGCCGGAATAGGGTTACGGAGCATTACCTGATATTTGGAATCAAATATGAACATTACATAATTATCTAACAACCATATTCTTTCTCATATGATATCCCAATCAATTCAATTACTTCATTCAAATCAAATCTAATTTTCATACCAAAACATAATATTTATAATCTTAATATAGTACATAAAATTATATATATATGTATTCATTAACATTTTATAACATATTTTGCAACACTTTTCAAAATGAAAAATACAAATGTCATAGGTACATGCCATTACCAAAAAGATATGTACTTTACCATAATGAGTTCGGGATTGGCCTTAAATACTAATTCAGCAATTCGACTTTAACCTAACATGCGCATAAAAACAAACCATACATTGAGTATAAAACTCAGTGGTATTTCTATAATTCGAATACTTTAGAAAAAATAATATTTTAAAGCATACACATTTTATCATACGGTAGACATAGTTTTACAAATAACCATTTCATAGATAAAGTATTTGCACTCATTCTATTCAATCAATTTACTATCCCGATAGCTTTCACTATATGACACAATCATGTGTCTCAAATCACATTTCAATTCATTCTTCGATTTCAATCATAGCACTATCTCATTCAACAACCATTCTATGAGCACATGGTTCATACATTTCATTTTCATGTCTCAATTCAATTCATTTATTTACCCCTATTAACATGAATCAGACTCAGATGGATACATGGATCCAACCAAAACACACCAGTATGGCACCCAGTGCCTCATCAGATAATTCGAAGTAATAGAGTGACACCCAGTGTCTCATCGGCCTTGCCGAAGTAAGTTGGTACCCAACACGTCATCAAATTTATCCGAAGTAATAATATGACACTCAATGTCTCATCGACTCATGGTCGAAGTATCCTTGAACACTTCCAATCCTATGGCATACCAACTATATCCGACTCAGCCCGACTAGTTAATAGGGTATTTAAATCACATATAACCTCAATTCAATCACAATTTCTCACATTTTCAATTCAATCATTTTCCACCTTTCAATCAATATTCAATCCATATATTCACATAGTTTCACAATTCAGTACATTTTCATTCAATTCAATATCAATACTCACCTTAATTTATCTTACCATGCATATTAATCATTATTCACAATTAATAATAAATAAATTTGAATTATAATAATATAAACCAGGAATTCCGAGCTATTCTACGTCGACTTTATCTTTCTCCTTTTTAGTCGAGGATTCTGGTACGACGTTAGCTACGAAATTAAAACAATTAAAATTCATCAATACAACACAATCTATTTTCATATTGAAAATTTCAATTTTTACTCAATATTTGCCTAAATTTCAATTTAGTCCCTAAATCGAGACTAACTTTATTTCTCACATTTAATTTTTTATTTTCATGCAAATTCCACTTTAGACTAAATTCAACTCCCTATTTTCACATAAATTCCTAAATTTTGAATTTTTCACAATTTAGTCCCTATTACATAAAATTTACAATTTATTCTACAGTTCATTTCTTTTTCATTTCTAACTTGAAAATCTATCAATTTAGTCCCTAATACTCTAATTATTCAACATAGACAACATTTAAAAAACTCAATAATTTCTAAAATTTTGACATGGGTTGGATAGCATTTAATATCGAGATTCCAAAAACATAAAAATTACAAAAAAAAAACGACTAAATTGACTTACCAATTGAGTTTGGAACCCTTAAAAATCCTAGCTTTTTCTATTTATTTATTCTTTCTTTATTTGTTTTATATAATATAATATAATATAATATAATATAATATAATATAATATAATATAATATATATTTATACTTATATGTTAAGTAAAAGATATTTTAATATAATATATATTAAATTCAACAAAAATCTTCCTTATGCGGCTTCATTTATGAGCAATGACATAATTCCTTATTTAGCCCCTTTAATTTTCTTTAATATATAATTCAACTTTCACCTTATATGTAATTTAGTCCTTATACCTAATTACTTTTAATTCAAGCAAATTCACTTAATTGAAACCTAATTAACTACATAACTAGCTTTGTAAATATTTTTAATAAATATTTACGAATCTGATTTTCGAGAACTGAGTCTCGGGAATGCATTTTTTTTAATTTGATCCTTTTTAATTAATTAACTATCAAAACGTTAAAATTTCCTAACGAAACTTTAATACTAACTCAATGACACTCCGTAAATATTTATAAAAATATTTACGACTCGATTTATGAAATCGAGGTCTCGATACCTCGATTTCAAAACTAATTAATTTGATAAATATTTCTAAAGAACAAATCACTAATTCATAAGCTTTCCTAAATTCACGATTGTCTCATAAATACTAAATAATAATTTATAAGCTCACTTGTCAGATTTTAGTGGTCTTGAACCAATTTTTTTGACATCACTGAAAATTGGGTTGTTACACAATGTCCCCATTACGAGCCTACAAGGCCGAAAATGTGCATTGGAAGTTATTCGGGACTAAAGCGAGTACTTTAGAAATTTTTACAAAACTTAAAAAATTTTCCACTAAAAAGGGGTCACACGCCCGTATGGATATAGGACATGCCTGTATGGGTAGGCCGTATGGTCACACACGCCCGTGTCCCGACCCTATGTAACTTTTTGACTTGTAACTCATGAACAAATTGAGATCACACGGCCAAGTCACATGCCCGTGTGCTAGGCCGTGTGGAAAATTAATTTTCATAAAATAGGTGCAGATTCACACTGCCAGGGCACACACCCATGTTCGAGACCGTGTCATCCACACGGCTGAGACACATGCCCGTGCCTCTGCCCATGTGCTCAATTATGAGCATTCTGTTTCTCAAAATTTAGGTGCAGGGGACACACGGCTTAAACACATGCTCGTGGGGCAAGCCGTGTGTCGTACACGGCTTAGAGACATGCCTGTGTGTCTACTTGTGTGGACAAAAATAAGGCTATTTGTCAAGCCATTTTGCCACCCTTTAAGGCACACACCTACACAACATAACATAGTACTAATCCAAGCATATACATACAACCAACATCCACAACCAAGACATCAACACATCATCCAAGAAAAGCATCATTATATAAATATACTTATAGCCAATATTAGCCCACTTCCAATGGCCTTATGCAAAATGAACTTCTAACCAATATAAGCCAACACATTTGGCCAAATCAATTATGACACATAACAAAATGACCAAGTCCCTTTACATTCCATAACTCAAAATGTTGAATTCATTGGTACCAAAATAATTTTTGATAGTATGAGTGGATCTCTGACGGTCTCCGAACCCCGAGCTAGCTTGGTGACACTATAAGACAAGGGAAAGAAAAGGGAGTAAGCTATATAGCTTAGTAAGTTCCTATGCAAATAACAAGCATCATAACCACACATGTAACATAAAATTAACATGATGAAGATTAGCATGAACATTATCAAACTCTCATAGTCATAACTTACTCAATCATAATCCTACCAAGAGTTCATCACATATCGAGCTCATTACTTGTGAGTTTTACGCACATACTTGTACCAACTCGCAGTATAGCCATATCTTTTCACAACTTTGACATTTCCGTTGAACACTAAGAATATTAACGGATACTCGAAAATCTTGCACATAAGTGCCATATAAGTAGCCGAAGCTACCTCATATCTCATAATACATATGGGCTCGTTTTTGAGCTATTCAGAAGCCTGCTCACACAAGCTGTCAGTTAGGACGTAGCTACACAATGCTGCTCACACAAGCTGTCAGGTATCCGCAACACATGCCGGACTACCCAGCCACTGGTAGGACGTATAAAACCAGCACCCGGATTACATAATCCCATATACACATGGGTTCCTAGTGACATGTCACTAGTATCCTATTCTATTCCTAGGGTTCAACTGGGATTTCTCGCTTGTCAAAACTTTGTCGAATACATCCAAAGAGTCAATCACAATTCATACAATATTAAAGCATTTAAAACATAAATATAACAATGTATTATTTACATACGAACTTACCTCGATATAAAAATAGTAGAATTGGACGTAATCATCAAACACTTTATTTTTCCCTCGATCTAGATCTAAACTTTATTTTTCTTGATCTATAACAACAAATTTAACTCATTTAATATTCACATTATTCAATTTGGCCAAAAATAATATTATGGAAAAATTACATTTTTGCCCCTAATGTTTTAATTTTTACAATTTATTCCCTCGGCTCGTAAAATGAAATGTATTCGATTTCTTCAAGACCAAAGCCTAGCCGAACCATTTTCATACTCATATTAGCCCACATTTTTCACTTAATCACACTTTTACTACTCATTTTATAACTTTTACAAATAAGTCTTTTTTTTTACATTTTTACTGAAAATCACTTAGTAAAAGTTGTTTATCTAACACCAAACATGCATTTTCTACCATTAGACATCAAAATACACAAATATCTAACATGGTTAAAATTTTAAACTTCATCTTTCTTTCAAATTAGTCCTAGAAAAAGCTAGATTAGGTTACAAAGATCTCAAAAACATGAAAATCATTAAAAACGGGGCTAGAATGGACTTACAGTCGAGCTTGAAAGCTTGGCAAACCCTAGCTATGTCTTCTTGCAATATTCGGCAATGGGGGGGCTAATTTGAGAAGATGGACACTTTTTATTTAGATTTTTTGTCTTGATTTACCAAATGACCAAAATGCCCTTCATGCATAACTTTAAAATTTCACCTAATCATGTCCATTTTTTGTCCATCTAATTAACAAATGATCTAATTACTATCTAAGGACCTTCAATTTAAAATTTCATAGCAATTAGACACCTCTAGCTTCTAGAACACACATTTTGCACCTATTGCAATTTAGTCCTTTTAACTAAATTGAGTGCCCAATCGAGAGGTGTTATTTTTTGTGGTCTATCGTGTAATTGTTCCGACTAGACCCAAAATTGAACTGTTCCACGAGAGATGACATGTTGCTTCTTTGAACCTCATGACACAGGATTGCCTTCTAGAAGAACACAAAATCCTGTTGTGGAACACATGTCATCCAAACCAGTTCCCTAATTGGCATCAGAATATCTAACTAGAGATAATCGAGAGGAAGCCTTGAAAGAGATACCATATTCTAAAGTTCCTTATAGATGTCTTAGGATCCTTTTTAGATTACTTTAAAATGTTAATCAAGTGGCTTATGCATGAACTATACCTTGTTAATAGCAAAACAATTTTTGGTTAAGTAATAACAATTGTAAGGTACCTACAGTGCTCATGTACTCAGAATCATTGCCAAATGGGCTACCATTACGAGTTGATAAATTGTAAGAACTAACCATGTGAGTGGTAGAGTTATTTGAGTGATCTATTTTGCATATTTTCAACAAATCTAACTTGTATTTCCTTTTATTCAAAAATAAACCACCAGAAATGTAAGACATCTCCATGTCTAGGAAAAAATGTATCTACCTCCAAGTCTAGGAAAAAATGTATCTTCACCAAGTCCTTAAGTGAAAACTTTAAGTCCAAAGGCTTGAGAAATTCATAAATATAAGCTGGTTGACTCCCTGTGACAATAATGTCATTAACATATACTAAAACATAAAGAACCACACCTTTGGAAATTTTGATAAACAAAGAAGCATCAGCCTTAGACAAGACAAAGCTAGTGACAACCAAATGTTCCCTAAGCTTGTAAAACCAAGCTCGAGGAGCTTGCTTGAGGCTATAGAGGGCCTTTTTCAATTTATACATAAGTGGATGATCACCTGCATGTGTCTCAAAACTAAGTGGTTAGACCATATAAATTTTTTTTAAGGTGACCATTAAAGAAGGCATTGTTGATGTCAACTTGCCTTAGTTGCTAGCCATATGTCACAACTAGAGTTATAATAACTTAGATAGTAGTTGGTTTGACCAGAGGACTAACAGTTTCTTGGAAATCAATACCAGCTTATTGGAGATACCCTTTGACCACCAGTTTGGCCTTGTATCTAGCTATATTCCCATCATCATTCTTTTTTAGCTTAAAAATCCACTTTTAGCCTTGGTTTGACCAAAGGGCTAAAAGTTTTCTGGAAATCAATACCAGCTTATCGGAGATACCCTTTGACCACCAGTTTGGCTTTATATCTGAATATAGTCCCATCAGCATTATGTTTTAGCTTAAAAATCCACTTATAGCCTATTGCTCTCCTATTGAGAGGCAAAGGAACCAACTCCCAAGTGTTGTTCTTGAGAAGAGCATCATACTCTTGTTGAATAGCTTTGGTCTATTCAGGACTGGTGAAAGCTTCTTCAATGGTTAGAGCCTCTTGTGTACAAAGTTCAACTAAAAGCCTTTGGTTTAGAAATGTTATTCTTAAACCGAGTTTGCATTGGATGAACATTGGAACCAACTTGAGTGTGGACTACTGGAATTGGATCAAGGGAGATGAATAGGACATATTCAACTTGGGGAGAGGCGATTGAGACTAAAGTAGGTGCTAGTGAGGACATATTATTTGTAGGAGTTGAGAAAGCAACTACAGCTGACCTGGCTATAGCTACAACTACAGGAGACTCTAACCAAGATGTTGGAGCAGTTGTGTAACAACCCATTTTTAGTCAAATAAAAAATGGTTTCGGGACCACAAATCTGAGGTTAAAATAATTATTTTATTATTATTTTAATGTTTACAATATGATATCATGTTGGTGTGAAAATTTCGTTAAGAAATTTTATCGTTTAATTGCTCAATTTGAGAGAAAGGACTAAATCACGTAAAATGCAAAAGTGGAGTTATATTAGCTAAAAGTATCTAATTGCTATAGAACCTTAATGTTAAGGTCCTTATGTTGAAATTAAACCATTTTATTGGTAAGTGGACAATATTGGACATGTAATATGTGATTTTAATGTTTATTAACTAAGGTTAATTATGAAAAATGTTAAATAACATAAGATAAATGAAAACAAAATAATAAACGGTGTCTATCTTTCTTTCTACAACCGAAAATCAAAAGAAGAAGAAGCCATGGGAGACATTTAGGGTTCGTTCATTGCTTAGCTCAATTGTAATCCATTTTTGTTTGGTTTTTAATGATTTCTATGTTTTTGAGATCGTTGCAGCTAGGTCTAGCTAGCACAGGGACTGTTTTGCAAAATTGTTAAAGATTTTGAATGATGTCATTGATGAATACATGTGTATTTTGAATTCTCTTGATAGATTATGAATGCTTGTTGATAGATATACAAGTTTTGTTAAGTGATTTTTAGTAAAAATGCAAAATAGGGATTAAATTGAGAAAAGTGTAAAGTTAGTGGTTAAAATGTGAAATCAATAAAAATTATGGGCTACTAGGGGCATTATGGTAATTTGGCTAGCATGGGTCTATTGTGAATTTTCATTAATTTGTGACTTTATGAAATAAGAACTAAATTGTAAAAAATGTGAAATATATGGGGAAAAAGTGTAAAAATGCCTTAAAGTATGTTTTGGACTAAATTGAATGAATAATTGATTAAATAAGTTAAGTTTGATTATTTATAGATCAGGAAAAGAGGAATTCAGACTTAGATCGGGGAAAAAGCAAAGTAATTGAATAGTCGATCCATTCTGTTATTTCCGTAAACGAGGTAAGTTCGTATAATTGAACTTAAATGTGTATCTATTTATTTGATTGATGAAATTGAGATAGTATTTATTATAATAGATAAATATGGAGATATTAAATTTAATGTACGGTTAAAGTAAACGAGATGCTGAATAAAACCATAGTTGAACTATGGCAAATCAGATAATAAGACCATAACCGGGTTATGGCATGTGAATGTAAGACCATGGCAGGGCCTTAGCAATGTATGTGTAAGACCATAGTTAGACTATGACATCGAAAAATTGAAGTATTTATATTGTAAGCATTTATAAGCCAAAGTGGTTTGATAAGAGAATTGTTGAGAAATAAATAAGTATCGGTATAGGTAAGTACGAAAAACTATTTTCAAGTAACGAGTTAGAAGAAGTTGAGAACTTATGAGTTATGATATGTATAAACTTTATGTTAGCTCATTGTTTGATGCTTTAAATGTTAATTATGTTAACCATTTTGAAATGTTAATGAATGTTGTGATTATTTCATATTTACATATGAACTTACTAAGCTTTATAGCTTACTTGGTTTAATTTTTGATGTTTTATAGTTTTACGAAGCTAGATCAGATCCGTGGATTGTCAGAGACTTCATCGCACTATCGGTCATCTATTTGGTACTTTTGGATTGTGTAAATATGGTATATGGCATGTATAGGCTTGTGTCATTTTGGTATGTTTGATGAACATGTAATTAGGCCATTTGAGTTGGCTTGTGTTGATGATTTTGTTAAGGTATAAAGATGTGTAAATGGCTTTGTTTTGAGTTAGGTAGTTGACCTATATTGAGTAAATGAGGTTGAATTAATAATGCATGTTTGGAATGGTTTAACTAAATGAAATATATATGTGAATTATGTACAGTAAGGCAAGTTGAATTGATAGGTATTTGAATAGGTAAATGGTATTGAATTGAGTATTGAATTGGTTGAAATGGATATAGTATGATTGTGTATTGGTTGATGACTTGTGGTTGCATATTTATGTCTTAAAATGTTACCAATTGATCTTGTATAGATAAGTGCAAAATGGGTGGCAAAATTGCTTGGTAAATGACCTATTTTTGTCCACGAGTGTGTGTCTCAGCCGTGTGTGACACACGATCATGTTACACAGCCGTGTGTCCCCTGGTGTTGAAATTGAATTGAAGTCAGTATGCTCCACACAGTCTCATACACGGGCGTGTGACTGGCCGTGTGGTACAAGTCAGTATGCCCTCCTAATTGGCATAGCACAAGGACGTGTGACTTGGCCGTGTTGCATAAGTCAGTATACCCTACAGGTTTGGCACGGCCTCACACACGGGCGTATGTGGCCAATTTGAAGGGCACATGGGTTAGACATACGGGCGTGTGGTTGGCCGTGTGACCCAAGTCATTATGTATGCCCTGTTTCCAACTGACCAGTGACACGGGCGTGTCTGGAGCTGTGTGAGGCACACGGCCTGTTCACATGGGCTTGTGCCCCCTATTTGGTTGAAATTTTTCTAAGTTTCCAAAATTTCCATATGTTATCGATTTAGTTCTGAACCACTTCTGAAGCATGTTTAAGGCATCGTATGCCTTTATGAGGGACAATGTGATTATGTTAAATGATTTATGAGAATGAATGCTTTATGCTTGATAAATGTATGCTATATGTTGTGAATTGTTCGGTAATGCCTCGTAACCCTACTCCAGCGACGGATACGGGTTAGGGGTGTTACAAGTTGAACCAAGTCCCTGGTAGGACACAATAGGAACATAAAACCTCTGATGAGCCTAGTGATGTGGCATTGAATGTCCTACAGAGAACTTGGTCAAATTGGAAGCAAATGGAAAACAACTTTCCAAAATTGACATGTTTAGAAATAAAAAATATGTCTTAATCATCAAGACACTTGTATCATTTATGAAGAGTTTTATAGCCAAGAAAGGTGCACGCCTTGGATCGAAACTAAAATTTGTACTTGTTGTAGGGTATCAAATAGGGATAACAATAACATTAGAAAATTCTAAGATGCAAGTAGTCTGGCTAAGTTTGATATAACAACTCATTAGGAGACTTTCCTTGTAAGATAGGTATAGGAAACCTATTGATCAAATACATGGCACTGGAGAAAGGCATGTGTCCACAAATGCATAGGAAGAGAAGCTTGAGCTAGTAAGGTTAAACCATTTTCAACAATGTGTCTATCCTTCCTTTCTACAAGACCATTCTATTCTAAAGTGTGAGGACAAGTGAGCTTGTGTTGAATACTAGATCGATTCAGCACCAGTAAAAAGTCTTGAACTCACCACCCCAATCATTTTGAAACATTTTATTTTAGAATTAAACTAAACTTGAACATATTTTTGAAATTAAACAAACTTTTCAACAGCTTTTGAATCATGTTTGAGTAAGTATCTCCCTGTATACCTATTGTATACATCAAGAAAAAAAATGTAATACAAGCATCCCTATAAAGTCGCATAAACAAGACTCCACAAGTCTAATACAATCAATTCAAAAGAATAAGAGTACACAATCTTAGAGGCAAAAAAGGGAAGTTTGTGAGATTTTCCAAGTTAATTAGCTGAATAAACACTAAGATGTTTAGATGCTTATGATGCAATATTACAATTAGAGATTACTTGATGAATTACTTTATTACATGGATGCCTCAAACATTAATGCCACAAATAAAAAAATTAAACTAGAAGCTAATTGAGCATGATTGAGTGAACTAGTCCACTTTGAGGATCTACTAGAAGAAGTAGCAACAGTTCCTTGTTGTGGTGAAGAAGTGAACCTGTACAAGCCCTTATGAATGTACCCCACTAGCAAAACAACCTTTGTTTGTAAGTCATTCACAAAACAATGAAAAAGGGTGAAACTCAAAATAAACTTGATTATCCTTGGCAAACTGAGGAACAAATAACTTATTTTTGCAAACATGAAGAACATAAAAGACATTCTTGAGATGCAAGAGCCTGTTACCAGAAGGATTGGATGACGATCCTACATGTGCAATAGGTACACAAGTACTATTTCCTATAACTAACTTATTAGTACCTGTGTATTTAATAGTTTTATTGAGAGTGGAAAGAATATTGGTCACATATTAGTAGCCCCTGAGTTTGGATAACAAACTTGATCACCAACATTGGTAAAAACCAAATGACTTTCTGACTGAGAATATCCTGACGGAGGAAAGCTGCTTGCCTGAAACTTTACATTGACTGAGGGAAGCTGCCAACTCTAATGAGAGGTGCCAGGGACAGTCATCTGGTTATGAGAATGAAACACATTACGTTGCATTCTATGAGCACAACATTAGGCTTGACCCTAATAAACAAACTGATGATAATTCACTTGCATCTGCCTCCTTGGTCCAAATCAGATACACCAAAAAATGTTTCATCAAACCTGTAGTAGCACTTTTGCACTACATGTCCAATCCTGCCACATAGTTGCCACCTTTAAATTACTGTCTGTGGCCTTGGTTGTAGCTTTTATTATAACCACTATTGCATTCAGTATGCTTAGACTGATCCACTTGACTAAGCTTCAATTGTTGAACCATATTAGCTTGCATAGGAAGAAATGGTACAAATTTTAATTTTCTTGAGTCACAATCAGTCAACAGTTCAGCTAAAAGTTCAAGAGGAACATTAGTGGCAAAAGCCACCACTCTAACTAATTCATACTCAATTGGAAGCCCTGCAAGAATGATACTTTTCTTGATCGGACTCAAAAATCCTAGCTATAGTTAAGACACCACAAATACCCTTGATTTTGGATAAGTATTCTTTTATGGTCACCTGACCTTTTTCTGAGAATACAACATATGTCTTAGCTCGAGATATTAAAACTAGATTGAGTATCAAAATGTTTCTTAATAATTGACTACACATCAAAACTGGTGCTAGAACTAGTCAAATGGGTAATAAATCATCATTTACAGTGGATAACAACTATGAGGCCAACAATTTATCTTGTTGTTTATGTAATAGAAAGTCATGATTGTCAACAACCTGCCATTTATATCAACTGTAAACTGAGGAACATTAACAAATCCTAGCATATCATCTTGCAAACCATGTCCTTCAAGAATGAGCATAATTTTATGTTTCCAAAAAAGAAAGTAGCTCTCACTAAGTTTGACAGTTTTATGTTTTGAAAACTATTGAACTCTTTTGACTACCCCATACGCAATTGTCATTGGTTCTAGGTGAAAGTCGAACATCAACGTCCATCGGGTTTACTTTAGCCTATATAGATTTCGGAGTGGAAATAGGAGCGGATTACGATAGGCTTTGTTTTGGCTCTACCTTTGACTCCGACACGTAAGTATTTGATCTGGGTGATTATGGATAGATTTAAGTCTACACATTTTTTCCAGTTCGTACAACTCTTAATCTGTATCAGTTAGCTGAGCTCTACATTTGAGAGATTGTTCGTCTTCATGGAGTTCCTATTTCAATCATATCAAACCAAGATCTGCTATTTACTTTGAGATTCTGAAAGGCATTGCATGAGGCTTTGAGTTCGAAGCTTCAATTCACTTCAGCTTATCATCCGCAGTCTGATGGTCAGTCAGAGAGGGTGATTCAGATTCTTGAGGACATGCTTCGTAGTTGTGTTATCGACTTCAGAGGTAACTAGGATCGTCACTTGCCATTAGTTGAGTTTGTGTATAATAATAGCTATCAGAAGAGTTTTCAGATGGAACAGTTCGAGGCTTTGTATGGTTAGAGGTGTAGAACTCCTCTTTGTTGGTTTAATATGAAGGAGAAGAGGAACTTCGGTCCAGAGTTGGTTTAGGAGGTTTAGGATAAGGAGAGACTTGTTTGCAAGCGGTTGAAGGCTGCTTTTGATCGACAGAAATCCTACGTTGACCTGAGACATTGAGACATCGAGTATCAGGTTAGTGATAAGGTATTTCTGAAGGTTTTGCCATGGAAGAAAGTTTTGAGGTTCGGGCGAAAGGGTAAGCTCAGTCCGAGGTTCATTGGCCCTTATAAGGTTGCCGAGTGGATTGGACCGATTTCTTATCATTTGTTGTTGCCACTTGAGCTAGAGCATATTCATAACGTTTTCCATGTCTCCATATTACGAAAGTACAGGTCTGATCTTTCTTACATTATTCCTGTTGAGGAGATCGAGGTTCGATCTGATCTTTCGTACAATGAGGAACCGGTTGCGATCCTAGATCGTGAGGTCAAGGTGCTACACGATAAGACGGTTCTGTTGGTGAAAGTTTTGTTGCGCAACCATAAGACTGAGTAAGCCACCTGGGAGTTGGAAGATGTGATGCAACATCAGTATCCGTATCTGTTTGATTTGGGTAAATTTTGAGGACAAAGTTTCTTTTTAGAGGGGGAGAGTTGTAATATCCTTAAATCGGGTCTAGTAGTTTCGGGTATATTTTTCGAGTTTCGAGTGTGAAACTAGTAGTTTATAGGGTTTCTAGTAATTTTTAATTTAATTTAGGAGATTAATTTCATCTAAAATTGATTAAAAAATAATCCAGAAAAATAAAATTATTTTTGGGAAATTAATTTTAAAGTAATTAAATAATTATTAGTGAAAAATAATTAATTTAGGTCGAAAAAGAATTTTAAAATAATTTTTAATTGGGGGTTAATTTGAGTTAAATTTAAATGTTAATTTAATTAGATTTAATTGTAAAGTAAGGGAAATTTTGGAGTACATATTTGACAAATAAACCTTAAATTTTAAAATTTTGGAGGGAAAGGATCAATCGGTAAAGTAAGGGAAATGTGGGAATGGCCATAAGGGAAATTTCCCAATTTTTAAAATTCTGGTGGGTTGTTTCAGTGTTAAATACAATATATCTAACCTACTTTTCACACCATTTACATCAGATTAGAGAGCTATAAAATTTGTTCTCTTTGTATGGTTTTAAAAATCTATCATCAAAGAATAGATCCAACCAATTTTCTTCTCAAAATACTCTCTCAATTCACCCGAATTTATTCTCAAAAGCAGCAAAAAATATTCTGAAATTTCTCAAGATTCTTGAATCAAAATTTTCAATCAAATGATTTACAACGAATCAAAGGTAATTATTATTTCTAAACTTATTTTTATGATGATTAGAAGCATATTTACATGATTTGAGTGATAATTACATGATTTTTTTTATCAATGTAATCTCCTTCAAAAGCTTAAGGTGCTTTAATGGTGGATCTTGAATTTTGAGAGGAAATCCACAAATCAATGGATGTTCCAATTCAAAATGTATCATTAAAAGGTTTTGGGTCTTATTTATCAAGATTAAACACGATTTGTGAGATAATTTGAAGAAATCCGAATTTCATCATCTTTATGAACTGATTTTCTGAATTTTTGTGAAATTGATGCTTTGTACATGTGTATTTGGTCTAGTATTGATGTTTGGAAGTGATTAAGAGGGCTGAAGAGATAGATTTTGTGAGGAATCAAGTTTTCGACTTGATGTTACAAATCTAGTAAGGTATCTTTGTGAGGGAATTTCAATTAGTGTAGTTAATTAAAATTTGTGTTTATTATAGCATTGGAAAGGTGGTAATGTCTACTTTACTCTATTGAAGCTCCGAATCTTGAAGAGGAACAAGATAACCATAATTGAAGCTTGGAATTGCTTAGTTGATCACCTGTTGTGATAGAATAAAATTTTGTTGTGAGTGTTTCTAAGAGAGATTTGGTAAATTAACCCTCAATTATGTTTAATTAGTAGTTTAATTAGTGATTTCAATTAATTAATTATGATTGAATGACTAATTCTGCAAGATTGGTATTAAATGTGCAAAAAATTGAATTTGTATTGAAAAATGGTAAGTAAGCTTTGGGTGGTGTCTGTGCTATTGAATTAAATTAATTTTAGGGATGATTTAAAGCATGTGTACTAAAATTTTTATCATGATATGTTGGTGTTACAATTGGTAATTGAATATGGGAAATTGGTAAATGAATTGCTTGATTTAATTGGATGTTAAACGGCTATGTTACAAGTTACACATAAGCATCTTGCCACATTAAATTGAGCACAAGAATGACTGATTTATATGCTATGTTTGATTAAATATATTGGCAACATGCATGGTGGATCTCTTGGATATAGTAGGCATGCCATAGGATTTGTGAGTACTCACATTTATTTGTGACATTGTGAGCATATGACTCTAGGTGGACCGATTTGTTCGGAGTAGATAAGGGAGTGTTGAGCATGAGTCTCCTCTCAATAGGTTGTTTGAGGAGTTATAAGGGAGCGTGAGTTTTGGCTCGCTCAACTCGATAGACTGTATTTGATATTTGTGGGAGTTCGGAGATTTGTTTATCCTATGTATGATCACCCAATTAAGCCATGAGAAAAGAATGCCAATATATTTATGTGTAATGGTTGCTATATCAATTGATGATTGAAAGCCATGAATAATTGATTTTTGGTATTGAAAATGCTTATGGAAATTAAATTAACATGTTTAATTCTGACAATTGGTGAATGATTGGTTGTGAATTAAGCATGAATTAGATGTTAATCTAGTCGTTTCTATTAACATTCATTGAGTTTTTTAAAACTCACACCCTCACAATTCGTGCAAATAATCGTTGGGCTTGAGGAGCTGTGCAAGAGAATTCTGAGAGATATAGGCTTGGTAGAGACTTTAATACACATTTTAGAGATTGTAATCGGACATTGTCAAACTCCCGAGAATTAGTTTGTTTATGGTTGTAATTGGACTTTGGACATTGGACATTTATTTTGGCTGGTTTTATAATAACTTTGAGGTATGTTTGACTTTAATTATTGAATGGTTTACGGTGTATTGTTGCTTGATAACATGATGATTGATAACACGATGTGTTAAGCATGAAATTTATACTAACGATTGTTTAAATAAAGCTTCCATGCAGTGGTTTACTAGCGACTAAGGTACGTCACTTGTTTGATTCATTCGGTGTTTGATGTGCATGAAATTAATTACCTAATTCTATTTAATTGAGGCTTAATTGATGTCAATAAATTCAATTGAAGGTGTATGTATATATATGTTAATTAATCGTAGTTAAATAGGGTTTAATTGGCTATTAAAATATGCAAAATTGGGTTTTAAAATGAGTTTTTTGCAAAAATAGATATAGTGGCTTTCACACGGGCGTGGGCTTGTCCAGATGAGCATGTGAGGGGTTGCACATGGGCATGTAGAAACTAGAGCTATCACACACACGCATGTGGGATTTCCACACGGGCATGTGCGATCTGCCTAAATGTTTTTCATGACACGAACACGATTATTTAATGAAACAAGGTCTGGGGGACACGAACGTGTAAGTTTTTGGGGTTTTAATTTTTATCTTTTTAAATTGGTATTCTAATTTGTTTAACTTACAATTTAGTCCTGAAAATTGATTAGTCTAATTAGAGCCTTAAATGATAAGGAAACTTGGTAAAATTTTAGGATTAGTCTTGTAATGGGTAAAATTCGATTGAAACGCACTTAATTTGTAATCTGGAATAGGTCATAATAGTTTGTATTTGTTACAATTTAGTCCCTAATAGTAAAACTTGAATTAGACATAGCAAATGAACTCAATTTAAGATTAAATTTTTACGCTTCCATAATTTTGACTTAAAGGAGGTTGGTAAACATTTAGATATAAAATTGCATTAGTTTTACTATAGGTGGTAAAATAACAAAAATGCCCTTAGGTTAAATTACCTAGAAAAAAGTTTAAAATTGGCTCATAATTTGATTCCTCGTTAATAAATAATTAATATCTAGATAAGATTGAGGTGTTATAAGGTTGGGGAGTGTCTTGGGTGGTCGTTAGCCGGAGAGTCATTTAGGTGGCTAATGTAATGCTTGGAATTATGGTTGGTCCATCCCGGTCGATTTTGGGGTGTCACATAATTAACATTCTATGTAACGCCCCAAAATATAACTCTTGTTTGTTAAATCTATTATAATTAAATATCTGATTCGGTAGTTAAGGGCCTTGATTGTGTATTTAAGACTTAGGGTTCAAGTCACAATTTTGGAAATTTTGTTATTTCTTTTGACTTAACTTTCATTTGAGAGTTCCTGATTTAAGTTTAATTATGTGTAAATTTGTATCAAGAATGAGCCTGCTGGTTTAATGGCTAAACTTCTGCATACCCTCTGGTCTTGTGTTTGAGTCTTTGTATAAGCGATGAGAAAATATTTCCTTTAGTTAATTTAAAATTTCATTTCATTTCATGTTTAACATTTTTTTATTGTTTTGTTCTTCTTTCCTTTTCTATTTTTTTTCTTTCTTTTCTTTTCCTTTCATTACTGTTGTTTTATTTTTTCTTCTTTTTACTTCTCATTTTGGTATTCTTCCGTTCTGTTTGCATATCTTGTTGTTTTCTTTGACTGAAAGAGACTAATTAGGTAAAATTTGGTGTTGAATTTTCGTTAAATTTCACTTTTGTTTGTTTTTTTTTGTCAATAAACAATTTTCTGCTTGTTTTGTTGTTACGTGCAAAGTAAGTATGGGAATTTCGAGTTGGGGTTCTATGTCAAAGCTTTTTGACATAATTTTGGGTTGTATGTTAATTCTAGTGTTTCATTGAGAAAAATTGGTTAATTGGCCATTGGATTGTTGTTTTTAGGTTTTGGATGCACCTTGGGGCTGCTATGTTGAAACTGTGTCAGGTGTTGACGCCACACGACTGTGTGAACTACATGGCCATGTGGTAGGCCATGTGAGCCACACGACCATATGGTAGGCAGTGTAACTCACTAGTTTGGAATTAGAGTTATACTGGCTAGAGATACAGGTGTGTGTCCAAGCCGTGTGAGGGAACTTTTGGGTCTTGAGTCACACAGGTGTATGCTTAGTCATATGCTAGATCGTGTAACTCACAATTTTAGGTCACACGGGCATGTGCTAGGCCGCTTGACGGGCTGTGCGTGAGACTGAGGTGGGCTACATGGGCGTGTGTTAGGCTGTGTGAATCCACACAGGTGTGTCGGCCAAAAACTGAGATTTTTTTTTAGGGTCGTAAACATCATTCTAATCGAACGTACGCCTACCATAGGGTTCGTGTGATCTGAATTAGGCTTTACAACTTGTCATATGATGATTTAATGATGAATAAACCATTATCTGTGTTTATATTCGTTGTGATATCTATTAAATGAGTATGATCTGTTTAATTTGAACATGATCTAAATCTAAATAACTGTATGAGCATTTCTAATATTTGGCAATTCTGTGATTGCATTGGGTTGAAATTTGTAAAAAAGGAAGAAGTGTAAACCATTACTTATCTGTTGATTCTGGTGGCTAAGCCACATACACATTATGATCTGACAGCTAGTCTGCAAGTATTTTGAAATGTGACATACCGTTACTATACGGTGTGTAGGGATGAATGGGTACTTGATGCCCTATATGGTGTGTAGGGATGGACAGATATGGTGTGTAGTGGTTGGGGATAGGATTTGCATCTGTACATTATAAGTTCAATATTTGGATCTGTATACTCTGTTTCTGTTTCTGTATCTGAATCTGAGAACTGTCTGGAAATGTTAACCTGAAGACATGTTTGACATGTTTTCGCTTAACTGAATACAATAAGTTATACATTAAATTGTAAACTCATTTAGTCTGTTTGTTTGGATTTTAGGTAACCCGCAGACTTAGGTGGATCGATGTAACAGGAGCTCGGTCATATCCGTTTATTTACTTTGTTGTTTTATTTGAAACTATACTATTGTAGTTTTTCTTTTCGGTTTGTTGTTTTTAAAGACTAAAATTTTATGGTTTGTTTACGATATTTAAAATGGCTTTGAATTGTTTGAATTCTCACTATTAAGTGTTGGACTTTCCAGAAGTCTTTAATGTAGCTTTCCAGATTCAGCCATAACGTCTAGGCTGGGTTTAAGGTGTTACATCCTACACATTTAAATAGCTCATTAGCCGCTCATGAGGCTCGAGTCAGCCTCATGGGTCATCGAAATGGCAGAAAATATATAAAAATACTTAGTTTATTAACTTTTAGATCCTAACCTACTAATACTGAAAATATAATAATTAATTATAAAATGCCTAGAAAACAAACTCATTAAGTGCGTAAATGACCTAAATCAACTACTAAATTTGATGTTAGGTTAGCAATGCATTTATCTAAAACATTATTTAAAATTATTGATGAAATAATATTTGAAAGATATAAAAAAAGTTAAAAATATATACTTAAGTTTAATTTGAAAATGTTTTGTTATAAATTTAAAATATTTTTTTAACATTCTTTTAAAGTTATATTTAATGTATATAAAATAATTATAATTTAAAAATAAATGATTGGTAACAAGATTTTCAAATATATATTAAAAAATAATAAAAAAATAAAGAATTAAATAGGAATAATTCAAAAATATATTTTGAAATTATTTGTCAAATTATTCTACATAACTATAATAAAAAATCATAAATATATCATATATTTATAAATGTATGCCAAATATTAAAAGAAATCAATTAAAAAAGTAATAAGCAAATAAATGAATTTGTAAGTAAATTTAAATAAAAGAAAATAAAATATATTTTCCAAAACTGAACTAAATATTGCTGTTTATTTTTTGCCAACAATAAATTCTAAAGGAATCAATATCATTAAATAATGAAATCATAATAATGGTTAATATGGAATTTGTTACTATACTTTAAGTGAAATTTTAAGATTTACATTAATTTAAATAATAATGAGTTGCTGATGTATTTTAAATAATGAAATCATAAAAATGGGTTAATAATGTGTTAATATGCAATTTATATTTGTCACTGTACTATTGAACTAAAGATGAATTTAACTTTCATTTGATTGAATTTTGGTATCAAAAATTTTATTTTTGTTTAAAATTTAACCTTCAGCCCTCGGTCTTTTTTTTCATAGATCCTTTTATTTTGCCACCGTATTTTATTTCTTTAATAAGTGATGGGATTCAAGACGCACAACTTTAACATATAAATTGTTGAGTGATCTGAATTATTGATAATATGAAATTGTCATTATGAATTCTGAGATACTATTGATAGTTAATCTGAAAATTGAAACTCTTTCAAATTTTACTTAAGATTTTAAATTTTATTTATTTTAAAATTGGTATGAAAATTATAATACAAGTGTCATTAAAATAAGTTTTCCACACAATATATATATCATATTATATTGTATTAGGTCTTGGAAATTTTTTTATTCACATTGTATTTTTATATCATTTGGATATTTTAGTATTTTTACAAGTGACAAATAATATTTAAATTATTGCCTTTTTAAAATTTTCATTTATATGTTTATTTTATAAATTTAAAATATATCTTAAATATACATATGTGAGGAATCTCTTAGAAAGTTTAAATTGAATTCAATAAAATAAATGAATTCAAGGTGAAGACATTTTATAAATTTAATTGTTAATAATCAATGAATAAAAACCATTATGTATAGAAAGCAATGAAAAAAAACTAAATTAGACCTTTAAAACATTAAATTTATTTAGAAAAATAATTATTCTTTTGATTCTATCAATTGATAAAAGTTTAACTCATTACTCAAAATTCTATTTAAATTTTTTTTTATTATACTCAAATCATGTATATAAAATATCTCACTATATATTTATTTCATAAAATTTAAATTTTAATAATATTGTAATAGGCTATTTTTGTCCGGGCTGTAAACAAAAAAGAAAAGAAAAGAAAACAAACAAACAAAATAAAAATAAAAATAATTAACAGTCCAAATTTTTACAAGCCCAAAAACAAAAGAAGCTCAAAATTACAAGGCCTGACAGGCCCAAAAAACTTAAAAATTTTCAGAAAGCCAGAAACCCTAAGGTTTCTGGCGCCGCTGCTCTTGTGCCACTTCAGCCCGCCTCGTCCCGAAGCCTGACATCCTTTCTGTTGCTGTTTCACTAAAGTAGCAAGAGGTTCGCTTCTTTCCTCCATTGACCGAGTGCCGAACTTGCAAAAAAAAAACCAATAAGAACGCAGAAATGGAGCAGAGAAACATAGCAGAAACGAAAGCATAAACAGTAGAAAATATAATATCAAATATACTATTTAGCTATAAAAGCCACGAAAATAGCCTATAAGTTGGACACAGAGAGAAATAAAAAAAAAGTATCAAGTTTCAAAAGGTAGCAAATTTATTTTTTCTCTGATTTTATTCTCGAAGCAAATAAATAATAATAAGTAAAACAAAAAATAAAACCCATTATTTGCCTCCATTCATGAAAGCCATGGAAGCCCTTTAGGGTTTCATTCGGGCTTCGTAAAAAAGGTATACAAGAGGTTGAAAGGCAGAGAAGGGTGTTGGCCGAAATTTTTTTTTAGGCTTTCGCCTTTAGATCTAAACCTAGGTTTAAAAAGGGTTATTTTCGGTATTTTTGGGCCACCGGGAAGGGTAGAGCCCGTCTCCGGCAACCAGTGGCCACCGTGGGACTCGCCGAAACCTTAGGCCGGAAGGGGAGAGGGTTTTGAGATAAAAAAGAGAGTTTCAATTTTTTTTAAATAAAGGCAGAAATGAAGGTTTCAAATCGTGTCTTTTCAATAATGTATTTTTTGTTTATTTTAAGTTACTTTATCGTTTTAAATACACATTGTTTTAAATATTACATTTGTTATTATTCAAAAAAGGAATTTTTAAAAATAAGGTAATGTTCCTGTAACACCCTAAACCCGGCCCAGACGTTATGGCCGGATCCGACATGTCACATTGAAGTTTTTAAGAAAACCCATGCCTCTTTCAATGTCCTTCTTAGTGTTTTAAAAGATAGTCTTTGCTAAGTTAATAAAGTGAATGGAAGCTGTGCACTAGGTAGGTATTCGAAACAGAGGAGGTGAGCCTAGAAGGCTGCTTAAGTACCAAGCTCTTGATTGGATCTAATCCTAGACATGCCCATAACCATTTCCACACTTTGGTGCTAGGTTAGGTTTTGAGAAAAACGAGTTGGAATTCATTTAAGTAGATATTTTTGATAAACCGATTAATTGTATCGTTGCGTTATTTTGAAAACAATTATCATTTTAGAAACGCGCCCTAGGTCTAACTCATATTGTTAGCAGAAAAATATAGGGTATAAGATAAAATAATCCCAAAAAATAATTAAAATGGCCTTATTACAACCCAAAACCAAATAATAATATTAATAAGATAAAACTTATAAAGAAATAAATCGACTACTTATTGCAATTAAAAGAAATAGAAACAGTAGTGTGGCCATCTCCGAGTCCCTTGCAGCTCCAAACCATCTAAGCTTAGGGATTACCTGCACAGTTAGAAACGGGGTGAGTTTACGAAAACTCGGTGTGTAACCCCAATAACAAACAAACAGTAAATAACACGGTATCAGTACAATCTGGGCCAAAGCCTATTTAGTCTTGACATATACTGGGCCAAAGCCTTTCCATAAATCATATCACTGGGCCGAAGCCTTTTCATAAATTATATCACTGGGCCGAAGCCTTTTCATAAATCATATCATTGGGCCAAAGCCTTTACTGTAAACGGTATGGCCCTTAGGCCCATTTTAATATCACATGTAATGTCAATGGATGTATGCAAGCCCATTTCAATATCACATGTAATGTCAATGAATGTATGCAAGCCCATTTCAATATCACATGTAATGTCAATGAATATATGCAAGCCCATTTGGGGAGACTACTCGACCCACCATCCGCTACTCTCCACCCGTACCAACCAAGCTCTCCATGTGGGGAATAACTCAACCCACCCAACCAAACTCTCCACTGGCAGCATAGCTGCTTTATCATATAACTGGAGGCCTAGCCTCTTTTAATAACTGGGGCAAAGCCCTTTCTGATAAACTGGGGCAAAGCCCTTTTCGGTAAACTGGAGCAGAGCCCTTTTAGCACTTCCTCCATCAATATAACCCATATCCCATGCAATATGTCATGTATGCAGAATGTCATGCCCATATTTGAATCAAACAATCACAGTCAAGTCATTCATATCACCAACATATATTCACAATCAAATCCGTCAACCACACAGTCCAAGTCAGTCACTTGCCCACAAAGGCAAAACAGTCATTTTTCATATTATAAGGGTATTTTCATAATTTTACCAAAAATCAGGGTTTTCCATGTTCATTACAATTGTCAATATTTCTGAGTGTTTAAACAATGATCTTTAACCCACTTATCAAATTTGGGCTTTTGGGCCCAAAACACCTAATGGGCCCTACGAATGCTGATTTAGCCCACTAAGCCTGCTTAACCCAAATTTTACAACAATACTAACCGTGTTAACATGCAACTTTTCCAAATTCCATTTTCTATCAATTTTACCCAAATGGGCCCAAAAGCCCATTTGGCCCAATTCCTGCCCATTGAGGCCCAACTTACCATCGTGCACAAAATTGAGTTCTTACCCGTTCCATCGATCCAAACACGGATCTTATCGTATTTATCGCATCTATACCCACACGCAACATTACAAGTTCTCAAAATTCGGTATTTTAGCATTTCGGCTTCTCAGCAGATATTAATCTAAGCTACTACGAGGGCTAGTACACACTTGTGATGGGTTGAAGTTGAAATGTTTCCATAATCAATCACCTACGATAACCACCACCTGTCACTCAAACTTAACTAATCCAATATCAATATATGTAAAACCTAAGCACATCAGTCATACGGAACATAAGGGCATATTCGTCATTTTACCATACAAGGGTATTATGGTCACTTTACCCTACAGGGGCTTTACGGTCTTTTTAACTATTAGGGGTATTTTAGTCATTTCATCCTACAAGGGTGTTTTGGTAAATCTACAAACCAAGGGTATTTCAATAATTTTGTAAACCAATGGTATTTCTATAATTTTTAGAAAGTCAAGGGTATTTCTATAATTTTGTAAATCAGGGGTATTTTGGTAATTTTACAAATTGAGGGTATTTCGGTAATTTCACAAACCAGTGGTATTTCGGTAATTTACAAACTAGGGGTATGTTGGTAATTTTACAAACTAGGGGTATTTTGTAATTCTATCCTATAGGGGTATTTCAGTAATTTCACAATCGAGGGTAAAACGATAATTTTCTAAACTGAGGGTAAAATGGTAATTTTGTAAATAGAGGGTAAAACGGTAATTCTGTAAATCGAGGGTAAAATGGTAATTCTATAAATTGAGGATAAAACGGTAATTTTGTAAATCGAAGGTGAAACGATAATTCTATAAATCGAGGGTAAAATGGTAATTCTACAAATCGAGGGCATTTCAGTAATTTGGTAAACTAAAGTATTCTAAACAGGGATAATAATACGAATGGGCCTAAAGCCTATTCTCGGCCCAAATGGGCCCACACACTAGTGTGGCCCTTTTAGCCCAAATCTAGCCACAAATATGAGATTCACCTAGCCTAGTCCAATATTTACTACACAATCAAACAACTTATCCAATTGGGCCCGTAGGCCCATTAGGCCCACATGACTCCTTTCGACCCATCGCGGCCCGAAGTAGCCATCCTACAGCTAGAGTAGCGAGAAAATACACATCTGATAGGAGACTGGAGTTAATCCATGCTCCGAGCACTCTTAGCCGACGCCCAACCCAAACGAGCACGCCATACAGCGAAAGGGATCAGCCAAGAAAAGGTACCTTTACTCTCCTCATGGTTCCCTCTATTTAAAGCCAGCTTCGCAACCACTCTTATGTTAGCTTCCCGATGTGGGATCCCTCCAACATCAGAGTTTAAATTCAACACCAACTCTTGCCGCCCCGTGTTAGCAAAATAAATACTCCTTACTTGCCATGGGATTCAAACCCATGCCTCCCCTCAGATGCTCCACACGTTACTTGCCACTAAGCCACAAGGCTTTTTGTGTCATATTTTATCCCCAATTAATTATAAGGTCTAAAGGCCAAAGTCCAGGTTCCCTTAAAAAAAAAACCAAAATAAATTTCAAGAGCCAAGGCTTGAACCCAGGCTCCCATACAACCATAATGACGCCACAACCACTAGCTACAAGCTTCCTTGTGTCATTTATTTAACACAATAATTTAAAAACCCTCATCCAAGCATCCAGTTTTTTTTCACTTAATACCAAAATTTTTGCTAAAGCCCAAGTTTGAACCCAAGATTTTTCTAACACTTCTCAGGGCCATTAACCACCAAAGTAGACATTTAATTGTGTTATTTCTTTGCACAATTAAATACCTATATACAACCTCCTTACGGACCCGCACTCAAGGCCCAATACTTCTAAGCCCAAAGTCGGGGTGTTACAGTTCCGTATTTGGAGATTCGAGAACTCGTTCCCTAACTTACGGGGTTTCAACTTTCTCGTTGAACCTAGATGACCGAATATCCTTTTAAAATTAAAATACATGAGATTTATTTAAATAATAAAATAAAAAGTGAGCTTATTTTCAAGAATTGAAGATATCGTATCCTAACTTACGGGATGTGACCTTTTGTTACCTCGAGAATAAAGGCCCTTTTGACATATGTTTTGATTAAAAATGATATTATGCAAAGTGGGGTCATGTCTTAAACTCTTTTCAAATTTTCAATTTCTCGATACTAAAGACATCAAGTAATTAATTAGGTACCAATTTTTGGCGTAAAGAGGGCGCTAACCCTTCCTTGTGCATAACCAACTCTCGAACCTATTTTCTGGATTTTGTAGACAAAAAAAATTATTGTTTTATTAAATCAAATCTTTTATTAAAACAATCAAATTACGAGGTGACCCGATCACACCTCATAAAAAAAGATTGGTGGTGTAACACCCCTCACCCGTATTCAACACTAGAATAGGGTTACGAAGCATTATCAAACTTATAAAACAATTAAACATTCATTTCATATACATTTTCTCATTACATGCAATCATCATTCAAACTCAATCACATTATCCCTAATACGAGCCTACAATGCCCTAAACATGCATTCGAGAAGGTTCGGAACTAAATCGACAACTTAGGAAATTTTTACTAAACTTAAAAAATTTTCCAAAAATACAGGGGACACACGCCTGTGTGGCTTAGTTGTGTGTCTCACACTGCTAAAGACACGTCCGTGTCACAACCCGTGTAGACATTCGAAATGGAAGCACATGACCGTGTCCCAGCCCATGTCCAACCCCGTGTAACTCTCTGACTTGGGTCACACGACCAGAACATACGCCCGTGTGACATGCCGTGTGCTAGGCCATGCGAAACTTGTAGGGTATACTGGCTTATGCCACACGGCCAAGACACACGCCCTTGTGTTGGACCGTGTGGAGCATACTGACTTGATTTCAATTTCAACACCAGGGGACATACTGCCATGCAACCTGACTCCGTGTCACACACGGATGAGACACACTCCCGTTTCTCTGCCCATGTGGACAAATGTAGGCTATTTACCAAGCCAATTTGCCACCCAACTTGCATACACCTAAACCAACCCATTTGACACCAAAACATAGCATATATAGACACTCATCCAATCTCAACCAAGCATAAAACACCATTTCAATACCATCAACAACAAATCTCACATGTATCACAAAATGCTATTGCATTTTATACCAAATCCACATTCCCAATTCAACTACATAGACACTTTCAAACATGCATCAATTTGTCTAAACTCACAAACATACTTATTCTTAATTTATCAACCAATTGACATCCACAATACCTATTATCATTAAACATAACATATCTATGATTTAACACATAACCAAAGACATATGCACATATGTATACATGATCAACTATACCTAAAGTAAGCCAACTTCTATGGCTATATACAAAACCAAACTTTAGATATTTACAAGCCAGCATAAATGGCCAAATTCATTACCAGCACATATACAAATAACAAAAGCTCCTATACATGCCATATACTCAAAATACTTTTCAAAAGTACCAAAGTGATAGTAAGATAGTGTGATGAAGTCTCCGACGATTCCCGAATTCAAGCTAGCTTTAAAATCATTATAAAACACAGAAAAAAAAACGATGTAAACTATAAAGCTTAGTAAGCTCGTATGAATTAATAAGCGAACTCACCATTTATTCACAATCAAATAATATAAACATAATATGCTACAAAACGTTCAAATCAAAATGTTAACTTGTATTCAATCACAATTATAACCATGAACTTATAACTTTCATAAATTCAATGCTCACATAGTTTTTGTACATACTTGTATTGTTATGTATCTATTCTCACCATTTCATATCTTCGATATACCCGTTGAACCATTCGAAATACTATCAGATACTTGAGAACTCGCACCCTAAGTGCCAATACATAGCCGAAGCTATCTCAATGAATCTCGCACATGAAGTGCCAATACATAACCGGAGTTGTCTCAATAATACTCACTCTCGAGCTATAACGGGTGTGCTCACACAAGCTGACGGTCATGACGTAGCTACACGGCACTACTCACACAAGTTGACGAGAATCCACAATACATATCAGATAACTCAGCCTCTGGTAGGACATATGGACCAGCACCCAATCACAATGTAACCCCTAATGACATGTCATTTTGTATCCTAATCTATTCCTAAGGTTCAACCGGGATTTCCAATGCCGAATCTTCGTCGAATAAGTCCGCAATGTCATGTTCACAATTTATGTAATATTAAAGCATTTAATACACAAGTATAATAATGTTTAACACAATAAACTTATCTCGGATGCAAAAACGGTGACTTAAGTTGATTAATCCGAAACTTTGTTCTTTCCCTGATCTAAATCCGTTTTTCGCCTTTCTTGATCTAATCAATATAAAATTTAGCTTATTCAATAATCTCTCTATTAAATTTAATCCAAAAACACACATTACTATACTTTTACTTTTTACCCCTAACATTTCACATTTTTGCAATTTAGTCCTTATTTCATAAAATTACAAATCCATGCAATTCAACCAAAACCCATGCTAGCTGAATTTCAATTAGGTCCTTAGCAGTCTATATTTTTCATTTATTTCACAATTTAACTATGAATTTTACACATTTCACAATTTAACCCCTAATTGACTATTTTGTCAAAAATAACTTTACAAATGTTGTTTATTTAACAACAACCATGCATTTTCTACCATTAAACATCAAATACCTTAATATTCATCAATGGAAAAACCTTAAACCTTTAACAATTTTACAAAATATTCCCTGGGCTAGTTAGATTAAGTTGCAATGATATTAAAAACATAGAAATCATCAAAAATGGATTAAAAATGCATACCTAATCAAAGAAATTAGGGTTTCTGAAACTTTAAGCTCCCATTGCTGCCATTCTTTCTAAATTTTGGTTGTTAAAATGATAATAGAAGATGATACAATTTTTTTATTATAATTAACCTTTAATAATTAATTTACTTAAATACCCTTTAATTAAACTATTAAAAATAACTTACACATGTACATAAATATCCACTCATAATAAGAATGGGTTAATTACCACTTAAAGACCTTTAATTTAAATTTGTATAGCTATTAGACACCTTTAGCTAATAGAACACAAGTTTTATACTTTACGCGATTTAGTCCTTTTTATCAAATTAAGCATTCAAACGATAAAATTTCTCAATGAAAATTTCACACAATCACAATATCATGCTGTAAGCATTAAAATAATAATAAAATAATTATTTTGACCTTGGATTTTGGTTCCAAAACTACTTTTCTGATTTGACTAAAAACGGGCTGTTACAGGTGGCGACTCCTATTTTTTCAAATTTTAAAAATAAAATTCGACTTTCAAAAAAGGTTTCAATAGCTTGGCGGCTCCACTGGGGACAAAATAAGAGAGTCAAGCCGTAAGTTGATTACTTTTGGTCTTTTTGTCGAAAATTGATGATTTGATTTAAATTTATGATCCCTTCATTACATTTCATCCTTCATTTTTGTTGTGTTACATAATGATATATTTGTTTTATCGGTTCAATTCTCTTGGCATATTTTTGCATATTGCATTTGCATAACCGTTCAGTTTTGCCCATCTTAAGTGGGAGTGAAAAACTATTCCTTCGTGAGGTCTTCACCTCCGTATAGGATAGTGGATCGCTTTAGGGATACATCCGTACCTTTGTCTTCGTGAAATTTTCATTTTCGTATAGCCATAGGGAAATGTATTCCCCTGAACCGAACTCGGTCAATATGAGCCTATAATGGGTGAGGATCAAGGAATATGCAATTCAAGTACCCTTTCTTTAGAACCAAACCTCATATAATGAGCCCTAAAAGCCTACCCTAAGTAGACCATACCAAACCATAGTGGCCACCCAAATAGGTGCTCTATTTATTATTTCTTATTTGCTTTGAATTCTAGCTTTGTATGAAATGTATTGACTTGTTTTGTTTTGACTGTGATTGCAAAGCTTCATCATAAAAAAGGTGTTGATTCACGTTCAGTTACTAAATAGAGAGCTTGCCATGGAAAAGGGATTTCTTGATAAAGTTGAAGATAATGCAGCTGTCCGAATATGGTCCAAGAAAACACAACTAGAGAAGGGTGATAGTCTGGTGGAGGGGTATGTGTCAGAATTGTGGGATTTCACTCGTATCAGTGCGACTCAGAACAATCTCCAAGATTTGAAAGAAATGTGGAACCAACGGGGAAGACGAAACCAAACAGTTATTCTACAGTAACTATGGTGATCTACCCTATCTACTCGATGTCAAGGTGGACAAGCACTTATTTCGAGCTCTATCTCAATATTGGAATCCTGCCTATAGCTGTTTTACTTTTGGAAAAGTAGATTTGGTGCCTACTGTGGAGGAGTACACAACTTTGCTTCGTTACTCGAGGATTCAAGCTAACAAAAATTATTCTACAGCCAACGTCTCGACCTACTTAAAGAAACTAATGAGTATCACAGGGATGAATGAGCAATGGGTCGTGGCCTGGATCAAGCAAAAAGGAGATAGTAAATGTATCCCTTGAAAAAGTTTGCGAGTTTGATTTTGGCACATCCAGACACGAAGAAAATAATCGATGTCTTCACTTTGAGTATTTAAGTATTGGTTATTTTCCCCAAAGCACTAGGGCACACAGATGATCAGATTTATTTGACTGACTTGACAAAAGGGTCACGCCCGTCCCGACAATTCTGGCTGAAACCTTTAGATCTTTGAGTACATACCGAAGAACGGGTGAAGGAAGGTTTATCGGGTGTGCACAACTCTTGTTAGTATGGTTCCATAGCCACTTTTGGAAGGTAGAAAAGGTTTCATATCGAGTATTTACTCTCCGTTAAAAGAGTTAGTGGCTACCTCAAGGTGAGACAATATTTCAGAAGAGAAATGGATGGCAATTCTCTGAAGTCTCCAAAACGAAGACGTTGAGTGGAAAGCTCCTTTGATGATCCCTAATGAGATTTTGTATCGATGTGGAGACTTTGACTAGGTCCCTCTACTTGGGATACGAGGAGCTATTGGGTAGACCCCTCTACTTGTGTTAAGGCAGTATAGATCAAGGTAGTTCATACCGGCAATGCAAGGGTTGGCTCAGTGCGAGTTTGCGTATAAGAGTGATAATTACAAGATGAAAGTTTGTGAAATATCGAACACTTGGAACCAAACCCACAGAATGAAAATATTTTCCATAAATCTGATGACGACCCCCGAATATGATTGGTGGTGGGGTAAAAGAGTCAATGACAACATCCCTGTGCCAAGTCAAGAAAACACTCGACCGATAGAAGAGTACTTACAAGTGATCCTGTTTGAGCTAGAGATCATCAAGCAAGACTTTGAAAAAATGAGTTCCGAGATGGGAAGAAACAATAGAACAATTGGAAGAGGAAAAGATGCAACTAGGATTAGACATCGACGTTCAGAAGCTAAAGGCCGATTAATTGAGAAAAGGAAAAAACAAGGTCTAGGAAGGTTTGGACAGTCTAAAAACGGATTATAAGAAGCTACGTTTGTTGATAAGACCTGCTGGTTTAGGTAAAACATCAGAGCAATAACGGCAAGAAATGAAAAAAGAAAAGATTAGAGCCGATTAGTGGGAAAAGAAATTCCAAGATGCTCGAGTTCGAGAAGATGCTCTAGAATGGAGTTTGTTAGAAAGCCGAAATGAAAAGGTGGGACTAAGAGCACAAGTAGCAGAGTTAGAAAGGTCACTACATCAATATCGTAGTCCTAACTCTGCGATTGAGTTGAAAGCAAGCCTAAATAAGATTGAAGAGTTGAAAGGAAAGATAGAAGAGCTTGAGACCGTACTGTAAAATTGTGAACTCCGAGTTAAAATTTTTGAAGCAAACGATAAACATTGGAAAGAGCAGCTCCAACATTCTCAAGGTTAGGTTAGAGATAGAGACCACATCATGGGGGAAGTTATGGCTCAAGTATGGGAAGTCGCTGATTATTTGCAAACCCTAGTAGTTCAAGCTACATGCTGAGCTTAAAATACGAATCAGAATCGGATCGGGGTCGAGAATTAGCTTGGCTTCTTAAGGAAATCAAGGCTTTGAGTATTAGGGCAAAGCTGTCTACTTTATGTAAAAAAATTGTTTTCTAGTAAAGTTGTTCTAATAGAATTGAATAAGAATCAATGCCTCTTTTTGCATTCATTCATCTGGATTACATTTCATCATATGCATTAAGTTTCATAAAAAAGACCCTAATTAATCGAAATTATGACAGTTACCCTAGAAACCAACAAGAATCTACCAACTGAATATCGTTACAGTACCCGTGGCAGAACCAAAACAATGGATCAAAGATTAGAGAGATTATAACAAATGCAGAAAGATATGCAATATCAGTTGCAAGCACAGTTGTAGGAACAATTAGCCAAAGTATAACAAGATATGAGGGATCAAATACAAGAATCTCAACGAAGTATGATAAGCTAGTTGACCCAGTTACTGGCTGGAGGAATCGAAAAAGGAAAAAGTATTGTAGTTAACTCAGGGGATGATAATGAAGACCCTACCTACCCCCTAGGCTTTACCCCGGTAAACGTCCAGGCCTAACCAGATGCATATCCACGGAGGGTACCCTTTACCATAAGACCTCAACAATATCAGGTCGGTACCTCAGATCGATGAACTACCCAACAGGTTTAGGTTCCAATCCTGGGGATAATCTGACCAATCCCGTTGTCCCTAATCTAGATGATATGGCATAAACGGGTAAAGCAAGGGTAGAATTGCCAAATAACTAGACGATCAGTGCAAGTGGTTGGAAGAAAAATTCAGAGTAGTGGAGAATGCTGATTACCATTGCGGGGTTGATGCTAAGGATTTAAGTTTAGTCCCAGATATAGTACTCCCACCAAAATTCAAGACTTCAGAGTTCGAAAAGTATAATGAGACTAGATGTCCTGAAGGCCATATCACTATGTTCTGCCGAAGGATGGAGGGATATGTCAATAACAATCAATTATTAATCCACTACTTCTAGGATAGTTTGATCGGGTCAGCTGCCAAGTGGTACAACCAGTTGAGCCATGCCAAAATCAACTCATGGAATGTAATGGCCTAAATTCAAGGTTATCGGAATAGTGGTTTCGTAACCACAAATTCGATTTAAAGAGAAATTTATTTCAATATTTTTGCATGAAAATTGATATGATAGGAAAATCGTATGAAAATATTGATAGAAAAAAATTTTACCGATTTAGTGGTTAGTTAGAAAAAGAAATTATTGAAAAAATTGGGTAAAAATAAGGTATCGGGACCTCTATCTTGTAAAACCGAGTCAAAAATAATTTTATAAATATTTATGAAATGTTAGTAATGTGGTATTAAAATTTCGTTAGGAAATTTTAATGTTTGGGTAGTCAATTAAATGAAAAGGACTAAATTGTAATAGGTGTAAAAGTTGCTAGAATGATTAAATAGCATAAGAGTCTAATGAGAAAGGATTTAAAAGGCAATTAGACCCAAAATTTATTATGGCTGGACGGCAAGGGCATGAAATCAGCAGGAAAATTGATAAATTAAGGGCAAAATTGGAATATTGCAAAATTAACTAAATAAAACTAGGACTAAATAGGAAATATCTAGATTTCTCTTCATTTCTCTTCAATTCCAGCAGCTAAAAACGCCATAGGAGGGTTCTCTAAGCTGTTATTGCATAATTTTTGCACCAAGTGAGTTAATCCTTGCCTTTATCTTGTAATTTTTGTGTTTCTAAGACTTTTACAACTAGGTCCTACTATTAAATTCATTAGTTTTTGATTTCATGGATGAAATTGAAAGTCACCATGGTTGAGTGCTGTAAGTTTATGATGAAATAGAATGAAATTAAAGCTTTAATTTGTTTATGAGATGATTTTATTAGGTAATTTCAATAGAAATTGATTTTTAGGACCTAATTGTGAAAATGCTTGGAATTAAAGTCTATTGCTGAAATTATGATTCCTAAAGGTTGTAAACTAGTTTAAGGTGATAGAATAAAATGGTAATTGAGAAAAATCAGCTCAATTGAGAGGCTAATTGAGGAGGGACGAAATTATCATTTATTAAAAGCTTAGGGGAAAAATGGTAATAAACAGCTTGCACAAAAATAGTTTGGACAGCAGCAGTAGACTAACTTTGACAAATTACCATAAATTATAGAAATCGAATTAGAAGATGAAAAAATAGTGTAAGCAATGGATTTGTAAATTTTGAGATATAATGAATTTTGTGAGACAAGGTCATAATGAATTCGGGTTCCCCTATTCTGACTTTGAAAAATCATAAAAAATTGAAGAAAAATAATTAGGGGCTTAAATTTATATGTCTAAAATCCTGAATGAGTCTATTTTTAATAGAAACAAACAAGAACATCATTTGAATCCTGTATGAAGAGATAATTAATTTTTAGTGAAGAAGGGTCAGAATTGTCAGACAGCAGAATAAGAGTGACTTTAAAGAATAAACTGTACTTATTGGCTAAACCAAAAATTCTGAAAATTTTATGCTAAGAATATATATAAGTCTAGTTTTAGAGAAAATTAACAGATCTTAATTTGGAGTTCTGTAGCTCGAGTTATAAATAATTTAGTGACTATGACTCAAATAGACAACTTTGAATAAACTATAAATAATAATAGTTAAATTATAGAGAATGTTGCATATGAACATGAAATGTATTAAATTGATAATTAAATTTATTTATTTAGATCCAGAAGATTCAAATACGAAGCTAGATCGAGGAAAGGAAAAAGTTCGGGATTAGTAGATTTTTTTTTGTTTACAAACAAGTATCAAGGTAAGTTCGTGTAACTTGAATTATATTCTTAAATTGCTTGAGATTGTATGTTATTGATGTGAATATGATTTGAATGTTCATTGTATGAAAATTAATGAAACATTGATATATTTGATAACATGGGAAGAAATCCCGTTTGAATGAAAGGAAAATTCGATGGATCTCTGAAAAGGAATTGACGGTAAAAAGGATCTAGCCCGGACGAATGATCCTATCCTGATATAGCCCTCCCGAAGAATATGTGTAAAATGGATTTAGCCTAGACGGGTAATCCGAATTAGGGTCTGAATTTAGCCTGGACTGGTAATTCAGATCCAAGCTCATTAGAATAATTGTCGTTGAATGGAATTTAGCCTGGACTGGTAATCCCGCTGCAAGGTTGAGGTTCGCGGGAGTGTGCTCTCTGAAATGGAAATGTGCGCACACGAATATGAATTGACGGACCCGGAATTGTACACTAAAAGTGTACCTCTGAAAATCCATCGAAATTTCGATAAATTCAACGGGATAAATATGGAAAAATAACAAGGAAATGGAAATTATGATATTGATGAGCTCATCAATCATGGTATATATTATTGGTACATGGAAATTATTGTCCTAACTTGAATGTTGAGTTTTTGCATATTAGAGTAATAATGCATTGAATAGATATATGAATGTTTATTGTATTGTATTGAAAATATTAGGTAAGTATAATTCTTGTTATATGAGCTTACTAAGCACGAAGTGTTTACCTCGTTTCCTTTTTCCCTGTTTTGTAGTGTTAAGAGCTCGGAGGTCGGATTTGGTCGGAGACACATACACTATCAACCTCAGGATTTCGGTATATAAAGAAACTTTATTTTGGAAATCAATGGCATGTATAAGCTAATAAAGTAAATGTTAACGTGAATTGAATATAAAGTTAGCCATTAGTATGGTTAACAAACCTGGTTTTGGGTATGTGATGACGTTATCTTATAAATATGCATGAATTTATCTTGAAAATATGTTGAATTGGTTTGGTTGAAGTGGATTGGTCTCGATTTAATATTGCAGGAAAGGTTAGGTATTTATAAAGGGGCTATATTGAATATAAAAAAAATCGTAAACTTCGGTAATACCTCGTACCCTATTCCTACAGTGAATATGGGTAGGGGGTATTACATGGAAAGACTTAGTGCACGTCTTCATGAAATAATACAGCCATGTGGCAGACATGACTCCCGACAGGATTACACTGCAAAACATGAAAAAGAAACAAAATGAAAGCTTTAGGCAGTATGCTTAGAGATAGAGAGAGGTGGCAACGCAGGTCTAACTACCTCTTTTAGAGAAAGAAACGATAATACTTTTCATAAATACTCTGAAAGTCCTGTTCATTAACCATATGTTGGGAAGTGCCATCAAGAGCTTCTCAGATATAGTAATGTTCGGTGAGATGATTGAAAATGCAATAAGAAGTGAGAAAATAGATGTAGAGGAAAACACCAAGAGATCTGCCCCAAGGAAGAAGAAAATAAGGTGAATAACGTGAGCATGTATAATAAGGGTTATTCAAAATCGGTCACTGTAGGCCAACCAAGGACTGTAATGACCAGCCATCAAGGCCACTCAAGGAGAGAACCTAATTCAAGACCAAATACAGAAAGACTCCAATTCACATCCATCCCGATGACATACAGGAAGTTGTATCAGAGTTTGTTCGATCGCATGTGGTATCTCCGTTCTATTTAAAACCCATGCAACCTTCATTCTCGAAATAGTATGATGTGAATGCTCAATGTGAATACCATGCTGGAATAATAGGACACTAAATTGAGAACAGTACCGTATTCAAAAAGTTGATCTAAAGGTTCATCAAAATGGGGATCTTAAAGTTTAATAATCTATCGGGACCTAATGTGGTAGTAGTTATTCAGATCAAGGGATAAACGTGATAATTGAGAATGGAGGAAAGAGAACTAAAACCAATGTTGTGAAAGTAAAAACCCCACTGAAATGGGTTTTGAAACAAATGATAGATGGAGGATTAATCATACAAGATTCGGAGGAGAGACCCAAAGGGATGAGGAGCTACTGTGAGTTCCACATTGATGAAGGTCATGAGATCCAAGAGTGCACTGAATTTAGAGCTTTAGTGCAAAGTCTGATGGATAATAAAGAAATTAAATTTTATGAGGAGGTCAAGGGCTTAGAAGAAGGAGATGTATGCGCCTCAGAGGAAGGATCAATGGAGAAGATCCATAAGGTCAACCACCCGGTGGTAATTATTTCAAGACCAAGAAGTAATGAAGTGAGAGCACAAATTGCGCTAAGAGTCATAATTCAAAAACCTGTGGCTTTTCCCTACAAGGACAACAAAAGGGTTCCATGGAACTATGACTGCAACGTGATGATCCCGGGGGAGAAGAACCCAGTTAGCACTTTAGAAGTGGGTCAGGATGTGGGTTTCTATACACACAGTAGAAGGCGCTATGATCCCGTAAATAGAAGAACCGAGCCCGTTAAAGGAAAAGCCTTGGCAGTTGAACAAAAGAAGGAAAAGACGGCTAGACTTGAAACACCTGTTAATGAGCCGGTAATTGAGAAAGAGGCTAAGGAATTCTTGAAATTCCTAAAGCATAGCGAGTATAGTGCTGTAGAACAACTACACAAATAACTAGCTCGCATATCAGTACTTGCTTCGCTTTTGAGCTTAGATACACATGTAGCGTGTTGGTAAAAGTGTTAAATGAAACTTATGTCACTAACGATATTTCTGTAAAGAAGCTAGAATGTCTGG
This sequence comes from Gossypium hirsutum, assembly GCF_007990345.1. Classification (NCBI taxonomy): domain Eukaryota; kingdom Viridiplantae; phylum Streptophyta; class Magnoliopsida; order Malvales; family Malvaceae; genus Gossypium; species Gossypium hirsutum. The sequence continues at coordinate 35,173,611 of NC_053425.1, read as the reverse complement.
TTAACAACATAACTGACGATAATTTCATCATTTTCAATGACGATGAAATACCTCCAAGAGGCATGGGATCTACAAAGGCTCTACATATCACTACCCACTGCAAATGATATACATTGCTAGGGGTGCTGATGGACAATGGATCTGCGCTGAATGTCCTACCTCTATCCACACTGAACATATTACCAGAGGATAGCTCTCATATGAAGACATGCCAAAACATAGTGAGAGCATTCGATGGTACAGAAAGGAGGGTGATGAGAAGATTGAGATACCTCTTTTAATTGGTCCGAACACATATGAGGTAGACTTCTTGGTGATGGATATGAAGCCCTCTTATAACTGCTTGTTGGGGAGGCCTTGGATTCACTCAGCTGGGGTAGTGTTGTCATCACTACACCAAAAGCTAAAGTTGGTGACAGAGGGTAGACTAGTGACGATAAATGTGGAAAAAGATATTATTGCATCCGTAACCAGTAATACACCATACATAGGAGCGGATTTGAGGCAATAGAATGTTCCTTTCGATCGCTGGAATTTGTGAATGCAACCTTCTTTATTGAAGGGATCAAGATCCCAATGACCAAAATATCCAAAACTACGAGGATGGGCTTGTAGCTGACGGTTGGGAAATGAGCCTTACTTGGGAAAGGACTCGGAAAATACCTACAAGGAAGGGTCGAGGCACCAATTTTGATGGACAAACAAGATTGTTTTGGCTTAGGATATAAGCCAGATATGAGGCAAAAGAAAAAAGAGTCAAAGAAAAAGCAAGAAAGGAGAAGAGCGCGACTGAGTGGGGGAGAGGTCAAGTGGGAAACGATGACCTTTCCCCATATATCCAGAACATTTGTGTCAGGAGGAACTGTTTTCCCTGAATGGAAGATGGCAAAAAAAGAAACTACGAAAGAAATGTTGGGAAATTTGAACATCAACGCCATACCCGAAGAAGGAATTAGGGAAGAGAATTTATTGGGCATTTGCCCTTATATACCTGGAAGTATTCTGAGCAATTGGACTGTAGAAGAGATTCCTGTACTTTTTAGAGCTAATTTGGAGTAATGTTCAAAAAACACTTATTACTTTAAGCCTGGGAGTAATAAGAATCCTTTTGTGAAAAGGCATATGTCCAACATCATTATTTCAATAAAATGCATCTTGGTGTCTCATTCTGAGCAAATATTCTTTTATTTATTCTATTTCATTCATTATCATATTGCACAAATAATTATTCTTAAATTATTTTGTTCTTTGGGTCTTCTTTCGTTCTTATAATAGGTCTCTAGATATTAATAATATGAGCAACGCGGTTACTAACTCAGAATCTCTTTCTGAGCAAGATATGTGTCCAGAGGAACCTCAGGATTTTGAAGATTGTCAAGACTATAATCTATCTCCTGATTTGTTAAGGATGGTTGAAAAAGATGATAAATAAATCCTACCTTACAAAGAGTTAGTAGAAATTGTAAAGCTAGGAGAAGATAAAGAGGTAAAGATCAGAGCTTACATCACTGCAGAGATAAAGCGAGACCTTATTGAGCTACTCCAAGAATTCAAAGATGTCTTCGTATGGTCGTATCAAGATATACCTGGGCTAAGTTTTGATATCGTGGTACACCAGCTCCCCATAAAGGAAGAGTGTAAGCCAGTTCAATAGAAGCTCTGAAGGATGAGGCCTAACGTCTTACTGAAAATAAAAGAAGAGGTTAAAAAACAATTTGGCACTGTACTCGGAGTATGTAGCCAATATAGTCCTCATCCTTAAGAAACATGGGAAAGTACGAATGTGTGTAGACTACAGGAACTTAAACAAGACTAGCTCGAAAGATAATTTCCCGTTACCCCATATCGACACTCTAGTGAAAAATACGGCAGGATACTCACTATTCTCCTTCATGGATGGCTTCTCTGGATACAACTAGATAAAGATGCATCCTGAAGACATGGAAAATACCACATTCGTAACCATGTGGAGAACATTTTGCTATAAGGTGATGCCATTTGGACTGAAGAATGCGGGAGCGACGTATCAAAGAGCCATGGTAACCCTATTTCATGATATGATGCATAAAGAAATCGAGGATTATGTTGATGATATGATTGCAAATTCCCGAACAGAAAAGGAGCATGTACAAGTCCTGAGGAGATTGTTCTTGAGATTGAGAAAATTCAAACTAAAGCTCAATCCAGCAAAATGTACCTTTAGGGCTAGGTCGGGGAAACTGTTAGGATTTATAGTTAGTGAAAAGGGGATTGAGATCTACCCGGATAAAGTCAAGGCTATACAAGAGCTTCCTCCATCGTGTACTCAAAAAGAAGTTTGAGGTTTCTTAGAAAGGCTAAATTACATTGCCCGGTTCAGTTTACAACTAACTGAGAAATGTGACCCCATATTCCATCTCCTTAAGAAACACAATCAAGGTGTATAAGACGAGGAGTGCTAGAAAACCTTTGACAAGGTCAAACATTACTTGTCCAATGCCCCAGTACTGATGCCACCTAGTCCAGATAAGCCATTAATATTGTACTTGGTAGTATTTGGGAATTCCATGGGATGTGTGCTTGGCCAATATGATGAGTCAAGGAGAAAAGAAAGAGCAATATATTACCTCAGTAAGAAGTTTACTGAATGTGAGACAAGGTACTCGTCGATTGAGAAATTATGTTTGCCTTAATTTGAACAACCTGAAGACTAAGACAGTACATGTTGTACCATACAACTTGGCTCATCTAAAAAATGGATCCCCTAATGTACATGATGCAGTCAATGGCTCTGAATGGAAGAATGATTATATGGAAAATCCTACTTTCCGAATTTGATATAGTCTATGTAAACCAGAAGGTAATAAAAGGGAGCGCAATAGTAGATTTTCTAGCCAGTAGAGCTTTAGAAAATTACAAGCCTTTGAACTTTTGATTTCCCGAATGAAGATCTAATGTACGTTGCAACCATTGACGAAGATGTTCAAGAAGTATATCCTTGGAAACTAAATTTTGACGGAGTATCAAACGCTATGGGTAAAGGAATCGAGGCAATTCTAGTATCCCCAAACGAAGATCATTATCCCTTTACTAGTAAATTTGATTTTGATTGCACAAACAAATGAAAGAATACGAAGCATGCATCATGTGTATTCGTGTAGTCATAAAACGTAAGATCAAAGTACTAGAGGTATATGGGGATCCTATATTAGTGATCTATCAAGTCAAGGGTGAATGGGAGATAAGAGATCCCAAGTTGATTGGGTATAGAGGAGTAGTCCTAGAGTTAATTAAAGAGTTTGATGACATCACCTTATATTACCTCCCGCGAGATGAAAATTAAATGGCTGATGCTCTGGCTGCCTTAGCTTCTATGGTCAAATTGAACAAACAAGAGGATGTAAAACCTATCCAGATGAGTATTTATAAAGCTCTGGCTCATTGTTATGACATCGAAGAAGAAGAAAAGGATGATCACCCTTAGTACCACGATATACAGTGATATGTGAAGAATCGTGAGTACCCTAATCAAGCAACCGAGAATGATAAAAGGACGTTGAGAAGACTGGCCAGTGACTATGTCTTTGATGGGGAAATCCTATACAAAAGAAGAAAAGATTAGGTACTACTAAGATGTGTGGACACTTTTGAGGATAAGAAAATCTTGGAAGAAGTTTATGAGGGTGTTTACGAACACATGTTAATGGTTTTACAATAGCTAGGCAGATCATGAGATTTGGATATCATTGGTCCACCATGGAAGGAGATTGCATCAGTTATGCCAAGAGATGCCATAAGTGCCAAATTTATGGAGACAAAATTCATGTTCCTCCTTCACCTCTTCATGTTATGACTTCTCCATGGTCTTTTTCTATGTGGGGCATGGATGTCATTGGGCCAATCTCGCCAAAAGCTTCTAACAGGCATCAATTCATCTTTGTGGTCATTGACTACTTCACTAAGTGGGTAGAAGCCGCTTCTTATGCCAATGTCACAAAGTCGGCAGTTAGTAAGTTCTTGAAGAAATATATCATATGTCGGTTTGAAATGCTAGAAAGAATCATATTTGACAATGTATTGAATTTGAACAACAACACGATATCAGAAGTCTGCAGTCAGTTTAAGATCAAACACCACAATTTGTCACTATACCGCCCAAAAATGAATGGTGTAGTGGATGCAGCCATTAAGAACATTAAGAAGATGGTGGGGGAAAGTGATTGAGATTTATAAAGATTGGCATGAGAAGTTACCATTTGCCCTATATGCTTATCGAATGTCTGTCAGAACCTCCACAGGGGCAACACCTTTCTCATTGGTTTACGAAATTGAAACAATTTTGACCATTGCAGTTGAGATTCCTTAGCTCTGAGTTTTGTTAGAGTTGAAGTTAGACGAAGCAGAATGGATCTGATCTCGATATGATCAATTGAACTTGATCGAAGAGAAGAGGATGAAAGCTATTCGTCATGGTCAGATGTACCAAAAACGAATGATACCAACTTATGACAAAAAAATTCACCCTAGAGAATTCCTCGAGGGGGACCTAGTATTGAAAAAGATCCTTCCCATACAAAAGGACTTCAGAGGAAAGTGGATGCCAAACTAGGAAGGACTCTATATGGTAAAGAAGGCCTTTTCTAGAGGAGCATTGATTTTGACCAAGATGGATGGCAAGAACCTACCTAATCCTATGAATTTTGATTCAATCAAGAAATATTTCACTTAAAAGAAAAAAAAGGAGAGGCCATGGTGAAAACTCGTAAAAGGGTGCATTGAGACTAAAGGGGTTTTGAGTTGAAAACCTAAGAAAGGACAATTCAAATTTTGATCGAAGATAGGGCATGTGGTAGTTTTATCCTCTCTGAATTAACAAGAAAGAGGGGTGCAACATCTTGCAGCATCAAAAAAGTACTCTAGGTCTTCTAAACACAATCAAATTCAAAGGGTCCTCGAGAAGTTAGTGCGAAGAAGCTCATGCTGTGATATCTAGGGCACCTAGTTTCATCTTATTCATTTTTTATTTTATCAACATTTGCTATTTTGATTAATTTATTCATTTCGAGCTTTACTCTCAATAAATTTCAGTCTTGTCCACTGTTATGATCTTTTTCAAGTTTTTTCATTGAAATAACGATTAATGGACTAATAATATTCAAGTAAAAGGAGTTCTACATATTGCTCTGAAAGGTTTTCTAAATAGAACGAGGACCTGAAATAGGACCATTAGTTAGAACTAACCAAATTTAGGAGTTGGAAACGTTTGGGAAAGAATAACTCAAATTGTGATTATTTCTTCGGGTTTCTTGTCAAGGATAGCAGCTGAGCAAAAAGGCAAGTTAATGCATTAGTAATAGAACTTTGATGAACAATGAGCAATGTCAACCTAAGTACTAAAAAGAGATCATTCTTGAAAAATAAGATTCTGCATTCATGCAAATATCATGCATACATATCTATTTAGAAGTATTTGATTCATTCTGATCATGACATCCTAATCACTTGGCATAAAAAGGCCTTTGAAATGGATTCAAAGGTCATGTTCCTCAGAGGATGTTGTAACAAATCAGTGAAACCACAAATCCTATACCCCTGAAGATATAGTGGGACAAATTAAAGTCATCATGGCGAATCTTATTTTACTAAAGTTGCAGTGGAGCAGATTGAAGCTACAAATCCTATACCCCTGAAGTTGCAGTGGTTAGATTGAATTTATCATGGCGAATCTTATCTCTCCAAAGTTGCAGTGGAGCAAATTGAAGCTATAAATCTTATTTCCCTGAAGTTGTAGTGGAACAAATTAAAACTAGAAGTTACAAGTTTTATCTCCCTAAAGTTGCAGTGGAGCAGATTGAAGTTACAAATATTATCTCCCTGAAGTTGCAGTGGAGTAGATTTAAGCTACAAATCTTATTTCCTTGAAGTTGTAATGGAACAGATTAAAGCTGTAAGTTGTGAATCTTATCTCCCTAAAGTAGCAGTGGAGGAGATTGAAGCCACAAACCTTATACCTTTGAAGTTGCAGTGGGTTAGAATGAAGCTACCTGGAAAAGAAAAACATCAAAGTAGCTGAGACTTGGCAAGACCAGACAAAATTGGCCCTTTTAAGGTCTTTGCTCCGTTCCCAGTACACGTCAACGAGCAAAGACGGGCAACTGTAATAGGCCATTTTTTTCGGGGCCCTAAACAAAAAAACAAAAAAATAAAAATAATTAAGAGTCCAAATATTTACAAGCCCCAAAACAAAAAAGCTCAAAATTATAAGGTTCGACAGGCCCAAAACACTTTAAAATTTTCAGAAAGCCAAAAACCCTAGGGTTTCTGGCGCTGTTGCTCTCGTGCCACGTCAGTGCGCCTCATCCAAGGCCTGGCATCCTTTCTGCCGCTGTTTCACCAATGTAGCAAGAGGTTTGCTTCTCTCTTCCGTTGACTGAGCCCTGAACTTGCGAAAAAGAACCAAAAAGAACACAGAAATAGAGCAGAGAAATAGTAGCAGAAACGAAAGCATAAACAGTAGCAAATATAAAACCAAATGTACTATTCGGCTATAAAAGCCACGAAAATAGCCTGTAATTTGGACACAGAGAGAAATACAAAAATGTATAATGTTTCAAAAGGTAGCAATTTTATTTTTTCTCTGATTTTATTCTCAAAGGAAATAAATAATAATAAGTAAAAGAAAAACAAAACCCATTACCTGCCTCTTCGTATCACACCACCATCGAAGGTTTCCTCCGTTCATGAAAGACATGGAATCCCTTTAGGGTTTCGTTTGGGCTTCGTAAAAAAGGTATACGAGAGGTCAGAAGCCAGAGAAGGGTGTCGGCCAATTTTTTTTTTATTTTTTTAGGCTTTCACGTTTAGATCTAAACCTAGGTTTAAAAAGGGCTAAAAATGGGCTATTTTCGGCATTTTTTGCCATCGAGAACAGTGGAGCCCGTCATCGGCAACCGGTGACTGCCGTGGGACTCATCGAAACCCTAGGCCGAAAGGTGAGAGGGTTTTGAGGGAGAAAAAAAAGAAAGTTTCAGTTTTTTTAAATGAAGTAAAAAATGAAGGTTTTGAATTTTTTTGATTTAAATATGTGCACGAAACGACACCGTTTTGGACCATTGCTCATAGACGCCAAAACGACGTCGCTTTGACGCGACCTGCTGCTTGACCTGAGCCATCCCCTAGGATCCACGTGCTTTCACTTGGAGGGTCTATTTGCGCTTTTGGCCCTTCTGGTTTTTGGACGATTTACAATGTAGTCTTTTTACTCTTTGTATTTTTTACCACTTAATTTTATTTCGTCTTTCTTTTGGCCCTAGGCCATTTTTGGGAACAGGCTTCTGAAACGGTGTCGTTCTGACGTTTAACCTAATAACCCGACCCAAACCGCATGTTTTGATATGGGTGAGGTCTATTTATTTCCCTGGCCCTTCTGTTTTTTAATTGTTTTTAAATCTAGTCCTATCTATGTTTATGTGTTTACAAAATTTACCATATAATTTCATTTTTGTTTTGTTTTGGTCCACCTGAGAAATGGTGCGCATAAGGATAAGGAATATTTTCATTTTCAGTCCCTATTCTTTCGGCGCATTACATTCTAATTGTTATTAGCTTATTTTTATTATTTGCAGTTTATACCCCTAGTTTCGTTTAAGTTTCAATTAAATCTGTTATTTATATAATTTCAGCCTTTTCATGGATTTTTTATTTTTTTATTATTTATTTATCTATTTATTATTAATGCCTTGCTTTTTATTTTAAAATTCATATTGTTCATATTTGTACATATTGTTATATTGTCATTATTATTTTTTTATTATTTATTTATCTATTTGCTTTTTTGTTATATTGTTCAAATTTTCAATTCCTTGATACTAAAGACATCAAGTAATTAATTAGGTATCAATTTTTGATGTAACGAGGGTGCTAACCCTTCTTCATGCATAACCGACTCCCGAACCTATTTTTTGGATTTTGTAGACAAAAAAAATCATTGTTTTATTAAATCAAACCTTTTATTAAAACAATCTAATTACAAGGTGACCCGATCACATCTCATAAAAAAAGATTGGTGGCGACTCCCATTTTTTCATTTTTTTAAAATAAAAGTCGACTTTCAAAAAAGGTTTCGACAAATATATAAAAGAGTCAATTAAGTCTTAGTTTGATTGATATGAGTATTGTTGTTAATACATGATGATGTGTGTTTGAGTGCGCTAAAGTGTATTATCCTTCCATTTATAGGTTGGGGAAGGACTATGGGTAGTTCTTATTTAATTTCTTACTTGCTATTGATTTAGATCAATTTTTAGTCCAAACACATTTGTCATATCACGTCAGTGTTTCCCTCAAAGGTTAGTTATATAATATGATTATTATATTTTTTTTCACTTAAAAAGTTGATGATATTTTATTTTAATTATATATAAACTAAATGCTCAACTTAGGATCTAATCTTTTAGAGATTGTTCACATAAGAATTAAACCTTTCAAAATGGTCACATAATGATCTAGTCATTACAAAAGTGCTCAAATAAAGACTTTTCACACTTCAACTCACTTTGTAGTAAAAATTAGGTGAATGTTGACGTGTTTAGAATAAAACACATATTAACTAAATTAGATATTGCTTGAAAAGAACAAAAAATAATAGACACAATTTGAAACCTAATGTACGACATTTGAAAAGCCCTTAATCGAGCATTTTCGAAAAGGTTTGGTCCTTAATCGAGCATTTTTGAAAAGGTTTGGTTCTTAATTGAGCATTCATTTGAGCATTTTCGTAAAGGTTAAGTCCCTATATGATTATTTTGAAAGATTTATTCCTTATGTGAACAACCCTTAAAACTTTCAACTTCAATTTGAGCATTTAGCCTTATATATAGTTAGAATTTAAGTTATCCTAACACTAGTTTTTCAAATTTTTCAACATTGCATATAGATTTATTTTTTAAATTTTTTATTTAAAATATAAAATATATATTAAAAAATGGCTGCCTTGTAATAGTCCGGTTTAGACCCTAGTCGGAATAGTGGTTTTGGGACCACAAATTCGAGTAAAAAAATTTAATATTATTTTTATGCTTATAATATGTGAATTGACATGTGTGAACGTTTCGTATGAAAATTTAACTGTTTGTGTGCTCAATTTGATAAAAGGACCTAATCGCGTAAATTGTAAAAGTTGCCTGCTGTTTGTTAAAGTGCTTAATTGATTTGACTTATTAAAAGAGAGGTCCTTATGTTGTTATTTGGCCATTGAACATATGAGTGGTCATAAATGGCCTTAATATTAATGTTTTATATGTTATTTCATTAAGGGTAAAATTGATATTTGGTTATTAAAGTTAATATTAATAAAACAAACATAAAAATTAGTCTAATATCATCATTTTGAACCGAAATTAGAAGAAAGAAGAAACCATATTCTTGCATTAGGGTTTGACATTTTGATTTCTTGATTAAGGTATGGTTTTGACTCGGTTTTTGATAATTTCTATGTTTTTGTGATAGTTCTTTGTATACTATCAAGCCCATGTCTCAATTTTTGATTTTGTTGATGATTTTGAGTTATGCCATTGATGAAACTATGAGCTTTATGAAGTTTGATGTTAGAAAATTAAAGATATGTGTTAGATTACTAAGTTTTGTCTTTGAATTGATGAATTTGAGTAATTTGGACTAAATTGTAAAAAAGAGATTTTGAGGGACTAAAATGTGAAATAAATGAAACATATGGGATTATATGAATATTATGAGAATTTGACCTAAGATGAGTATTTGTTGTATATTTTGTGATTTTTTGTGATTCGGGACTAAAGTGCAAAAATGTGAAAATATGAGGGTTAATTTGTAAAATGCCCTAAATATGTGTTTTGGATTGATTTGAATGATTTCGTGAATAAAAGAGTTAAATTTGAATTTATATAGATCAAGAATTAAAGAAAATGGAATTAGATCAGAGAAAGTCGAATGTCGTCGAGTAGCCGATTCCGTCTATCCGAATCCGTATGAGGCAAGTCGATATAAAAATAAATGTGTTTGAATTGATTTATTCATGTATATATGCCATTTTATTATGATGAATGATAATATGAGAGCTGAATATGAGATATCCAAGAAAGTATCGACAAAGTTCCAACGTTTTAAAAGCCCCGTACGAACCTTAAGAATAGTTAGGATACATATGTCATGACATACGATCCGATATGTGTTATCATGTAAGACCACGTTAGGGACGTTGGCATCGACTTATGATTTACGTGTAAGACCACGTCTGGGACATTTCCATCGTACTTGGTTTCGTGTAAGACCCTGTTTAGGACAGTGGCATCGATATTCAATTACATGTAAGACCACGTCTGGGATGTTGGCATTGTAAGAGCTTTTCGAGCTATCCGTATATCCTTATGATTCCGAATGGTTCAACGACATTTTGAGAAAATGAATTATGACGTGAACATGTATCCGATTCAGGTACGTTTGGAATGAGTATCATATTTGATGTAAAAAGGTAAGTAAATGTACTTTAGTGATCAATTGATGATATGTGATAAAAGCATGAGAAAATATACTATATGTGCTAAAGAATTTGGAATATATGAAATGTATATGAACATTGAGGTTTGTGATAGTATTTGGCTATGAATTATATGCAAATTGATGATGATTATATTATTTAAATGATAAGTTTATTTTTATATGGCTTACTAAGCTTTTGAAAGCTTACTCTGTGTGTGTTTGCATTGTTTTATAGATATCGTAGATATCGGGAGCTTGGGGATCATCGGGGATTATCACCACACTATCAAACCTTAATTTGGTACCTTTTGAAAATGTAAATATTTAAAGTATGGCATGTATAGGCTAGAAGCACTTTGATTATGTTTTGAGATGTATATATTTAGCCATGTGATATGGCTTGGTTTAGTTGATCTTATGTTTGATTTTGGTATATGATATGTGATGTGCTTATGAATGAAAAAATGAAATTGTCAATTTTGGTAAGTTTTGATATATGTTTATTTGAGAAAATGGTAAGTTTGGTTATGAGATTGTATGATGTAAACTTGAAGTATTGAAACATATACTTTGGTATGATTTTGGTTTAGATTTGGTATGATTTGGTTGATGAATTGAGGATGGAATTTGTTGATAATGTATTGGTATAAGTGGTGTATGTTTTGGTTATGAAATGGTGGGAATTTGATGTGCAAATTGTGCATATTTGATGATTCTAGGGAGGACCCTTAATGGGTGGCAAGTTGGCCTTGTAAATGGCCTATTTTTGCCCACACGGGTAGAGATATGGGCATGTGTCTCAACCGTGTTGCTCGAGGGCCATTTCGAAATAAGCCTGAGCAGACTACACGGTCGCACACACGGGCATGTGCTAGGCCATGTGGCCAAGTTAGTTTCGACCACGGGTGAGACACACAGGCGTGTGATTGGCCGTGTGATCCAAGTCAGTAGCCTCCTTAATTTTCACACGGCCTGGCACACGGACGTGTCTTGTGGCCGTGTGGACAATTCAGTATGTATGCCCTATTTTGACACGGCCTAGACACACAGATGTTTCTAAAGCCGTGTGAGGCAACGGCCTGTTCACATGGGCGTCTGACCTGTACAAATTTGAAAAATGTTTTAGTTTCAAAAAATTTTGTATGTGCTCGGTTTAGTCCCGACCCCTTTCTAATGCATGTTTAAGGTTACAATGACCTATATAAGGGACATTATAATCATGTTTGATTATGATGGTGGATAATGTATGTGAATTGTTTGTAAAATGTTTCCAACTGTCTGGTAACTCCTTTAACCCTAGTCTGGCGATGGATACGGGTTAGGGGTGTTACATGCCTCCCATGATCAAACGGTTTTTTGTATGTATGTATATATACACGTTTTTTTTATCTATATGTATATATCTTTTTCTTGTAAACTATAAAAATAGTTACTTTTTTTTGCCTCAAATAACATTTTAGTCACTTATATTTGAAATATTACATTTTAGTCACTTACGTTATCGTTTTGTTATGAAGTGGTCACTGTACTATTAAGCTCCGTTACCTTCCTAAGACGGTCCTACATGGCAACCCAAATGGGTTTTAAATGTCAACTTGGATATCCTACATTGTAGTCCAAATTAAATTTATTTAATTAAAAACCTATTTTCATCCCAATAACTAGACATCCAAGTTGGCATTTAAAACCCTTTTGGATTGCCACGTAGGGCTATTGTTAGGGAGGTAACGGAGTTTAACAGTAGAGTGACCACTTCGTAACAAAACAATGACGTAAGTGTCTAAAACGTAACATTTCAAACATAAGTGACTAAAATGTAACCTGAGGCAAACAAAACTGACTACTTTTATAGTTTACCCTATTCCTTTTTTATAAAAAATTTCTTTATTTACATTCTTATTTAAAATTTTCTTTTTACTATTATATTTTTATACTTATAAATATATTATTTTTATATATACCTATATATATTCCCTACCATATACATATATTCTTTAAAATATCATATATATACACACACGCACTTTAGTTTTGTTTCTCTAACTATTATGTATCATTAATTATGTAACACCCCAAACCCAGCTTAGACGTTAAGGCTGAATCCGGAAATGTCACAAAGAATGGGTTTTGAAAACGGAGTCGTTACGTTAAACCAATTCAGCTTAATAACTCATATTCATTTATATCCATTGTAAAAAACGTTATTTAGTTGGATTATTTGCCAAAGCACTATTTACAGTGGAAGTCTAACAAAATCATTATATTGTGAAAGTCCTACTCGTATTTTCAGAAAAACCCTTGTTTGAGTAAAAATGTCGTTTTCCTAAAACATTTTGTCAAACCATGCAAGTTAGAAAACAGACAGAATCAAAACCACAGTTAAAAACCATACAGTCCAGAGAGTCTCAGAAATTACAAACTCTCAATTAAGTATGGAATTTTAAATAAAGACCATAAATTACTAAGTATATTCAGTAATAGGTCGAGTGGTAACCGCTGAGTCTCTGTCGCATCGATTCGTCTAAGTCTGAGGATTACATGAACAAAACAGACAAACAAATGTGAGTTTTCATAAACTTAGTGTGTAACCCAATAAAAATAGACATGCATTACATACAGGTATCACATACGCTACCAGATTCAGATTTCAAACTTGGACTTTAAGTCCTTTACGGATACAGTTACAGATATAGATACAAATACAGATATAGATACAGATACAGATACAGATATAGATACAGATACAGATACAGATACGGATATAGATACGGATACGGATACGAATACAGATACGGATATGGATACGGATACGGATACGGATACGGATACGGATACAGATACAGATACAGATACAGATACAGATACAAATACAGATACAGGCACAGATACAAATATGCAGAACAAGTATATAGAATCCTAACCCCGTCATCTACACACCAACTCCGAACATCCCATCACACCATGTGGGGTTAAAAAACCCTACTCATCCTCACACACCACATTTTGTCATTATAACACATATCAGATAATACACAGCCAAGCTGCTAGAATATAGGCAAAGGTCGCCCAACAGAACACTTCCTTCACATAATCAATACCCCCTAATCACAGATACAGAAATAACAGATACAGTAATATGATGCATAACATGCTCATATATAGAGATCATATGTATATACTCATCAGAACAAATAGACACGCATACCGTGCCCTACTCCTAGCAGAATATCAGATTATTAGATAACATAAATTTTAGGATTTAATTAGCCCTTTCCGACCCTACAGTAGGCTCACAGTCGATCAGAATGACCTGTGGGACCCTAGGGAAAATTTCAGAATTGTGGGCCCACATGCCAATATGGGCCCACACGGCCTGGCCCAAAACCTACACACCCGTGTGGCATACCCGTGTGGGTCTACAAGCCTATGTGGCCCACATGCTCTACTTGGCCTATCCCGTGTGGCCCACACGGCCATGTCTTGCACACGACCATGCCTTCCTTGACCACATGGCCGTGTCTCGTACACGGCCAACCACACGGCCAGAAACTCGTACGTGTGGTGTCGATAGAATAATTTTTTTGGCTTTCACTGAAGCTCGGTTTTCTACATTTTGGGTACACACCTAGTTTAGTTTTGATGTGGAAACACACTTGAGACCACAAGTACCTAAAATTGACCAATAAAACACTACATTAGCCACTTAAACTAATACCAAACCGAACTACCACGAAACAGACACTCTTTTAAACCACAAAAACCGTTACCTTTGAATGAACAATGGTGATTTCCTACAACTACAGCACAGATTGGAAGCCCTTAGCATCTTAATCTTCTCCTAAACACAAAACGAACCCCATTACTCAATGATTCCTTAACCTAAAATAGTAACCACACTAACCACACTTACCTAAAATGCACAAAGAAGATCGACGAACGGAAAAATCGAGATTAATTAACAGGATTTCGACAGAATTTCAGAAATAAGGGAAATAAAGAATTTTTCCCAATCACAGAAAAAGAACGTTAGAAAAGATGAGGGAAAATTTTGAAAACTAATAATAATAGAAATAAAATAAAATCTATTTTAAAATCCCATTAATATCCTAACTCCCCACTAATTCATATCCAACTACCCTAGTATCCCAATTCTACTGAAACACTAACACAAAACTGAGCAAAAATAACACCCTTGCTAACGTGGGGATTCGAACATAGGATCCCCAGCATAACAACTCTTTACCACTCAAACCAACAGGCTCATTCTGATATAAATTAACAGACAATTTTATATAAGCCCACTCAACAAGGGAAAGGCTTGGATCAAAAATAATAAAATTTATCAAATGTGAGACTTGAACCCAAGACTTAATACACACACCAAAAACACTTAACCACTGAAGTAGACAGACAATTATGTCAAATATTTACAAAAACAGAGATAAATTATTCAGGGCATTACAACTCTACCCCCTAAAAGAAATTTCGACCTCGAAATTTACTTGATTAGAACAGATAAGGATACTGCTAAGGCATCGAGTCCTCAGGTTCCCACGTGGCTTCCTCAATGCCATGATTCTGCCATAGAACCTTCACTAACGAGATGGACTTCCTCCTCAGAACCTTAATATCATGATCCAAAATCTGAATTAGCTCATCTTTAAAAGTCAAATCTGGTCTAATCTCGATCTCTTCAAAATAAACAACGTGAGATGGATCAGATCGATACTACTTCAACATCGAGACATGAAATACATCGTGGATATGATCTAACTCTGGAGGTAGCCCTAACTGATAAGTGATTGGTTCCATACGCTTCAAAATTCTATACGTCCTAATAAACCTATGGCTCAGCTTGCCCTTACGACCGAATCTCAGAACTTTCTTCCACAGTGAAACCTTAAAACGAAGTCCCCCACAAAGTATTCAATATCTTTCATCTTTAGATCTGCATAAGACTTCTGTCTATTAGAAGTCCCCTTCAGACGATCCCAAATCTGTTTATCCTTATCTTCGGTCTCAAAAACCAACTCAGGACCCAAAACCTGACGCTCACCCAACTCAGTCCAACATAAGTGAGTACGACACTTAAGACCATGCAAAGCCTCGTAAGGTGCCATCTGGATCCTAGACTGGAAACTGTTATTGTAGGTGAACTCAACTAATGACAGATACTCCCCTCAACTACCTTGAAAATCAATCACACAACTTCAAAGCATATCCTCCAGTATTTGAATCACCCTCTCAGATTGACCATCAGTTTAAGGATGGAATGCAGTACTGAAGTCCAATCTCAAACCTAGAGTGTCATGCAATTTCTTCCAGAATCGAGAAGTGAAGTGAGGATCTCTATAAGAAATTATCGAAATAGGAACCTCATGCAGTCTTACAATCTCAAAAATATAGAGCTTCGCCAACTTCTGCAGATAGTAGTCCGTCCGAACCGGAATAAAATGAGTGGACTTAGTCAATTGATCAACGATGACCCAAACAAAATCCTTCTTAGTGGGTGTCAAGGGCTACCCACTAACAAAGTCCATCATTACTTATTCCCATGTCCATAAGGGAATCTTAACAGGTTGTAACAAACTCGAAGGCAACTGGTGTTCAGCCTTAACCTATAGGCACGTCGACAACACTCGCCCGGATGGTGCCTACCATAATCTCCACATAATTGAATCCCAGTAGGAGTAACAGGAACCCCCACTCTATCAGGCCCATTAGGTCTGGCCATTTTTTTAGGCCTCTGAACAGAACTAGAGGGCTCTGACTCCCCTTATTCTTGCCTCTCTCACGGTCCTTATTCTGGCACTCCACGCACTTAACCTCTTCGGTGATCTTTGCCTTATCAACCAGAACCGCGAACTCCCGCTCCCTCTGTAGAGCAATCAGTACCCTTAAATTATCCCTCAAACTATCCTCAAAGAAGATGCACTTCTCATACTCAGACGCCACCATGCCTTGAGTATAGAGGCTCAACCTCAGAAACTCGACCTCATATTTGGCCACTGATCTATCACCCTGCGTGAGATTCATGAACTCACGTCTACGAGCATCCACATAGCTCGCCCCCACATACTTCCCCTAAAAGGTAGTCTTGAAGAAGTTCCAGTTTAGATGATTAGACTGAGTACCCTCCTCAACCGATAACCATCACTGGTATGCCTCATCGCAAAGCAAAAAGACTGCACCTTTAAGTTTCTGCTCGGGACTACAGTCTATATCATTCATGATCCTCTCAGTGGCCTCCAACCAATACTCGGCCACAGTAGGGGTAACTCCAGTGACATCCTAAACAGCTCAGCACCATTGAACTGGAGTCATTCAGTTACCGACCTACGGCCCTCAACTTCAGAATGGGGTCCAACGACCCTCTCTAATACCCTTAACATAGCTTGGGACAGTGCATCGTCCCCAGTCGAATGGCTTTGAGACTCAGTCTCAGTAGCAAGCGAAACCAGTGTCTCACTTGTATCTAAATTTGGCATACTGCCCAAAGAGGAAGACTCAGCTCGAGCCCTCTACGGTCTCTACCACAGCCACGAATACCACGTCTGCAAGTTCCATGAGTGCTCATCGTAAATTTTAAATTTTTATCTATATTATAAAATTTTATGCATCAGTTCCGGTATTTATTAGAAGATATTTTATGGATAAATTATCAGAAGTTTAGAAATGTTTTCAAAGGTTTCAGTCTCTAACTATTTCAGTACAGTTTTAGAAAGTACTATCTACAGTGTTTTCAGAATATACTGAGTTTCAGAAATACTTACAGGATCGGTATCAAAGACTTGATGGACCACATACTTTCTCAAAACTATCCAAATTATTTGAAAATCAACTCTTTTTGGAACAAAATTTTGGAACCCAAAATTCACAGCCTGAGTTTTGCAACCTGACTTTGATGCCACTAAATGTAACACCCCAAACCCAACCTAGATGTTATGGCCGAATCCGGATATGTCACAAAGAATGGGTTTTGAAAATGGAGTCATTACATTAAATCAATTCAGCTTAATAACTTATATTCGTTATCCATTGTCGAAAACGTTAATTAGTTGGTTTATTTGCCAAATCACTATTTACAGCGGAAGCCTAACGAAATCATTACATTTTGAAAGTCCCATTCATATTTTCAGAAAAACCCTTGTGTGAGTAAAACTGTCGTTTTCCTAAAACGTTTTGTCAAACCATGCAAGTTAGCAAGCAAACAGAATCAAAACCACAATTAAAAACCATACAGTCCAGAGAGTCCTAGAAATTAAAAACTCTCAATTAAGTCCATAATTTTAAATAAAAACCATAAATTACTAAGTATATTCAGTACTCGGTCGAGTGGTCACCGCTAAGTTTCTGTCGCACCGATCGGTCTAAGTCTGAGGATTACCTGAACATAGTAGACAAGCAGATGTAAGTTTTCATAAACTCAGTGTGTAACCCAATAGAAATAGACTTGCATTACATACAGGTATCACATACACTACCAGATTTAGATTTCAGACATGGACTTTAAGTCCTTTACAGATATAGATACAAATACAGATATAGATTCGGATACAGATACAGATACAGCTATAGGTACAGGTACAGGTACAGGTACAAGTACAGGTATACAGGTACAGGTACAGGTACAGGTACAGGTACAGGTACAGGTACAGGTACAGGTACAGGTACAGGTACAGGTACAGGTACAGGTACAGGTACAGGTACAGGTACAGGTACAGGTACAGGTACAGGTACAGATACAGATACGATACAGATACAGATACAGATACAGATACAGATACAGATACAGATACAGATACAGATACAGATACAGATACAGATACAGATACAGATACAGATACAGATACAGATACAGATACAGATACAGATACAGATACAGATACAGATACAGATGTAAAACAAAAATACAGAATGTACCCCCATCCTCTACACACCAACTCCGACCATCCCATCACACCATGTGAGGTTATAAACACCAATCCATCCCTACACACCATATTGTGTCATTAGGCACATATCAGATAATACACAACCAAGCTGCCAGAATATAGGCGAAGGTCGCCCAACAGAACACTTCTTCCACATAATCAAGACCTACCCCAATCAAAGATACATAAATAATAGATACAGTAAGATCATGCATAATATGCTCATATATAGAGATCATATGTATATACTTATCAGAATAAATAGACATGCATACCATGTTCTACTCAGAGCAAAATATCAGATTATCGGATCACATAAATTTTAGGGTTTAATTAGGCCTTATCGACCCTACAATAGGTTTACAGTAGATCGAAACGACCAATGCGACCTTAGGGAAAATTTTAGAATTATGGGCCCACATGCCCGTGTAGGCCTACACGCCTAGATTGGCCTTGTAGGTGTGGCCCACACAGCCTAGCCCAAAACCCACACACTCGTGTGGTATACCCGTGTGCGCTGACACACCCGTATGGCCTACAAGCCCAGCTTGAAGTAGCCCGTGTGGCCCACACAGCCACACTCACACCACCACACAGTTGTGACTTGCGCACGATCAACCATACAGCCAGAAATAGACTCGTGTGGCGTGGACAGAATATTTTTTTCAACTTTTGCCAAAGCTTGATTTTCTGCATTTCGGTACACACCTAGTTCGGTTTCAATGCTGAAACACTCTTGAGACCATCAACACCTAAAATTGACCAATAAAACACTGCATTAGCTGCTTAAATCGATACCAAACTGAACTACCACGAAACAGACACTCTTTTAAACCACAAAAACCCTTACCTTTGAATGTACAATGGTGATTTCATACAACTACAACACTAATTGGAAGCCTCCAGCCTCTTAATCTTCTCTTAAACACAAAACGAACCCATTACTCAATGATTCCTTAACCCAAAATAGTAACCACACTTACCGCACTTACCAGAAACGCACAAAAAACACTGACGAACTGAAAAATCAAGATTAATTGACTGGATTTCGATAGAATTTTAGAAACAAGGAAAAGAAAGAAATTTTCCTAATCAAAGAAAAAGAACGTCAGAAAAGATGAGGGAAAATAAAAATGAAAATAGAAATAAAAATAGAAATAAAAATAAAAATAAAAATAAAAATAAAAATAAAAATAAAAATGAAATAAAATTTATTTTAAAATCCCACTAATATCCTAACTCCCCATTAATTCACATCCAACTACCCTAATAGTCCCAAATCCACTGAAACATTGACACAAAATCGAGAAAAAGTAACATCCTCGCTAACGCAGGGATTCAAACACAAGACCCCGAGCATAACAACTCTTTACCACTTGAATCAACAGGCTCATTCTGATATGGATTAACAGACAATTTTATATAAGCCCACTCAACAAGGGTAAGGCTTGGATAAAAAATAACAAAATTTATCAAATGTGTGACTTGAACCCAAGACCTCATAAACATACCCAGAACACTTAACCACTGAAGCAGACAGACCATTGTGTCAGATATTTACAGGGTGTTACAACTTATGTACTATATCTATATATTTTTACTATTACATATATTTACTTATTCTCCTTATATTATATATATGCATCTTTTACAAGGTATGTTGATAAATATATATATATACATACACACTTTCACACCATTACATAGATTTTAAATCGTTTCATTTACACCAAGTTTGCTGCTATTGGGGATATAAATTACCTTGTGTATTCCTTTTGTAGGTATCATTATCCATTACCCTTAGTATATTTTTCCTTACCTAATCATGCCTTCCCGAGCCATGTTCAAGCGAGCCGCTTCTAAACATGCTAAAGATGGTGGCTCTGATTCTAAGCCTGCTATTAATCCCTCTCCTTCATCCTTTTTAGATTATTTCTGCTCTCCGGTCAAGCTTGCTTATCATACCGATATTTTTCCAATCGAAAAGTCTTTACTTCTTCTTCGATAAGCTATTATTTTTTGAAAAATGAACTCCATTTCCGTTATCTTGACACTCTTGACGAGTGGAGATGGGCAACAGTCTAGTCTTATAACAACCATTATCATGACAACCTTGTCTGTGCATTCTATTCAAATGCCAAAATTGTTCATGATTCCATTGGTCACTGAGTCCTAATTATTACGTCATATCTTAGGGGTACGAAAATAGAAATAGATATTGAGACTATTGCCACCCATTTAGATAATTCTAATGAAGGTGATTGTGCAATCAACAATGACTTCCCTCCGTCTATTTGGCCTTTTGGAGATAATGTCGGATCTCTTGAGTTTCATGACCATTTTCTTTAGTTGATCAATTCTTGGCAAAATGACTTCACTTATAAACATGCCACATTTTGTCTTCCAGATTATTGGATCATCCATTGCGTCCAAATCAAACATAGGTTGAACATAGCATCAATCATCTTTCTTCATATGATAGGAGTTATCAAGAGACTTTTCTCCATCATCTTTTCCTCTCAAGTCCTATCCATTCTTTTTCGTAAGTTAGGTATCAATGTCGATATTGATCCGGGTCGTCCTATGTCAAGCTATATTAATGCCCAATCCCCTTGGAGTTGTGGTTAAGATTTTAAAAAGGGTCATTGGATCAAGAAGAGCTCCTAATATGATACTTCTCAAGGAGGGCAGCAGCAAGATCCCACTCATCAAGGTCAACAAGTGGAAGAGGATGATGAGGCCACCAATGATGATGGTAGAATTTGATTTATTCATTGAGTCGTTTGGAGGGTAGATGTCTTCTCTTGTGGAAAACACTGTCGCTCTAATATTTCGTTTCCCTCATTCTCCTCTTATGGATGGTTAGATTTTTTCGAACTTATATATATTGGTTTATGGTTGTTATGGATATTTTAATACTTTTTTTTAGTTAATTTTATCTCTAGAATGCTAGTTTATGTTTGTTGCATATGACTTTGTTCGGATGTTTCCTTTTATGTCTTGAATGCCATTTTAAATTTATCTATATGACATGATTTCTATTTTGCTCAATGTTGTATTGCTTATTCTTTAGCACTCTTTTCTTGATTTTCTGATTTTTTAATATACCAAAAAGGGGAGAGAAGATAAAGGAGGAAATTTTGCAAAATTGAACATTTATTTTCAAATAAAAATAAGCTGGACAAACCTATTTTTCAAATCTTTAAAATTGTCCAAGTATAAATATTTATTCTTTTAAAGTAACATTCCAAAAATTTCGTCTGGAGAAATGGTACTATTTGGGTAACAAATATAGAGAATTAGTGAGAAAATTTAGAAAATGAGTTGGGTAAAGGAATCTTATGGAATCAAAATTGATATTTGAGATGCGATTTAATGAAAATAAATTTAGAAGAGGAAATGTGAAAAAAAACTAAATCACAAATTTTGAAAAGTTTAAGGACTAAGATGCAAAGTTAGCCAAAAAGGAAAATAAGAGATTTTATTGCCTATTTGACATAAGGATAAATTGAAATATGAATTAGTTTGGTGAAAATCACTTTTGAGATGAAATTGGAAAGATTTGAAAGTCTAGAGAATAAATTGAAAATTTTCCAATTTCACCAGGAAAAGGCGCAAAATTATAATTCCCATCACATAATGACTTATATCAATATTTATATATGAATTAAGAACTTGGATTGGTCTAAATGCCACATTTTGATAATAAATTGTAAAAAATGCTAAAAAGGGGAAAAATGGTACCATAAAGGGAATTTGGTTAATTTTTAGAGCTTTTATGATTAAAATAATGTTTATATTTGATATTTGATATTCAAAATTAATTTGGATCGTGAAAACCTCGTTTTAGGGAAATGATCCTCAAACTAAAAAATTTGGACTTAAGTAGTTGAGCATGGGCCCAATACCCATTTGTTGATAGTTTTTAAATGAGATGAGAACCTCATCAACCTTATTTTTTTTTCTTCTTCTCCAGCAGATCAACAAGCCCCCATGATTGTTCATCTTTTCCTCCCCATTTTCTTGTATTTTCTCCACTT
Source organism: Gossypium hirsutum (assembly GCF_007990345.1). NCBI lineage: Eukaryota > Viridiplantae > Streptophyta > Magnoliopsida > Malvales > Malvaceae > Gossypium > Gossypium hirsutum. The sequence goes on along the minus strand of NC_053425.1, from coordinate 35,151,143 downwards.
TCTTTTAAAATTCCCACATTCCACCTTAGGATTTTGCTATAATCTCTTAAGAAACAACCTCTTAAACTCATTTCCACCATCAATCTCACCATGATCGCCTAGGTTTTGATGGATTTTTGTGTGAGAAAATAAATATTGGGAGAGAAAATTTCAACAAGGTAAGAATATTGTTTTACTAACTCTCTAAACAAGATATTTGTGTTTATTGGTTATGAGAAATCTTGGAAAGAACTATTATTAATATTTTGATATATTTTTGGTGTATGAAAAAATTTGAATAATGAGAATGTATTTTCCAAGCTTAAATGAGGGTGGAATCAATATTAAGTGTTTTACAACATCCAAAAAGGTAAGTACCCTTGGATATTCTTACTTTTCTTATTTTAAAATGTTTAGGAAAGTAATGAATTTAAGTTATTAATATGAAAATAGTGTAATAAAAATGATATTTATTATATGAATAAATATGAAGATAGTGTGAATGTGTTTAATATGTCACTTGAATGACTTGGTTAACAACATTTGCAATAAAACAGTTTTAGAAAGTAATAATAGTGCAACTTTAAAAATTCTCCAAAAATTGTAGAAATTGAATTTGAAGTTTATCCACATGTGGTTTGAAATCTTATTGAGCCTAGTGTTTATTAGAACAACGGAAACTTGCTTCCAAGTTATAAAATAGAAGATAAATCTATTTAAGTGAGGGAAGGTCAAAATTGTTGGCAGCATCCCGTGTTTTGAATTTGAAAGATTGTTAAAAGTTGTATAAAATGAATTAGAGGATGACCTTTATATGTCCAAAAAACTTATTAAGTCTAGTTTAACAAACAAAGAATTCATCCAAATTACAAAATAGGAAAAATATATTTTTTGAGTGGAGGGAGGTAAGAGCTGTTTGGTAGCAACTCTTTCGTGACTTTAAAATTTTGCTGGCATGTGTGTACAAGAGAATAAATTTTGGAAAATTTGTGATTGTAAGGTTCAAGAGTATGGTTTCTAAAACATCAAACGGATCTTGATTTGAATTTTATGGACTGTGAAATAAATAATTTAGTGACTTCCACTCAAGTAGAATATTTTGTTTTGAAAGACAAATAACAATAAAAACATGACTCTACATAAATTGGAACTATTAAACGGAATGGACATGTATATAAGACCTAAAGAAATGTGTTTTTAAATGCAAAACACTTATGATGCCTACATCTGAAAAATGACCATACTCATAAGGCCTTTATTAATATGGATTTGATCATAAGTATGTAAAAGCACTTAAAGTTCCCCTATATGATATGTGTACATGTATGTGTAAATGGACTATATGGATATATGTTAATTATAATTGTAATGTGCCCTAGGTGAAATGTGAGGATATGGTTGACATGCCAATTAGGGGCTATAGCGTGTTGGAGCTCTGTTGGAGGTTTCACACTTATGTGCATTTTGGTGTGGTGAAGTTTATGATCTTATGAGCTCTTTTGTGTGGTGGAGGGATGTTTTACACTGTTTTACAATTTAGCACTTCGGTGCTCATTGGTGTAGTGAAGGAGTTTCATGTATCCGAGTTAGTTTTACTAGAAACTACTACGGGTGAAAATGGATAAAATATTGATAATCAACTTTAGATGTGACTATAGATGGCTAAAAGAAAGACTAAGAGTCATGAACTAAATGTTTTAAAACTAAAATAGAAGAAAACAAGGTAAATGAAAAAAATAAGCAAATAAGAACTAAATTTGGTAAGGTACTCTGAAAGTGTATGTCCTAGTTAAGGAGATGAAAATGAAAGGGATGACTTGTAACAACATGTTTTCAGTGATGTCAAAAATAGTGGTTTCGAATGTGTGACACGGTCTTGTGACCCTACTCAGAGAGTTACACGGGTTGGGACAAGGCCGTATAACCCTACTTAGAGAGGTACATTGGTGAGGATAGGGGTTGGGACATGACCATGTGTCCTTCTTTCAAAAGTTACATGGCCTAAGGCCATGTCACACGGCCTAGCCACACGACCATGTGACCCCTGTTTCACAATTTTTGCATCTTTTTCCTAAACCTTCCAATTTGTTTAAAATTAGTCCCGAATTGCTTCTAAGCTATTTTTAGGGCCTCGAGGGCTCGATATAGGGACAAAGTGGATGTGATTGGATGGATTATGATATGATTAGTCTATTTGAATGTTATGATGTTTAAATGTTACGATTGTACGGTAATGCTCCGTAACATTAACCAGAAAACGGAGATGGGTTAGGGGTGTTACATTTAGTGGTATAAGAGTTACGGTTTAATTGGTTCTCAAACTAACTGTAGCATGTATGGAGTCTAGAAATACATTTCATTATATAACATGTAATAATGTGATAACTCTTGACTCAAATTGAATCATGTTTTCATATAGATAAGATGTCATCCAACTGAGCCGATTTCGATGAAGTTGATAGTAACTACAAGCCTCCGTTCATGGAGTAGCTTCAATAGTAATGAGCCTGTCTCTGAGGGCCGGGGAGGTGAAACTAAAGAAGCCTTCTTCCAGATGATGTTTGAGTGGTTTACAGAGTTCATGAGAATGGACCTATTGGCTCAACAACTTCCACCCCTACCCGTACCCCAACCTGTCCCCATTATTTTTGAGGGTTCGGAATCAATACATGCAAGCAAGCCTCCAGTTGATAAAATCTGAAAGTATGGGGCTGAAGAGTTTCATGGTACAGCCAAATATGATTCAGAAATGGCCAATTTTTTGTTAGAAAACACTGTGAGGGTTTCTAATGAATTATCTTGTACACCGGTTAAATGCTTAAAATATGTTGTATCATTACTAAAAGACTCAACATATCAGTGGTAGAATACATTGATCGCGGTAGTATCGAAAGACCATATAAATTGGGAATTTTTTCATATAGAGTTTAGGAAGAAATATGTTAGCCAGCGGTTCCTTGACAAGAAACACAAAGAATTTCTAGAATTGAAAGAGAGTCGTATGACAGTGGCTGAGTACGAGAGAGAATTTGTATGACTCAAAAAATATGCTCGAGAGTGTATACCATCTGGGGCTGTTATGTGTACCTGGTTTGAAGATGGTTTAAACGAAGACATCAAGTTACTAGTTGGGATTCTAAAGCTGAAAGAATTTTTGGTTCTGGTTGATAGAGCACACAAGGCCGAGGACCTTAGCAAAGCAAAAAGAAAAGTAGATTCTGAGGCTCGTGATACGGGAAAATGACCTATGAGAAAGTCATTCTCATCTTCATTGAAGAAATCAAAGGAATTTCACAGTCGTTCATCAACTTCAGTAGGATTCTCGAGGAGAGATAAAGAGAAATAACATTCGAGCTCGAGACCTTAGGCTACATCTGTAGCGAGTGTGGGTAGTGTCAGAAATAACAAACCTGAATGTCAGAAATGTAGTAGATGACACTTTGGAAAATATAGATTGAAAGATGGATCATGCTTCAAATGCGGTTCTTATGATCATTTTCTTAAAGGCTGCCTTAAAAGGTCTGATAAAGAGAAGGTTGAGAATACTCATTCGAGTAATATAGTTGTGAGAGGGAGACCACCTTGAAATACTAGAAATACAGGTAACAGTCGAAGTGGAATGAAATATTCTATGGTTAGATCTGAGGTAGGAGCACCAGATAGGGCTTATGCAATTCGTGCTCGAGAGGAAGCTTCAACACCTAATGTGATCACTAGTACATTTTCTATATTTGATACTAATGTTAATGCTTTGATTGACCCGGGGTCAAGGAACCTATATGTATGCACAACTTTAGTTTCAGATAAGGAAATACCTTTTGAGTATATAAAATTTGTGGTTAAAGTAACGAATCCTTTAGGTCAGTATGTATTAGTTGATAAAGGAAATCAACTTTTTGGCTGATTTGATGTTGTTACCCTTTAATGAGTTTGATATGATTCTGGGTATGGGCTGGTTAACTGTAACACCCCAAACCCGGCCCAGACGTTATGGCCGAATCTGACGTGCCATATTGAAGTTAAAAACCCCTGTTTCGTTTTAGTGCGTTAAAAGCTGACTTTTGTTAAGCTAACAAAGTGAATGGAAGCTGGGCACCAGGTAGGAATCCGTAACAGAGGAGGTGAGCCATGAAGGCTGCTTAAGTACCAAGCTCTTCGAATGGATCCAATCCTAGACATGCCCACAACCATTGCCACACTTGGTTATATCGATTTGAAATTTATTTAAGTGGATATCTTTGAGAAATCAGATAATCGTAATGTTGTGTTGTTTGGAAAACAAGTGTCATTTTGAAAATGCGTCCTAATTCTCGCCCATTTATTATCAACCAGTTTAAAGTTATTAAAAATAAAATAATCCCAGAAAAGAAAGAAAATAAAGTTAAAATGGCCTTATTACAACCAAAAATAATTAATAAATAAAGCAAACTTTAATGAAAACCAAACACTTATTCAAAACCCCAAAAGCGATCACCGTCACCACTCTGAATCCCCTCCGGCTCTAAGTCCCCAAATCAAGGCTCACTTGCAAGGTTAAGGAAAGGGGGTGAGTTTGGGAAATCAATGTGTAACAATCCCCTTTCAGAGCCCAAAGCAATATCAGCCTGCTGGGCCTAAGCCCAACTTCAATCTCAGCATATATTGGGCCGAAGCCTTTTCATATTTCATATTACTGGGCCAAAGCCTTTACTGTAAACGGTACGGCCCATAGGCCCATTTCAATATCATATGTAATACCAATGAATGTATGCAAGCCCATTTGGGGAGACTACTCAACCCACCATCCGCTACTCTCCACCCGTACCAACCAACACACCATGTGGGGAATAACTCAACCCACCCAACCAATATACCACTGGTAGCATAGCTACTTTATCATATATCTGGAGGCCTAGCCTCTTTAATAACTGGGGCAAAGCCCTTTTCGGTAAACTGGGGCAAAGCCCTTTTCAATAAACTGGGGCATAAGCCCTTTTTCAATAAACTAGGGCATAAGCCCTTTTGTACTTCCTCCATCCATATAAAAACCCAACCCAATGCATTTATGAATACATCATGTGCATATCATACATATCATGTGCATATCATATCAATCATGTATATCAAAATCCCATGTATCAAATTATAAGTAAACCCTAGGGGTATAACGGTCATTTTTACCTAGGGGCAAAATAGTCATTTTCATAATATAAGGGTAATTTCATAATTTTACCAAATATTAGGGTTTTCCATGTTCATTATTAGTTACTAACCATTCATATGTTTTAAACAGCGATTCTGGCCCATTTTTCGTGATACCGAGTTATTGGGCCAGAAACCCCTAATGGGCCCTACATAGCCGATTTAGTCATCTAGGCCCATTTAGCCTATTTTCCATAATGGTGTTACCAGTCTTAATGCACAATTTAACAGGTTTTCATTTCCTACCAATTTTACCCAAATGGGCCCGAAAGCCCATTGGGCCCCACTTCAGCCCCTCGAGGCCCAACTTACCGTAATGCCAAAAATCATGCCCTTACCTTTTCCAACGTTCCCGATCATCAACCTAGTGAATCTAACTAACCAATGAGTGTTCGCTTGCTCACAAGTCCTCAAAATGCCAGAATTTCGGCATTTCGGCATTTATCGTTTCAAGCTATGAAAAAGGGTTCGTTACATACCTGTTTTGCGATATTCCTCGACGAGATCTCTTACACGATTTCTCCTATAATCAACTGTTAATAGATCAGCTGGCAATAATAGAACCAAATCGAGAACCATCTATTAACAATACTTACATATTCGGCCACCCTCCAAAATGGCCTTAGAATCCATACCTTTGCCGAAGTTGATGACTAGATCTAGTCACTCCGATGATCCCAGGTAATCCAAGTCGACACTATGCATTGCAGCTCCTCCACTATACAAACCATAAAAAGATTAAAAGAAGAACCCAATAAGGCCTATACCCACATTCGGCCACCTCCCTAACCTATAGGGGTTTCGGCTTTTCTTAACCTTCATAATACTGAATTGATTAAGGCCACAAGCACTTACCAAGGTTCACCTACCCAAACGATTCCAATCCCGTGCTAACTCTGATTCAACGCAGTCCTAGCTCCAAAACACTAGCAGAAATCGCACCACAAGGATCCTAAGAATCAGCCACCAAGTCACCCAAGGGTGCTGTGCTTTCAGCTTTTGGGTCACTGAAGAAAAAGTGGTTATGGACCAAAAAGGGTGTTGACAAAAGAGTTGAAAGGATTTTGAAATAAAAAGAATCGGCTATAAAGAAAAAGAACAAGTGTATACCTTTATAGATAAATCGACTTCCCTTGACTCCTTCGGGATTTGGCTTGTTATTATTCGATTAGCAATGAAAAGAATGATAGGTTCGACTTTTACTATGAATGAAAGAGAGGAAGAATGAGAGGAAAAGAGTTTGTGGAAGAAATAATGGAAGAGAAATGAGAGGGATTTGCTTAAGAACAATCGGCACAAGTGAAAAGAAAGAAAAAAGAGAAAAATGCCACCCTAAAACCCCAATAGTCAAATTTGCTCTAAACCTTCCCCTTGACTGGCCACCACTTTTCCCATTTCAAATCTCCTAAAACCTCTCCTAGATACGCTCCCCCTTATCTCTCCATCATCCTTAAAATCTCTCCCCTTATCACTTCTTAATCTATGCACTTGATTAATTCAAACTCCTCCAACAGAATCCACTTGGGTTCCAACGCCTACCCTTCTTGCACATAAAAATAAATAACCTTATTTGCCAACACAGGGAATTGAACCTAGGTCTTCCTCTATGCTCCACACGCAACCTTTTTAGGAGCTTAGTGGCATCACCCTTGCCACTTTACCAAAGCTCTTTTTGTGATACATTTTACCCACAACTTTACATAAGGTCATCTAGCCAGTACCTCTAACTCTTAAGTCCTAAATTCAAAAATTCTACCGGGTTTTGGCCAACACATGGGCCTTCCATAAGCCCATTTATATACTCAAATTATGAATTTCACAACCACATACCAAATTTTTAAAAACTTTACTAAAATATCGAGAATCGCGAAAAACCCAAAAATCAGGATGTTACATTAACTCTGCATGATGTTGTTGTGAACTGTAGATGAAGCATATTCTGTCGAAATGTCAAAACAGTGATAGAATCCAAGTTGAATCAAATAAATAGAATGGTACATCTAATGTTATCTCAACTATAACAACACATAAATATCTTAGAAAGGGCTGTGAAGAATATTTAGCTTACAAATCTGATTCCAAGGTTTTAGAATCGAACTTAGAGTCGGTTCTGACTGTATGTGAGTTTTTAGGTGTGTTTCCAGAGAATTACTATGGTTATTGCTGGTCTGAGAGGTTGAGTTTGCTATTAAGTTAGTTGCAGAGACATCTCTAATATCGATAGCTCCATATAGAATGGCACCTACAGAGTTGAAATATTAAAAGCACCAGTTGCAAGAGTTGACAGATAGGGGCTTTTTTGGATCAATTTTTCTCCTTATGGTGCTCCTATTTTGTTTGTTAAGAAAAAGGACTATTCAATGCGGGTTTGTATTAATTATCGACATCTCAATAATGTTACGATTAAAAATAATATCCTTTGCTACGTATTGATGATTTGTTTGATCAGTTGAAAGGTGCGACAGTGTTTTCAAAGATCGATCTTTGTTCTGGATATTATCAGTTAAGGGTTAAAGATTTGGATGTGCTGAAGAATTCTTTAAGAACCAGGTATGGACATTATGAATTTCTTGTTTTTCCATGTGTTTATGGATTTGATGAACATAATATTTTCGCCGTTTTTAGACAAAATTATGGTTGTGTTCATTAATGATATTATGATTTATTCTCGAAATGAAACAGAGCATGCTCAACATTTAAGAATTTTTTTACGGACTTTGCATGAAAAACAATTGTTTGCTAAGTTTAGCAAATGTGAGTTCTGGCTTTGTAAAGTTGGGTTTTTCGGACACTTGGTATCAGTTGACGGTATCAGGGTTGACGCAAATAAAATATCAGCTATAGTGGACTAGAAGCCTTCGAGAAATGTTTTAGAAGTTAGAAATTTTCTAGTTTTAGCCAGATATTATTAGAGATCTGTTAGAGGATTTTTGATGATTGCCATGTCATTGACAAAACTGCTTCAAAAAGACGTCAAGTTTGAGTGGTCTGGAAAGTGTCAGCAAAGCTTTGATCAGTTGAAAACATTATTGACCGAAGCCCCTGTGTTGGTTCAGCCAGAGTGTGGTAAGGAATTCGTGATATATAGTGATGCTTCATTGAATGGTTTAGGTTGTGTTTTGATGCAAGAAGGCAAAGTGGTAGTGTATGCTTCTCAACAGTTGAAACCACATGAAAAGAATTATCCGACTCATGATTAGAGCTTGCAGCTATTGTATTTGCTTTAAAGATTTGGCGATACCATTTGTATGGAGAAAAATGTCATATCTTTATGGATCATAAAAGTCTGAAGTATTTGATGTCAAAGAAAGATCTGAACTTGAGACAGTGTAGATCGCTTGAATTGCTGAAAGATTATGATTTGATCATCGATTATCATTCAGGAAAAGCTAATATTTTTGCTGATGCTTTAAGTAGAAAATCTTTGTTTGTTTTGCGACTTTGAACACATGGTTGGCGTTGATTGATGATGATTTTATTTTAGCTGAATTAAAAGCTAGACTGATGTTTTTACAACATATTTGTGATGCTCAGAAAAGCGACGCCAAATTGGTAGCAAAACGGAAACAGATTGAGTCAACATCTGATTTGGACTTTCATGTTGGTTTAGACAGTAGTTTGTATTTCAGAAATAGGATTTACGTTTCGATTAATTCTGATGTCATTCAAAAGATTTTGTAGGAAGCTCACAGTAGTAGCTTATCGATACATCCTGGTGGCAATAAAATTTAAGGTGATTTAAAATAGGTGTACTGGTGGCCAGGTCTGAAAGAGGGATTTCAGGGTTTGTATCAAAAAGTTTAATTTGTTAGCAAGTTAAAGCCAAGCATTAGGTACCTTCTAGTTTATTACAACCTTCGATGATTCTAGAGTGGAAATGGGAACGTGTTACAATGGACTTTGTATCGAGATTGCCTTTATCTCCAAGGAAGAAAGATGATGTATAGGTCATTGTAGATTGTTTGATGAAATCTGCACATTTCATTCTAGTGCATACGAATTTTTCACTTGAAAAGTTGACAAAATTGTATGTTTTTGAGATTGTCAGATTGCACGATACGTCAGTATCTATTATCTTTAATAGAGATCCACGATTTACTTCTAGATTCTAGAGTAAACTACATGAAGCTTTGGGTAGTCGGTTGTATTTCAATACAACATTTCATCCATAGATCGATGGTCAGTCTGAACGAGTAATTCAGGTACTTGAAGATATGCTCTGATGTTGTGTTTTAGAGTTTGAAGGTAACTAAGAGAAATTTCTTCCATTGGTTGAATTTTCATATATAACAGTTATCAGGAAAGCATTAAAATTACGAAGCTTTGTATGGTCGAAAATTTCTAGCTCCCTTATACTGGACTGAGTTGAGTGAGAAAAATTTATTCGATGTTGATTTGATTAGAGAAACCAAAGAAAAGGTCAAAGTGATATGTAACAGTTTGAAGGCTACTTTTGATAGTTAGAAATCTTACGCGGATTTGAAAAAGAAAGATATTGAATTTCAAGTCGGGGAAAATGTATTTCTAAAAGTATCACCTTGGAGTAAAGTTCACTGGTTTGGCCGAAAAGGGAAACTCAGTCTGCGATTCATAGGGCTGTATGAAATCATCGAGAGGATTGGACCAGTGGCTTATTGGTTAGCTTTGCCATCAGAGTTAGAGATAATTCATAATGTGTTTCATGTGTCGATGTTACAATGGTATCGACCAGACCCTTCACATGTGATTTCACCAATAGATGTTGAGATTCAGCTAGATATGATGTACAGTAAAAGACCAATCAGAACTTTGGCTCAAGAATTTAGAGAATTTAGATATAAAAGTATAGCTTTAGTTAAAGTTGTAACACCCCAATCACAGCCTAGACGTTATGGCTGAATCTGGAAATGTTACGTAAAATAGTTATAAATCTGACTTCTGCTTTTTGAAAAACATTGTGAACCTTTACTGATAAAAAGTTCCTTTTAGTTGAAAACATTTGTCATTCTTAATAGTTAAAACCGTTAATTGATTACATTTTCTAAATAAATCGAATAAGTTGCAGCGGAAATTCTTAAGATGTTATATTTTGAAAAATCAAGTTTGTTTTCTAAAAAAAAGTTGATCGTAGAAACATAACCATTTTTTGAAAAATTGTTTTATCGAATGTCATGCCAACTCAAAATAAAAGTCCAAACCCAAAAATAATCCCAAGAGTCCAGATAGTTCAAAATTTACAAAACACTCAAACAAGAAATTTTAAATAAATTTAATTTAAGAAAAATTAAGTTCAAGGAGGAATGAACACAATCGACCTCCCACTGCATCGACTGACCTAAGTCTGAGGGATACCTAAAAGTGACAGACAAACATAAAGTGAGTTTTTAAAAAAAAAAAATCTTAGTGTGTAACTCATATGTAAATAGAAATTCAGATTTAATCACATGGGAGAATAGTTACAGACATAAATCTCATACAGAATCAGAATCATAACAGAATAGTACAAATGCAGTTATGTATAATCCTACCCCTATCCTCTACACACCAGCTCTTACCATCCTAACACACTACGTGTGGTATAAAACACCCACCCAACCCTACACACTGCATAATGTTCATACGACATTTGTTAGAATAATTGCAATAGTGCTACCAATATAATAGCGAGGTATCACCTCACACGGAACACTTCTTCCACATAATACATGTCCCACCCCATAATCAAATATAAACAAAAACATCAGATACTCGAATACATAACATACATGCTCATTTAAGAGATGTAGAACATGCATTATTCATAGCTGATCATACATATTAAATGTTATTTACATCAGATTTCATACTAACAGATTAAAAGACTTCATACTTTATACCTTATATAACCACATACCGACCTCACAAAGGCCTACAGTTGATCGGGACGATATGTATGACCTTAGGAAAAAATCTTAAAATTTAGGCCCACACGCCCATGTGGCCCACACGGCCTAAAATGCTACACTTGTGTGGCCCACATAGCCCAAAATACTACGCCCATGTAGCCTATACGACCCAAAATGCTATGCTCGTATGGCCCACATAGCCAAATTACCTTGCCCGTTAGCCCATATGGCTTGGCATATGACCCAGACGTGCCCGTGGCCCACATGGCCCAAAATGGCCTAGACTGTATGTCTCACATGGCCAACCACACAGCTTGGCACATGACCGTGTGACGTTGACAGGCCCCAATTTCAGCTTTTGCTATTCGCTATTTTTTGAGTTTTTTATTACATATCTGATTTGATTTTGTTACAACAGTACCCACGGAGTAAATAGTACTTAAAAATCAACAATACATCATCCAAAATCAATCCCAATTCCTCAATTTTTATTGAGTAACCACTTGACTACAATGCAACCATAAGCAATTTCAACAAAAAGATTGCACTCGTAACTATTCAACTACTTACCCACGTCCACAGCAGCCCCTAAACCACTATTCATAATAGGAGAATCTCAGATTTCTTGAATATCATCTAGCAATGATAATACATGGAGTCAACTTATACTTTAAAGAGACTACTAAAATATTAACAAAAAATCCTACCAAAACCAAAAAAAACCTTTACTTACAAACACTTAGAGAATTACCGTTGTAAAAGAGAGAAGAACTGAGCACCACCAACATAGAATGCAACACCCAAGCACCAAGAATCGATTGAACAAAGTACCAAAAGGGCAAAAAAAAGCAAAAATCAAAGAAAGGGAAGAAAAGGACGAAATAGAATCTAGGGATTCTTTTTTTTTATTTACTGAGAGTGACGTAGGAATAATTGAAGGAAAGAAAACATCAAAAAGGGGAAGGAAAATCTTTTTATTATTTTAGATAAAACCAAAAAAAAAACAAACTATTACTACTATCCCAACTATCCATTACCCTATTATTACCTAACATATTCTTCTCTTTTTTCAAAAACAATTCAATTCCTAATTAAACTCTACCAGCCAACTACTCATAGAATCCTTAGCAAAAAAAAAAAAACCCAAGGAGACTCGAACCAAAGACCCTAAACACATTAGCAAGACCCTCAGCCACTTCAGTAGATACTTATCACATGATACAATTTTACAAATCACAATTAAAACTTTGGGGTGCTACAAAAGGTCTCTAACAATGTCATGGAATCGAAGAAGCTACCTGGGAATCGGAGGAAGCAATACCCAAACCTATTTTCAGGTAAGATTTTCAGGGATGAAAATTCTTTTAGGGTGGAGAGTTGTAACAACCCATTTTTAGTGGATTCGGGACTACAATTTCAATGAGTAAGTTATTATTTATTATTATTTTAATATCTTCGGGATTATATAAAGGTCGTATTAAAATTTCGTTAAGAAAATTTAACGTTTACTTAGTTAATTAAGTGAAAATGACTAGATCATAAAAAGCTTAAAAGTTGAGTTCTATTTGCTAAAAGGGTCCAATAGCTATGGAATTTTAAACTAAAGGACTTGAATGGTAAATATACCATTTAATAAATTAGTGGACATGCATGGATAGGTTTTAATGAAATTTTAGTGATTTTAAAAGGTTAATATGGTAATTTAGTAAATAAAAGAAAAAAAGTAAATAAAACATAAAAAAAGATGATATCTTAAAACCCTAAAAGTAGCCATTAGAGAAGAGATATTGTTTGGCCAATTTAGTTTCCTTGCATGTAAGTGATTCCGAGTCACGTTTTTAATGATTTTTATGTTTTTAAGTTTGTTGTAGCTTAATCTAGCTAGCTCGTGGGTTAATTTGCAAAACTGTTAAAAGTTAAAGGTTATGATATGGATGTTTTTGAGTAGGTTTTTCTGATTAATAATAGATTATGAATATTTGTTGAAAAATAAACGAGTTTTGTTAAGCGGTTTTTGATGAATTTTAGAGTTAGAGACTAATTTGTTAAAGGTATAAATTCTAGGGTTTTAGTGTGAAATGATGGTAAATATGGGTTGCTTCAAGGTCTCTTGCATATTTTATTAACATGGATTTAGATTAAAATGGTTAGATTTTAAGTTATAAGCTTAAGGACTAAATTGTGAAAATGTTAAATGTTTGGGGCAATTTGGTAATTTTACATAAATATGAAATGTGGATTAAATTGAATACTAGAAATATTTAATTGATTGAAATTACCTATTTAGATCAAGATAAACCACGTTCGGACTTAGATCGAGGAAAAGCTAAAGCTTCGGATTAGTTCGACCTAACTTGTATACCCCTAGTCATTGAGGTAAGTTCGTATGAACGATTATCGTGTTAATGTTACTTATATTAAATGTTTACTATAATACGTTTAGTGTAAATGATCGACATATAAATTTATCAATGCTATGAAGAATTAACGGATATTGAGTCCCAGTTGAACCTTAGGAATTCTTAAGATACAAATGATATGTCATTAGGGATTTCATGTTTCGGGTGCTGGTCTTGAATGTCCTATCGATGGCTGAGGTCCTGTATTTGTTATAGATTCTCCACAGGTCGTTTAAGTAGTATCATGTAGCTTTTATTTCGACCCACAGCTCGTGTGAGCAGGCCCATTTCACAACTCTTGTGAGCATTGATGTAAAGGAAATGTTATGGCTATGTAACAACCCATTTTCAGTGAAATCGGAGCAGTGGTTTCGGGACCACAAATCCGAGCCGAAAAAAATTTATTTTAATATTATTGCATGATTTGCATTATGATAGAAATGTCATATGAAAATTTGGATAAGAAAAATTATCGATTATGTGCTTAATTACGGAAATGACCAAATTGCATAAAATGTAAAAGTTGAATTCTAGTAGCTAGAAGGATTAAATAGCTATGGAATTTAAAACTTGAGGTCCTTGTATGGTAATTATACCATTAAAGAAAATTTAGTAGATATTTTTGGTGAATCATCCATGGAAAAATTAAAAAAGGCTAAGACTAAATTGAAAATAGAAATAATTAAAAGATGATAAATAATTAATATGAAATAAAAATCATTTTATACCATCTTCTTCCCCAAATATTCCATGGAAACCCTAGGAAAGAGAAAACAAGCTTTCTTAGCATAATTGGGTAAGTATTCAAGTCCCGTTTTTAGTAATTTTTATATTTTTGAAACCGGGATAGTTTAATCTATTTATTTGGGGGATTAATTTGAAAATTTATCAAATTATAGAAGTTATGCCATGGATGAATATGCTGAAAATTTGAAATTTATGGTAGAAAATGAAAGGTTGTTGATAGATAAACAACTTTTACAAAGTGAATTTTTATGAAAACATGATTTAGGGACTAAATTGTAAAGTTGTGTAAATTGAAGAAAAATTATGAATTTTATAGAACATATGTGTTGTAAATTTTATATTTAAAATTTCGGCTAGGCTTAGAATAGGGAGTGAATTGCATGAATTTCATTTTTCGAGTCTAAGGACGAAATTGAAATTTATGAAAAGTTTAGGGGCAAAATGGTAATTTTACCTAGGATGTGAATTGAGTACAATAGAATGTGAAATATGAGAAATTGATGATTAAATTCATTTATATAGATCTGGATAACACAAATTCAAAGCTAGATCGAGGAACAATGAAAGTCTCAGATTAGTAGATTTTCTTAAATGAACTATTATTGACGTAAGTTCGTGTAGCTTAATTGAGCATGTAAATATGTTTGAAATTAAATGTTGTATTTGGATTGAATGTAGAATATGTTTATGTGAATATTATAAATGTATGAAATGATCATATGTTTGGAAATGTTAGAAAAAGGGTTAATTTCTGTTTGAATATTGAATTTCGATGGATATATGTTATTTCCCATATTAATGAGTTCCTGCATTTGTTGTGGACGGGATTTAGACCGAACGAGTGATCCTATTAAATTCATTACAGACAGGATTTAGCTCGGACGAGTAATCCTATTGTAGCCCTCTCGAGTATTTTGTGAAATAGTTCCTGCGAGCATCCTGATTTGTAGTGATTTTGCATTTGTTGCACATTACCGCAGCTCTTTGTGAGTGTCCTGACATACGATCGGTTGTGATCCTACATATAATGCGGACACAAATGCAGCTTTTCATCAGCGTCCTATTAAGCTCGCTTGAACTCCTTGTTACTTCATTCAGTGCTTCCTGATAGTATCTCTTCGAAGATATTTGATAAGCTTTATGAGCCCCTTGAGTAGAACTCTTATGAGTTTTCTAATAGCTTGGATAAGTGTCCTGTTACATGATTTCATGGCTCGGTTGAGTATGCTAACATATGGCTCGAGAGTATGCTCCTTGAATAAGAATTGGCAGTTTATCCATCGACATTTCAATAATTCAACGGACAACACTATTAACATGAGAAAAATGATGAGATAAATAGAAATATGCCTTGAATATTTTTGAATTATTTGATAAAGGATTATATGACGAGCTCATCTATGTTTATTTAACATTTACATGTACAATATGATTAACTTGCTTGATTGAGTATATGTGTTTAGGTAAATTTGTCAAAATGATGAAAGCATGTTAATTGTATGCTTAGTGTTGTTAAATGTGATTGGTAAGTTACAATTCATGTTATACGAACTTACTAAGCATATAATGCTTACTAGGTTTTATTTTCTCTATTTTATAGTGCTCGGAAGCTCGCGAAGGTTGCAGATCGTTTGGAGCATCATCACACTATCCACTAGCTTGTTTGGTATAAATAGTAATCTCATTTGGGTATAATGGCATGTATAGATAACTTGGCCATTATTGGTATATGAATGTGGTTTATAAATTAGCCATTTGTATGGCTAATAATATTTTGTTTTGATATACTAAAAAGGTTATATTATGGCATATGTCTATGTGTCAAGTATTCGAATATGATAGATATATTATGCTTAACATATAAATTAAACATGGTAAGATTATAATCATGAATGCATATGATAAAATATTATATTAAATGTTAGAATTGACTTGGATTAAATGCTTGAATTGGCTGGTAAATACTTGTAAGTTTTGATGTAGGTTATTGGTAACATTTGGGTGAGAAATAAAACTAGGAAATGGCTTTATTTTGTCCACACGGGCAGACACACTAGCGTGTGTCATGACCGTGTGTGACACATGGCCTGGTACATGGGCGTGTGGTTAGGCCATGTGTCCCTGAATCATAAAATTTAGAAACAGAATACTCAGAATTGAGCACACAGGTAGAGACACAAGTGTGTGTCTCAGCTGTGTATGCTACACGGCCTATAACATAGGCGTGTGTGAACCCTGCACCTAATTTTTGAAAATTAAATTGATCACACGGCCTACTCACATAGGCATGTGGCTGGCCGTGTGAAACAAGTCAGAGAGTTACACGGGGTCGAACACGACCTGCAGCATGGGCATGTCTTAGGGTCACATGGGTGTGTCCCTAAACCACACGGGCGTGTGAGCTTTGCACTTAAGAAAATTTTAGAAATCTTGCAAAAAATTCTGAGTTCCTGAACTAGTCCCGACTCAATTCTAATACTCATATTGGGCCTCGAGGGTTCATTTAAGGGACGATATGAATAATCTCGAAAAATGAATAATAAATGACATGGATTATTTGTAAATATTCTATAAACTTCAGTAATACTTCGTAACCCTATTCCGGCAACGGATACGAGTTAGGGGTGTTACAGGTTATATGTAAAGGCACACTTCGTGTGAGCTTTCCTGTGTATTTGAAGTAATTCTAGATAGTTCAACGAGTAAGAAAAAGCTTATGGCGTTGGTGTTGAATTGTATTTATTCTATGTATTGTAATATTGAAATGGTAAGTTATGTTTTGGTTTATACGAGCTTGCTAAGCATTCGTTGCTTATGTAGTTTCTTTCTTATGTTTTATAGATTATTGGAAGCTTATTTGGTTGGAAGCTTATTGGAGACCTATCGCACTATCCAGCAATCAATTCTAGATAGTTCAACGAGTAAGAAAAAGCTTATGGCGTTGGTGTTGAATTGTATTTATTCTATGTATTGTAATATTGAAATGGTAAGTTATGTTTTGGTTTATACGAGCTTACTAAGCATTCGTTGCTTATGTAGTTTCTTTCTTATGTTTTATAGATTATTGGAAGCTTATTTGGTTGGAAGCTTTTTGGAGACCTATCGCACTATCCAGCAATCAATTCGGTAGTTTTTGAGAATTTTGGTGTATAGGATGTTATGTAATGATGATTGGTATGTTTTGCTTTGATGATTATGTTTGGTTGATGAATGTGTAATGCTTGTTAAGATATGTCATTGTGGTCACTTGATAAGGCTTGTAAATAAGACTCTTATGGTATGTTTTGAATAGTTAGGAAATGGTTATATGTGGTATGTTTAGTACCTATATAGACTAGGTTTGAATGCATGAAATGTAGCTTATGGATGTGTTTAGATAAGTGTATGCTTGGATGTAAATTGTGGTGCCTTTGAATGACATATTGGTTAGTTGAATTAGGGTCTTGAAAATGGCATTTTGACGTGTGTTTTGGTGATGTTTAGGTTCCTTTAAAGTGTGCATAGATGGGTTGAAAAGCTATGCATGGAATGGTTTTGAGATGGCTTGATTTGAGGTAAATTTTGGGTTCCCACAGCTTGAGACACAGGCATGTGAGGCACACGGCTTGATGACATGGCCGTGTGTCATCTGAGGATTTCTTAGGGTTTAAGTCAATGAGTTACATGGCCTAGCACATGGCCTGGCACATAGGCGTGTGACACGTTTGTGTGACCCTACTCAGAAAGTTACACAGGGGAGGACACATGCTGGGACATGACCGTGTGTCCTCATTTTGAAAGTTACATGGCCTAGGGCCATGTCACATGGCCGTGTGACCCCTATTTCACAATTTTTGCATCTTTTTCATAAACCTTCTAATTTGTTTCAAATTAGTTCTGAATTGCTTCTAAGCTATTTTTAGGGCCTCAAAGGCTCGAAATGGGGACAAAGTGCACGTGATTGGATAGATTATGATATGATTAGTTTATTTGAATGTTATGATGTTTAAATGTTACGATTGTACAGTAATGCTCTATAACCCTAATTCAGCCACAAAGACGAGTTAAGGGTGTTACATGACTCCAATAGAAAATAAACACCATAAATGAGGAATAAATGTATGTGTATATTTTGAAAAACTAAGAAACAAAGGTTTAAAGAATTATGAGGGAAAGTAATCCTCGTATAAACTTTTCATAAGCTATTTCCTAATGAATCATTAAAAGGCAAGTTGAGCCCCACAATTCGATTTATTTAAAGGAATTGATTAATGACACTAGAATGCGACTTAACTAAATCTTATGTGACATGCAATAGCTCGATTTTCAGTGGTGTCGAAAATAACAATTTCAGAACCCCATTTTAGATGTTTGAGTCTGTAAATATTGTTATTTAATATTTACGAGGTTAGTATAAAAGTCTATTAAAGTTTGGTCCTTTAATTTTATCAAATTGATAGTTAATTATGGTACAATGACTAAATTGTAAAAGTTCACAACTATAGATTTATAATTAACCAAAGGCTTAAAGACTTATTTATGGATTAAATAAGGGTCTAATATGGAAAATAAGCCATTTTAGATGTTAGTAGATGGTTTGGTAGGATTAATTGATAAAATAGTATTAAAATTTCATTTTAAAGTATAATAAAAAAATGAATAAAACATAAAATGAAATGATGGTTGGCCATTTTCACTTTCTTCTCCACCGTTTGAAACAAAAGAGAACCAAGAAGCCATTATTTTAGCTTCATGATATTCGACCCTTGCATGGTAAGTCAATTAAAGTCAGCTTCTCATAAATTTTATAAATTAGAGATCATATGAACTTGATTTAGCTAACTCGTGTATCAAATTGCAAAACTGTTAAAGTTTCTAAAAGTTTCCATTGATGAATTGTTGAAGCTTTTGGTGTTAAATTGTTAGATTTTAAGCTTAGAAGTGAAAAAGGACTAGTTTGTAAAGTTTAATTGTTAATTTTTGAACATAGGGGCTAAAGTGCATAAATTTTGAAATTGATTTAAATTTCTATAATTATAGATAATAGAGGGCTATATAAGGATGAAATTGAGATCGGTTTCGAAATCGAGGCTTAAATTTGACAAATATTGCAATTTCGATTTTAGGGACTAAGTTGAATAAAATGCAAAACTTTAGGGAATATTTAAAAATGAAATTTGAATCGACATATGCATATAATAGAATGTTGTGAGGTAATTGGAATTGATAAATCGAAATGAATTATCGTATAGATTGAGATTTGAATTAATCAGAGAATAATTGAGGAAAAGGCAAAATTGCGGATTAGTCGTCGACGTTTCATTTGTCGCTATTTTTGCTATGTAAGTTCGTATAGAGCTTACTATGTTATTTATGTTATGTGTGAATTATATTAAAATGTCTATTAGTTTATATTAATTGTAATTTGACGGTTTTAACATCTAAAGAACTAAATTGTAAAGTATGAGAAATATAATATTACAAGTGAATACAATATATGAAATGGATGTGAAATGTTTATATGATTGAATGGTATAGGTATATGATGATGTTACGATATTGAAATGATACAAAAATAGTAACAGTGCCCATGTGAACTTAGTAAACGATTAGGGTACGAATGACATGCCATTAGGGTTCAAACAGAAAAAGGAAATGGTTCAATTGAAAAAAAAGAAAAAGAAATTTGTTGTTTGATCAAGGATTAATACGATGGCTTGAGATCCAACATTTGTTCCAGGTTCTCTAAAGCTAGTGTTAGCAGCATTGGACTAAGCTCGAATGAGCAACCATGGTCTGAAGCTAGTGTTAGCAACCCAATTATGACAGCTTGTGTGAGAAAATTAGTCCCGTGTATCTGAGTTCAATTTTCCATAGTTATCTGGGCGAAAAAGGTAATTTAATGGAAATGAAATAGTTGAAAAGAATTAATATGAATTCAATAGAAATGTTTGCAAAATGAGCAAGGTTGAATGGCATGGTATATAATGACATGGTTAAACATATATATGAATTGATTTGTAACCTCCCCAACACGGCCTAGGTGATAGACCTAAATTTCGAAGATTACAATAGTCACCGAAATGACCCAGTACTATTGGAGTTTTGAAAACAAATCATTTTGAAACATTTGATTATTTTTGAAGTAAACTTAGTTAATTACCAAATTATTTACTAGTCAAAATTTTAATTATAGTTTAGCAGTGGGAAAGTGATATTTACTTATGTTCTTAATAAAAATCGGGGTTCATGCATAACTACTTATTAATCATATTTAAGTATTCTAAAATTTAAATTAAATGTCATGCAATATAAAGACAAAACCAAAATCCTAAGTTTCACGACGCAATTCAAAATAAAATATTACAGTCCTCGATTAGTAAAATAAATCAAATAATGAGCGTAGAATAAATGT
Organism: Gossypium hirsutum; assembly: GCF_007990345.1. Classification (NCBI taxonomy): domain Eukaryota; kingdom Viridiplantae; phylum Streptophyta; class Magnoliopsida; order Malvales; family Malvaceae; genus Gossypium; species Gossypium hirsutum. The sequence continues at coordinate 35,130,579 of NC_053425.1, read as the reverse complement.
ATAATTTAAAACCGATCCGAGACCCTTCAGATGTTGCGTTTGTGTCTTAACTTGGTGGGTTATCTGTAAGGATGAAAATTAAAGGGGGAGTGAGCTATGACGCTCAATGTGAGTTCCATCATAAGAAGATCAACACAAATCAATAAACCAAGCAAAAAATAACAATAGTCAGTACAAAAAATCATATAGTATAGCAGTAACTGACAGTTTATTCGACTATGCTTATGAGTGTCATTGTAATGCATTTTTTGTTTAACAGTAAAGAAAAGATCCTACCCCACCTCTACACTCCACAGTAAGTGTTCCTTAGAACTCTTATATCCCAGATACTCTAGTTCATGGATGAACCACCAGTGTTGTAGGTTAATATGCAGCAGTAGTTGTGAATACACAACGAGTTTGCAGATAAAAGCTGCTGGTAAAAATTGTGGATAAACCACTAGTGTTTGCAAGTTAATATGACGCCAGTAGTTGTAACACCCCTTACCCGTATCTAAGGCCGGAATAGGGTACGAGGCATTACCAGACTTAACCATACACATAGACGAAAATTGGGCCATAAAATTTCATTTAATTCAAAACTTTTCGAACACATGCATAGACTCATATTTAAAAAACATATAACGTGACATAAATGAGAACTTACACATCCATAATCATGCAATAACATGTCATTCACTTTAAACATATTTGCTTACCATGCTGTATATAATATATATTCTGACATTAACCAGAACTAGACATGCTAAATCTTATTCTCATTTTATACCATCATAATGAAATTATCAATTTGTCCATTACACATCCATATTCAAGGCAACATTACTCATTTCCATTTAATTCATGATCCACTGGCCTGCATTTAACTTACCTGATGTATTACCAATCATGCATAACAAACAAAGCTAACTATATCATCACATCAAAACATAGGACATGGCAGGATTAATTAAACTTATAGACCATAATGGATAAGGACCACATCTCATGATCATATACGATAACTCAATGCAGACTGATATGTATGGTCAAAGTCATAATAATAATACATATCACAAACCAACTTCCTATACATGTCACTCACTTGATATTTCTAATATTTAAATTAATTCTCCAAAAATGATAGTTTGATACTGTGATTTTGCCTCTGACGATCTCCAACCCCGAGCCGACCTGCCAATACTAAAGAAATGGAGAGGATGGATAAGCTTTACGCTTAGTAAGTTCATATGAAATTAATAAGCAATTACTAACATGCTTTTCAAGATAAAACACTATAATTGTACAATTACACATGTTCATATTAAGCTATTTTATCGAGTTATAGTTACTTAATCATTCATATCTGGAGCTAAAAAACTCCAAATTTAGTTTCATTAATTTTCCATGAAACTAGACTCATATACCTTTCTCCCATAAAATATCTAGAATTTTTGGTTTAGCCAATTAGTACAGTTTATTCATTAAAGTTTCCCCTGTTTCACTGTCCAATAGTTCTGACCTCTCTTCACTACAAATTATTTATCTCATATTTTGGGAGTCAGATGATGTTTTTGTCCATTCCTCCTGAAAGTAGAATCATTTAGGATTCTATTCATATAAATTATAACTCATAATTATTTTTTTACAATTTTTAACAATTTTTCCAAGTCAGAACAGGGGATCTCGAATTCATTCTGATACTGTCTAACAAAAATTAGAATATCACATAATATAGAACTCTTTTGCTCCCCCTGTTTCTTTTATATGAAAACAGACTCATTAATATTTAATTCATTAATTTTTTTGAAATTTTAATTCTACTTACACAATTTTTGGTGAATTTTCAAAGTCATGCAACTGCTGCTGTCCAGCACTATTTTACTACTAAAATTCACTCTTACATAATTTCACTTAATCCATTTTGTCTTATCGAAGTTCACTCAAATATCGAGCACATTGCTCATAATTGTCATAAACATATACCTGCACTTATTCATCATATAATCATGTTCACATGTATTATTACTTAATCGATTTTCCCGTTGAACTCTTCGGAATAATAACTGATACTCAGTTGCCTGCACATATTTTCACACTTGTAGACAAGGCTATCTGGTACGCATAGTAGCCTTCACTTAGTACTACACATGTGACCAATTATTCGGTACACGTAGTAGCCTGCACTTAGTACTACACACGTGATCAAAGTTATCGGGTATGCATAGTAGCCTGCACTTAGTACTACACATGTGACCAATTATCCGGTACACGTAGTAGCCTGCACTTAGTACTACACACGTGACCTCACAATAGATCATTCGTATCGTTTCTATTCCGAAGGCTCAACCGGGAAATTCCTCACTTTCCAACATGTTACAAATTTATTCATAGTCCTTTTTCAATTTGCAATTTACAACAAATAATCATTCTATAGGCAGCCAAATTTCATATGATAACAAAATATAATAAAATAAAAATAATCGATAAATTACTTACGTACAAACTTGTCGAAATCTCATCAGGTACAACCGTGTAGCAATTCATACAACCCATGTAATAGTAATTTAACATTCAATTCATGTAACAATAATTTGCCATTCAATTTCACATGACACAACAAGCATCACATTTTCCATATCATACACACCATCCATCAACTTCTCCTAAACATATTAAATCATACAATTTGTGCCATAACAATAGAAATTACAATTCAAAAGTATGGTATTGCATTATTATTAACACACGAACTTACCTCGTATACAAAAATGACCATTTTTACCATTTTGTCCACAACTTGGTATTTTGTCGATTTTAGCCTGAATTTCAATTTTCCTTGCTCTATCATTACAAATATAGCCAATTAGGACTCACATTATTCAAATTGACCCAAAAAATCATATTTTGGCAAAATTACAATTTTGCCCTAAACTTTGTCAAAATTACATTTTTGCCCCTAGGCTCATAAATTAAACTTCATCCTATTTTCTTATGTTTTATGACATGATGATAATTTTTCCCTTCTACAGCAACATCAAATTCGCACTCTAACATGTACTTGTGAACATCAGGTATTTTTACCGATTATGTCGTTTTACTCGTTTTCACGTAAAATCGCTTAGTAAAAGTTGTTTAACACAATTTCAAGATTAATATTCTACCATAAAACATCAAAATAAACACATTTCACCTATGGGTATTTTTCCAAATATAAACCCTAGGTTAAACTATTTCTAGAATAAGCTTAACTAAGTTACCGAGATTTCAAAAATGTAAAGAACTTTAAAAACGGGGCTAAGGAGCACTTACAATTGAGCTTGGGAGTTTGAAAAAACCTTAACCATGGCTGCTGTTGGTAGAAACGGTTGAATGCAGAAGATGATAGCTAATTTGGCTTATTTCCCTTTTTAATTCTTTTAATTATTAGTTTACCAAAATACCCCTAACTTAAAAATATTTTATTACACCCATTTCATGTCTATTTTGTCCAGCAATTAACCAATGGTCTAATTACCATTTAAGGACCCTCAATTTAAAATTTCATAACAATTGGACACTTCTAGTATGTAGAACTCAACTTTTGCACTTTTTACGATTTAGTCCTTTTGACTAAATTAAGTGCCCGAATGTCAATTTTCGAACAAAATTTTCACGAAATTATTCTGTAAAATCGTAGACCATAAAAATATAATAAAAACGAAATTTTCATCGTCGGATTTGTGGTCCCGAAACCACTGTTCCAACTAGTCCCAAAATCAACGTGTTACAGTAGTTGTGAATACATAATGGGTTTGTAGATAAAAGCTATCAGTAACTCATGGATAGATCACCAATGTTTGCAGATAAACTGCTACTACTTCCTCCTTTCAAAGTGTCTTGACTTTTGCAATGCAGTATGACATGCGAGCATAATACAATACAAAAATAATAGACATGTTTAACATGTATTTAGATCAATAGTAGTAGTCGACATGTTTGTCATGTATTTGGTATATCAATAAAGTAAACATGTTGTTCATGCAATCAATAATTCAGTGATATGAGTAGTAGTAACAATTAATCAATAATTTAATTATAGAATGCATGTATCCATCACATATCATACACATATAGTAATAATCTAATCAATAAAGTCATAGATTCCACATTATTCATAATATCAAGGACTTAATTGAAAGAAATAAAATACTAAAAATAGTTTAAGGATCATGCAGGGACTAATTTGAACTAATTACAAAAATTTTAGGCAAAACTGTGAAACAGGGCATATGCCTATATGGCCAGGTCGTGTGCAATGTCTTAAGCTGTATGGAAGGGTCACGTGACTGTGTGGCCAGGCTGTGTGAGAACTGGAGTATCCTAAGGTTTTAGGGAGGACATGGCTGTGAGAGGGGATGTATCGCCCACACGTCTATATGGCTTGTCGTGTGGCCCTATTCTGAGGCACGATTGACCCCGATTTGCTTGTAAAAGAGCATACATGTAACACCCCTTACTCAAGTCCGAGGCCAGGGCTGGGCACGAGGAATTACCATACTTAACCACGTGCATACAATCATTTCTGAGTCACCAAGACTTGTTCAAATTTAAAACTTTTTCTAACCTTGTTTAAACTCCTTAATGTGGGCCTACAAGGCCTCAAACTCTCATTAAAAACCATTCAGAACCAACTCGATTCCTTAAACCGTCTTAATAAAAATGACCCTTGAAACAGGGCACACGCCCGTGTGGAAGGGTAACACGCCTGTGTGTTCATTATAACATGGCCGTGCTGATGGCCCATGTGACACACACGGCTTAAGCCTCTAGGGACACGCCCGTGTCCTACGCCCGTGTGAATTAAATTATAAATTCGAACCAACAGGGGTTTTCACATGGCTTGACACACGTCCTTGTCCATGGCCCGTGTCCCTCACACGGCCATGACACGCTCGTGTCCAAGCCCGTGTCTAAAAATCTTGACATTCTGTTTCTGACATCAGCAATCCTAAGGGTTACATGACCAAAGCACAAGCTCGTGTGCTAGGCCGTGTCCTTCACACGGCTGAGACACACGGCTGTGTCTCTGCCTGTGTGTTTACTACCATGCATATTGACTTGAAATTTTTATGTGCAGGGGACACATGGCTGGACAACATGCCTATAGAGCTGGCCGTGTGTCTACCCGTGTGGAAAACATAGGGCTATTTACCAAGCCCTTTTCCATCATGAAACACAAAATAACAACATCCATCATGCTAAAGGTCATCATAATATGATTCCCCAATACACCAACCACATCTAAGGCCTTTACACATTTCATATTTACTAAAACAACCAACAAATTACCCATTCGTGAAATAACTTCTTGTATTCTTATAACAACTTTCAACTTTAACCATTTCCGTGGCCTTATACAAAATGAATCAAAATGTTAAAATAAGCCAACACATTTGGCCAGTTAACAATGACACAAAATTCTAAAGTCAGGGTCCTATACATACCATAATTAAAATAAATAGATCTAACTATACCAAGTGCTTCGATTGATAGTGTGATTGATGCCTCCGACATCCGTTGATCCATGAGCTAATTAGGCGATAAGAAAATGGAAAGAAATGGGGTAAGCATAAAGCTTAGTAAGTTGCATGGAAAAAAATATAATGACAACTTTACCAATCTTCATCATGCTCATGATACAAAAATAGGTATAAGCACAACTTACTCATCATTATCCAATACCATTCATATAGCATATACTAAGCTCACATCTCATACATTTCAAATAGGTACCTGTACCACTCACGACATGGTTATACTTTTCTTGTTTAACTTAAACTGTGACTCTCGCTTTTGAACCATTTGAAATACTATCAGATATTCACTAAGCCTCAAACACAAGGTATAATGCCGATGCCATGTCCCAGACATGGTAATAATGCCGATGCCATGTCCCAGACATGGTCTTACACTGGCTCATCCATCAAGTTGATGCCATGTCCCAGACATTGTCTTACACTAACTCTCACATATTCGTGCCGATGCCATGTCCCAGACATGGTCTTACACTGACACATTTTGTAGCCGATGCATGTTCCAGACATGTCTTACACTAGCTTACATCTCGAGGCTGATGCATGTTCCAGACATGTCTTACATTAGCTCTCGTCTCAATGCCGATGCCATGTCCCAAACATGGTCTTACACTGGCTCTCATAATGTGGCTGATGCATGTCCCAGATATGTCTTACACTAGCACACAAATGACCTGAGTGTCATGGCATGAATAACCGATTTATTTCCTAAGCTTCAACGGGAGTTCTACTATCTCAATATTCATCATACATAATTATTTCCACAAATAAGTGATTTATGCCATATCAAATTAAACACATATAATAACAATGTAGTTGTATTATTTGCATCCAACTTAACTCGGTATACAAAATGTAAGCCACTCGTTCGGCTTAGTCTACTCGCTTTGCTTTTCCCCGATCTAGGCCCAGATTTTGCAATTCTTGATCTATAATGATAAAAATTCACAAATTTAATCATTTTAATGATCTAGGTACTCAACAATTTATAATTGGGCAAAATGACCATTTTGCCCCTATACTTTTGCAAAATGACCATTTTACCCCTAATTCCGAAAATTGATTTTTATCGAATTTCTTCATATCTTAAGCCTAGATGAACCCTTTTTACTCTTATAGCAACCCAAAATTCCCATTATTTCTCACATTTACCATCTAATTTTTCAACTTTTGCAAAATGGTCCCTAGTTAGGGCTTCCATGAAAATTTCTTCACAAAAGTTATTTATTTCATAACCATAACTCATATTCTTCCATAAAATTTCAGAAATCAACATGTCTACTATCATGGAAAAACCCTATACTTTCAACCATTTTGAAAAATAGTCCCCTTGTGAGAAAGCTCATGCTATAAGGACCTCAAAAGTATAAAAATATTCAAGAAAATCCCCCAAAATCACTTACTTGCAAAGGTTTTAAGTTGCTAAAATTTTGAAGCTCCAAGAATTCTATAATGGCTGATATTTTCGATGGTGAAGAGAGGGAATTGATAAAGATGATAGCTAGTTTTAGGTTTATTATTATTTTATCTTTTTTGTCATTTAACATTTGACCATCCTTTAATTTAAGGCTCCATGTCTAGCCACTAATATAATATTGGTCTATTTGCTCAATAAAGACCTATAATTTAATGTTCCATGACTATTTGAAACTTTTAGCTATCTAAATAGTACTTTTGCACGTTATGCGATTTAGTCTTTTTTCACAATTAAGCTCACAAACGCTAAAATTACTTCACCAAATTTTTCATGCACTAACATAAACATGCTATAACACTAAAATAATAATAAAATACTTTCTCCATCTTCGGATTGGTGGTCTTGAAACCACTGTTCTGACTAAGCCCAAAATCGGGTTGTTACAATACACCTGTCTCCAGGGTCTCGTACATCTTTCCTTGCGCTTAAATCTGGTTCGAGGTATTAAACCAAGTACTTAAGAGGACATTTACACAAGAATTAATAATATCTTTTAAGATTTATCACGATTATTGTGGATTTTGGTAAGATTTGTAAAAGATCATTTAATCGACCTTAAAATTAGCATGGATAGAAATTCTACAGGAATTTGAGATTTAAACACTCGGATTGGAATGTTCTTATTGATGCTTTGGCAAAGACTAGGGTTGTATTTGATGGTAATTATGATTCCGGTGGAAAATTGATCAATGGAGAATGATTTAATTTTGAAAAGCAAAATTATCTAGTAGAAAGAAGGTATGAAATTTCAAGTAAAGAGGAGAATAGAAAACAAAAAGGAGAAGAAATAATAAAGATTGATAAAAGTCTTGTTAAGACTTGATGGGGGAAATTCTAGTTCAATTGGGAGAAGATGGGTTATATAGTTTAGGGTTTGGAGACCCTAGGGGCAATTTGGGTAATGAACCCATATTTTGTCAAAATTAAGAGGGAAAAAATTTAAAGGATCAGTGGTGGAGATAGGTGGCTCAAACTTGGGCAACTAAAGGGAAAAGATGAATGCTTAACCATTTGGGCTACTGCCTTCTCTTGTTGGGTTTTTACCCCATTTAATATTTATTTTAAGGGTGTTTTCATCCTAGTTTGCTAAAATGATAAAAAAAAGAAATGAGAGAGAAGTAGATAGAACCTAGGACCTCTAGGGAGTGCACCAGCTACTTAACAATTAGGCCTAGGTCATTACTTGGTCAATTAATTCAATAAACCCCCTATATTTTAGGGTGTGACATGATTACTATGACTTTTTTATGTTAATATACTAACATATTGGTTGTTATATGGAATTGTATATGAATGTATAAGGATGCTAAGGAAATGCCATGTTTTTTACCATTGTGTTTCAATTACTTAAATTATTGTAATATCAAGGTAAGTTAAAGTAATTTTCATGTGGGCTTACTACGCATTCAAATTACTTACCCGTTGCCTCTTATTTTCCTTGTATATTTCTAACTTGTGGAACGTGCTGACGAGATCGCCTCAAAGCTCACACTATCTAGTTATTGACTCAATTGCCTTTTATTCATTTTGAACTCGATTATGTGGCATGTAAATATGTATCAAAGTATGTGTAATCTTTAAGTTATTAGTTTGGTTGAACCTTAGTTAATGGTTATACATGTGATGCGTGATATTTGTGACAGGTTTTAAAAATTTATAAAGGAATCGTTCTTGAGACTAACTTATTATCACGATTAAGACAAGTGTACCTATCAAACATTAGTATAGTTCAGCAAGGCCGGATAGTCGAACCCAAAGGAACCACGAGTACTAGTGTTTACTTCCTTTTTATTATCTAGCCTAAAAATCAAGAGGTTTGGTTATCTAAAATAATTACTAAACTAAGAATGCATAGAAAGAAAATTTGGGAAAATACTTTTTAGAAAATTTGATTGATTAAGACAATACCTAAGGAAAAATCCACCTAGACTTCACTTGTTATTTGACTCTGAATCAGATTATTTATTCATTTGACTTGATCCGTAGAAATCCCTAAGTTATATTATTATCTCTCTTGAGACTAATAACGTCTAACCCTAGGTTGAATAATTGAAATCTCTTTCTAATTAACACCCTAGAATTTCATTAACTCGATCTATAGATTCCCTTATTAGGTTTCACCCTAATCTGGCAAAATCTTGTCACCCTATCTCTAGACGCGGAATCAACTCCGCTTAATTATGACAAATTTACTCTTTGACAGGGTCTATTCCTCCTCTGAATAAGAGCGTTAAGTTGAATCAATATCCTGGAATATTAAAACAAGAATTATGAACAAATCAAATATTTATCATACAATTAAGATAATAATAACAAGATATGTCTTAGGTTTCATTCCCCTTAGGTACTTAGGGGTTTTAGTTCATACTTATGAAGGAAAACATCTCAAAAGCATAAAGATAACAAAACATAAGAAAACCCAAAACTCCTAAAGGAACTTGAAGGGAGATCTTCAGTCTTAATGATGGATCCGGCTTCTGAGATGGATCAATCAACTTTCCTTGAGTAATTCCTTCCTTCTTACTCTATGTCCCCCTCTTAACTGCCTTCTTAGGTGTTTAAATAGGCTTTAGAATGCCTAAGAGCCCCCAAAATTGGCCTTTTCTGAATAGGGTTATACTTGGGCTTGGTAGGGACACGCCCGCGTGACATGCCTGTGTGCGATTACTCCAGCCTGTGGTCAAGGCTGTTGAAAAGGAACGGGTGTGTAGTATACCCAGGTAAGTCATGCTTCAATCTTGCCAAAGGGACACAACTGTGTGACATGCCCGTGTGAGAAAGTCCAGGCCGTGTTGATTTCCCACGTAGGTCCATTTTCTCCATTTTCGGCCCGTTTCTCGCTCTTTTTACTCTCCTATGCTCACCTAATTATAAAACATGAAATTAAAGGATTAGGAGCATCAAATTCACCAATTCTAAGGAGAAACCATCCATAAATGTGCTAAGCATGGGATAAAAATATGTATAAATTACGGTTTATCAAATACCCCCACACTTAAGCATTTGCTTGTCCTCAAGCAAAATCCTCAACTCATAATGAAAATAAATTCTTCTCAATTTATAATCCCTATCAATAATATCTCAAAATAATCCATAAGTATTCATACATTGAGAATTCAACTAAAAGTACATCAAAGTTTCAAACATTCCAAGTTGAGCATTTTATCATGAAAACATAGGTGTCTCCTCTTATCTAAGTGATTACCTTTGATCAAAATATCGCAGAGTTCAACATCCTCACTAATGATTCACTCAAATCACTCAAGGTGTTTAAGGACATCAATAAAAGCACCCATTAGTCAATATGAAAAGTTATTACCATAAGCTTGCTTGAAAATCAAATCTCCACCATTATATATTGAGTTGATACATTAATCAAAAAGGTCTTTTTAGAGGCTTGTAACGTGGCTTTGGTTAGGGGGTGTGGTCACAAGTTGAAAGAAAAGGTTAGAATCAAGATTGAATTGAAAAATTACCTAGCTAGAAAAATAACTAGTCATCAATTGAATACAAGTGAGCTTCTTCTCAGAATATGGAATTAAAACTCAAGCTCAAAAATGACGAATTACTACTAATATGTAATGAATTATTATTATTATTATTATTATATTTTTCTCTTTTTTAAGAACAAATCAAATACATAGAAGAACAAAACATAGCTAAGCAATTAGGTCAAATCAAATCTCGAGAAAAATAGGGATCAAATTAGGGGATTTCAACAATAATGGGTTATGGGTTAATATTGAGGGTAAATCCATTAATGGCTTGTTAGGCTCAAAGGGGTTCACTAAGGATTAATCATGAAGGTAGGCTTTTATGGAGTGAGTGGGTTAAACCTAAGTGCCTTTATCATCTTGACATATCAAATCAAATGGTGTGGTCTTGGCATGCATAATCAAGCAAGTTCTAGAATAACAAATCAATATTGACACACTCATAATAAAAGTGAGCATGAAAGGAATAAAATATGCTCTAAGGGCTCAAGATCTCACAAAAATTATGGCTTTTTGATGTTCAAACTTGTGAATTTCAACTTAAGATAATACCTAAACTTATGGAAACAACATAAAAGTTTTTTAATTCTTCAAAAATCAACTTATCATGCTTGATTCCCTAATGTCTTAAAGTTTAAACAATCAATGCATAATCGCCTATGTTTTAATTCAAGACATATTAATAAAAATCATAAATTAATCAAAATTCATTCTAATAATGATATGAGTGATTTACTTGATAATAAGACAAAATTCAGGGATTTCTAATGATGATATAAAAGACCCCCCACATTTAAGATGTACATTGCCCTCAATGTACAAAGATAGATATATTGACAAAGATAGATTTATAATCATACCATAGAGAGAGAAGTGAAACTTCCTGAATGATGAATGAACTCCTTGAATTGGAGTTATAGAGAATAATCGGCCAAAGCAATGATGAGGGTGGAGGAGGATACTCCGGCGGTGGTAGAGGTTCATTAATCCATAAGTCCTTTGCCCTTAGAGTTTTTAGTTCCTATTTGATGATGAGCTTTGGAGCTCTTTATGACTGTGATAAAATCAGGAACTCTTTAGGAGATATACTGAAGCATAATTACTCATAATGAAATAGCCGAAAAATAAAAATTGTAAAAACTCAGGATAAAATAGTATTAAAAGGAAATAAAAAACTAATTTCAAAATATAGAGATAAAAATAAAATAAATAATAGGTGTTTATAGAGAAATTGGGGCACACGGCCGTGGGGCACGCCAGTGTGCTCTCATCTCAGCTCGTGTGTTTCGTGGTTTTCAAAATTGGGTGCATTGGTGTACACAGCCATGTTGCATGGTCGTGTCGATCTTCGTCCGCTTCTCCTATGCCCGTGTATACAGGCGCACACCCATGTTATTTTGACAGGCTCGACCACGGTCGGTAGGCATGGTCGTGTCGATTGCCCGTTGTACTTTGGCAGGATTTCCCACGGCCACGTCGCACGGTCATGGAAACTTTATCGGATCTCGTATTGGGAAAATGTTTTTGCTCTACTTTCACACGGCCGTGTTGCATCCCGTGGTATATGCATGGCCTACGGTACGTCTGTGTTCCTGGTCGTATGGTTCTAGAAATCCTGTGTTCAGTGACTCAGTTAGTGAATTAAATGTTAGAGACTAAAATTTAAAGAAGTTAACACCGTTAGTGCTTGGGGTGCCTCCCGAGAAGCGCTTATTTATAGTCTTAAGCTGGACTTACCTCTCTTCTGCATGGTCAAGGTGGTGCGAGGAGTTTACACTCCTCATCCATGCTATCAACTTTATCAACATAAGGTTTAAGACGAGTATTGTTTACCTTAAAAGTACCAAATTTGGGATGAATTACCTCGACTGTACCATATGGGAAAATACTGAGTACTGTAAGAGGAATTTCTTCATTAGGTTCAAGAGTGGTAATGCGAGGATTTGCTGCATCTAGTAGTACTTTGTCTCCAACCTTAAGTTGATCTGGTGAGGTATTGAGCTCGTCCTGGCTTAGTTTCGGTTTATTGGGTATTCTCGGTTTCTGTGTCCACCATTCATCTAGCTCCTTGATTTGTAGCCTTCGTTCTTCATAGACAGGTCCTTTGTTGTTGTTTGAACACGGCTCATATGCGTTCTTCATAACTGTTTCCTGCACAGAGGGTTTCACCACATGATCAGTACTAGTAGAATGATTTATACAACCACCTTCAATTTTTGATGTGTTACTCGAATTACGAGCTTGAAGGATGATTGTTTCGTCTCCCACACGAAGTATGAGTTTACCTGTACCAACATCAATAATGGTTCTAGCAGTCGCTAAAAAGGGTCGTCCTAAAATTAAAGGTGCGTTACTATCCTCTTCCATGTCTAAAACAACAAAGTCTACTGGGTATATAAATTTATCGTTCTTAACAAGAACTTCTTCAATGAAACCCCTAGGAAATCTAATGGTTTTATCAGCCAATTGAATGCTCATCCCAGTTTGTTTGGGTTTCCCAAGACTTAGTTGTTTAAACATTTTATAAGGCATAACATTAATGCTTGCCCCTAATTCAGCCAATGCATTATGAACATCTAAACTACCAATTAAACAAGGACTCGTAAAACTCCTTGGATCTTTCAATTTGTTCGGTAGCTTATTCTGTAGAATGGCTGAGCAAACTGCATTCAACTCCACATGCGATGCCTCATCCAACTTTCGTTTATTTGTTAAAAGCTCTTTTAAGAATTTGACTGCATTTGGCATCTGCGACAGAGCTTCAATAAACGGTAAGTTAATATGTAATTTTTTTTAATAATTTAAGGAATTTACGGAATTGTTCTTTTGTGCGGTCTTTTCTTATCGCATTTGGGTATGGCAAATGAGGTTTGTATTCTTTACTTATCGATTTCTGGTCATTGTGGTCCACCTCACCCTTACCTTTACGTACCCTTGTTTCTTGCCTCGGTTCTGGTTCAGTTCTTGAATGGTAATTGCATTGATTTGCTCCCTTGGGTTAGATTCAGTGTTACGCGGCAGACTACCTTGTGGTCGTTCAGAAATCAGTTTGGCGAGTTGGCCTATCTGAGTTTCGAGCCCTTGGATTGACGCTTGTTGAATCTTAAGGGCTGTCTCGGTATTTTGGAAACAAGTTTCTGACGCCGAGATGAATTTTGTCAACATCACCTCAAGGTTCGGCTTCTTTTCCTACTGGTAAGGTGGTTGTTGAAAACCCGGAGGATGTTGTGGCCTTTGATTTCCTTGACTGCCCTACGAGAAATTGGGATGGTTCGTCCAACCTGTATTATAAGTGTTACTATACGAGTTATTTTGGGGTCTACAGTTATTATTGCCCATATATTGGACTTGTTCCTCCTCGATGCTAGGGTTGAAGGGTTGATATTCTGTGCATGCTCCTCCTCCATTCGGATCGCACCTCATCACTGGATGTACCTGAGTAGAACTGTAACACCCCAAACCCGGCCCAGACATTATGGCCAAGTCTGGTGTGTCACATTGAAGTGTTCTTCGAAAACCATGTTTTCATTAAAAACCCTTCTTGATGTTTAGAAACTTTTACCGTTTAAACTTGTAAACCTTTGTAGTGGCAGAAACATGTTATTTTAAAAAATAGTTAAGCATTGAAAAATCAAACCTTCTTTGTTATGGCTTAAAGTGAATGGATACTATGCACCAGGTAGGATTCAAGAAAAGAGGAGGTGAGTCAATTAGACTGCTTAAGTACCTAGCTCTTCCATGATCCAGTCCTAGACATGCACACATCCATTGCCACACTTTAAGCTTATTACTTGTCCACGAACAACAAATTAAGTTTAAAAAATTAAGTTTAAGTCTATTTAAAATATTTATTTCCTTTGAAAACATTTACGTTGCGGAAGCTTTGCTCGGTTATCGTGAATATATGCGAAATTTAAAAGGAAGCTAATTGAAACTTATTTAAAAACCAGAAATTTAATCTTTGTGGCCACTCTGAATCCCGCCCAGCTCCAAGTCCACCAACTAGGGCTCACCTGCAAGAATGGAAGAGAAATGGGGTGAGTTTGGAAAACTCAGTGTGTATGGAAAACCCAACCAAAGCCCAAGTCAGCTCAAGCCTGTTGGGCCTAAGCCCTATTCAGATAACAGCGGGTACTGGGCTGAAGCCCTTTTCAGAATACAGTAAACTGGGCCTTAGGCCCTTTTCAAATAACAATAGGCCCTTAGGCCCATTCCAGAATAGAACAGACATATTCGTGTATGCAAGCCCAACCTAGCCTATAACCAACTGCTACACTCCACCCGTACCAGCCCTACACTCCATGTGGGGAATAGCTTAACCCACACAGCCCTACACTCCACATTTGCAGCATTGCTGCTCAGATATCAGTAAGTTGAGGCAAAGCCTCCAGTACGTGGACAAGCCACTTTCAGTACTTCCTCCATCAATAATCCAGTCCCATGCATCAGATGATAATAACATGGCTTGCAGTAAATAGTAACAGTTAAACATGCATTCAGGTCAACCTTAACCTTAGGGGTATATCAATAATTTTGCTCCTAGGGGTAAATTTGTAAATTTTCCACCTATAAAGGTATTTCAGTAATTTTATCAGTTTTAAGGTTTCTCACGTATGTTACTATCCTTACTAGCCCATTTGTCATCACAATAATTTATTTGTCTCAATTTCACAATTTTAGCCATTGGGCCCTAAAACCCCTAATAGGCCCTACAATGTCCACTAGCAATTTAAGCCCATTTAATTCAAGTTTTATGACCAGTTTACCGGTTTAAGCAGTTTCGATTCCACAGTCTAACAGAACATACTTATTGCCTATTTTTTTATTATTTTACCCCTATGGGCCCGTAAGCCCATTGGGCCCAGTTTTAGCCTGTCGAGGCCCAATTACCGAAGTGCACGAAATTTCACACACGAATAACTTACCACTTAACGATTTCAGATCTAATGATTTCTAAACGTCTTGTGAGCACTCGCACACTCACTAGCCAACAAAATGTCGGATTTTCGGCATTTCGGCTTTTGCCGATTTGAACTATGAGAGGGTGTTCGATACACACCTGATTTAGAATGGTACGTTGGCGAGATCCTCACACGAACTGCCTACAATTGGATTACTAACACGTCAATCTAAATGTCAAAAATGAACTACGTATTTAACCCCTTACTGTATTCGGCCAACACAGCTTTAGATCCCAGAGTTCTTTACCTTTTGTCGAAATATGGGTTGGTTAGATCTGATGAGCCAACTGAATTAGTCTTCAAGCCCTTTGCTATACGTCCCCTTGTCCACGCTAACACTTACACAACCAAACAGAAAGAGGCACAAAACCCTTAGTCCAAAACGCTAGCCACCCATAAGGGTTTCGGCTTTTCTTAACTCCTAAAATAAAGAAATAGTTTCGAAAACTTACCACCGGTTCCTTCAGCCAATGATTCCAATTTAGTTCTTATTCAATTCTGATGTAGATCTAACCTTCAAACCCTAGCAGAATTCAGTCCTTTTCTGGTATAAAGATTCGGCTATGCCCCTAAACTATGAGGTTGTCGGCTTTTTGAAACAGTGAAGACGATGAGATATGAGAGTTTTGTAGTGGCTTTATCGACAGAACTTTAGGGTTTAGAAGAAGAAAGAATCGGCCACAAGATGGAGAAGAATCAGAGGGTTTGGCTAGGAGAAATCGGCACAGAAGAAATATAGGCTTTCGGGATTTTGGTTTTTGTGTATAAAGCTTAAGAACAAATGATTAGAAAGTGGAGATAAGTAAAATAGTAGAAGGATTCAACTATGGGGGAAAAGAAGAAGAGAAAGTAGATGAAGAGAAAAGAAAAGAAAAGAAAAGAAAAGAAGAAAAAAAAACTGAATCCTAAAGGCAAAAATATACCGCACTTATTAGCTATGGCTGAGTGAGTGTATTTCGGCATAGGAATTCTTCTTAAAATCCAATTCCCCGAATTGCTCCTTGATTTTTGGCTAATTCAATGTTTGAATTCCATTCAAACTCTTGACCAATCAGGCCCACCGTTTGCATCACCTCAGCCATGTTGCCAAGAGTCCTGATCAGACCCCAACTCCTTCCCCACGCATGCAGCAAAAATCACAACCTTGCGTGCACAAGATAAAGCTCGAACCCCAAACCTCCGTCCGCCTTGTGCCCTTGTGCCTTCACCTGAGCTGCTGGCCACTGCACCACATTTTATCCTTTGCTAAAATATGGTTACAATTAATTATAAACCTTACCTGCTGAAGCTTTGGTCCGCTTAAAAATAAAAGGGGAATTTTGCCTTCCACACAACTCAAACCTGCGCCCTTGTGGAACTCTTAGCACCCTACTGCCACTACGCCACAAGCATCCTTGTAGCATAACTCGGTCGCAACTTTTCTTAAACCTTACTTTAGTGCGACCTAGCTTCTAAAATAAAAACAAGCCTTTGTATGCACCAACCCTCGAACCTAGGCACTATACCACACTCCCAGCGCCTCTGCCACTGGACCGAGCTTCCCTTTGTATTATTTGTTAACCCCAACTATATATAAGGCTTCCCTGCATCGTTCTATAAAGAAAAAATAAAACACTTTTGCACATGCTGGGAGTCGAACCCCAACTCTCCTTCCCACTACCTAGCATGCTAACCACTAGGCCAGATACGCTTTTCATGCCTAGTTTTGCCCAATTTATTTTATAAGCCTTATGCCCAGATTCCCTCTATGAGGCAAAAATTAAAACAATTTTTTTCCTAGAGTTTAAACACCAAAACAACAATACTTTTATAAATATATATATTTTATTTTTTTTCCTATCTAATAATAATAATTATAATAATAATTTTATAAATATATTTAATAATAAAAATTTCAAATATCAATAATACAGTAAATAATAAAAAAAATTTTCATAAAAATTTTTCAAACATACATACAATAATATTTTTCTAATAATAATAATTTTATCTCATAATACTAATTAAAATTTCATAAAAATTTAAAATATCCGTAATAATAAATACAGTAAAAATTTTCTAGTAGTAATTTAATTCAAAATTGTTTTTCTTAAACGATAATATTTAAAACTTCTTAATTATTCAGGTTTTCTTCTATCCGAATCCCAGACTCAAAGCCCAACTCTTCTAGGCCCCAAATTCAGGGTGTTACAAGAACCACACAAACCGTCAATCTTTTTAATTAAGAATTCTACTTGGTTAGATAGCATAGTAACCGCACCGAGGTTGAAAACACCGGCTGCTTTCGTCGGCTTTGTCATCATAACTTGCCACTGATAGTTATTCAGTGACATCTCCTCAATAAATTCGTAAGCCGCCTAAGGTGTATTATTATTGATAGTTCCACCAGCAGCTGCGTCAATCATTTGCCGAGTCGAAGGGTTCAGGCCATTGTGAAGCGTTTGGACCTGTAGCCAGAGTGGTAACCCATGGTAAGGGCATCTTCGCAAAAGGTCCTTGTATCTCTCTCATGCATCGTAGAGTGTTTCTAAATCCATCTGCACAAAAGAGGAGATATCATTACGTAATTTGGCTATTTTAGCAGGCAAAAAATAATTTAATAAAAAATTTTCGGTCATCTGTTCCTAAGTAGTGATTGATCCTCGTGGAAACGAGTTCAACCACTGTTTAACCTTATTCCTTAATGAAAAGGGAAACAATCGAAGGCGAATGGCATTATCAGAAACGCCATTAATTCTAAAAGTGTCGTAAGACTCTAAGAAATTTGGCAAGTGAGCGTTGGGATCCTCGTCCTGCAAACCATCAAACTGAACAAACTGTTGGATCATTTGAATCATGTTAGGTTTCGGTTCAAAATTATTTGTAGCAACAGTAGGCCTAACTATGCTCGATTCAGTTCCTATTAAATTAGGTTTAGCATAATCATACATAATGCGTGGAGCAGGATTTTGATTTACTGGATCAGCAGCAATCGCAGGAGGTAGCAGATTTTCTTGGTTTTCAGCCATCTCCTCGGTTGTGGTTGAAGTGTCATCCTCTTGCTCATCCTCTGTGTATCTTAGGCTTTACCTTCTTTCTCTTCGGTTTTGCAAACTGTGCGGTCGATCTCACCGTCAAAAAGTAGTGGTCCTGACAGGTTTCTTCTGGTCATAAACTAGAAAAACCTGTCAGAAGAAAATAAATGAAAAATTAGAAAAGAAAATAAAAATTTAAATTGCAATAAAAGTAAAATGGCTAAAGTAATAAAAATCGAGTGTTCCTAATGTCCTAGTTCCCCAGCAACAGCACCAAAAACTTGATGCGTGATATTCGTGACAGGTTTTAAAAATTTATAAATGAATTGTTCTTGAGACTAACTTATTATCACGATTAAGGCAAGTGTACCTATCGAACAATAGTATAGTTCAGCAAGACCGGATTGTCGAACCCAAAGGAACCACGAGTATTAGTATTTACCTCCTTTTTATTATCTAGCCTAAAATCAAGAGGTTTGGTTATCTAAACTAATTACTAAACTAAGAATGCACAAAAAGAAAATTTGGGAAAATACTTTTTAGAAAATTCGATTGATTAAGACAATACCTAAGGAAAAATCCACCTAGACTTCACTTGTTATTTGACTCTAAATCAGACGATTTATTCATTTGACTTGATCCGTAGAAATCCCTAAGTTATATTATTATCTCTCTCGAGACTAATAACTCTAACCCTAGGTTGAATAATTGAAATCTCTTTCTAATTAACACCCTAGAATTGCATTAACTTGATCTATGGATTCCCTTTTTAGGTTTCACCCTAATCTAGCAAAATCTTGTCACCCTATCTTTAGGCGTGCAATCAATTCTGCTTAATTACGACAAATTTACTCTTTGACAGGGTCTATTCCTCCTCTAAATAAGAGTGTTAACTTGAGTCAATATCCTGGAATATTAAACCAAGAATTAAGAACACATAATTAAGAACAAATCAAATATTTATCATACAATTCAAATAATAATAACAAGATCCGTCTTAAGTTTCATTCCACTTAGGTATTTAGGGGTTTTAGTTCATACTTATGAAGGAAAACATCTCAAAAGCATAAAGATAACAAAAAATAAGAAAACCCAAAACTCCTAAAGGAACTTGAAGGGAGATCTTCAATCTTGATGATGAATCCAGCTTCTGAGATGGATCAATCGGCTTTCCTTGAGTAATTCCTTCCTTCCTACTCTACGTCCCCCTCTTAAGTGCCTTCTCAGGTGTTTAAATAGACTTTAGAATGCCTAAGAGCCCTCAAAATTGGCCTTTTCTGAATAGGGTTATACTTGGGCTCGGCAGGGACACACCCGTGTGTGATTACTCTAGCCCCTGGTCAAGGCTGTTGAACAGGCACGGGCGTGTAGTATACCCGTGTAAGTCGTGCTTCAATCCTGCCAAAAGGACATGACCATGTGAGAAAGTCCAGGTAGTGTTGATTTCCCACGTGGGTCCATTTTCTCCATTTTCGGCCTGTTTCTCGCTCTTTTTACTCTCCTATGCTCACTTAAGTATAATACATGAAATTAAAAGATTAGAAGCATCGAATTCACCAATTCTAAGGAGAAACCATCCGTAAATGTGCTAAGCATGGGATAAAAATATGTATAAATTATGGTTTATCAACATGTTATATGTGAATATGTTTGTGATGTATTAGTTATACATATGGTATATAAATGATGAACATGAATTTGAATTGGTATGGTAAGATGATGAGTTTGAATGGTACTTAAGTGACATGTTGAGTATGAAATGGTATGTTAAATTATGGTAATAAATGGATAAGTGTATTAAGGGTATAAGTTGAATTGGATTGGTTTGGTACTAATTGTGATGCATTGAATTAGTAATGGTGTTATGCTATGTTTGGTTTGCATTTTGGAATGTGTTTGTGCATGGAAGTCGATGATTATGCATTACTTGTATAAGACTTGTTTTGGTTTGAATTGAATCATGTTCTAAGTATCAAATTTTCCATTTTTTTATGAGGCATCGATACCTTGGTGGAAGTTATCAATACTTAGAAAATTTCCATCATTTCTTGAAACTTTGAACCTTAAAACGGTATCGATACCGTGATAAGCTACTGATATTTTACATAGGTTATTGATACCTTATGACATGTATCGATACTTCTGATTTTATTTCAATTTATCTGAACTTCGAAGCTACCTGCCAAGGGTATCAATACCTACTTTGAAATTTGGAAACTTTGTACATAGGTCCTAAATCATACTCTGGTTAACTAAAGAACTTTCATAAGCTCGATTCAAGCTTGGATTTAATTGTGCAACATATTGTGAATAGTTTATGACATGATTGAGTATTTTAATGAAGTTTTTACAAAACATTTGATGGTAGTTGCTTTGGCAACGATTATAGCATCCTATAGCATGGATCCAACAATCAGGTTGGGCGAGGGGTGTTACATGACGTGCCTAAAGGTCTCAACATTAAAAATGATTAGGATAAGTAGGTTTATCTTTGACTATTCATTGAGCTTTTAAAGCTCACACATTAGTTGTTTAAAACACATAGGTAAATGACCTTGTTCGAGAAGGTTGAAGCCTTGTTTTGGAGTATCGCGTCACCCATCAAGTTTTTAAGGTTGTTCTTTAATTAATAAATGTTATTTTTGTAGGTTATTGACATGTACATAGAGTCTTAGACTATCATTAATGTTTATAAATGTTTGAATTTGTAAAATTATGCATTGTTTATAACCTCCTTGAAAGGTTAAAACAAGTATTTGATTTATAAATTGGTTTGAACACGTTTATGACTTGCAACTATGTTTATATATGATTTAGTAATGTTTTTAAATGCTTTGGAACCGTGAGATATGATTTGATTGTATTTAAGGATATTTTATAGTACTTTAAAGTGTTTTGGGGACATTTAGTATGTGACGTTGTGACTATAGAGCCCAACGTTATGACTTCACATTCCCATTATCTCGACCATATCAACTCAGTTAGTCATCTCGCGACATCATAAGTTCCTCATTGCGACATCACGCCTTTGTAGCAAGCTTGCATTTTTTTCAAGTTGTTTTGACCTTCTGGGGCTCGTTTTGGGTTTCGGTCACCTCTGATTAACTCAAAATAAATTCTAAATGGTTTTAAATTGTTTTTAAAGCTTTTAATTTGTAAAAAAATATTTTAATTATTTTACGAAAATATTTTAAACTCTAAATCCTTGAATAAAAATCAAGATTTCTTACATGTTCATGTTTCGATGGCATCTACCATTCCCATCGATCATTAAGATTGGTGAAGGGTGTTTACTAAAAAAGAAAATTCATTAAATTAAAATTTGGTAACCTTGTAGTCAAAGAGTGTTTTAGAGAGGTGGAGTCTTAACTCGAAAATATTTTTTTATTTAATGGGAGTTCTTAAAAGTAGTTCTTTTAAGTTTTGTTATATAAAAAGGGGGAGATTGCTAAGTTTTATTTTCTAATGTTTTGATATAAGAAATTATCCCTAAATCAATTTTGGTCAAATACTTTTTTAAGAAATTATTTTCAAGATATTTTCTTAAAATGAAAAATAAAATTTTTGAGACTCCTCTTTGGATCATCCCAAGAACTTTGACATTTGTGATCTTCTTAATCTTTAACTCTTTAAGTCGTTCTTCTGTAGTGTCTTCTTGATCTTTATAATAGTTGAGTAATATTTCTCTTTTTTCTTATTGATATAAATATTCGGGGTATTTATACATGTTGTTACAGGTACTATTATAGTTCATGATAGGGCCCCACTATTTTGTCTTGACTCCACTGCCCCCAATATTGACATTCTCTATCCCTAGTACTGACATTCTCTACGAACTCCAAGTATGTTGGGCACGTGTCTATGGAGTATGCGGTCCTTTCTGCTATTGGTTCTGGCACTTTAGGCGGGCTCCGTACTTACTGAACACGTGTCTGGATGGTCGGCGGAGTATGTGGATTTTCAGTGAGTTCTTGGGTGTATGCGAAGTGAGACTGGGATCTTCCTTAGATTCCTACGAGCTGGGTCTGTAACTTTGCCTTGCGAGCTAGATCCGTCGGCTGGTGCTGTGACCTTACTCTGTGAGCTCGTGCAATGTTCTCGTGAGTTGGATTTGTAGCCTTGCCTTGCAAGCTGGTTTGCCTTGTTGTCTTCTCATGGTTAGGTCATGGTTTGGAGGCTCGGAGTGTGTAACACTCCTAACCCGTACCAGTCGCCGAAATAGGGCTTCGGAGCATTACCAGAACATTCAAAACATTTTTCCATTAAACTAAGTAAAATACTATTCATTTACCGAGATCACCCATAACGTCCCTTGATTGGGCCCTCGAGGCCCAATATGAGCATTAGAATCGATTCAGGACTTGATCGGGACCTCTAAGAATTTTTTACAGAATTAAAATTTTTTTCCATGGTGCAGGGCCCACACATTCGTGAGGTCCAAGGGACACGCCCGTGTGACCTTGGGACACACCTGTGCTAGAGGCCGTGTTCGACTCCATGTAACTCTCTGACTTGCACACACGGTCATGCCACACGCCCATGTGCTGGGTTGTGTGGTTAATTAACTCAATTTGAAATTAGGTGCAGGTTTCACACGGACAAGACACACGCCCGTGTTCTAGGTTGTGTGGCACACATGGCTGAGACATACGCCCATGTCTTTGCCCGTGTGCCCAATTTTGAGCATTCTGTTTCTCAAAATTAAGTTGCAGGGGACACATGGCCTAACCACATACCCATGTTATCAGGCAATGTGTCACACACGGTCTAGACACATGCCCGTGTATCTGCTCGTGTGGACAAAATAAAGCCATTTCTAGCTCCATTTCTCACCCATATTTTCACCCAAGACCTACACTTGAAACACACATCCAATATCAACCAATCCAAGCATTCAAAATAGACAATTTCATCATTTATCATAGCATACCATTACATGCATAGGTGGTTATAAACTTCCCTTGGATTTACTTAGGCAATAGCAACCTTTGACAACATATTCATAACATAACACGTGTACATGTATATCATAATAATCTACTTAGTCATACCAAAATGAACCATTACTAGCCATTCCAATGGCTAGGTTACAAAATAACATTTCAAGACACTGTTGGCCAAAATATCCTATACATGCCATTATACCCAAAACGATTTCACTAAATATACCCAAAATGCTAGTTGATAGTGTGACGATGCTCCAATGATCTTCCAACCTTCACGAGCTTCCGAGCACTAAAAAACAAGGGAAAATTAAACGGAGTAAGTGTTACATGCTTAGTAAGTTAGTATAATGAAAAATAAACTTACCAATCCTGCTTATTAAATCTAGGCATACAATGTTATGTTCCATCCATTTGGCTAAATTGCCTAATCACATACATTCATTCAAACATGTTAGTCACCAAAGTCTTCATATCAATCAAGTAACATAGATGAGCTCATCAAATAATATTCTTTCAAGTCATTATCATATCATATCATATCAAGATTTTCATGTCATGTCAAGAGTTTTATGTCCCTTGAATCATTGCATTCCGATGGATGCTCAATTAGCACACTCACAGTATACGATTCAATAATCCATCAATTCTTTATTCAAGGGTACCCCTTAGGGCACTTAACCAAGAAACACTCTTTCAAGCCACTTATCATATAACAGGATTACCAGTCCAAGCTAAATACTTTATATAACGTATGCTCGGAGGAGCTCGATTAGGATTACCAGTCCAGGCTAAACCCTAATCATAACGTATGCTCAAGAGGTATTATATTGGGATTACTTATCTGGGCAAGATCTCTTTTATAACAAGGTCAATGGGATTACTCGTCTGAGCTAAATCTCGTCCGTAACAAATGCAGGACCTTATTAATTTCGAGAAAGCGCATAAAATAATCGGAATTCACATTCAATCGGGACTTAGCCATTTATCACCACTTCAAGCATGTGTCAAATTTCCATAATAGCATACAAGTAAAGCACATCAATATAAATCAAATTACATACAAACACAACATTCAATTAACATAATTACATGCCCAATTAAGTTACACGAACTTATCTCGACATTTATTTGCGTAAAAGTCTACTAATACGAAATCTTTTCTTTTCCTCGATCTAACCTCGAATTACTATTGTCCGGATCTATATAAATGAATTTAACCATAAATTTCACACATTTCATATTTAAATGGACTCAATTTACGTCCTAGGGAAAATTACCATTTTGCCACTAACTTTTCCAAAAATTTTGATTTTATCCCTAGGCCCGGAAAATGAAACTTGTGCAAATTACTCCCTATTCCGAGCCTAACCAAAGCCCCATTAAAAAATTTATAGCACATGTATACATAAAATTTTAGAATTTTTCCTTCACTTTCACAAGTTTACATTTTAGTCCCTAAATCAAGTTTTCATCAAAAATCACTTTATAAAAGTTGTTTATCTATCAATAATCATTTTCTACTGTAAATTTCTAATTTCCAGCATAATACATCCATGACCCATTTTCATAACTTGATAATTGTTCAAATTATCCCTCAAATAGAGAGATTAAGCTATCTCGATTTCAAAAATACTACAATTACTAAAAATGGGACAAGAGAACTTACCCAAGTAGGCCTTGGAAGTTTCTATTCTCTCACCTAGGGTTTCCATGTATTTTTAAGGTTGAAGATGATGAAAATAAGATGATATAATTTCTTTTCATCTTTTAATTAAGTAGGTATTTTGTTATTTCCAATTTATTCCTTACCCTTTTTCTATAATTCCATGGATGAGTCACTAAGAAAAATCTACGTACTTTTCTTAATGGTCTAATTACCATATAAGGACCTCTAGTTTTGAATTCCATAGTTATTTGATCCTTATAGCTACTAGAATTCAACTTTCGCATTTTATGCGATTTAGTCCTTCTCGTAATTAAGCACTAAATCGATAAAATTTTCGTATCAAAATTTTCACACGACATATCTATCATATTAAGGACCATATAATAAAATAAAAATAAATCATATTTTTGGGTGGGATTTGTGGTCCCAAAACCACTGTTCCGATTTTACCGAAAAATGGGCTATTACAACTCTCCCCCTTTTAGATATTTTTGTCCTCGAAAATCTTAGCAGTAAAAGGATTCGGGTATTGCTTCCTTATATAATCCTCCACAGGTAGCCTCTTCTATATCGTGTCATTGCCAAAGAACTTTTAGTAAAGCTACGTTTTTATTTCTTAACTCTTTTGTTTCCCGAACTAAGATTTTGATTGGTTCTTCACCATATGTCATATCAAGCTGGATTTGTACCTCTGTCGGAGAGACAACATGTGAAGGATCGAATCAATACTGCCTAGCATAGGCACATGAAAAAAATTATGAACCCGATCAAGCTTTGGTGGTAAAGCTAACCGATATACAGACGGTCCAATTCTTTCTATAATCTCATATGGTCTAATAAATTGTAGACTTAGTTTTCCTTTGCGTCTAAACCGGAGAACATTCTTCCAAAGTGACACTTTCAAGAATACTTTGTCACCGAATTGAAATTTTATTTATTTTCATTTCAAATCAGCTTAGGACTTTTGACGATCAGAGGCTACTTTCAAGCTGTCTCAAATTACCTTCACTTTTTCCTCGGTCTTTTGGACCAAGTCAACTCCGTGTAACATTTTCTCACTAAGTTCTATCCAATAAAATGGACTTCTACATTTGCATCCATACAAAGCTTCATATGGTGCTATTTTAATACTAGACTGATAACTGTTATTATAAGCAAATTTAATCAAAGGCGGATACCTTTCCCAGTTACCTTCAAACTCAAGTACACAACACCGAAGCATATCTTCTAAGATTTGTATTATCTGTTCAGATTGACCATCTGTTTGGGGATGAAATGCAGTACTAAAGTGTAACTGAGTACCCAGAGCTTCTTACAATTTGCTCCAGAATCGAGACGTAAACTGAGGATCTCTATTTGAAATAATGGAGACAGGCCCTCCATGCAATCTGACAATCTCAGAAACATATAGTTCAGCCAATCTATCCAAGGAATAATCCATACGTACCAGAATAAAGTTTGCAGACTTTGTTAACCGATCAACAATTACCCAAATGGCATCTTTCTTCCTTAGAGACAGGGGTAATCCCGTTACAAAATCCATGGTAATTATTTCCCATTTCCATTCTAGTATTGTAACTGGTTGTAATAGTCCAAAAGGCAACTGATGTTTAGCTTTTACTTACTGGCATATCAAACACTTAGATACGAACTTAGAAATATCTCGTTTCTTTCCCGGCCACCAATAAATCTTTTTCAAATCATTATACATTTTATTACTACCGGGATGTACAAACATGTTACCAGTGTGAGCTTCATTTAAGATCTTCTGAACTAGTTCTGAATCTTTCGGTACACATGCTCTGCCTCTGAATAACAAACAACCAGTAGCTCCGATCTAAAATTCTAAGTCAAGAGTCGATCTGCTTTGTACTTGTCTTGCTTGCAACTTACTATCATTTTTCTGAGCTTTAGAGATCTGTTGCAAAAACATTGGTCTAGATTTTAACTCGGCTATGATTGAACCATCATCAGATAATGACAATTGAGTATTCATAGCTCGTAAGGAAAACAGGGATTTTCTGCTTAGAGCATTAGCAACCATATTGGTTTTTCCTGGATGATAGTCAATGAAAAAATCATAATCTTTCAATAGTTCAAGCCATCTGCGCTGTTTCAAATTCAATCTTTCTATGACATCAAATATTTCAGACTTTTATGATTAGTGAATATGTGACATTTTTCTCCAAACAAGTAATGCCGCCAAATTTTCAATGCAAACATTATGGCTACCAATTCAAGATCGTGTGTCAGGTAGTTCTTTTAATGTGGCTTCAGCTGTCTTGAAGCATAGGCTACTACTTTACCATCTTGTATCAAAACACAGCCTAAACCATTCAATGGCGCATCACTGTAAACTGTAAATTCCTTACCCGATTCAGGCTGGACTAACACAGGTGCTTCTGTCAATAAAACCTTTAATCTATCAAAGCTCTACTGGCATTTCTCAGTCCATTCAAATTTCACATCTTTCTACAGCAAAAGAGTCATCGGAGAAGCTATCATTGATTTTTTTTTTACAAATCTCCGATAATAGCCAGCTAGTCCCAGAAAACTTCAAACTTCAGAGACATTCTTCGGTAACTTCCAATTAACAATGGCTAAAATTTTATTCGGGTCTATCCTGACACCTTCAGTAGACACAATATGCCCGAGGAAACTAACTTCCCGTAGCCAAAATTCACATTTACTGAATTTGGCGTACAATTGTTTCTCTCGCAGGGTTTGCAACACTATTCTCAAATGCTCAGCATGCTCATTTTCATTTCGAGAGTAAACTAAAATATCATCTATAAATACCACCGCAAACCTGTCAAAATACAGGCTGAAAATTTCGTTCATCAAATCCATAAACACTGTAGGTACATTTGTCAAGCTGAATGGCATTACAAGAAACTCATAGTGTCTATACCTGGTTCTAAAAGTTGTCTTTGGCACATCCAATTCTTTCACCCATAGTTGATAGTAACTAGAACGGAGATCAATATTAAAAAATACAGTGGCACATTTTAACTGGCCAAACAAGTTATCAATGCGAGGTAATAGATATTTGTTCTTTATTTTAACTTTTTTGAGTTGTCTATAATCAATGCACAGCCTCAGCGATCTATCTTTCTTCTTTACGAACAGAACCGACACACCCCAAGGTAAGAAACTAGGTCGAGCAAAACCTCTGTTAATCAACTCTTGCAACTGTACTTTCAACTCTTTCAATTCAATAGGAGTCATTCTGTAAGGTGCTATGGATATAAGTGTTGTAACCGGAACAATATCTATAAAGAATTCTACTTCTTTATCCGGTGGTAAACCAGGTAATTCCTCTGGGAATACATCAGGAAATTTAGATACAACCAACACTAACTGAATCTTTGACTCAGATACTTTGGTATCATCACATACGCAAGATAGGCATCATACCCCTTTCTAATATATTTCTGTACTGATATTGCTAAAATCACATTAGGTAATCCATCCAGTTTATCAGATTCAACATGAAGCAATTCACCATTCTCACATTTCAATACAATATAATTTTGTTTACAGTTCACCACTGTATCATATTGGGTTAACCAATACATTCCCAAGATCACATCAAATTCATCAAATGGAAATAACCTTAAGTTAGCCGGAAAGCAATAACCTTTTACCATCAATGAACAGTTCTTACAGACTTTATCCACCATAACACACAGGCCCAGGGGGTTTGAAACTTTAACCAGAATTTCAATGAATTCAACAGGTAAATTTTTAACAAACACTAGGTTCATACATATGTATGAATTTGTGGAACTAGGATCAATTAATGTAGTAATATCAGTGTCAAGTAGGGAAAATGTACCAGTAATGACGTTTGGTGTAGAGGCATCCTCTCTAGCACGAATAGCATATGTTCTTGCAAGTGCTCTTGCCTCAGATCTAACTATAGTATCCTTGGTAGCACCTCGACTACTACCAACATTATCGGGATGGCAGGGTGGTGTGCACCTCGAGACGGGATTACTCGGCTTTGGAGCTGGTTCTATCTCCTTTTGAACTCTTTCGGGACAATCCTTGAAAAAAAGGTCAAATGAACCACATCTGAAATAAACTCCACTTCTAGACTGACATTCCCCATGATAAAATTTGTTACAATGTTTACATTTTGGTTTGGGATTACCAACACTAACCAGACTGGTCACAGATGGAGATGAAGACCTCGGGTTAGAACGTTGAGAGCCTCACTCTCTTTGAGAATATCCTATAGAGGTGGTCACATGATCATAACACTTCTTTAATTTCTTAGAAGCAAATGGTTGTGCCTTACTCATAGTTCTTTTTCCAAAATCCCTAGCCTCTCTTTCGGCTTGTTTCTTTTCTTTACTCAGATCCTCAGCTTTGTATGCTCGGCCGGCTAGCGTCGCAAATTCCCTTATTTCGAAAATCCTAATCAATAACTTGATATATTCATTTAGGCCCTCTTCAAAGCGTTTACACATTTTTGCCTCGGTTAAAACCCATTATCTAGCATGCTTACTCAGTCGAACAAATTCCCATTTGTAATTGGATACAGTCATGTTTCCATGTTTGAGCTCTAGAAATTCCTTCTTTTTTTGATCCATAAATCTCTTACTCGTGTACTTTTTCCTTAATTCAGCTTGGAAGAATTCCCATGTGACATTCTCCCTCAGTACTACTGAAGTTATGGTATTCCACCAATGATAACCTGTATCTTTCAGTAGAGATACTGCACATTTCAGACATTCATCAAAAACCCAGATAATATTCTCTAGCCAAAACTCAGCCCTTTACGGATCATCCTCTGCAGTAACTCAAAATTCTTTCGCCCCATGTTTGCAGATTTTATCTATCCGAGGTTTACCAATTCTAACAGGTTCAGAACCCTGTGGTACCTCAGGAATCGGTTGGGGAGTAGGTGAGGGAGGTCATTGTACAGCAGGTTTGTTCTCAGATACTGGATAAACCATTCATTCATTATTTGAAAGAGGGTTTGTTTCGCCTCCTCACTTTGGCCTTCAGACACGGGCATTTCACTACCAAACATAGACACAACTCTTTGAACTAAAGCTGAAGCATTGCTCTCAGCTTCCTTAGATTCAGCTCTAGCTCGGTTGGATGACATTACTATATGAAAAACACATTTAAAAAGATCAAGAGTCATCACACTATCACAATTTATATAATGACATGTATAGCTAAACTCGTGTTCACTACGTAAAATCCAAAAATTGACTATATTGTAGCTTTGATACCACTAAATGTAACACCTCTAACACATACCCGTCGCCAGAATAGGGTTTCAAAGTATTACCAGAACATTCAAAACATTTTTCCATTAAACTACGTAAAATTCTACTCATTTATCGAGATCACATCGAGCCCTCGAGGCCTAATACGAGCATTAGAATTGATTCGGGACTTGATCGGGACTTCTAAGAATTTTTTGCAAGATTATAAAATTTTTCCAAGGTGCAGGGCCCACATGCCCATGTGGTCTAAGGGACACACCCGTGTGACCCTGGGACACACCCATGTTAGAGACCGTGTTCAACAGCGTGTAACTCTCTGGTTTGCACATACAGCCATGCCACACGCCCGTGTGCTAGGCCGTGTGGGTAATTAATTCAATTCAAAATTAGATGCAGGTTTTACATGGCCAACACAAACGCCCGTGTTCTAGGCCGTGTGGCACACATGGCTGAGGCACATGCCCGTGTCTCTGCCTGTGTGCCCAATTTTGAGCATTCTGTTTCTTAAAATTAAGGTACAGGGGACACACAGCCTAACCACATGCCCATGTTACCAGGCCATGTGACAGCCCTAAAATGACCCTAGTCGGAAAGCGGTTTCGGGACCGCTAAACCGAGTCATCAAATTATTTGAATATGATATTTATTGTCTAAAATATGTGAATATGAATGTGTGAAAGTTTTGAGCTTCGATTTAGTCGATTGCTTGTGAATTTAGTAATAGGACTTATGTGTGATACTTTTGAAATGTGATAGGTTAATCCATAAGGATCTATTAGTGCATGTAATCAAAAGGGTGGACTTGCATGTCAAATTCCCCCATTTAATTACTAGTGGCCAGCCATGACAAAGGGTGATGGGCAAAACATGTCATAAAACATGTTGTGCAAATGGTTTATGGGAGAAAGGATAAAATAATAATGGGAAGGTAAATGATGACAAAAAAAAATGTGTGTGGTTGCCCCCCCCTTCCATTGCCGTGAATTGAAGGAAGAAAACAAAAGAAAAAAAATGTTAATCTTCTTCTCCTACCTCTCTCAAGCCGAAACTAACCAAGAAATGGAAGAAAGCACACCTAAGGCATTCAGCCGTCTTGTGTGGGGGGAATTAAGGTATGATATCATGTGATTCTTTTGGAATTTTTGTGAAGTTGAGTTTGTTTTGGTGCTCATAACATGACCCATGTGTTAATTTTTGAGTTTGTGTTGCAAGAAACATTTGGTTATGTCCTTATATGTCAAATTGATGATAAATTTTTGATATTTGGTGAATGAATATGGGTTTCGGTCATGGTAGATAACAAAGAATGTGGTTGTTGTTCTTGTTAATTTGGATGAATTTTTGGGGGATAGGTGCTTGAATCAAACAAATGATCATGTGTGTACACTAGGTGCTAGTTGAGAAGAATCGGTCACTATATTGGAGGCCATTGCCGAATATGAGTTTAGTTATTGAGTTGATGGAATAAAAGAATGCTTAAAGATGTGTCACAACAAATTATATGTTAAGCTAAGGTTGTTAAATTATCAATCTTTCTTCCTAGCCGAATATGTGTTTATAAAGTTGAGTTGTTAAATAGATTTTGAAGTTAGCCCATGCATTTATTTTTGAATTTAAGAAGAATGATACATTCGACTATGCTTTGATGTGCTTGGATTGTTGTTCATTGAGTAAATGATTGAGGAATGGTTAGAAGAATTTGAATGCTAAACTAGTTGATTTGTTTGATGATATATATATATGTATTCGGCAATGGGATAAAATGTGTATTAAGGTAAGTTTCATGGTGATTATGCTTGTGATGTTGGGTTAATATTCGGCATTGAGTAATGTGGGGTAAGGTGATTAATTGGCTATGAAATTAGCTAAATTGAATAGGTATGTTTAATAATATGCTTAGTATAATGTATGATCTTATAACTCGGTTTGGTATTGAGATAAAGGTTAGATGTATGATTGGATTTTGGTATGTGTTAAATTGGTCAATCAAAGATTAAATGATATGTGATTGCCAAATGTGATTGTTAAGTGAATAATATTAGTTAAGTACTTAAGCAAATCTATTGTTTTACTTAAGCTTAAGAGCAAAGAGGATCAAAGTCGGATAGGAGAAAAGAGAAAGTAAACGAATAGCCGTGGACATCTAATCGTCGACCACTTCCGAGGTAAGTTTTAAGTGATTAAACGTTGAGTAAATTCAATCATAATAGGACATAATGAGTTGATTTAATAAGATATGATGTGGCCATGATATGTCTTAAACTCAAATGGTAAGTTCATATGTGTTTGGACTTGGAAGGTTAAGTGCAAATTGTAATAATTTGCTTTGGACAGCAGCAGTAACGTGATTTTAGAAAATCGCTATAAATTGTTGGTGTGGAATTATAGGCCGAATAAAATATGTAATCAAGGCTTAATTAGTCTAGTTTCTTATAAAAGAGACCTTGTGAGCAAACAAATTTCCTATAAAGAGATATTTAAATTTGTGTGAGACGGTGTCCGAATGACTCCGAAATCCCCTGTTCTGTTTTTAGAAAATCATTATAAATTGTACAAAAATGGTTATAAGATAAAATTTATATGCTTAGACTCCTTAATGAGTCTAGTTTCAAATGAAATCAAATACAACACATTTTGAATTCTGTAAAATGAGAAATTTGATTCGTAGTGAAGAGTGGTCAGATTAGTCAAACAGTGAAACAGGGGAAACTATAAGAAAAATCTGGTATTGATTGGCCAAACCTAAAATTATGAAAATTTTATGGATGGAAGATATACGAGTCTATATTCAGGGAAAATTAACGGCAAGTGATTTGGAGTTTTGTAGCTCCAGTTATAAATAATTTAGTGACTACTGCTCAGGAAAACAGCTCGTAGTGAATATGTGATTTTGTTGTAAACATGGATAAAACTTGTTTTAGTTACTCATAAGCTATTGATTAAACCCATACGTGAATTCTAAATCGTGATATTGTAAAACGATACATGAGTGTTAGATGGATCTTTGATATTAAAATTTGTGAAATTGTAAGTTTATGAGTATTCGAATATGAAATGATAGTATGGCGTGAAATTGAATTATTCATTGGGAAATGATTAATGTAGATTCGGCCAAGACAATGTGTATACATGATAGTATATGTGATATGTGAAGTATATTTGGATAATTGTGATGTGAATGTATATATATGTGATAAGGCCGAATGGCCAATGTGATGAATGTGAAAGTGTATATATATGTGATAAGGCCTAATGGCCGATGTGATGAATGTGAAAGTGTATATATATGTGATAAGGCCTAATGGCCGATGTGATGAATGTGAAAGTGTATATATGTGATAAGGCCTAATAGCCGATGTGATGAATGTGAAAGTGTATATATGTGATGAGGCCTAATGGCCGATGTGATGAATGTGAAAGTGTATATATGTGACAGAGCCGAGTGGCCAACGTGATGGATGTGAAAGTGTATAAATGTGATAAGTCCCGAAGGGCAATTGTGTCAGTACTATATCCGGGTTAAAACCCCGCAGGCTTTATGCGAGAGTATTATCCTGATTAATGTCCGTAGGCTTCGTGCTCGTACTATATCCGAGCTTTAAAGACCCGACGGCTAAATGCTAGGATTCAAGTAAGACTTTGATATTGAGTATCTGCATTAAGTTACCATCAAATAAGTATTATGTATTCAAGATGTTCAGGTACGTATTACTTACTCATCGGTGGAGTGATTTCGAGGTGAATTATCAGTATCAAAGAGGTAGGTAAATGTGATTAATATTATAACTCCAAATGTGAGAATGTGCTTTGGAAATATTTGACCATCTAGGTCATTATTATTCGAAAGTATATATGTGGCAGCCAAGTGTTGCGTTTAATGATATTATAGATCGAGATGAAGCTCTAGATTAACTTCATCGAACAGTTGAAATGAATGACCAATAATAGTGATTGAGAACACTTTGTCTTGCTTAAAACTTACTAAGCATTAAATGCTTACTCCGTTCTTTGAATCTCTATTTTATAGATTTTGGTTCGTCAGCTATCGGACTCGGGATTATTGAAGTCGAAGTCGCCCACACTATCAAAGCCCTTTTGGTACACTTTTGGTTGAACTCTGAAAATGGCATGTATAGGACTACCCTTTTGTAGTGGGTCATGGACCCTTTGGATTTGTATAATTTTGGATAGCCATGCGAAAATGGCTTATATATGTTTGAGCCTAATGTTATAATCATTTGGTATGGATATGGTTATTGAGAGGTGTGGATATGCTTAACAAGGATTGGCCATGGGAATGGTTAATCACTATCATAATTTGTGCTATTTATGCTAAAAGGGCTAGTTGAATCATGGAAACTATGAAATAGGTAAAGTCTACCTTAAAGGCAGATGCTGACAGCAGCAGTGATGTAGATTTGGAAAATCACTAAAAATAGTAGGAATAGAATTAAATAGTGAATAAATTATTTAAATGAACCTTGATGAATCCACTTTCATATGGAAGAAACGAAACGGTCATATGAGTGGTATGTTAAGAGATAATTAGGTTTTCGTGAGACAGGGCCAGAACGGTTTCTGGATTCCCTGTTTCGACTTTGGAAATTAATTATAAATTAACCAGAGATAATTAGGAGTCATGCCATATATTTCTGGATTCCTCTTTGAGTCTAGTTTCTATAGAAACAAACAGCATCAGCATTGAAGCCCTGTACAGGGAGATATCCAAATCGTAATGCATGAAGGTCAGTGTAGTCGCACCCTGTAACAGGGGAGACTTTAACTAATAAACTGTACTAATTGGACCGACCAAAAATTCTAGAAAAAAATATGTAGATGGAAATATGAGTCTATTTTCGAGAAAAAATTACGAAACTGATTTTCGAGTTTTAGAACTCAAGATATGATTTTTAAGATGACAGTGACACAGTTAGCCAACTGCCTAGAAATTTTTAAATTGGACTGCAAAGAAGTGATTTAAGTCTGCAAACCCCTCGTGTCCGACTCCGGCGACGGACTCGGGTACGGGGTGTTACAATTTTATTGGTATCAGAGCTACGGTTTAGTCGATTCTAGGACTACCGTAATACGTTTGGGTCTAGCTATACAAGCCATTATGTGAATATTTGATAGTGTGGTGATTTCTGACAATTGAAAATGTGTTTATTTATTGTAATGAATTCCGATCCCGATCGAGCTGTAGCAGATGGTATTGAGAGGACTGAGACATGCTTATGATGTGTCAATATTGAGAAGGGTATAACATAAGTAAGTTTTGAGTAATTGAATTTGGTATTTAACTTAAAATGCCATGATATACATGTATGATAGATGAATGATGTCCCATTGTCCTTATCATAATAAGGTTATTAGAGAAATGAACAAAGGAAGAGATTGAGGATATATGCTTTTGTGTGATTGCTTATTGAGCTGAAAGTTTAGTAAAAGAAGCATACATGTATTAGATTTGAATGATATTTACGACTTAAAGTCAAGAATCATGTTATATGTTTACATGTGAATGAATTGATTAAATTATAAATGTGATTTGTGCCATGTGAAACATGATAACATGTGAATGAATATGTATGAGACTCAGTGATGTGAATCCGAGTTTAAGGACCCGCTGACTATATGAAGAGATTATGTCCGGGTAAAGACCCGATGGCTATGTACAGAGATTATGTCCGGATTAAAATTCGCTGGCTTTGTGTGGAGATTTCATCCGAGCTAAAGGTCTTGACGATGATCCGGGCTAAGTCCCGAAGAGCATTCGTGCTAGTGATGTATCCGGGCTAAGTCCCGAAGAGCATTCGTGCTAGTCATGTATCCGGGCTAAGTCCTGAAGAGCATTCATGCTAGTGATGTATCCGGACTAAGTTCCGAAGAGCATTCGTGCTAGTGATATATCCGGGCTAAATCTCGAAGAGCATTCGTGCTAGTGTTGTATCTGGACTAAGTTCCGAAGAGCATTCGTGCTAGTGATATATCCGTGCTAAGTTCCGAAGAGCATTCGTGCTGGTGTTATATCCGGGCTAGGTCCCGAAGAGCAATCATGCTGGTGACGTGTATTCGGGCCTTCGTGCCTAGTAGGCTTCGTGCCGGTAATTTGAGCAAAGTTTAAGTATTCATTACTATACGAATTCAAATTTAAATGAGATGATATGTTTAAAAGTGTACATACATGATGTTTATAGACTTGGTTAAGTCATTTCAATGTGTAATAACGAATGAATAAGAGCACTATGTGTGTGAATCATTGGAGGCACTGTGTGTGTGCGAATTCCTTTAACCGAGCACTATGAGTGCGAGATCGGTCAGTGGGCACTAAGTGTGTGAAGTGGAATTCATGTAAGACCTCGTCTAGGATGAAGGCATTGATTTGAGATAGTGTGTAAGACCATGTCTGGGACATGGCATCGGCTCGATATGTGAGCATATGTAAGACCATATCTAGGATATGGCATTGTAAGAACTATATGTGCTTAATGAGTATCCGTAATGATTTCGAATGATTCAACGGGTATCGTTAACAGTGATTAAATGTGCTAAATGAATTCAATGTTCAGGTATGTGGAAGTTGATTTTCTGTTGGAAATAGGTTAAGTTGAATAGTGAGATATGATGGAGTTATAAAGGATATTTATTGGGATGTTTGAGTATATGTGTACTTTCGGTCAGGTTACAGCTTATACATGAATGAAAATGTGGGTTACAAATATGTGGGTTGATGATGTGAATTATACATGTTAATATGTACTTAATATGTGTTTGAAATGCAATTGTGAATTAAATTAAGTGATTATTGCTTATGAAATCAAGAAAATGAGATATATGCGCATACTTGTAGAAATGTTTATGTATTTGTTTTAATATAAGAAAATGATTTTATAGATCGATGCGAAATCAATAATGAATTACAATTGCTATCGATGAGCTAATGTCTTTGTGGATATAATTCAATAAGAGGACGTTATCCTAAACTATGCATCGGTAGAAATTTTCGGGGACGAAAATTTCTTAAGTGGGGGAGAGTTGTGACAGCCCTAAAATGACCCTAGTCGGAAAGCGGTTTCGGGACCACTAAATCGAGTCATCAAATTATTTGAATATGATATTTATTGTCTAAAATATGTGAATATGAATGTGTGAAAGTTTTGAGCTTCGATTTAGTCGATTGCATGTGAATTTAGTAATAGGACTTATGTGTGACACTTTTGAAATGTGATAGGTTAATCCATAAGGATCTATTAGTGCATGTAATCAAAAGGGTGGACTTGCATGTCAATTTCCCCCATTTAATTACTAGTGGCCAGCCATGACAAAGGGTGATGGGCAAAACATGTCATAAAACATGTTGTGCTAATGGTTTATGGGAGAAAGGATAAAATAATAATGGGAAGGTAAATGATGACAAAAAAAAATGTGTGTGGTTGCCCCCCCTTCCATTGCCGTGAATTGAAGGAAGAAAACAAAAGAAAAAAAATGTTCATCTTCTTCTCCTACCTCTCTCAAGCCGAAACTAACCAAGAAATGGAAGAAAGCACACCTAAGGCATTCGGCCATCTTGTGTGGGGGAATTAAGGTATGATATCATGTGATTCTTTTGGAATTTTTGTGAAGTTGAGTTTGTTTTGGTGCTCATAACATGACCCATGTGTTAATTTTTGAGTTTGTGTTGCAAGAAACATTTGGTTATGTCCTTATATGTCAAATTGATGATAAATTTTTGATATTTGGTGAATGAATATGAGTTTCGGTCATGGTAGATAACAAAGAATGTGGTTGTTGTTCTTGTTAATTTGGATGAATTTTTGGGGGATAGGTGCTTGAATCAAACAAATGATCATGTGTGTACACTAGGTGCTAGTTGAGAAGAATCGGTCACTATATTGGAGGCCATTGCCGAATATGAGTTTAGTTATTGAGTTGATGGAATAAAAGAATGCTTAAAGATGTGTCACAACAAATTATATGTTAAGCTAAGGTTGTTAAATTATCAATCTTTCTTCCCAGCCGAATATGTGTTTATAAAGTTGAGTTGTTAAATAGATTTTGAAGTTAGCCCATGCATTTATTTTTGAATTTAAGAAGAATGATACATTCGACTATGCTTTGATGTGCTTGGATTGTTGTTCATTGAGTAAATGATTGAGGAATGGTTAGAAGAATTTGAATACTAAACTAGTTGATTTGTTTGATGATATATATATATATGTATTCGGCAATGGGATAAAATGTGTATTAAGGTAAGTTTCATGGTGATTATGCTTGTGATGTTGGGTTAATATTCGGCATTGAGTAATGTGGGGTAAGGTGATTAATTGGCTATGAAATTAGCTAAATTGAATAGGTATGTTTAATAATATGCTTAGTATAATGTATGATCTTATAACTCGGTTTGGTATTGAGATAAAGGTTAGATGTATGATTGGATTTTGGTATGTGTTAAATTGGTCAATCAAAGATTAAATGATATGTGATTGCCAAATGTGATTGTTAAGTGAATAATATTAGTTAAGTACTTAAGCAAATCTATTGTTTTACTTAAGCTTAAGAGCAAAGAGGATCAAAGTCGGATAGGAGAAAAGAGAAAGTAAACGAATAGCCGTGGACATCTAATCGTCGACCACTTCCGAGGTAAGTTTTAAGTGATTAAACGTTGAGTAAATTCAATCATAATAGGACATAATGAGTTGATTTAATAAGATATGATGTGGCCATGATATGTCTTAAACTCAAATGGTAAGTTCATATGTGTTTGGACTTGGAAGGTTAAGAGCAAATTGTAATAATTTGCTTTGGACAGCAGCAGTAACGTGATTTTAGAAAATCGCTATAAATTGTTGGTGTGGAATTATAGGCCGAATAAAATATGTAATCAAGGCTTAATTAGTCTAGTTTCTTATAAAAGAGACCTTGTGAGCAAACAAATTTCCTATAAAGAGATATTTAAAGTTGTGTGAGACGGTGTCAGAATGACTCCGAAATCCCCTGTTCTGTTTTTAGAAAATCATTATAAATTGTACAAAAATGGTTATAAGATAAAATTTATATGCTTAGACTCCTTAATGAGTCTAGTTTCAAATGAAATCAAATACAACACATTTTGAATTCTGTAAAATGAGAAATTTGATTCGTAGTGAAGAGTGGTCAGATTAGTCAAACAGTGAAACAGGGGAAACTATAAGAAAAATCTGGTATTGATTGGCCAAACCTAAAATTATGAAAATTTTATGGATGGAAGATATACGAGTCTATATTCAGGGAAAATTAACGGCAAGTGATTTGGAGTTTTGTAGCTCCAGTTATAAATAATTTAGTGACTACTGCTCAGGAAAACAGCTCGTAGTGAATATGTGATTTTGTTGTAAACATGGATAAAACTTGTTTTAGTTACTCATAAGCTATTGATTAAACCCACACGTGAATTCTAAATCGTGATATTGTAAAACGATACATGAGTGTTAGATGGATCTTTGATATTAAAATTTGTGAAATTGTAAGTTTATGAGTATTCGAATATGAAATGATAGTATGGCGTGAAATTGAATTATTCATTGGGAAATGATTAATGTAGATTCGGCCAAGACAATGTGTATACATGATAGTATATGTGATATGTGAAGTATATTTGGATAATTGTGATGTGAATGTATATATATGTGATAAGGCCGAATGGCCAATGTGATGAATGTGAAAGTGTATATATATGTGATAAGGCCTAATGGCCGATGTGATGAATGTGAAAGTGTATATATGTGATAAGGCCTAATAGCCGATGTGATGAATGTGAAAGTGTATATATGTGATGAGGCCTAATGGCCGATGTGATGAATTTGAAAGTGTATATATGTGACAGAGCCGAGTGGCCAACGTGATGGATGTGAAAGTGTATAAATGTGATAAGTCCCGAAGGGCAATTGTGTCAGTACTATATCCGGGTTAAAACCCCACAGGCTTTATGCGAGAGTATTATCCTGATTAATGTCCGTAGGCTTCGTGCTCGTACTATATCCGAGCTTTAAAGACCCGACGGCTAAATGCTAGGATTCAAGTAAGACTTTGATATTGAGTATCTGCATTAAGTTACCATCAAATAAGTATTATGTATTCAAGATGTTCAGGTACGTATTACTTACTCATCGGTGGAGTGATTTCGAGGTGAATTATCAGTATCAAAGAGGTAGGTAAATGTGATTAATATTATAACTCCAAATGTGAGAATGTGCTTTGGAAATATTTGACCATCTAGGTCATTATTATTCGAAAGTATATATGTGGCAGCCAAGTGTTGCGTTTAATGATATTATAGATCTAGATGAAGCTCTAGATTAACTTCATCGAACAGTTGAAATGAATGACCAATAATAGTGATTGAGAACACTTTGTCTTGCTTAAAACTTACTAAGCATTAAATGCTTACTCCGTTCTTTGAATCTCTGTTTTATAGATTTTGGTTCGTCAGCTATCGGACTCGGGATTATTGAAGTCGAAGTCGCCCACACTATCAAAGCCCTTTTGGTACACTTTTGGTTGAACTCTGAAAATGGCATGTATAGGACTACCCTTTTGTAGTGGGTCATGGACCCTTTGGATTTGTATAATTTTGGATAGCCATGCGAAAATGGCTTATATATTTTTGAGCCTAATGTTATAATCATTTGGTATGGATATGGTTATTGAGAGGTGTGGATATGCTTAACAAGGATTGGCCATGGGAATGGTTAATCACTATCATAATTTGTGCTATTTATGCTAAAAGGGCTAGTTGAATCATGGAAACTATGAAATAGGTAAAGTCTACCTTAAAGGCCGATACTGACAGCAGCAGTGATGTAGATTTGGAAAATCACTAAAAATAGTAGGAATAGAATTAAATAGTGAATAAATTATTTAAATGAACCTTGATGAATCCACTTTCATATGGAAGAAACGAAACGGTCATATGAGTGGTATGTTAAGAGATAATTAGGTTTTCGTGAGACAGGGCCAGAACGGTTTCTAGATTCCCTATTCCGACTTTGGAAATTAATTATAAATTAACCAGAGATAATTAGGAGTCATGCCATATATTTATAGATTCCTCTTTGAGTCTAGTTTCTATAGAAACAAACAGAATCAGCATTGAAGCCCTGTACAGGGAGATATCCAAATCGTAATGCATGAAGGTCAGTGTAGTCGCACCCTGTAACAGGGGAGACTTTAACTAATAAACTGTACTAATTGGCCTGACCAAAAATTATAGAAAAAAATATGTAGATGGAAATATGAGTCTAGTTTCAGGGAAAAATTACAAAACTGATTTTCGAGTTTTAGAACTCAAGATATGATTTTTAAGGTGACAGTGACACAGTTAGCCAACTGCCTGGAAATTTTTAAATTGGACTGCAAAGAAGTGATTTAAGTCTACAAACCCCTCGTGTCCGACTCCGGCGACGGACTCGGGTACGGGGTGTTACAGGCCATGTCTCACACACGGTCTAGACACACCCCGTGTGGACAAAATAAAGTCATTTCTAGCTCCATTTCTCACCCAAATTTTCACCCAAGACCTGTACTTGAAAAACACATCCAATACCAGCAAATCCAAGCATTCAAAATAGACAATTTCATCAGTCATCATAGCATACCATTACATGCCTAGGTGGTTATAAACTTACCTTGGATTTACTTAGGTAATAGCAACCTTTGACAACATATTCATAACATAACACATGTGTACATGTATATCATAATAATCTACTTAGTCATACCAAAATGAACCATTATTAGCCATTCCAATGGCTAGGTTACAAAATAACATTTTAAGCGACTATTGGCCAAAAGATCCAATACATGCCATTATACCAAAAATGATTTCACTAAATATACCCAAAATGCTAGTTGATAGTGTGTTAATGATCCAATGATCTTCCAACCTTCACGAGCTTTCGAGCACTATAAAACAAGGGAAAAATAAAGTGGAGTAAGTGTTACATGCTTAGTAAGTTCGTATAACAGAAATTAAACTTACCAATCTTGCTTATTAAATCTAGGCATACAATGTTATGTTCCATCCATTTGGCTAAATTGTCTAATCATATACATTCATTCAAACATGTTAGTCACCAAAATCTTCATATCAATCAAGTAACATAGATAAGATCATCAAGCAATATTCTTTCAAGTCATTATCATATCTATCAAGATTTTCATGCCATGTCAAGAGTTTTATGTCCCTTGAATCATTGAATTCTGATGGATGCTCAAGTAGTACACTCGAAGTGTACAATTCAATAGTTCGTCAATTCCTTATTCAAGGGTACCCCTTAGGGCACTTATCCAAGAAACACTCTCTCGAGCCACTTATCGTATAATAGGATTACCAGTCCAGGCAAAATCCTTTATATAATGTATGCTCGGAGGAGCTCGATTAGGATTACCAGTCCAGGCTAAACCGTAATCTTAACGTATGCACAAGAGGTCTTATATTGAGATTACCCGTCCAGGCTAAATCTCTTCTATAAAAGGTCAATGGGATTACTCGTCCGAGCTAAATCTCGTCTGCAACAAATACAGGACCTTATTAATTTTGAGAAAGTGCATATAATCATCAGAATTCACATTTAATCGGGATTTAACCATTTATCACCATTTCAACCATGTATCAATTTTCCATAACAACATACAAGTAAAGCACATCAACATAAATCACATTACATACAAGCACAACATTCAATTAATATAATTACATGCCCGATTAAGTTACACGAACTTACCTCGATACTTGTTCGCGGAAAAGTCTACTAATCCGAATTCTTTTCTTTTCCTCAATCTAGCCTCGAATTAGTGTTGTCTGAATCTATATAAATGAATTTAACCATCAACTTCACACATTTCATATTTAAATGGACTCAATTTACGTCTTAGGTAAAATTACAATTTGGCTAATCTATCAAGAGAGAAATCTGTCCGTACAAGAATAAAATGAGCCGACTTTGTTAATCTATCAACTATAACCCAAATGGCATATTTCTTCTTCGGTGTTAACGACAATCCTATCACAAAATCCATAGTAATCCTGTCCCATTTCCATTCGGGGACCATCATGGGCTATAATAAACCTGAAGGCACTTGATGTTTAGCCTTGACCTGTTGACATATCAAGCATTTTGACACAAATTCAGAGATATCTCTTTTCATACCATTCCACCAGTACATTTTCTTCAAATCTTTATACATCTTGGTACTTCCCAGATGAACAGAAAATCGGCTATCATGTGCCTCTTGCAAAATTTTCCAAACCAGTTCATCATCTTTGGGTACACAGACCCTATCTCGAAACATCAAACAACCATTAGGATCAACCCAAAAATCTAATTCAGCACCCATCTCACATAGTGCTCTCTTGGCCTGTAAATCGCTGTCATTGATCTGAGCTACGCAAATCTCTTGAAAAAATGTTAGTTTGGCTCTTAACTCTACCAAAACCAAACCATCATCAGAAAATGTCAATCGTGTGCTCATAGCCCTCAATTCAAACAAGGACTTCCTACTTAGAGCATTGGCGACCACGTTCGCCTTTCTCAGGTGATAATGAATGATCAATTCATAATCTTTAATCAACTCTAACCATCTTCGTTGTCTCAGATTTAATTCCTTTTGAGTTAGGAAATACTCCAAACTATTGTGATATGTGAATATACGGTCGTTTCACGATACAAATGGTGTCTCCAAATCTTCAAGGCAAATACAATGGCAGCTAGCTCCAAGTCGTGTGTTGGATAATTTTTCTCGTGTGGATTTAGTTGCCTCAAAGCATATTCTATTACTTTTCCCTCTTGCATAAGTACACAACCCATTCCATTTAAGGACGTGTCACTATAGACCACGAATTCTTTTCCCGGTTCAGGTTACACTAAAACTAGAGCTTCAGTCAGTAATGTCTTCAATTTCTCAAAACACTACTTAACATCTTTTTGCAATAATCTCTTCAAAGGAGTCGCAATCATTGAAAATCCTTTTACGAAGCATCGATAG
Organism: Gossypium hirsutum; assembly: GCF_007990345.1. NCBI lineage: Eukaryota > Viridiplantae > Streptophyta > Magnoliopsida > Malvales > Malvaceae > Gossypium > Gossypium hirsutum. The sequence goes on along the minus strand of NC_053425.1, from coordinate 35,086,198 downwards.
TAACCGGCTAAGCCCAAAAAGCTTCTAACCTCAGTTACGTTCTTCGACGGCTTCCACTCAACAATAGCAGATATCTTAATTAGATCAACTCGGATGCCATCACTCGACACAATGTGATCGAGAAATCCAACCTCTCGGAGCCAAAACTCACTCTTTCTAAATTTAGCATACAACTATTTGTTCCATAAGATTTGTAAAACCGTTCTTAGATGTTCCACATGCTCAGTCTCATCCTTGGAATAACTCAGGATGTCATTAATAAACACAACAACGAACTTGTTTAAGTATGGCCGGGATATCCTATTCATCAAGTCCATAAATATTAGTCAGTGCATTTGTCAACCCAAAAGGCATTACAAGAAATTCATAATGGCCATACTTCGTTTTAAAAGCATGTAACAGCCCGATTTTAGCTAAGTGGCAACAGTGGTTTTGGAACCACAAATCCAATGTCAAAAAAATTATTTTATTATTATTTTAATATTTACAGCATGATATTAGAGTTGTGTAAAAATTTTGTGAAGAAATTTTACTGTTTAAATGCTTAATTCGGTAAAAAGGACTAAATCGTGTAAGGCGTAAAATATGAGTCCTATTAGTTAAATGAACCAAATAGTTATAGAACTTTAATGTGGGAGTCCTTATTTGGTAAATGGTCCATTAAAGAGATAGTGGATTTTGATGGCTTGGCATTAGTGTAATTATTAAATGTTTTAAAGGTTATTTTGGTAAATAAGTCATAAAAGACAAAATAAATAAAACTAAAGTAATTTCTCATCTTTATTTCTCTCCTCCATCGAAATTTCAAACAAAAAGGGCAGCCATGGATGAAGCTTCATTCGGCCATGGTGTTTTTGTATGCATGTATGTATTTTCTACTCGGTTTTTAATAATTTTTTGTTTTCGGAATCGTTGTTGCTTAATCTATCTAATGAGGGGACTAATTTGCAAAATTATTGAATATTTTGAGATTTCCCATTGATGATGATGCTAGGGTTTTAAATTTTTATGGAAGAAAATAAATCCTTATTGTTAAATAAACAACTTTTGTTAAAGGATCTTTAATGAAATTGTCAAATACGTGCTAAATTGATAAATGTGAAAATATTGTGTTAAATATGTGAAATTATGAATTGTATGGGATGATATGAGCATTTATGATTTTCGACTAGGCTTGGGTGTGATTAAATTTCATGAATTTTAATTTTACGAGCCTAGGGACTAAATTGTAAAAAGGTCAAAAGTATAGGGGTAAAATGGTAATTTTTACATAAGATGAAATTTGATTGAATTGAGTAAAATAATGATTAAATGAGTTGAATTTGATTATTTAGATCAAGTTAAGCCTCGTGCAGGTCTAGATCGAAGGAAAAACAAAGATTCAGACTAGTCGATCCGTTCTGCCGTTTTAACGATCGAGGTAAGTTCGTATGCAATAAGCATTGTTATATTTATGCTTTTAATGATTTTATATTATATAAATTGTATATATGTGACTATTGTTATGTTTAACGACATATCGGCTAAGAATGACATTTAGTGTGCGGTTTGAAATAGCTCCGGCTATATATATATGTGTGGCACTTAGTGTGCGAAATATTGAGAATGGAACTTGGTGTGCGAGATATTGAGTATGACACCTAGTGTGCAAGACATTGAAGATGCAACGGCATTACGTGTATGTATGAAATGGTAATCATCGGTACAGGTATGAATGCAAAACTCATGAGAAATGATTTCGGTTTATGATGCATCTTTTGTAATGAAGTAAATAAGTAAGTCATGCCTATGAGAATGATTTGTGATGACCTTGTGATTATGGGTCCATGCTTATGTTGTATAAATATGTATTTATACCATGATGGTTGAAATGATTTATAAAGGTATTATTAACTTAGTTATCATTATTTACACTAAAATAGTTTTGGACAATAGCAGCAGTCCGACTTTGAAAATTCACAAAAAATAGTGGAAACTGAATTAGTGGTTGAATAAGATATGAAATTAAATTTTATTGAGCCTATTTTCTTATGAAGGAAATGTCGTAAGCAAAAGAATTTTATATTATGAGATATTAGAATTTTTGTGAGACAGATTCAGAATGATTTTGGAATCCCCTGTTCTGATTTGGGAAAATAATTAAAAATTGTACAAAAATAATTGTGGTTTATAATTTATATGCTTAAAATACTTAATGAGTTTATTTTCAAAAGAAACAAATGGGAACATCATATGAATCCCGTATGAAGAGATAATAATTTTTTAGTAAAGAAATGTCGAAGCTATCAAACAGCCGAATAGGGGTAACTTTGAAGAATAAACTATACTTATTGGATAATTCATAAATTCTGAAAATTTTATGGTAGAAAGACATATGATTCTAGTTTCAAGGAAAATTAACAGATCATAATTTAGAAATCTTTAGCTCAAGTTATAAATAATTTAGTGACCATTACTCGAGTAGACAACTTGACTGAATTATGTGCAATTATGATTGTGCTACCTTGAAAGCATGTTGTTAGAATTTGGAAAAAGCATGTTAATAAGTTACTTATTATTTTCACAGGCTTACTAAGCTATATAGCTTACTCCCTTTCCTTTCCCATCTCTTATAGGTTTATTCAGCTAGCTCGGGTTGGAGATCGTCGGAGATTCAATCACACTATCAAGCTACCATTTGGGGTATAAGTATTCAAGCACTTGAGTTTATGGCATGTATAGGGGCTTAGTCAATTGTGTATGTGTCATTTGATTTGGCCAAATGTATTGGATTATGATGATATATTGATTCATTTTGTATATATAGCCATGAGATGTGGCTTATATTGACTATTTGGGTTGTAATGCCTAATTATATGTACTTGCATGTGTCAAAGGTCATGTGGTGTGATAATGTTGTTTAATATGGATGGGTGTTTGGATATGGTTTAGGTTCTTGATAATTGGTTGATGACATAATTGGCATAAGTATAAAATAAGAGAATGGGTTAATGATAGTCATGGCATGAAAGTTTGATAAGTTTAAACCAGGCAAAGTATGGTACCTTATGCATGAATAAATTGATATGAAATCACCATGATCATGACTTGTTTGATGATGTTTAAATACTCAATTGTGCCATGAAAAGTGCCATTAAAATTATGTTTAAGTATGTGCAAATGAGGGTGCCAAATGGCTTGGTAAATAGCCACTTTCTTAGCCACACGGGTAGAGACACAACCGTGTGGAGCGCACGGCCTAGCACATGGGCGTGTAACTTGGCTGTGTGACTTTATTTTCTTGCTGACGTCATAAACAGAGAGTTACACGGGCTGAGAACATGAGCGTACCTCAAGCCATACGGGCATGTGTGACCACACGGCCTAACCCACACGAGTGTCTGTGACCACACAACCTACCCACATGGGCGTGTGACCCTATTTCATGATGAAATTTTTTAAGTTTTCCCAAAAGTTTTCAAAGTTTCCAGTTTAATTCTGAATCATCTCCGATGCGTGTTTAGGGCCTCGTAGGCCCGTTTAAGGGACGTTATACTTATGTATGAATGTTTTTGATTTGAATGAAATTTTATGGCCCGATTTATGTTATTGTGTATGTTTAAGTCTGGTAATGCCTCGTATCCTGTCCTGGCCTCGGACACGGGTAAGGGGTGTTACAAAGCAGTCTTAGGTACATCTGACTCTTTTACTCGCAACTGGTAGTAGCCGAATCCCAGATCTATCTTAGAGAACACAGTGGCTCCCCTCAATTGATCAAACAAGTCGTCAATTCTTGGCAACAGATACTTGTTCTTGATGGTTACCTTGTTGAGTTGTCGATAATCTACACATAGTCTCATCGAACCATCTTTCTTCTTAACAAATAATACGGAGCACCCCATAGAGAAAAGCTTGGTCTTGCAAACCCTTTATCGGTCAATTCTTGCAACTATGCTTTTAACTCTTTCAACTCGGTTGGTGCCATCCTATACGAGGAAATAAAAATGGGTGTTCTTCCCGGCGCTAGTTCAATACCAAATTCTACCTCTCTAACAGGAGGTAAACCGGGCAATTCTTCCAGAAACACATCCGGGTATTCGCGTACTATCAGTACCGACTCAATCCTCAACTCAGATTCCTTAGAGTTCAATACAAGAGCAAGGTAAGCTTCATACCCTTTTCTTATATACCTTCAAGCCTTCATTGAAGAAATCACATCCAGTGGTGTATTCAACTCGCTTGAATCAACTCGGAGAACTTTACCATTTGAACATTTCAATTCAATATACTTATTACCAAAATTTACTATCACATCGTGGAGGGTCAACCAATCCATGCCAAGTATTATGTCAAATTCATCGAAGGGTAAAAGCATAAGATTAGCCGAAAAACAATGACCTTAGATCATCAAAGGACAATTCTTACAAACTTTATCTACTATGACAGACTTACCTAGAGGGTTCGACACCTTAATCACAAACTCCGTAGGTTCTACAGCCATATTCGTGATAGACACCAATTTCATGAAAATGTACGAATAGGTCAATCAAGGCAATAACATGTACATCATGAATAGAGAATGTACCCGTAATGACATCAGGAGTAGAGGCTTCCTCTCTAGCGCATATTGCGTAAGTTCTTGCCGGAGCCGGAGTCTTTGGTTTTACAGTTGTGTCTTTGGAAACATTTCAACAACCACTTGCACTTTTAGGATGTCGGGGTGGTCTACCTCGAAAATTAGGGGCATTAGACTTTGGGGCTAGATCCACCTTTTTATCAACTTGTTCCGAGCAGTCTTTAAGGAAGTGGTCAAGAGAACTACATTTGTAGCATGCACCACTCCTCTTTCGACACTCACCAAAGTGGAATTGTTGCAGCTTTCAAACCTCAACTTTTGATCATCCACACTTCCTACACTAGTTACTTTAGGGGAGGAAGACTTTGGGTTGTGACGTTTAGAGCTTCTTGTTCTGCCCGAATATCCCACCGATGCAGTGGAGCGGTCTTGTTGACTCTTCAATTTCTTTATGGAAAAAGAGTGTGTTCTTCTACTAGATCTCTTATTCGAAATTCGAGCCTCTCTCTTTGCTTGCTTTCTTTCATTGTTTAGCTCTTCGGCCTTCTTGGCCTGATTAGCCAGTGCTGTGAATTCTTGTATCTCAAGGATCCCGATCAATAACTAATTTCCTTATTCAAGCATTATTCGAAGCACTTACACATTTCTATCTCCGATTGGACCCACTCTGTGGCAGATTGACTTAACCTTACGAATTCCCTCTCATATTCTAACACAGTCTTATTTCTTTGCCTGAGTTCTAGGAATTCTTTTTGCTTCAAGTCTAAAAATTTTTGATTGATGTATTTCTTTTTAAACTCAGCTTGGAAGAACTCTCATGTAATATCTTCCTTCAGTACCACTGAAGATACAGTCTTCCACCAGTGATATGCAGTATCTTTTAGAAGAGATACAACACACTTTAAACAGTCCTCAGGTGTACATTACAACTCTTCTAAAACTCGCGTAGTGTTCTCAAGCCAGAATTCGGCTCATTGAGCATCATCATCAACCTTAGCTCTAAACTCTTCAGACGGTCCAGAACTGAACTGAGAGTTTAAGAAAATCTTAAGAAAATTTCTAGGTTTAAGCCTCACATGCCCGTGTGCTTGGGACACGCCCGTGTCCCTTACCCGTGTGGAATTAATTCAATTTATTTTCTATTTCGAACCTACAGGGGTTTTCACATGACCGAGCACACACCCATGTCGTCGCCCGTGTCCAAAAATTGGAGCATTCTGTTTATGACATCATCATGCATTTAAGGCTACACGGCCAAGACACACGCTTGTGTGCTAGGTCGTGTCCTTCACACGGTTGAGACACACAGCCGTGTCTCTACCCGTGTGTTTTCTACTATGCATACTGACCTAAAAATTTTAGGTGCAAGGGACACACGGCCGTACCCCACGCCCATGGAGCTGACCGTGCGTCACATACAGCCTAGACACACACCCGTGTGTCTACCCATGTGGACCTTTTTGGAGGCTACAACCCAAGCCAATGGTCAGCTTCAACATCCACAAACATCTGTAAACTTCTATTGTATTTAACAGGGCCTAGATATGCCCAATGACTACCTTCAATAGTCTAATTTCATGTTAACCTCATCTCATTGGTTTTATACATGCTAGATTATCCTTTTTGTATTAAAGATTACCAAATCATCAAACACATTTAGACTTGGCTCATTTTATAACTCATTGCCAATTATGACCTAGCCATCGCCAAGTGATTTGGCCACATTCCACATGTCCATTCATGATATACCACATTTAACTATCTCATGAACATTTAAACACCAACATGCACAATTAGTAAGTTACAACCTACATCAAAATAAGCCATGTCTTATGGCCATATACAAAATGAATAGGTATATCATTCAAGCCCTTACATTGGCTAACCAATGACACATATAACAAAATAACCAAAAACCTATACATGCCATTGAAATAAAGTAAAGGTATATATATACCAAAACAAGATAAGTTGATAGTGTTGACAATACTCCAATTGTCTTCCAATCTTCACGAGTTCACAAGCTCTGTAAAAATAGGGAAATGAAAGGGGGTAAGCATTAACATGCTTAGTAAGTTCAGAAAACAAGAAGGTAAACTTACCAATTATTTAGCATGCAACCTTAAAAGATATTCATGCCAAACATGCATAGTATAAATCCCCTATCACATACACTCAATCATCAAGTTAGTTTCCTCTCAAGCAATATAGCATTAATCTTAAATGAGCTCATCAATTCAAAAATTTCCAGTCTCATTTCTCATTTAGTTCTTTTGAGTTTCTCAAAAATCTTGATGGGTATCCCTTTTTGCCGTCAAGTCATGCTAGTGACCGTTTTAAATATACACTCCCGTGAACCTCACTCTTACGACGGAATTACCAATCCAGGTTAAATCCCTCATAACATTTAATACCTCCGGAATTGGTTCCTCGAGGTTATTAGTAAAAATAAATTATTAATACCTCATACCATTCATTTAATACCTAAATTTTACCCTCGGGCAAAATGACCATTTTACCCCCAATATTTCACATTTTTCCAAATTAGTCCCTAGGCTCGTATAATGGAATGCATGAAATTCCTTAGTTACAATGCCTAGCCGAATGTATCCTAAGCTCATACCAGCCCATATTTTCCTCTATTTCACATTTCTACCACATTTTATACTTTTTACAAAATGGTACTTTAAGCTATTTCCATGAAAACCTACCTAGTAAAAGTTGTTTACCATCCTTTAAACCCTCATATTCCTCCATAAATCATCAAAACACAAGCATCTCATGCATGGGTAATATTCCAAACATGAACCTTAGCTTGAGATATGGGTGGAAATGGATAGAGCATGTTACGAGGATCTCAAAAATACAAAGAACATTAAAAACGGGGCTAGAGATCACTTACTATTGAGCTTGAAATGTTGAAAACCCTAGCTTATGGAGCTCTAGGAATTTCGCCAGCTCTAGGAATTTTCCCTTTTTATTAAGTTTATTACCAAATGATCAAAATGCCCCTCCTTACAAAACTTCCAAATTTTTCTATGCATGCACATTTTTGTCCAAAACCTTAAAAATTAGGAAAATTGCTATTTAAGACCTTCTAATTTATAATTCAAATCAATTTCATACAAATTACTTTTAGAACCCAAGTTTTTCACTTAATTCAATTTGGTCCCTAATTTCCAATTGGACACCTTATACTTAGAATTTCTTCATTATACTTTAACACATACTTATTTTCATATCCTACAACTCATAATAATCATAACAAAAATATTTTAACGTCATATTTGTGGTCCCAAAACCACTATTTTGACTAGGCCCTAATTCAGGATGTTACAAGCACCGTAATATGATGGAGGAATATGAGGTCATCATTAAGCAAAATGAAGATCTCACGGAGTGTTTGGCCATTGTGGAGATTAAAGTGGAGGGGTTAGAGTATAAGGTGGCCGCTAAAACGTAAAGTAAAGAGGCTTTACAAGCTGAGTTACACGGGTTTACAGAAGAGCATATAGTCGAAATGGATAGGATTATTAGAGAGTGTCACGATCAAGTGGCTGCCACGATCAGGGAATAGCTTCACGTCTTTGAGAATTTTAAGAAAGAGATAACTGGGAATGTCTTATGTTTTATTTTGATGCTGAAGGTGAACATTTTGCTCCACACTCGGGTCGCTAGTGGTCCATTTGATGTTTGCAAAGTGGATCTTGATGCTCTTGAGAGGGTGGATATGAGCTCTCTAGGCTTCGATGTGTTATGTCCCTCAAGTTTTGTGTGAGACCCTTTTGTGTCTACTTGGAAAGGCTCTCTGGATTTTTATATAGAGAAGGATCTAGCTACGAATTAGGATGTGGCCCCATCTTCTGCGAACAATGACGTTGCTCATTTTGATGATGTGGACCAAGGCATAAATAGGTATAACATGCCTTAATTTGTTTAATACTCTATACTTTGTTGTTTATTTTCCAATGAGAATATGTTTTATTTTGTAATAATTTCTTTTCTACTTTTGCGAATTTAGTCATTTCTATTGCACAATTATGTCTGTATTTATGAAGAATCTTCAAAGACTGTAGCTTTAATCCACAAGTTGTTTTATACTTTGCGAAAGTTTTGAAAGATAACAAGCTGTGGATGTGAATCTGCAAGTTATTTCATACTTAAGAAAATTTTGAAAGATAACAAACTGAGGATGTTAATCCGTGAGCTAATTTATAATTTTGAAAGATAACAAACTATGATGTTGGGTGTTCCAAGTTTATGGTACAACTGTGCCTTCATTTCTTGCTAGCTTATACGCTCTGTGACCTATTTTTTCTATCACTTTATATTACCCTTCCCAATTTGGAGCCATTTTTCCTCACCAGGAAGCTGGTAGACTAGCCTCAGTATTTCTTAAGACAAAGTTGTCCACTTGGAATTGTTTGTTTCTGACCTTGGAATTATAGTACCGAGCTACCTATTGGGCATGTACTACATTTCTAACTTCAACTACTTCTCTAAGTTTGTTCATCAGATTGAGGTTGAGTATGAGAGCCTCCTGATTAGCTTTCTCATCAAAATATTGTGTTCTATGTGAACTTAAACCAACTTCTGTAAGGATTACAACTTCCACACCATAGACTAGAGAGAAAGTTGTTTCTCTCATCGGGGTGTGGAGTGTAGTTCACAAGGCCTATAAATTCCCAGTAGCTCTTTCAACCAAGCGCTCTTAGCCTCGTCCACTTTTTTCTTGTGGCCTATTACAATTTTCTTATTTGTTGCCTCCACCTATCTATTGGTCTGTGGTATTTTCACTAAACTTTGAGCTAGAGCTATTTGGAAGTTAACGCAGAATCGCTTAAATTTTCCTTGGAATTGTGTATCGTCGTTTGTAATAATTGTGCGAGGTATCTCAAATCTGTAGAAAATTGATTTCCATAGGAAAGACTCCATCCATTTTTTTGTAACGGTTTCCAGAGCTTTAGCTTCGATCCACTTTGTGAAGTAGTCTACAGCTACTACTATGAATTTCTTTTGGGATGTGGCTATAGGAACTGAGCTGAGGATATCGACACCCCACGTGGCAAATGGCCAAGGGCCTGACATGACTTGAAGGAGTTCCGCTAGTTTTCGTTGGACTTTGGCATTTCTCTGGCAAGAATAACATGTGTGAACTATCTAATGTGTGCCTTCTTAGATTGTAGGCTAGTAGTACCCTTGTCTGAGGATTTTTTGCGCGAGCAATCTACCGCCTAGGTGATTACCACAAATTCCTTCGTAGATTTCTCTCATAACGTATTCAACTTCCGGTGGTGATAGACACCACAACAGATGATGTGAAAACCCCTTTTTGTATAGTACACTCTCCAACAGGGTATATCTATTAAACGTGAGATAAAATAAGTTGTCTTAATTTATCATGTAATGAGTTTGCAATATTTAAATATTCAATTCATATATGGGTAGTTTAGCAAACACTTGTAATTTTTAGTAATGACATACCTCACAGCCTTATGTTGTAGCTTTGCGAGCTCTTTCATGTCATGGTTGTCATGTTCCCTGGAGTGTGAAGATTATTGGCATCATCCAAGTCTCCTCTTGAGTCATATATAGTACTTGTGACGTATCATAGCTCGGGGTTTCCCTATTCTCGGGTAGGATTTTTCCCCTTTGTTGGATGATGACCGAGAAGGCTAGCTTCGATAAAGCATTAGCACAAGTGTTGTCATTTCTCAAGAGCTATTTAATTTGAGCTTAATCAAATCTTATGAGCAGCTGATTCACCATTCTATAGTTTTTCTAGCACCGCTTCCTTTATACTGTACTCTTCGCTCATCTGTTTTTCCACCAATTGTAAATATGTATGGACAATTAGATCTTTTGCTCCTAGTTGGTGTGCTAACTCTAGTCCAAATACCAAGGCTTCATACTCAGTGATCTTATTCGATGTTTGGAACCCAAATTACAATCTGTATAGCCACTTGTTGCCACTGGGATCTATTATGAGTGTACTTGCCCCTGATCCTATTTTGGTTGAGGAGCCATCAATGTAAACTAGCCAAATTTTTTTGATTGTTAGTTGCATGTGCACTTTCTGGGGAGGGGTTAGCTATTAAGAGGTGTTCTGATGGTTGTGAAACTAACTAAAATTTCAACTTAAGGCAAGCGCACCTATCGAACAGTAGTATAGTTATGTTGAGACTGGAAATATCGTATCCACGAGGACTAAAAGTACTAGTACTTACTATCTTTTTATTATCTAGCCTAAAAATTAAGAGAATGTTTTGTCTAAAACTAATTATCTAATTAACTAAGATTACGACAGAGATTAAGGTTGAAAAATACTTTTTAGAAAACTGATGGAGAAGACAATACCCAAGGAAGAATCCACCTAGACTTCACTTATTACCTTTGAGTTAGACAATTTATTCACTTGACTTAATCCATAGAAATCTCTGATTTATGTTAATATCTCTCTCGAGACTAAAAATAACTGACTCTAGGTTGATTAATTGAAATCTCTTTCTAATTAAAATCCCTATTGTCGCATTAGCTCGATCTATGGATTCCCTTATTAGATTTGACTCTAATCTGACAGATTTATGTTATCCTATCTCTAGAATTGTATGCAACTCCACTTAATTATGGATGATCTACTCTTAAACAGGGACTTTTGCTCTACTGAATAACCACATCAAAAACCTGAATTAATATCCTAGAATATTAAAGCAATGGTTAAATTCATAGTTAAGAATAAGAACAAGTATTTATCATATAACTCAAATAATAATAAGATCCGTCTTAGGTTTTATCTCCCTTAGGTATTTAGGGAGTTTAGTTCATAATAATAATGGAAAACATCTCAAAGTTTAGATAACAACAAAACATAAAGAAACCCAAAGAACTTCTAGGAAATTGGATGGAATTCTTCAGTCTTGATGTAGATCCTTCCTCTGAGGAGATTCTAATGGTTGTCTTTGAGTATTTTCTACTTTCCTCTCCGCGTGTCCCTTTAATCCTCTTCTAAGGTGTTTATATAGACTTTGAAATGCCCAGAATAGCCCAAAATTAGCCTTTTTTGAGTAGAATTAGACTTGGGCTCGACAAGGACACGGCCTTGTACAAGTGCTCAGGCTGTGTGCAATTCTAACTTGGATTAATGTCGACATGGTCATGACACATGGGCGTGTGGATCACCCGTGTGGAAATGCCTAGGCCATGTGAAACACTAATTTAAGCCCAATTTGTCTATTTTTGGCCAATTTCTTACTCTTTTCGCCATCCTAAGCTCTCCTGAGTATAAAACATGAAATTAAAAGATTAGGAGCATCAAATTCAATGAAAGCAAGGAAAAATCATCCATAAATATGCCAAGCATGGGGTAAAAATATGTATATATTATAGCTTATCAAATATCCCCACACTTAAGCATTTGCTTATCCTCAAGTAAAATCCTCAACTCACAATTAAAATAAATTCTTCTCAACTTATAATTCTCATCAATAATGTTCAAAATAATCCATAATTAATTATATGTTAAGAGCTTAACTAAAAGAACATTAAAGTTTCAAACAATCCAAATTGAGCATTTTAATCATAAAATCATCTCCCTTTATCTAAGTAATCACCTTTAATTCAAAATTGACAAAGTTGACATCCTCACTAATGATTCACCCAAATCACTCAAAGTTTTTAAGGTTCAATAATTAAGCACTCAATAGTCAAACATGAAAAGTTATTACCATAGGCTTGCATGAAAATGAAATCTCCACCACTATAATGAAATGATACACAAATCAAAAGGTCTTTAACAGGGTTGTAATGGGGCTTGGATTGAAGGTGTGGATAAAGGCTACAAGAGAAGGTTAGACTTGAGATTAATTTAATAAATTATCAAACTTAAATTAAAGCTAATCACTGAATTACAAAAAAAAATGCCAGAATTCAAACTATCTGAGACTAAAGATGTGAGCTTTTTCTCAGTATACTGACTTTAACTTATCCAAGCTCTTTAGAACATGTAATTGGATGAATATGACTATATGATTTTTTTTAAGAACAAGAACAGGAATGGAAAATACATATTAAGAAATAATTCAGCAACTAGAATGAACGAACATAATTAGGTAACTAATCAAATTAAATCTCGATAAAAAGGGAGTCAATAAAAAGGGAAAAATTCTTAATGAATCAAAAAGGGTTAAGTTGTGCGTTAATATTAAGGGGAAAATTAAGAAATAATAGTTGAGGCTCAAAGGGGTTCACTAGGGGTCAATTATGTGGGTAGACTTTTTATAGGGTAAATGGGTTAAAACCTAAGTGCCTTTATCATTTTAGTATATCCAATCAAAGGTGTGGTCTCGACATGTATAATCGATGCAAGTTCTAGAATAGCAAATCAATGTTGATGCACTCATAAAAACAATAAGTGAGCAAGAAAGATATATGCTCTAAAAGGCTCAAAATCTCACGAAATTTATGGGTATTTGATGTCAATCCTGTGAATTCAAAACTTCAAGATAACACCTCAATTCAGGGAAACAACCTAGCAATTTTACTTTTCAAAAGTCAACTTATCATGCTCGATTCTCTAATGTCTTAAAGTTTAAACGATCAATGCATAGTTACCTATGATTTAATTCAAAACATATCAATAAAAATCATAAATCAATCAAAATTTACTATAATAATGTATGAGAAAATTATTTGAGAACAAGATAAAAATTTAGGGATTTTTTTTATAATCACCTAAATAACCTCCCCACACTTAAAATGTACATTGTCCTCAATGTACAAAGATAAATAATAGCAATAAATAATAGCAATAGAAGCAAAATATTAGAAGAGAGAGAGAGAAGCGAAACTGCCCTGAATTTTTGGATGAAATCCTTGGAAGAGCGAAAGCAAGAATTGTAGAGAAAGCCGAATGAAAGGCTTGATTCTGAGGTACTAATAAGAAAATAAACACCACCGTGGAAGAGAATTAAGGGATCACTTAATAATAATTATAAAGATAAACATAGTTCAAAAAAAACATAAGTCTTTAAAAATAAATAAGAGACAAAATAGAATTGTAATAAAAATAAAAATAAAAATAATAAAATAAAAGGACTCAAAATTCCTCATCATCGGATGCCTCGTGGGTCGACGGTGCCGAAGGAAAGATGTGGATGTGGTGACAAATTTGTCGAACAGTGGCATCGATGCTGTCAAATCGCTCGAAACATTGTTGCTCAAAGCGAGTGAATCTCTCAGATAATTCTGTCAAAGTGGCAGTAGGAGGTCATTGACTCAGTGGTGATGGTGGGGGTGGCTCCTCGTGAGGGGGAGGAACATCATCAGTAATGTCCTCTGGCTCATCCTGGTCATCGGACTGAACAAGTCTGTACTGAGGTGGGTCAAATCCACGGCGTCGCTCTATCATCGTCATGTGGATCATGCTAGATATTCCTTGAGGAGACATCTGGCCGACTAGTGTAAGTGTCGATGACATCCCTGGAGTATCGAAGAGGCCGAAGTGTCGAGTGAGGCGAGTCACGTAGGGGCCAAGGCAAATGGGACCCCTCCTATGGCGATCCGTCTGGTGGCGAAAAGCAAGGGCAATAAAGTATGCCAAGTCAAAGACATGACCAGTCACCATTCTCCATAAGAAGTAAGCATCGGTGGTGTTAACGACGTCGGTGCTCTCTCTCCTCCCAATCAAGTTATGAGTCAAGATAGCATAGATGTAACATAGTGCTAGTGGAAGAGAAGTCACTTTTGAGCGACTTGCGTCATAGGGAACAATACTCACCGTAAGGTTGGTCCAACAGCAAGCGGGCGAGTAGTGTATGTGCCAGTGAAGTTGTAAAAATTTCTCGGAAGCCATGAACTCCTCCAAGTAAAGGACCAAAGTGGCTCTAAACTTCGGTACACTCACGTGCCTTACGAGTCTACCAAGTCTAAAAATGATAGTTCCAGGCTCGTCATGTGTATTCATCATATGCTGTAGATGGAAAGTAGTACAAGACTCCAATGTTAGCTCTGAATAGGTAGGCTCGATAATTGCAAAGAACCGATCCCACGGTGTAGTATTGAGATGGATTCAAACAAGATGAGCAAGGTGAACCTGCTCCAAAGCGGCCCAATTAATACAATGGCCCACTCCTAATGGTTGTACTCGAAGAAGCTAAAACAGGTCATCCTATGGGCCTGACGAGAATCGAAGCAGAGGGTGACGAGCTTCAGTCGAGGAGCTTGAGGAGGTTGACCGGGACCCTTCTACTTTTTCGAAGCAGGGACGGTAGTTTTCTTGCCTCGTGTGTTCGTCATAGTGTACCTGAAAAAGTAAAAGAGTTCGTCAGTAAATAAGGAAATGATCACGAATTATTTAAATGAGAGCTTATAACTCAAAATGTAAGTAATCCTAAATAATAATTTATTCTTAAACAATGTGTACTAAAATCTGATCATGCAAAAATAAACTAATTATAAATAAGTAACAATATCTAAATGAGAGACTAAACCTAATGGTAGGAACAAATTGTAATAGAATGAGGAATAATGAAGTCAGCCAATGAATATTTGGTAAACTAGTCTAAATAGTACCCAAACTAATCAAAAGGGTAAATCTATAATGCTAAAACTAATTAAATAATAATAATGCAGTAAATAAAGGATAATGGAGTTAATAATGAAATAAATAATTAATAGGAATAAAATAATGATGAGTATTAAGGGAAACCCGACGATGATGGACGGTGACCGGACGTTAGACGGACGATGGTGTCGATGGATGACGGGGTCGGACAGCGGGGTTAGACGGCAGCGGGGGTCAAATTATCCATTTAGCCATATGAATGCTACATTTTAGTTGTGTCAAATTTTATGGCTCAAAACTTACTAAGCATTAAATGCTTACTCCGCTTCTGTAAATCTCTGTTTTATAGATTTTGGTTCTTCAGCTATCGGACTCGGGATTTTTGAAGTCGAACTCGCCCACACTATCAAAGCCCCTTTTGGTAAACTTTTGGTTGAACTTTGAAATGGCATGTATAGGACACCCCTTTTTGTTATTAGTCAAGTACTTTGGTGTTGTATATATTTGGATAGCCATGCGAAAATGGCTTATATATATTTTGAGCATAATGTTATAATCATCTTGAATGTATATGTTCATTAAGAGGCATGGAAATGTTTGGCAACGATTAGCCATTAGAATGGTTCATCATGATTATATTTTGGGCTATATATGCTAAAGGGCTAGTTGAATCATGGAAACTATGAAATAGGTAAAGTCTACCTTAAAGGCAGATGCGGACAGCAGCAGTGATGTAGATTTGAAAAATCACTACAAATAGTAGGAATGGAATTAAATAGTGAATAAATTATGTAATCAAACCTTGATGAATCTTCTTTCACATGGAAGAAACGAAACGATCATATGAGTAGTATGTTAAGAGATATTTAGGTTTTCGCGAAACAGGGCCAGAACGGTTTCTGGATTCCCTGTTCCGACTTTGTAAATTCATTATAAATTAACCAGAGAAATTTAGAAGTCATTCCATATATTTATAGATTCCTTTTTGAGTCTAGTTTCTATAGAAACAAACGGTATTAGTATTGAAGCTCTGTACAGGGAGATATCCAAGTCGTAATGCATGAAGGTCAGTGTAGTCGAACCCTGAAACAGGGGAGACATTAACTAATAAACTGTACTAATTGGCTCGACCAAAAATTCTAGAAAAAAATTTGTAGATGGATATATGAGTCTAGTTTCAGGAAAAATTTACGGAACTGGTTTTTGAGCTTTGGAACTTGAGATATGATTTTTAAGGTGACAGTGACGCAGTTAGCCAGCTTCTCTGGAAATTTAAAATGGACTGTACAAATAAGTAGTTAAGTCTACGAACCCCTCGTGTCTGACTCCGGCAACGGTCTCGGGTACGGGGTGTTACAAGCGGGGGGGATGGGTTGGTGGTTAAGAGAAAAATGGTGAAGAAAGATAAGGGAAGAAGAAAGGGGAAGAAGGAGGAAAGAAGGAAAGAAGAGAGAAAGAAAGAAAAAGAAAAGAAAGAAGAGAAATGGAGGGGGCGACCAGTGGTGGGTGACGATGGCCGGAGGAGGGGGCTGAGGGGGATACGGCGGCTAGGGTTGGGAGAGTTGGGGAAGAAGACAAAAGTAAAGTTTAGGGTTTGAGAGGGTTTAAAAAGGCACACGGTCGTGTGAAGCCCGTGTTGGGCCACACGACCGTGTCACACGCCCGTGTGGATCAAGTTCAGCTCGTGTTTGTCGCGAAATTTTAATGTCCTTTCATCACACGGCCTGGGTACACGCCCATGTGTCAGGCCTTGAGGTTTACACGACCGTGTTGCACGGTCGTGTTCTTCGTTGTTCGCTTCTTCCACGCCCGTGTGGTATCCCACACGCCCGTGTGTCTGAACACACAGCCTAGGACATGCCCGTGTGCCCAGGCCGTGTGCTTCACACGGTCGTGTGGCTCAATACTTGGGGATTTTTAGCCCTGTTTTCACATGGCGAAGGACACACCCGTGTGTCTAGGTCGTGTGGGTCATTGTTCCTGCATAAAAAAATACGAAAAAAGATAAAAAGAAATTAGTTAGTGGTGTTAGTGCTCGGGTTGCCTCCCAAGAAGCACTTATTTAGAGTCTAAACTCGACTTACCTCAATTTCGTGTGGTCACGGTGGATTGAGGAGTTGGAACAACTCACCTCTACTATCAATTTGATCAAAATAAGGTCTGAGTCAAGTATTATTTACCTTGAAAGCTCCGAATTTAGTATGTGTTACCTCGATTGTACCATGTGGGAAGGTATTCAATACCGTGAAGGGAATCACTCCGTTTGTATTGTGCTCTGAAGTAGCAATTCGAGGGTCCTTTTCATCTAATAATACTTTATCCCCGACCTTAAATTGCTTTGTTTCATCCATTCACTCATCATGCCGTTGCTTTGACTTATCATGTGCTGTTGGTTTCTCCTTGAAATATGTTCGCCATTCATCTAGTTCATCGATCTGAAGCCTTCGTTCTTCGTGAGTCGCTTTGTTTTTGTGGCCTGGATTAGAATGAAGTTCCATCACGTTCTTCTTAGGGGACTCCTACAAAGAAGTTTGAGTTGTAATATTACTCAAATTATCAGAACTTAAACAATCATCTCGATTACTAGATATTTTAGTAGAATCATGAGCTTGAAGTTTAATCGTGTCATCTCCTACATGAAGTATCAATTCATCTGTGCCAACACTAATGATAGTTTTAGCAGTTGCTAAAAGGGTTCTTCCTAAAATTAAAGGTGCGTCACTATCCTCATCCATGTCTAGAACAACAAAGTCAACTAGGAATATAAATTTGTCAATTTTGACAAGCACGTCTTCAATAATACCTTTAGGAAATCTAATTGTTTTATCTGCTAATTGAGTGCTCATCCTAGTTTGTCTGGGTTTCCCAAGACCTAGTTGTTTAAACATTTTATTGGGCATGACATTAATACTTGCCCCTAAATCAGCCAATGCATTCTTAATATTTAAACTACCAATTAAATAAGGAATAGTAAAACTCCCTAGATCTTTCAGTTTGTTGGGTAGCCTATTTTGTAAGATGGCTGAGCAAACTGTGCTTAATTCCACGTGCAACGCATCATCTATCTTTCGTTTATTATCCAAGAGCTCCTTTAAAAATTTCATTGCATTTGGCATCTGCGAAAGAGCTTCAATAAATGGTAAGTTAATATGAAATTTTTTTAATAATTTAAGGAATTTACCGAATTGTTCATCTGTATGGTATTTCCTTGTCGCATTGGGGTATGGCACACAAGGTTTATACTCCTTGCTTACCGGTTTCTGTGTACCATTGCTTACATCAACCTTACCTTTATCTTCTACATTGTCTTGCCTCAGTTTCAGTTTAGCTTCAATTAACCCTTCATCATTGTGCACAGTAATGGCATGAAGTTGCTCCCTTGGGTTAGTTTCAGTGTTACTTGGTAGGCTACCTTGTGGTCGTTTAGAAATAAACTTAGCAAGCTATCCTATTTGAGTTTGAACCCTTGGATCGACATTTGTTGATTCTTAAGTGCTGTTTCAATATTCTGAAAATGAGTTTCTGACACTGAGATAAATTTTGTGAGCATCTCTTCAAGGTTCGGTTTCTTATCTTGTTGGTAAGATGGTTGTTGAAAACCTAGAGGATGTTGTGGTCCTTGATTTCCTTGACCACCCCACGAGAAATTGCGACGGTCCCTCCAATCTGCATTATAAGTGTTTCTATACGGATTATTTTGAGGTCTAGAATTATTACCCATATAGTGGACTTATTCCTCCTCGGTGCTAGGGTTGAAGGATGGATAATCTGCATTTTGTGCTCCTCCTCCATTTGAATCACACCTCATCACTGGATGAACTTGAGTAGAACCATACAGGCCATCAATCTTTTTATTTAAAAGTTTTAACTGGTTAGATAGCATAATGACCGCGTTGAGGTTGAAAACACTGGCTACTTTTGTCGGCTTTGTTCTCATATCTTGCCACTGATAGTTATTCAGTGACATCTCTTCAATAAAGTCATAAGCCTCTTTAGGTGTTTTATTGTTTAAAGTTCCACTGGCGGCTGCATCGATCAGTTGCCTTGTTGAGGGGTTTACACCGTTGTAAAAAGTCTGAACCTACAACCATAGAGGTAACCCATGGTGAGGGCACCTTCTCAATAAGTCTTTGTATCTCTCCCATGCGTCATAAAGAGTTTCTAAATCCATCTGCACAAAAGAAGAGATATCATTCCTCAGTTTAGCCATTTTAGCCTGCGGGAAATATTTAAGCAAAAATTTTTCTGTCATTTGTTCCCAAGTAGTGATTGACCCTCGTGGTAACGAGTTTAACCACTGTTTAGCTTTGCTCCTTAATGAGAATGGGAACAATCGAAGGCGAATGGCATCGTCAGAAATGCCATTGATCTTAAAGGTGTCGCAGAATTCTAGAAAATTTTCTAAATGAGTGTTTGGATCCTTGTCCTGCAAACCATCAAACTGAACAAACTGTTTTATCATTTGAATAGTGTTAGGTTTCAGTTAAAAATTATTTGCAGCAATAGCAGGCCTAACTATACTTGATTCAGCTCCTGTTAAAGTAGGTTTAGCATAATCATACATAGTATGAGAGTAGGATTATGATTTACTGGATTTGCAGCAACCATAGGAGGTAGCGGATTATTTTGATTTTCAGCCATCTCCTTGGTTGTGGTGTGAATACCATCCTCTTGCCCTTCCTCTATGTATTGTAGGCTTCGCCTTATTTCTCTTTGATTTCTATAAGCAGTGCTTTCGATCTCAATGTTGAAAAGTAGAGGTCCTGACGGGTTTCTTCTAGTCATAAACTATAAAAACCTGCCAGAAGTAGATAAAAGAAATTTTATAAATTTAAGCAAAATTAAAAATTAAACTAAATTGCAATAAAAAAATGGCTAAAGTAATAAAAATTAAGCGTTCCTAACATCTCAGTCCCTGGAAACGGCACCAAAAACTTAATGGTCACGAAACTAACTAAAAATTTGACTTAAGGCAAGTGCACCTATCGAACGGTAGTATAGTTATAGTGAGACCGGAAAATCATATCCACGAGGACTAAAATTACTAGTAATTACTATCTTTTTATTATCTAGCCTAAAAATTAAGAGAATGCTTTATCTAAAATTAATTATCTAATTAACTAAGATTACGACAGAGATTAAGGTTGAAAAATACTTTTTAGAAAACCAATAGAGAAGACAATACCCAAGGAAGAATCCACCTAGACTTCACTTATTACTTTTGAGTTAGACGATTTATTCACTTGACTTAATCCATAGAAATCCCTGATTTATGTTAATATCTCTCTCGAGACTAAAAACAATTGACTCTAGGTCGATTAATTGAAATCTCTTTCTAATTAAAACCCCTATTGTCGCATTAACTCGATCTATGGATTCCCTTATTAGATTTGACTCTGATCCGGAAGATTTATGTCGTTCTATCTCTAGGATTGCATGCAACTCTGCTTAATTATGGATGATCTACTCTTAAATAGGGACTTTTGCTCCATTGAATAACCATATCAAAAACCTGAATTAATATCCTTGAATATTAAAGCAAGGTTTAAATTCACAATTAAGAATAAGAACAAGTATTTATCATACAACTCAAATAATATTAAGATCCGTCTTAGGTTTTATCTCCCTTAGGTATTTAGGAAGTTTAGTTCATAATAATATTGGAAAACATCTCAAAGTTTGGAAAACAACAAAACATAAAGAAACCCAAAGAACTTCTAGGAAATTGGATGGAATTATTTAGTCTTGATGTAGATCCTGCCTCTAAGGTGATTCTGATGGCTGTCATTGAGAATTTTCTGCTTTCCTCTCTGCGTGTCCCTTTAATCCTGTTCTAGGGTGTTTATATAGACTTTGGAATGCCTAGAATAGCCTAGAATTAGCCTTTTCTAAGTAGAATTAGACTTGGACTCAACAGGGACACGACCGTGTGCCACGCCCGTGTGCAAGTGCTCAGGCTGTGTGCAATTCTGACTTGGATTAATGTCGACACAGCAATGACACACAGGCATGTGCTATACCCGTATGTCACACACGGGCGTGTGGATCATCCGTGTGGAAGTGCCTAGGTTGTGTGAAACACTGATTTAGACCCAATTTGTCTGTTTTTGGCCAGTTTCTTGCTCTTTTCATCATCCTAAGCTCTCTTGAGTATAAAACATGAAATTAAAGGATTAGGAGCATCAAATTCAATGAAACCAAGGAAAAATCATCCATAAATATGCAAAGCATGGGGTAAAAATATGTATATATTATAGTTTATCATGTTCAACAAATGAAAAAGCAATTTTAACATAAAAGTGGGACATATGGTGTCTCAACATAAAATATAACTCATTGAATCGTTAGCATGTCATGCTTCATATAGTGTACAAGTTGTTAATATTCATGAAAGTTAATACAGTGTACAAGTTTTACAAGACATAAAAATCCAACATTTCGAATCGTAGCCCATATTACTTGCGGCGTCGAGAGTTTTTTAAAAGAACATTCCACTATGAAATCAGCCAGCACTTGTCCCTTTATCCCAATTCACGGGGTGAAGTCTATCCCTATTTAGCGAGCTCAATGCTCCACTTTATTACCCTTTCTAAAGTGTCCGCCTTGGATAGCACTTCCTTCATAGGCTGGTTGGTGACCACAACAAGTGAATGGGCTTGGAAGTAAGGTCACAGCTTGCGAACTACAACAATCAAAGTATAAATGCAATTTTCTATTTTAAAGTACGTCAGTTCGTCATTTTGGACCATCTTGCTGACGTAATATACCAAGAATTGGTGGACACCCTCTAACTTAACAAAAACACTACGGCTATCTCTTCTGAGGTATCAAGTAGAGATAAAGTGTTTCTCCTACATGAGGTGATTTTAACAGTGGAGGGGAGGTGAGGGATAACTTTAGTTCTTCAAAGGCTGCTTAACACTCTTCTGTCCATGAGAAGGATGCTTTTAAAGCTTTAAAAAATGGGAGGCACTTGTATGGCATCCTTGAGATGAATCTATTCAGTGCTACCACTCTTCTCGTGAAACGTTGTATGTCTTTTATGGTCCACGAAGGAGTCATTTCCATGATTGCTTGGATATTTTCCAAGTTTACCTCTATTCCCCACTTTGAAATCATAAACCTAAGAACCTACCCACTCACACCCCAAAAGCACACTTCTCTGGACTTAGTTTCATGTTGTGGGCTCTTAAGACCGTGAACATCTCTGATAGGCTTCGTACATGCTCCTTTATGGAATCGCTCTTTACCAACATATCATCAACTTAAACCTTGAGTTCGTGGCCTATCTAGTTCTTGAAGATCCTGTTTACTAGCCTTTGATAGGTTGCTCTTGCATTCTTAGGGTTGAAAGGCATGACATGATACCAAAAGAGCTTTCCTCGGTGATGAAGGCTATCTTCTCTTGGTCTTTTTGGTCCAACAAAATCTGATTGTATCCTGAGAAGGCGTTCATAAAGCTCATGAACTTGTGTTTAGAGGCATCCACCAGTCAGTCGATCGAGGGTAGGGGAAACCTGTCCTTTGGGCATGCTTTGTTGAGGTTGGCGAAGTCAATACACATCCTCCATTTATCGTTTTCCTTTTTCACCATTACAACATTCAAAACCCAATCTGGATATTCCACCTCTTTGATGAACCCTGCTGAGAACAACTTAGTGACCTCCTGTCTCACTGCCTCTACCACTTATGGTGCGAACTTTTGTCTTTTCTCCTTTATTGACTTCACCTCTGGGAGCACGTTCAACTTGTGCACTATCACTTGGGGGTCTACGCCTGGCATGTCCGCTGCAGACCAGGAAAAACATTCGCATTTTTTCGTAAACATATGACCAGCATGCTTTTCTCTTCCTCTAATAACGTTGAAGAGATTTTGACAGTCCTCTCTTCGTTGTCATGGAATAGTTGTAGGGTCGCAGTATACTCTGCAGCCTCAATTGTTTGCTCCTGTGCTCGTCTGTTACATCTAGACTATCCAAATCCAAAGCCTGATTTGCTAACGTAACCTTTTGCAAATTCAACCCTTCAGCTACAGGGTCGCTTGCTTGCTTAACAAATAACATGTGACACTGGCTTGTAGTACGCTGATCAGATTGCAAGAAACCAACCCTAGTCTTTGTTGGAAATTTGATTTTCATACAAAATGTCACGACCACCATCCTCTCCATCGGTCTTCCGAGGATGGCGTTGTATGCCATTGGGTGGTCCACCACGTAGAACTGAACATATTCTACGGTAGTGTGTTCTCCATCCCCCAAGGTGACTAGTAGGGTGATTTAACATTTCACCTCGATTGGATGGTTCACAAAACTGTACAATGGGTTAGCTCCGTACAACTAGCTAGCTCCAGACAATGCTTGTTCCTTTAATCCTATTTTCTTGTACACTTGCCAAGATAACACCTCTACTGCACTTCCGCTGTCAACCAGGATCCTTTTGACCTCAAAACCAACGATTGTTGTGAGACTACCATCGAGTCATTTCCCTCTTCATCGCGGACTAGCTCTTTGTTGTCGCTACCAAATTCGACACTTCATTTTTCTTACCGACGAGGCCTCTTGAGAGCACTAACTGACATTACACTTCTCATATGTGCCTTTTTTTAGTGTTAGAACCTGCCCATTCATTTTTTGTCCCTACGATCACATGGATGGTACCTCAAATTTTTTGCTTGTCTTTGGAGTCACTACGCGAGCTCTGGCCCTGCTGCGAATCACTATGATTCACATATTTTATGAGCTTATCCTTTCAGACTACTTCCTTTATGGCATCTTTTAACATGAAATAATCCTTGGTCTTATGCCCCACAACATCTTGGAAAGCACCTCGATCTCTCAAGTTTACCCTTTTCCCAATGCTCCTTATTGGGGTTGGCTTGGGCAAGATGCCGAGGCTCTTCACCTAGCTAAGAATTTAAGTGTGTAGCATTCACGGGGGTGTAAGCTTCAAACCTTCCCTAGGAGGCGTATATTTTAGCATTCTCTTGTTGGGGTCTTTAGAGGGCCCTGTGTGTAACACCCCTCACCCGTATCCAACGCTAAGATAGGGTTCGTGGTGCTACTTGACTTAAACTCGACCAACTATATAAAACTGGGCCGTGAAATTTCATACAATTTAAAAAGTTCTCTTTTCACAAGTAATTTGTCTCATATACAGGCTTACGAGGCCCAAAACATACATCTGGGTAATTCAGAACCCAACTGAGAACTCATGAAAAACTTAGAAAATTTCATGCATCAAGACCTCACACACCCGTATGGATATAGAACACATGACCGTGTGATAGGGAAACGCCTATGTCCCGAACCCGTGTCTGAAAACATGGACATTCTGGAAAAACCACAAGGCCCAAGCACACACCCGTGCCCTATTACTGTGTCATTTACACGACCGAGACACACAGCTGTGGCTCTTGCCCATGTACCACTAGCATGCATACTGACTTTATGACACGGCATGGGTACACGCCCGTTTGGCCTGCCCGTGTACTAAAATGAGTTTACCGAACTCACCCTTTATTTTCATCTTTGCAGGAAATCCCCAACCATAGTCGGCTTGGAGCTGTGAGGGATTCGGAGTGGCCACATCATCTGCAAAGTTGGTTTTTCTAAGTTAGTTTATTTTTATTATTTTTATATTCTGATTAAATTTTGGGTTTTAAGTTGTAATAAGGCCGCTATTAAAATTCCTTTTTTCCGCTATGGTTTTATTTTCTAATTATATTTATACTATGATGAAACTGCTAGGTTAGGCTACGCGGGTTTTCAAAATTAATGAACGTTTTCCAAGATTCAACAAGCACAACAAGTGGATAGCCTAAAGATTGATAAACCGTCTTTTCATTCAACCGCTATTTTTACAAAGATCACCCCAATCACTTAAACCAACGAATGCATACTAAGTCGTAAGTCCATCTGACACGTCAGATCTGGCCATAACGTCTAGGCTGGGTTTGGGTTGTTACAACATCAAATATTAATCACATAATAAAATGTTATATTAATTACACACAAACTTACCTCGGTACAAACATGGACAACTACTTCAATTTAGCCTAAGGTCTTGCTTTTTCCCCAGTCTAGGCCCGGACTCCATTTTTCTTGGTCTATAATAGTAAATTTCACTTATTTAATATCCACATTATTCAATTTAGTCCAAAAATCATACTATGGAAAAATTACACTTTTGTCCCTAGGCCCGTAAAATGAAATGTGTCCAATTTCTTTGTTAACCAAGCCAAGCTTATTCATATTCCTTCTTATAACAGCCTACATTGTTTATCAAATCACATTTTTGACACTTATTTTTTCATGTTTTACAAATAAGTCATTTTTGGTGTTTTTATGAAAAATCACCTAGGAGAAGATGTTTTTCTAACTAAACTTTCATATTCCTTCATAAATCATCAAAATACATGCATGACACACATGGGTAAATTTTTTAACATGAACCCTAGCATAAAACAATGGTAGAAATAGCTAGTTCATGTTTCAAAGATCTCAAAAACATAAAGAACATTAAAAACTGCGCTAGGATGTACTTACTATCAAGCTTGAAAAGTTGAAGAAACCCTAGCTATGGTGACTCTTCAAATTTGGCACAATCATGAGGAGGATGAAGAGATTTTAGCTTTATTTTCCCTTTTTATTCTTTTATTTACCGAAAGACAAAAATGCCTTTAAGGCCTTCCTTTAAAATTTTACCCTTGCATGCCCATTTTTTTCCATAAAAATATGAATTTAGGAAAATTGCTATTTAAAGACCTCTAATTACTAATCTAAAGCCATTTCATACTTAAAGCTTCTAGAATCTTTAATTTTGCAACTTCTGCAATTTAGCCCCTAAAGTTAAATTGGACACTTTACACATAGAATTTCCTCATGAAATTTTCACACAAGCATGTAATCATATTATAGATCTCATAAAAATTAAAAAATAATTATTTCTACTTTGGATTCATGGTCTCGAAACCACTGTTTCAACTAGACCCTAATTCATGATGTTACATGTTTAGAAGTAATTAAGAAAGGATCGCAACAAAGGAAACTAGGTTTGCCAAAAGATTAGTATGTGCGAGCCTAGGTTCTCTTGTGTTTATGTATAAGTTTTAATGTGCGTTGTGCTATTATTGACATGTGTATGTTCTTGAAATTTTGAACCTGAAAAAGCCATCTACAAGTCAAGGCAACGGAAAAGTGAAGCTTGTTTAAAAGCTTTCAGGAAACTGGTGAGTGTTCAAGGATCGCCACATGTATGTGCGACCCATAGTGTTATTCAGGAGCTTAGGGTTTTAACCTAAGTTCTAAGTGTAATAATTCTTTAAAAACTTTGTTTTGTGATTGTATTTAAATATGTGTTTTTCTATGAACAATGATATGCGAGCTCTATATTGCAAGCTAAGTATAAATAGTGTTCTTCAAACTTTTCATGATTTGCAAGCTCTATGTTTAAGTAAATTTTTTGACATGATAATATTCTTAAACCATTGTATATAATGGCATGCCATAAGATTATGAGTTCCTACATTTATGTTTTATGTTTTGGACGAAAAGGCTTTGAGACAGGTTAGAGAGATAAGGGAATGTTGAGCTAAGCTTCATTCAATAGGACATGTTGGTGTGTTTGGAGAGTGCTGAGCTTTATGTTGCACTTATTGGACACATTAATAGTTTTTGATTCAAAGTGAAGGGTAATAAGGAGATCCGCTTATCCAACAAGAAAGAAAATATGATAAGATTGTGTTTTCCAAAATATTATGTTTTATTATTTTACGCTATGTGACAGTGGGTATCCATGAAACAGACTTTGTGTAAGTATGGAAAACCCAGTTCGCAGTTTAGTGGCTTTGCCAAAGCTTTTGTTTAAATTATGTTTTGTGCATGCTATGTGGTTCTTCTTTCCTCTATATTCACCGAGTTCACAAGACCTCACACACTCTTTTCTAAACATTGTAGATAGTTAGATCGCATGGTGAGTAACGGCAAGGCGAGTGATCAAATAATCCATAAACACTGGAAAAGTGGTACAAGCGAACTCTGGATTTAAAGGAAATATGGGATTTTGCTTGGGCTTAGAAATATCTTTTGTTGACTTTGTTGATTGTTCTACGGCTTAGTTATTTTTATGCTTACTTATATTTTCTTTATGTTTTTATTCTCAAACCAATAATACTTATAAACACATCTGAATTTTAAGTATAAGAATATAGTTCGAGTTTGCTGATGTCTTCTTAAACTAAAAGTGCATACTTAAATAGTAAATTTCTAAACATAATGTTCATCATAAGCAATAGCACAGGATATTCAAACTGACAAACTTATATAGAGTTCGCCAAGGTTGTTGCGAAGTGGTAGGGTTGGTGAATTGTGCAAAGTGTGAACCCCAATAACTGGCGAATTGGTTTTACGCATCCTTAATAAATTTTGACATGCAGAGTAGTGGAAACCTTGCGAACCAAGTTTGCATTACCTAAAAACGTAGGGGAAGTTCACAAAATATATTGTAACAACCCGTTTTTCAGTGGTGTTAGAAAATAGTAGTTTAGGGACCATAACTCTAATGTGTCAGTCCATAAATATTAATTATTTAATATTTATGAGGTCATTAGTGTCATATTAAGTTTTGGTTAAGAAAGTGTATTATTTCGATAGTTAATTAACTAATAAGGACTAAATCATAAAAACTAATAAAGTTGTTTGCTATAAATTAAGGTGGGCAAATAGTTATAAAGAGGTGAATTAAATGTCTAGAATGGTAATTAAACCATTATTCTTCTTAGCAGATGATAAATGGCATATAATTGTTGATAATGGAATGGAAATAATAAGGGTACAATAGTAATTAGGTTATAAATAAAATTAAAATAAAATAAGATAGAAATTTCTGGTCATCTTCTTCCATTCACACTCTCTAAACCGAAAACCATTGTTGAAGTAGAGGAAAGCTTCGACTGATTAGGGTTCTTTTATTCGGCAAATATTTGATACTCGTTTTTAGTCATTTTTATGTTTTTTAGCTCATATTAGCTTAATTTAGCTAATCCGAGGACTAATTTGTGAAAATTTTAAATATTTTGAATTGTGCCATTGACAAATTCAAGTTGTTTTTGAAGTTCTATGTTAAATCATTAAGCTTGCTTGTTAAATAAGACTATTTTGTGAAATAACTTTGGGTGATTTTAATGTTTAAAGACTAAATTGTTAAAATGATAAAATAGCTTGTACTTGATGTGAAATATTTGCAGACATGGACTGTAATGAGACCCTTGCATATTTGACTAAGTTTAAATGTGAGTAGAAATGGTTAAATTGCAGGTTTTCAGCTTAGGGACTAAATTGTATAAAAGTGAAAAGTTTGGGTAATTTTGTAAAATGTCAAAAAGGACTTAATTGAATAAAATGAGTTAATTTTGTTGTTAGATTAGTTAATTGAATGAAACTATTATTCTAGATCCTGAACGTGTTGATAACCGAGGAAAAGACAATCTAACTAAGTAGTCCCTATACTTTGGTTGATACTGCAGATTAGTCCGGTAAGATTGTTCGGTTTAATTTCAGTACAATTTAATTTTTTTGTAGGAACTTTGATATTGAATGTTTGGTTGCTAAACTACTGCTAATAAACGGAACATGAGATAATGAGTTATTCAAGAACTGTTCTATGATGTAATACTCTGAACCGATGAACGTTGGATAGAGTGTGATTGGCATGACAATAGGTTATTTTACACACGGTATGGGATTAATCTGAGTAGTGGAGATGATTTCTATATATTCTTTGTTCGTCGAAATCCTACATTTTTTACGAATTATCGTGTTATATTATAGTGTAGTCTAGTGATTTTGTTGGTTTGGCTCAAACGAGCATTCCGGTATGTTGATTGGTCTAGCTCACTTGAGCATCTGGTGTGCTGGATGGTTAACCATGTACTCACATCAAGTTATAATTCACTGAGATATGTTTTATTGATCTTTGGATGGTATTGAAATGTAAAAATTTATTAGTATTATTGTGTCAAGCACTACTCACCTGTTGAGAGCTGTGATTGACAGGAACTCTATTATTTTATCTTGTTATTTAAATTTCTATGTTTAATTTGGTAAGCTTTATCATTTAAACGACAAACTTATTAAGCTTTGCATATGCTTACTCGTGTCTTTGCCTTTTTTTTGTATATTACATTTTGTGGAACCGAGAGATTGGATCAACTCAAAGAATCACACTATCTAGGAATCTCTTTGATAGATTCTAAATTTAACTTGGCTTATATGGCATGTAATAGGACAATATGTCCATGTTTTTTAATGGTTCATAAGTTTATTGTAGTGTATATGTGCTATGTTTTCGATATGGTAGCTTAAAACAACTATATAAAGTATGCAAGTTTGATTTAAGGTTGGTGTTAAATAGCGTAATATGAAATGGTAATTGTCATGTTTAAGGTATAGCATGGTGAGATTTAAATAGGTTATTATGTGTGTATGAAATGATTTGTGGATGATAGCTAAAGTAGTGAATGTATAAGTTCTTATAATGTGATTTCATGTATGATACACTGGTTAGGTCATAGGTTGTTGAATTTGGGATATTTTGGTTGTTTTTAAGTGTGTTTATGGCATTGTGATTATGTGTTATAAGTTGGTTTAGGTACCTATGCAAATGGATGAAAAATAGACATGATTTAGGCCATTTTTGAGCACACACGGCCTGGGACACAGGCCGTCACACAGCCTGCAACACAGCCTGGGACATAGGCTATCACACGACCTGCAACACGGCCATGTGACCCAGGTCAAAGAGTTACATGGCCCACACACACGGGCATGTGAGGTCGCACACGGGTGTGCAGGATGGCCTCACGACCATGTCTGAGCCACATGGCCTGGGCTTTGTCACACGACCGTGTGACCCCTAAATTGAAAATTTTTAGGTTTTTCCTACACTTTTTGATTTGTTCTGAATTGGTCCCTGGTTGTTTTAAAACTTTTTTTAGGGCCACGAAGGCTCAATTTAAGGCCCGTAAATGTATGTTCTACTATAACCTAAATTATTTATGAAATTGTTACTTAAATTTGGTAAATTTGATGCTATTTGATATTGATTGTTCTGAGTTGAATGGTAATATATTGTAACCCTAAATTGATGACTGATATGGGTTATGAGTGTTACATTAAGTGGTATCAAAGCTATGATTTAGTCGATTCTCAGACTGAATGTTGCGTGTTTATAGTCTAGAATTACATGCCATATAAGCCTTAAATAGTATGATGATTGATTCGATCTAACTCCTATTTTCTTGTAGATTCTAAAAATGTTGTCTAATTTTGAACGTCATGAAACTAATCAGGTTAACAGTAATATTTTGAAATTGAAATTAAAAGTACATCGATTCCAAATGTGTCTGAAAATGATGTTAAAATTATGTTCTTTGGTTTAAAGGGACAATGGTTTTTAGAATTTATGAGATATAATCCAAAAGCTCAACAACCTTCACCCCTTATTGTACCCCCTATAGTACCCCTATCCCCTCCGGTAGCCGAACCAAGTTGTGAATTCCTGTTGATAAAGTTATGAATTTTGGGGTCGAAAAATTCTAGGGTAGAACTAATGATGATCCGTCTAAAGATGAATATTGGTTAGAAAATATTCAATGAGTTTTTTAATGAAATGACTTGTCCTCCTGATGATTACCTCATATGTGTTGTATCACTATTAATATATGAGGCTTATAGTTGGTGGTCAACGTTAACAGTAGTAGTATCAAGAGAAAATATCATTTGGGAATTCTTCAAAACAAAATTAAAAAAGAACTACATCGGTAAAAGATATCTAGATCAGAAAAAGAAAGAATTTCTGGAATTGAAGTAGGAAAATAAATTAGTAGCTGAGTATGAGAGAGAGTTTGTACACCTTAACAAGTATGCTCGTGAAATTGATCCAACAGAGAAAGAAATATGTATCCATTTTGAAGATGGGTAGAATGATGAAATTAATATGATGATTGGAGGAACCAAGATATGACAGTTTGTGGTTTTGTCTAGTATGGCACAAAAGATGGAAGAAATCTATAATCATAAGAGGCAAAGAGAAAAGAAGGCTCAGGAATTCAGCAAAAGAAATTTTCCCAGATCATTTTCTGTATCACCATTGAAGAAAACAAATGAAGATGATACTCATGTTACTGTATCATTCAGATTTTCGAGCAGGAGTAGAAAAAGGCAGTATGATACAAAATTTTAGTATATACCTGCTGACAGTGTGGCCAATGTCCTCAATACTCCAAGACTGGTGTGTGAACTCTGTGGCAGACCACATACTAGTGAGTGTAGGGATAAAATGGGTCCATGTTTCGGATGCGGGTCAACTGATAATTTTATGCATGACTGTCTAAAAATAGTCCGAAAAAAAAATATCAAAGTTAATAACCCTCTACTACGCCATAGAAGAGCAAATGTCCCAATCAGGGTAGCAATAAAGGTGTGAACCGTGGTAGCACTAGAGACACAACTATCTGAGGTCAGAGCACCTGTACGGACTTATGCTATTCGAACCAGAGAGGAGGCTACCACGCTGGATGTCATTACTGGTGTTTTTTACCTCTTTGATGTTATTGCATATGCTTTGATTGACCTTGGATCGACTCATTCGTATATTTGTACTGCATTAGCAACTGATAAAAGTTTGTCTGTTGAGTCAACTGAATTTGATGTTCAATTTACAAATCCACTAGGTCAAAGTGTAATAGTTAACTTAATATGTTGTAAGTGCCCATTGAGAGTTCCAGGTTGTGAGTTTCCCACCAATATGATGTTACTACCTTTCCACGAATTTGATATAATTTTGGGAATGGACTAGTTATCATTACATGATGATGTGGAAAACTGTATACAAAAACAGATTGATTTGAGATGCCCATCAAGTGAGTTGATTACTGTTGAGTCTGGCAGGTTAAACAGTGTTACCAGAGTTGTTTCAGCTATTTCTACATGGAAGACAATTCATAAGGGCTGTGAGGCATTTCTGGCTTTCATACTGGACACTTAGGATTATGAATCAAAGTTGGCTCAGATTTCAGTAGTTAAAGAATTACAGATGTGTTTCCTAAAGAATTATCGGGACTGTTGCCAGAAGGTGAAGTTGAATTTGTTATTGATTTGATACATGTGACTGGACCGATATCAATTCAACTATATAGAATGGCCCCGACTGAGTTGAAAGAACTTAAAGCATAGTTGCATGAATTACTAGATAGATGCTTCATCTGATCAAGGGTATTTTTTTGGGGGGCACAATGCTATTCGTGGAAAAAAAAATTGGTTTGTTGAGACTATGTATATATTATAGACAGGTGAATAAGGTGACAATAGATCTTAGATCAGGATATTACTAGGTGTGAGTAAAAGACTGTGATGTGTCGAAAACAACTTTCCAATCCTGATATGGTCACTATGAATTTTTGGTTGTGCCTTCCAGATTAACTAATGCTCCTGCTGCTTTCATGGATCTGATGAATCGGGTTTTTTAACTTCAGTTTGATAGATTTGTGGTTGTATTCAATGATGATATATTGATTTATTCAAAGACAGAAGCCAAGCATGTTTAGCATTTGAGAACTGTATTACAGATTCTGCATGAGAAACAATTATATGCAAAATTTAGAAAATGTGAGTCTTGGCTTCGGGAGGTTGGATTTCTTGGACATGTGGTTTTGGCTGATGGGATACGTGTTGATCCAAGTAATATCTCTACCATTTTTAATTGGAAAGCTCCGAAAAATGTTTTAAAGGTACGAAGTTTTCTGGGATTAGTAGTTTATTATTGTCGCTTTGTTAAAAACTTATCTATAATAGCCTCATCGATGACTAAGTTGCTACATAATAATGTTCGATTGTTCTAGTTAAATGAGTGTCAGCAGAGTTTTGATAAGTTATAAAGAATGCTAACAGAAGTTCCAGTACTAACATAGCCTGGATCTGGGAAGGAATTTATTGTTTATAGTGATGCGCCACTTAATGGGTTGGATTGTATGTTGATGCAAGTCGGGAAAGTAATAGCATATGCTTCTCATCAATTAAAGCCACAAGAGAGGAATTACCCGACTCACGGCTTAGAGATAGCTGCTTTTGTTTTTTGCTTTGAAGATTTGGCATCACTATCTCTATGGTGAAAAATGCCACATATTTACAGATCATAAAAGTCTAAAGTACTTGATGAATTAAAAGGAACTGAATTTGAGATAGCGACGAAGGATAGAGCTACTAAAAGATTATGACATTATGATTGACTATCATTCCAGGGAACCTAATATTGTTGCAAATGCATTAAGTTAGAAATTTTTATTCTTCTTGAGAGCATTTAATGCTCATTTGTCACTGAGGGGTGATGGTTCTATTTTAGTGGAATTGGGGACTAGACTGTTATTTCTTCAGCGGATTTGGGAGTTTCAAGATGATGACTCGAAGTTGTTAGCTAAACGTGAGCAAATCTAGAATGATTCATCTACAAGATTTACAACAGATGTTGATGGTATGATGTATTTTCATAACAGATTGTGTGTTCCAAATAATCCAGAGCTAAAGCAAGACATTTTATTAAAGGCTTACAATAGTACATACTCCATTCATCCGGGTTGTACTAAGATGTTTAATAACCTGAAGCAGATCTATTGGTGGCTAGGTATGAAATGTGAGATTTCCAAGTTTATAACTAAATGTCTAGTTTGCAAGCATGTAAAAGCTGAACATCAGGTACCGTCAAGATTACTACAGCCTGTCACTATCCCTGAGTGGAAATGGGAGCAAGTTACGATGGATTTTGTATCAGGATTACTTGTGACATTGAGGGAGAAAGACACGATCTGGGTTATTGTTGACAGATTAACAAAGTCAGCTCATTTCATTCTAGTACGAACTGATTATTTGCTCGAGAAGTTAGAAGAGTTATATGTATTATAGATTGTCTGATTGCACCGAATGCCACAATCTATTATCTTTGATAGATATCCGAGATTCAACTCGAGATTTTGGGGTAAGCTTCATAAAGCTCTAGGTACTAAACTTAATTTCAAACAGCGTATCATCCACAGAAAGATGAGCAATCAAAATGACTAATACAGATCTTGGAAGATATGTTATGATGCTGCATACTCGAGTTTGAAGGTAGCTGGAAAAGGTATTTACCATTGCCATAATTTGCTTATAATAATAGTTATCAATCTAGTATTAAAATGACACCGTTTGAGGCTTTATACAGCAGAAAATGTAGGA
Source organism: Gossypium hirsutum (assembly GCF_007990345.1). Lineage (NCBI taxonomy): Eukaryota > Viridiplantae > Streptophyta > Magnoliopsida > Malvales > Malvaceae > Gossypium > Gossypium hirsutum. Next base: position 35,051,817 of record NC_053425.1, on the reverse strand, counting down.
CATCATTTTACTGGTCAGAGTTGAGCGAATCTTATTTAATTGGTCCTGGTTTGATTTGTGAAACTAAAGACAAGGTCAGGGTAATTCGGGATTGTTTAAAAACAGCGTCAGGTCGACAGAAATCATACACAAACTTGAAAAGAAAAAATATAGTTTTTTGTCAGAAATTGCGTATTTCTGAGGGTTTCACTGTGGAAGAAAGTGTTCTGATTTGGTTGAAAAGGGAAACTTAGTCCAAGGTTCATTTGGACATAAAAGATTATAGAGAGGATTGGTCATTTAGCCTACAAATTAGCTTTACCTCTGGAACATGAAGAGAGTTATAAAGTTTTTTATGTTTCTATGCTGAGACGGTATAGGTCAGACCCTTCACATGTAATTACTCCCTTTGGGGTTGAGATACAACCAGATTTATCGTATTTTGAAGAACTGATCAGGATTTTGGCACGTGAAGTAAAGGACTCCGGAATAAAATAGTACTATTAGTCAAAGTTTTATGAAATCGGCATGGGGTCGAGGAAGTTACCTGGGAAACTGAAGACTCGATGAAATCATAGTACCAGAACTTATTCTCTGGTAAGAATTTCGAGGACGTGATTTTCTAAAGGGGAAAAGTTGTAACAACCCATTTTTTAGTGATGTTGAAAAATAGTGGTTTCAAATCCACAACTCTGACGATTCAGTCTATAAATATTACTTACTTAATAATTATGAGGTCATTAGTGTCGTATTAAATTTTGGTTAAGAAATTTTATCGTTTAGACAGTTAATTAAGTAAAAGGAACTAAATCGTAAAAAATGATAAAGTTGTTTCCTATAAATTAAGGTGGTCAAATAGTTATAAAGAGGTGAATTAAAGGTCTGGAATGGTAATTAAACCATTATTCTTCATAATGGACTGTAAATGGCATATAATTGTTGATATTTGAATGTAATTAATAATGGTACAATAGTAATTAGGTTATAAATGAAATTAAAGTAAAATAAGATAGAAATTTCTAGTCATCTTCTTCCATTCACACTTTCTGAACCAAAAACCATTATTGAAGGAGAGGAGAGCTTCGACAGGTTAGGGTTCTTCTATTCGATAGGTATTTGATACACATTTTTAGTCATTTTAATTTAGCTAACCCGAGGAATAATTTGTAAAACTGTCAATTTTTTTGAATTGTACCATTGATGAATTTGAGTTTTTTTTTTGAATTTTCATGTTAAATTATTAAGCTTGGTTGTTGGATAAGACTATTTTGTGAACTAAATTTGGATATGTTAAAAAGCTTGTACTTGATGTGAAATATTTGCAAACATGGACTGTAATGAAACCCTTGCATATTCGGCTAAGTTTAAATGTGTGTGAAAGTGGTTAAATTGCATGTTTTGGGCTTAGAGACTAAATTGTATAAAAGTGAAAAGTTGAAGGTAGTTTTGTAAAAGGTCAAAAAAGGACTTAATCGCAATAAATGATTTAATTTTGTTGAATAAAATTATTATTCTAGATCAATAACGTGTTGATAACTGAGGTTGGGTTGTTAAACTACTGCTTATAAATGGAACCTAAGATAGTGAGCTATTTAAGAATTGATCTATGATGTAATACTCTGAACCAACGAGTGTACGATAGAGTACGATTGGCATGCGAATAGGTTATTTTACGCACAATATGGGATTGATTTGAGCAGTGGAGATGATTTCTATATATTTTTTGTTAACTGGATATGCCGAAGTCCTTTTTTTTCGAACTAACGTGTTATATTACAGTGTACTCTGGTGTGTTGGTTGGTTTAGCTTATTTGAGCATCTGGTGTGTTGGATAGTTAACCATGTACTCGTATCATCTTATCATTCATCAGGCTATGTTTTATTGAACTCTGGATGGTATTGAAAAGTAAAAATTTATTAGTATTACTGTGTCAAGCAATACTCACCTATTGAGAGCTATGATTGACAGGAACTCTATTCTTTTATCTTGTTATTTGAATTGTTATGTTTAATTTGGTAAGCTTTATCGTTTAAACGACGAACTTATTAAGCTTTACGTATGCTTACTCATGCTTTGTCATTTTCTTTGTAGATTACGTTTTGTAGAACTGAGAGATCGGATCAGCTTGAAGAATCACACTATTCGGGAATCTCTTTGGTAGATTTTGAATTTAACTTTGCTCATATGGCATGTAATAGGACAATTTGGTCATGTTTTGTAATGGTTCATAAGCTTATTGTAGTGTATATGTGCTATGGTTTCGATATGGTAGCTTAAAACAACTATATAAAGTATGCATGTTTGATTCAAGGTTGGTGTTAAGTAGCCTAACATGAAATGGTAGTTTTCATGTTTGAGGTATGGATCGTGAGATTGAAATAGGTTATTTTGTGCGTATGAAATGATTTCTGGATGATAGCTAAGGTAGTGAATGTATAAGTGGTTATAGTGTGATTACATGTATGATACATTGGTTAGGTAATAGGTTGTGAATTTGGTATGTTTTGGTTGTTCTTAAGTGTGTTTATGGCCTTGTGATTATGTGTTATAAGTTGGTTTAGGTACCTATGCAAATGGATGAAAAATGGGCATGATTTAGGCCATTTTTGAGCACACACGGCCTAGGACACGGGTAACCCATATGTGCATGTGCCCCTGGCATGTGAGGTGCAGGGTTCACACAGGCTGACGCATGGCATGCGACACAACTGTGTGACCCAAGTCAGAAACTCACACGGGCCACGCACATGGGCGTGTGAGGTCGAACAAGGGCATGCAGGATGACCACTCGGTTGGGCACACGGCTATGTGACCCTTAAATTGAAAATTCTCAATTTTTTTCTAAACTTTCTAATTTGTTTCGAATTGGTCCCTCATTGTTTCAAAACTATTTTAGGGCCGCACAGGCTCAATTTAAGCCCCTCAAAAGTATGTTCTACCACAATCTGAATTATTTCTAAAATTGTTACTTAAATTTGGTAAATTTGATGCTACTTGATATTAATTGTTCTGAGTTGAATGATAATATTCTGTAACCCTAAATTGACGATGGATATGAGCCTTAAATAGAGTGAGGAATAGGATAGTAAGGAACATATTTTGTAGGCATATCTAACTAAAGTGATAAGTCATGGATATAGAAAAGCGAGGAGTGCCTAAAAGGTATAGACCACCAGCATAGTAAGGAAACTTGCCAAAGGTGATAGTTCGTCAAGGAAATACTAGAGGAAGGGCTAGCCATCGGGTACAGTTTGACACCTTGGAGATATCATGAAAAGATAAGATGAAGTGGGGAAGTCTTACAGGGTTATCAAGCGAGCAAGAAATCGCAAGGAATGGGGACATTGTATATTTGCTAAATCTCCCAAGCAAGATGGCTGATGAGAATGATCTAAAAGGGGGTTATACCCAAAAGAAGGTTGAAGTGTGTGCCCAATTGCAAGAGGGACACAGTAAGAGTAATGCAGTAAGAATTCGCCAATTAGGATGAATCATCCGATAAACCACCACTATAATACGGAGAATGCTATGCTCGAGCTATGCCAATAAATATGTGGTGCTCCCAACGAATTACATAGAGTTTTAATATTTTCATTTCATTTCTTGTCCCTTAAGCTAGAAAATTGGCATGACATTACTGAATGGAATCTCATTAAGTTGGTATAAACTTAAGTTTGAATTGTATGATTTTAGGATCAATGGTTGACCTGAGGGTCGTGATGGGAAAGCAAGCCAATCATTACCAGGAGAAATGAAATGTGGTAGTTGTTTCATGTATATTGAGAGGCACTCTTGGAGGTCATGCTTTAGGTATTTATTAAGTATAACAACAATAAAGTCATAAGTCTCATTAACGTGTAATAATTGTTTAAAGTCTCTTAAGATGAAATGATGACACGAGCCTAGTACATGTATGGAATAGTAAATATTTTATAGTTTTAAATGAGAAGTTATTATTAGTTATGAAATTGAGTAACAAATAAAGGTATATAAATTGTTAAGGCTGCAAATAATCAACTAGGAATTAAGAAATAATGGGTGATTTTGGCATCCGATACTCAAACTCGATGATAGGGTCGGGTATGGGGTGTTACAAGGAAAATATAAACAAATGAGATCGAGAGGAGAACTATATGTCTAAGTGAGACCGAAAGGGTAGCTTAGGTGGTAACTCTTAATTAGGAAGAGACCAAGATGGTATTCCTAGTTGGGAGTAGTAAATAACTCAATTGAAATGACATATTAGCTTTATTGATAATTAGTAAATTGATTAATATTTGGCTAATTAGCTCGTATTTTTTAAACGAGAAATAGGAAATTTCTTTATTCTTTTATACATTAGTTCTAGAATTAGTTTTACCTTAAACTCTCTTTTTAATTGTACTACTAATTCACAAACCGATTAGATTAATACTTGATTTGGAATAATTAATTGGATAACATCATTTACGAATTTTGCAATCCCTTAGATTTGATCCTTGGAATGCTCTGAGTGTTCCATTGTAACACTTATAAATATTACAATTGACCTGTCACACTTGTAGTCAAAGCCGCTTTTTATTTCTATATTTTTTGCTAATTCTGTACTCAATGTACAAATACCGACGTGTGTGATCAAGTTGTTGGCGTGTTATCAGGGATTGCAACGGTGTAAATGTCTTATTAATTTAGTTTAGTTTTGTAAAGCAATATTAGTCGAAAGATGAGGGAATTAGATAGTGCTTTTATTGTCCTTATATGGGGTTTTATTTTTGTCTCTTTGTTTTTGTTTTCCTTGTTGAAAACCTTATTTAATCATGTTTAATAATAATGGTTATAGGTCACTTGGAGATCAATATGAGTATGATGATGAAAGCTTGAGCTTATGGAACGGAGATTCGATGAGACATTGAAATTATGATGGAAAGGTGAAGAGTATTCATAAAAGCATTTCTATGGTTCATATGGATATGCAAATGAGATGGGTAGCTATAATCATGATCATTATTCTCCATGTTACTATCCTGAAAGTAATATGGAAAGTGACGAGTATGTTGAGGATCCATCCCTTGTTTCATGTGTTAGTGTATTGGAGGACAAAATGTTTTTGTTCCTGGCTACCATGCCTTCTACGACCAATACATTGGAGAAAATATTAGAAGTCATCTGCCACAAAGTTGAAATGAACACTTTGATAGAAAAGGTCAAGTATGATGTCTCCAAACTTGAGGAGGAAGCCCATTCTACCATTATTGAACATGATGGGTTGAACATAGGAGTTCAACAAGAGTTTGTGAATGTAACACCCCACTCCCAACCCGATAATCAAATCTGGGACATGAGATGCCACATTCATTGTCGAAGAAAATACGATATCAATTTAATGTTCAACAAGACAAAATTATACAAATAATTAAATATTACATCTTCCAAAAACATTATTCAATCAAAATTGTGTCATGAGTGAGCTTACAAAAGCTCTCATACTAATCTGATAATGAATAAGGGACTAAAATGTAAGAATTAAAAAATTCAAGGGGTAATGTCACAACATTAAGGAATTCAAGTCGCAACACTGAGGGTAGAAGCATAATGCCATGACTTCAATTGAGATGAGTTACGACCTTGAGGAAAGAAAGCTGACAGCGTAATTTCAGTAGAGGAACATTCTGACCTTACAGACTAGGGGCCTCAATGTTGCCATCTCAGTAAGGGAGAATCGCAACTACTAAAATAGAAACTCGATCTCGTGACACCAATAAGGGAATGTCATGACCTTGATGGCCATTTCCCCCAAATTTTGCATCATTGAACTCGACCTGTCAAACTTTCAATACCAAATGATCTAAATGACCTAACGACTCAACCAAACACAATTTAGGCATAAACTTATATGCCAATTTCATCATTCACATCATATCACTCACCTATTAGTGCATGATCTCAAGTACCAACCTATTTACTCTAGATTCGAGCATCATAATCTTTTACTTGACATAAAAGTAGCATTCTAATTTCAATACATAGTATCACTTAACTTGAATAAGCAAACTTATTTTTATAACATCAAATAAATATATACATAATAATTAGGTAATTATTCCTACCATGAGTACCAAAATATCAAAATGGAGCTAAAAACCAACTTAAAGCCTTAGGTACATGCCACTTGTTGTAAACATGAAAATATTATTCAAACTTGTGGATTCGAGAGTTCAATTTGTATGTTGTCAATCACTCTGAAACTCAAAGATCTATGGTACCTACACACAAAATTAAACGAACCGCAGTTGGGCAATAGGGCTCAATAATGCCAACACAATTTGAATCAGTAATTCAAATACAAACAAGATAAATAAGACACTCAATTTATGATCTAATTATCAACTAGTATCATGTTTGCATTTCATGCATCATAAGCAAAATCTCATACAACATTTCATTTGGCATGTCATATATAAACTTATAATCTTGTTTATCATCATATCACATTTCATATGTATCATAACATGTCACAAAATTCATTTCATGTTCTCATTTCCATCTCAAATCCATTGATTTGTTTTATATCCATATCTGTAACACCCTTAACCTGTAATCATCGCCGAAATAGGTTAAAAGGCATTATTGGACTTATAACTCAATTCAGAACAATAATTTATCAAATAACGTTACATTTCAGTAAATATCACTCATTCACATTCATTATATACTTAAATTAAGCATAGAAATCCTTAATCATGCATTCGGGACTGAATTGATAACATATAAAAATTTCAGAAACTTATAAAATTTTCAACATTTCAAATATGACACGCCCATATGAATAGGCTGTGTGCCTCACATAGTTAATAGACACGCCCATGTCTTAGACCATGTGGAAACAGGGCATACATACTGACTTGTATTGCCCGACCGAGGACACGCCTGTGTGCCAGGCCGTGTGAAAGCTAGAGAGGATACTGACTTGGGTCACACGGCCAACCACACGCCCATGTGTCTAACCCACGTGCCCTTCGAAATGGCCTCACACACCCGTGTGCTAGGCCATGTGCCATTTAGGGGGTATACTAACTTATGTCACACAGTCAGTGAATCCATGTGACACACACGGCCAATAGACACACTCGTGTGTCTAAGCCATGTCCAACCTGTAGGGTATAATGACTTAATTTGTAGGGTACGCTAGGGGATGCACGGCCATGTAAATTAATCGTGTGTCACACACGGCAGAGACACACGCCGGTGTCTCTACCCGTGTGGACAAAAATAGGCCATTTACAAAACCATATTGCCACCCTAAATACACAAACAATAACAAGCATAATTGACCACATATATGCAACCCAATTAACAACCAAAATAACCATTTCATTACACAATATTTGCCATATCAAAACATAGAAAATTCATACCCAAATACTTATTCATTATCATGCATAATTCATTCATCTATCATATTCATATCAATACCTCAATTGCATATTTTTATCCAAACATTACCATACCAAAACATACCATCTTTAAGCACATATATGCAATCAAAACATGATACCAAAATAAGCCAAATCACATGGCTTAACTTATAAATCATTCTCAAATCATGATACTAAAACATAACTACTTTTTTCAAACTATCATATACATGCCATATTTACATAAATTCACAAGTTCAAAAATACCAATTGAAAATTGGATAGTGTGACGTGCAACTTCGACTTGTCCGAAACGAGTGAGCAACGAGCCTCTATAAAACATAGAAAAAGAAACAGAGTAAGCTTTATAGCTTAGTAAGCCCATATAATTCAGAATTAACCTTACCATTTATACAAAATCAAGCAATAAATAAAAATGCCAACAATTCAATTTAACCATCACCTATTCACACATAGTCATCACATGTTAGTCATTTAACATAAACATAAACCATCTGTTAGTACAATACTCTGTATTATTCCAAAATTCACATAACATACATAGCATTAATATCACTTATAACTCATAATTTATCTGTATAAATAGTATTTATGCCTGTTGAACTTATTAGAACTTCAAAGGATAATTGAGTGAACAATGTCAGTAATCTGTCAATTCATCATCATACATGCTCTTTCAAGTCATGGTCAGTAAGCTCCTCCTGAGCTGATAAACAGTAAGCTCTATTGAGCTGAAAATGGTAAGCTCTATTGAGCTGAATAGTAAGCTCTTTTGAGCTAAATCGGTAAACTCTTACAAGCTGAAATAGTAAGCTCTTACGAGCTAAAACAGTAAGCTCTTACGAGCTAAAACAGTAAGCTCTTACGAGATGTGTTGAGTACACAACAAATGTAAGAGCTCAACCAATACGGTAATCCCAGTAACATATCACTCATATCCAATGAATTCATATAGTTCAAACGGGGCTCGGTAACGAATACAATATATCATCAAGGCATTCATATTTCAAGCATTTCAATTATATACATTCATTTCAACAATTACAAATATAGAAAAGTTCGATTCTAATTATACGAACTTACCTCGTATTAATTCGTATAACCGTCATCTACTCGTCAACCTTTCGTTTCCCCCAATCTAATTCCTGTAATTATTTATCTTGATCTAAATATATTATCAAATCCAATATTTTCAGTAACCATTTAATACAATTCACACATCTACTTGGCAAATTACACATTTTCCCTTATACTTTTGACTACTATGCAATTTAGTCCTTTTTATACAAAATGGCAAATTTATGCAATTTATCCTTAGCCCATGTATAGCCAAATTTCACATAACCACATAGCAGCCCATATTTTCATTTTATTCACATTTTCAACCACAATATTTCTATTTTTCATAATTTAATCCCTAATACTCATTTTTTGTCAAAAATCACTTTATAAAACTTGTATATCTAATAACAACTATCAATAATCTAACAAGAAACTTCAAAATACCTAAGTATTCAACAATGGAATATCTCAAAATCTTTAGACATTTCAAAATCTAAGGTATGGGCTAGCTAGATTGAGCTGCAACGAGCTCAAAAATATAGAAATCATTAAAAACCGAGCTAAAATAAGCTTACATGTAAGGATGAACTGAACCTTCAAGCTTCAAACATGGTGTTTCTTTGTTTCATTTTCGATGGATGATGATAATTAGGAAGACAACATTTTGTTTTTCATTATTTTAGTTATGTTATTTAATAATTTACCATATTAACCTTTTAAAAATAACTTATAAATCACTTAAATCATGGACATAAATGTCCACTAACCTTAATCATGGTATAATAACATTATAAGGACCTTTGATTTACTAAATCATAACAATTAAACACCTTTAATGATTAGAATTCTACTTTTACACATTACGCGATTTAGTCCTTTTTACCAAATTAAGCATATAGATGGTAAAATTTCTTAACAAAAATTTCACATAATCAATCTATCATGTTGTAAACCTTATTTAAATAAAAAAATAAATATTTTGACTTTAGATTTATGGTCCTGAAACCACTGTTTTGATTTGACCTAAAAATGGGTTGTTACAATATCGACCCTCAAGGCTTATTTAAATCGGTTCACATGATCTTTCACATGCCATCTTTTGTTACTTTAACATTTATATGTAGACCATTTACTATTTGCATTTTGTGTCAATATCACTTAGCAAGTTATAGATCTTATGATCCTTATTAACCAGGCACTAACTCAAGATGGATACACGACTCATCCAACCATCACACCAATATAATTAACACTCAATGCCTCATCGGTACGTCCGAAGTATAATATGCGCTTCGTGCTTTACTCGTCTAAACCAAAGTAGCATGTGCTCCATACCTCAGTGAAACATCTGAGTATATTACAAGCTCCATGCTTTATTCGTATAAACAAAAGTAAACTCTCGTACAATAATCCAATCCTATGGCATGCCAATAATACTCGACTCTACCCAAGATAGTTAATAAGGTGTCCATTATTTCTGTAGCACCCCGTCCGGCATAATTTTAGTTGGTGGTGTGGGTGGATTATTGGATAAAGTATAAGCAAAAAAAGGTTGATTTATGTCCTATTTGCCAAGTTAAGTTGGTGTTGGTTGTCACTCTATGATTGGCAGATTAAGTGGCCAATCAAGTAAGTCTATAAAGACTTGGTTGAAGGTGCATATATTGAAGTATAGGTTACTGATCTATAAGCCTTGTCATGGTCATTGTGGTGAACTTGCTAATTAGCATATTCTCTTAGCAATATTGAGTTGGTGAACCCTTCTGTTATTATCCGCTAGTGGCGGATTGTTAAGTCATGGACCCAATAGTTTTCTTTATGAGCATGTGGGATGCTGTTCAATTTTAGTTGGTTTCTTATTAAGATATAGTTGGAAATTAACAAAAGCACAATGATGTTTAAAGTAGGATTTGCTTAGAAATTATTATGTCAACCACAAAAGGGTGTTGAGTCATCTTTGCATGGTTAGCCACGTGTAGGGTTATTATGAGAGCTGTGTGGGCTATAAATAATGGCGTGGCTATTGTAGTGGGGGTTCTTCTTCTTTTCTTTCTTTGCCTTATTTTATTCTTGTACCCTGAGGCAGGAAGGAATAACCTTGTTAAAGAAGAACCAGTGAGTGTCCGAATAACAAGTAAAGGTTGTGGAGTGCAGCAAAAGACTTAGGTTGTAACCAGCTAGTTTGAGATCTTGCAACAGCCTGAATTTGGGGCTAGTCAAAATAGTGGTCTCAAGACCACAAATCCATATTTGAATAAATTATTCCATTATTATTTTGATGTTATAGCATGTTTTTAATAGTGCATGAAAATTTTGGTGTAGTAATTTTGATGTTTGTGAGCCCAATTGCGAAAAAGGACTAAATCGCATAAAGTGCAAAAGTCCTGAATTGATAGCTAAAAGTGTTAAATAGCTAGGGAATAAATATTGTGGGCCTTTAAATGGCAATTAGACCTTATAAATAGGGTGGCCGGCCATAGGGGACAATGAATTGAAAATTTTCAAGGTTAGGTAATTGATTTTTGACTTTTTGACTAAAGTAGAAATAAAATAATCAAAGGATGATCTCATCTCTTTCACCTCTCCTTCTTCACCGATTTTACCAGCAAAAATAGGGCTTTGGGAGCTTGAATTTTAGCTACTTAGTTGACTCACAAGTAAGTGATTTCCATACCCTTTGTTGATGATTTTTGCATTTTTTAGACCCTTGGAGCTTAAGCTTTCAAAGGATGGTACTATTTTGCAAAATTATTAAGAGTTTAGGGTTTTTCCATGAAAGAATTTTTAATGTTTGTTGAGTTTTTATGGAAGAAAATGAGTCTTGGTGTCTTATAAACAACTTTTGTGAAATGTGTTAGTATGAAAACACCTAAAAGGACTGTTTTGCATAATTTGTAAAATAGATGATAAGTGTGTGAAATAGTGGGAATTTGGAGCTGCTATAAGAGTAGAAAAGGTTCAGCTAGGCTTAAGGTGTGAAGAAATTTGATAAAAATCAATTTTCGGGCTTAGAGTTAAAATGATCATTTTGTAAAAGTCTAGGGGCAAATTGGTCATTTTTCCCAATTATGAATTGTAGAGTGCCTAGATTGATAAAATGACTAAATAAGTGCATTTTTATTATAGATCAAGAAATATCGAATCCAAATCTAGACCGGGGGAAAGCCAAGCAAATCGACTAGTCGCCACATTTTGTAATCCGAAGGAAGTTGTATGTAAATAGTACAGGTACATTAATAAGATATGTATTTGAATTGTATTGAAATTATTATAGCATAAATTGCTTGATTTTGGAAATGAGAAAATGTGATGAGAATATAGACAGTAGAATTCCCGGTTGAACCTTAGGAAATAAATTGGATATTCATGCCATGACGTTTGGGTCACTTATGTGAGCTAGTGTAAGACCATGTCTGGGACATGGCATCGGCATTGAGATGAGTGCTAGTGTAAGACCATGTCTGGGACACGGCATTGGCACAGATATGCTAGAGCTTGTGTAAGACCATGTCTGGGACATGGCATCGGCACCTTACCCAATGTTTGAGGCTTAATGAATATCTGATGGTGTTCCAAATGGTTCAACGATGAAAGTTATGGTTTCAAGTTGACGAGGAAAGTATAACTGTGTTGTGAGTGGCACAAGTACCTATTTGGTATATATAGAATATGAGCCTATTTTATGATATACGATGTGTACTGGATATTAATGAGTAAGTTTTTGCTTATGCCCCAATTGTATATTTTGAGCTTGTTGGTGAATGGTAAAGTTATGTCGTATATTCATTTATGTGCAACTTACTAAGCTTTATGCTTACTTCCTCTCTTTTTTCATTTTCTTATAGAGTTGTCTATCTAGCTCAAGGATCAACGGAAGTCAGAGATATCAATCACACTATCAATTGAAGCATTTGGTATAGTTTGATTTATATTGTTCAATATGGCAAGTATAGGAAATTATGCTTGTGTTTTGAGTTACTATTAATTTGGCCAAATATGTTGGTTTGGGATAAATCCTTCATTTTGTATTAAGCCTTGAATGATGGCTAACATTCATTTTGATTTATATACAAAAATGTTATTTTCATAGATGAGTAAAATGCACACATGGAATATTGTTTATTGTGGCTAATTTGGTTGCATGAGATAGTCTTGTATTGGCTTTTGTTGCTAAAGTGTAGGTTGTGTAAGTAAGGGTGGAAAAGAGGCTTGGTAAATAGCCTTATATTGTCCACACGAATAGACACATGGGCGCCTAGGCCGTGTGTGACACACGGTCTACCCTATGGGCGTGCGGTCCAATCGTGTGTCCCCTGCACGTAAAATTTTCAAGTCAGTATGCATGGTAGTAAACACATGGGCAGAGACACAGCTGTGCATCTTAGCCTTGTGAAGGACATGGCCTAGTACACGGGCATGTGCCTTGGCCGTGTGACATTTTGGGGTGGTTGATGTCAGAAATAGAATGTCCAAGATTTTGCACACGGGCATGTCATGGCCGTGTGAAGGACACGGGCCAAGGACACGGGTGTGTGCCAAGCCGTGTGAAAACCCCTGTAGGTGTGCATTTAGAATTAATTCCACAAGGGTGGAGGACACAGGCGTGTTTCCCTTCTACACGAGCATGTGCCCTGTTTCAAAGTCAATTTTTTTTATGGATGGTTTAAGTACCCGGATTGATCCCAAATAATTTTAAATGGTCGATTTGGGGCTCGTAGGCCTATAATAAGAAGTTTAAAGTAGAAATTGAAAAAGTTTTAAATTGGACCAAGTCTTGGAAACTTGGGGAATGTTTGTGTGCATGAGATCAAGTTTGGTAATGCCTCGTATTCTGCTCAGGCATGGGTTATGGGTATGGAGTGTTACATTTAGTGGTATCAAAGTTATGGTTTAGTTGATTCTAGGACTAACCTAGCGAGAGTACGGGTCTAGCTATGCATGCCATAACTGTATATTGATAGTGTGATGACTTCTGACGATTATAAATTGTATTTTTATGTAGAAAATAAATCTTGATAGAGCCACGGCGGATGACGAGGAGAGTAACGTGTCAACTCCCGTCAAAGGAACCACGCTAGTTGAGAGTGAGCCCATGACTATGGGCCAAGGCGGAAGGGCTAGAGAAGAATATCTCCTAATGATGGACACTTGGTACATGGAGTTCGTTCATGCAAATCTGAACACTCCACCTCCCCCACCTCCTTCGATCCTTCAGTATGGCCCGTAGCTCCGCAAGGCGCGAACATGATTAGGAGAGAGAAACCTCCAGTGGATAAGATTCGAAAGTAAGGGGCCGAGGAATTACAAGCTAGTATAGATGATGACCTAAAAAGGGCAGAGTTTTGGTTGGAAAATACCATTAATTTATTTGATGAACTATCGTGCACACCTGAAGAGTGCGTGAAGTTTGCAGTGTCACTCCTACGAGATTCGGCTTATCAGTGGTGGAATACTCTCGTGTCCGTTGTACTGAGAGAGAGGATCACTTGAGAATTCTTTCAAGAAGAATTCTGGAAAAAATATATTAGCCAAAGGTTCATAGATCAAAAGAGGAAGGGATTTCTAGAGCTAAAGCAAGGCCAAATATCGGTGATGAAATATGAACTTGAATTTGTGAGGCTCAGTAAGTATGCACGAGAGTGCGTGTCTACAGAAGCCACTATGTGTAAGAGGTTTGAAGATGGTCTTAATGAAGATATCCGAGTATTTGTTGGCATCCTAGAACTAAGAGAATTTTTAGTGCTCGTTGAAAGAGCATTCAAGGTAGAAGAGCTAGAAAAAGAGAGGAGGAAAGCGGCTTTTGAGTCACAGGATTCAAGAAAAAGACAGGTGGGGAAATTACATCAGTCCTCATCTAAGAAATCTAAGGAATTCTCTACCCGATCGAATGCTTCAGTGGGGTTCTCAAACAAGAACAAGAACCAACAGAACACAGCCTCTAGAGCCCAGGCCACCTCTATTGCGAGTGTCGGCAGTGCTCGACCAAATAGGCCAGAATGTTCGCAATGTGGTAGATGCCATTTCGGCGAGTGCCGAGGAAGAGAAAGATGGTGCTTCAAATGTGGGTCACTAGACCATTTCATCCGAAACTGTCCTGAAATGGAAGAGAGAGAGAAAAAGTAAGAAGTGAAGGAACCACAAAAAAACCCCGGAAGCAGGGCTATTAGAAGAGGTACGCTAAAAGATGCTGCAGTGAGGTCTGAGGATAGAGCGCCTACAAGGACTTACCCTATTAGTGTCTGTGAAGAGGCAGAGTCTCCTGACGTGATCGGCGGTACCTTTTCTATTCATGAAATATCTGTTGTTGCTTTAATTGGTCCGGGGTCTACCCACTCTTATATTTGTATGGAGTTGATACCTCGTATGAACATGATGGTAGAGTCCACTGAGTTTGTGATAAAGGTGTCTAACCCTTTAGGTAGACATGTACTAGTGGACCAAGTATGTAGAAATTATCCTTTGACAATTAGAGATTATTGTTTTCTGGCTAACTTGATGTTATTGTCGTTTAATGAATTTGATGTAATCCTTGGGATGGATTGGTTTACTTTCCGTTGTGTTGTAGTGGACTGTGGGAGAAAAGTTATTAAGTTGAAATGTGAAGACAAGAATGTTCTTCGGGTTGCGCCAGATGAATCGAATAGTTTGCCTGTAATAGTATCATCTTTGACTGCTGAGAAATATTTGAAAAAAGGATATGAGGCTTACCTAGCTTTTGTGCTGAATACTCAAGTGTCTGAGTTGAAGATTGACTCGATACCAGTGGTTTGTGAGTTTATAGATGTATTTCTAGAGGAATTACCCGAATTACCTCCAGTGAGGGAGGTCAAGTTTGGAATCGAGTTGGTCCCCTGTACGGAACCCATCTCGATTGCTCCATATAGGATGGCTCCTACAGAGTTAAAGGAGTTGAAATTTCAACTACAATAGTTAACTGACAAGGGCTTTGCGAGACCGAGCTTTTTCCCTGGGGGTGCTCAGATGCTCTTTGTGAAAAAGAAAGATGGGTCGATGAGGTTATGCATCGACTATAGACAGCTCAATAAGGGGGAAATTGTAATAGCCCGAATTTAGGGGTAGTCAGAATAGTGGCCTCGGGACCACAAATCCAAAGTCAAATATATTATACCATTATATTTTGATGTTATAGCATGTTTTTAATAGTGCGTGAAAAATTTGGTGTAGTATTTTGACGTTTGTGAGCCCAATTGCGAAAAATGACTAAATTGCATAAAGTGCAAAAGTCCTAAATTGATAGCTAAAGGAGGAATAAATATTGGGGGCCTTTAAAGGGCAATTAGACCTTAGAAATAGGGTGGCCGGCCTTAGGAGACAATGAATTGAAAATTTTCAAGGTTAGGTTATTGATTTTTGACTTTTTGACTAAATTAGAAATAAAATAATCAAAGGATGATATCATATCTTTCACCTCTCCTTCTTCACCTATTTTACTAGCAAAATAGGGCTTTGGAAGCTTGAAATTCCAGCTACTTAGTTGACTCACAAGTAAGTGATTTCCATACCCTTTGTTGATGATTTTTTCATTTTCTGAGACCCTTGAAGCTTAAGCTTTCAAATGAGGGTACTATTTTGCAAAATGATTAAGAGTTTAGGGTTTTTCCATAAAAGAATTTTTAATGTTTGCAGAGTTTTTATGGAAGAAAATGAGTCTTGGGTGTCTTATAAACAACTTTTGTGAAAGATGTTAGCATGAAAACACCTAAAAGGACTATTTTGCATAACTTGTAAAATAGATGATAAGTGTGTGAAATAGTGGGAATTTGGAGTTCCTATAAGAGTAGAAAGGGTTCGGCTAGGCTTAAGGTGTGAAGAAACTTGATAAAAATCAATTTTCGGGCTTAGGGTAAAATGGTCATTTTGTAAAAGTCTAGGGGCAAATTGGTCATTTTGCCCAATTATGAATTGTAGAGTGCCTAGATTGATAAAATGACTAAATAAGTGCATTTTGTTATTATAGATCAAGAAATACCGAATCCAAATCTAGACCGAGCGAAAGCCAAGCAAATCGACTAGTCGCCACATTTTGTAATCCGAAGTAAGTTATATGTAAATAGCACAACTACATTAATAAGATATGTATTTGAATTGTATTTAAATTATTATAGCATAAATTGCTTGATTGTGGAAATGAGAAAAAATGATGAGAATAGAAATAATAGAATTCCCGGTTGAACCTTAGGAAATAAATTGGATATTCATGCCATGACGTTTAGGTCACTTGTGTGAACTAGTGTAAGACATGTTTGGGACATGCATCGGCCACATTATGAGAGCCAATGTAAGACCATGTCTAGGGCATGGCATCGGCATTAAGACAAGTGCTAGTGTAAGACATGTCTGGGACATGCATTGGCCTCGAGACGTAAATAAGTGAAGACATGTTTGGGAAATGGCATCGGCACCTTACCCCATGTTTAAGGCTTAATGAATATCTGATAATGTTCCAAACAATTCAACGGTGAAATTTATGATTTGAAGTTAACGAGGAAAGTATATGTAACACCCCTTATCCATTCCCGAGACCAGGACCAGGCACGAGGCATTACCAGACACATGCTCGGACATTTTTGAAAAATATGGGTCATAAATTTTCGTTCCAACTTTAAAACCAATAAGACAACATCTTAGTGTCCTTATTATGGGCCTACGAGATGCTAAACATACATTGAGAACAGTCCGAAATCAAACCGAGAACTTGAGAAAGTTCCTAGAAAATTTTCTAAGTTAAGCCTCACACGCCCGTGTGGAGGCAATGCACATGCCCGTGTGCCTTGGGACACGCCCGTGTCCCCTACCCATGTGGAATTTATTGAATTTATTTCTCGTATCGAAACTACAGGGGTTTTTACACGGTTAAGCACACGCCCGTGTCTCTGGCCCGTGTCCTTCACACAGCCTAGACACGCCCATGTGGTCGCCCGTGTCCAAACACTCGAGTATTCTGTTTATGATGTCAGCATGCATTTAGAGGCAAACGGCCAAGACACACGCCTGTGTGCTAGGTCGTGCCCTCCACACGGTTGATACACACGGCCATGCCTCTACTCGTGTGTTTACTACCACGCATTCTGACTTAAAAAATTTTGGTGCAGGGGACACACAGATGGACTACACGTCCATGGGGCTATCCGTGTGTCACACGCGGCCTAGACACACGCCCGTGTGTCTACCCGTGTGGGCATTATTGGGCTATTTTTCCAAGCCTTTGGTCACCATCTAATATGCATATCCACTTATAGTTTTCAATAACACTTGACATGGTCTAATTATACTCTTAAATGACCTTAATATGCCTCATTGCATGTAAACCTCATCTCATCAGTTTTTATACATGCTAGGTTATCTCCTTTATATTAAGGATTTCCATGACTTGTAACTCAATTAAGCTTGGCTCGTTATCTTAACTCTTTGCCAAATTGTGGCCTTACCACCCCATGTGATTTGGTCATAATATATATGACTAATTGTAACACACCATATTTAATCATCACAAGAACATTGGAACATAACATGCACAATTTGGTAGGTCATAACCTTCACCAAAATGTGCCAATTCCCCTGGCCATATACAAGTGAATATGTATACTTTTATAAGCCTTCATATTGGCTAATCAAATTATACATATAACAAAATAACAAAAGCCCTATACATGCCATTAAACAAAATAAGAGCATCTATATACCAAAGCTAGACAAGATGATAGTGTGTTGATTCTCCAGCCATCTCCCAATCTTCGCGAGTGCACGAGCTCTGTAAGATAGGGAAAAGAGAGGGGTAAGCATTTACATGCTTAGTAAGCCCGAATAACTGGAAAGTAAACTTACTGATTAATTAGCATACATCCATATTAGGCAATAAAACCAACTATCATGAAATAGTTTCCCTATCACATGCACTTAATCAACGAGTTAGTCCCATAACAATACACCATGTAATTTGTCTTAGATGAGCTCATCATTCAACATTTTCATTTTTATATCTCATGTTAATCCCATGGAGTTTCTCGAAAATCTCGATGGATTATCCACTTACCGTTAAGTGATAAGAGCGATCATCTCAAGTACGCGCTCCCATGAACCTCACATCATACTATGGAATTACCAGTCCAGGCTAAATCCCCCGTAATGTAAACTCATAGGGTGATGTCAGGATTACCAGTCCAGGCTAAATCCCTTATAGCGACAAACTCCCTTAATGAGTTCGGATCTAAATTATCAGTCTAGGCTAAATTTAGACCCTAATCGGATTACCCGTCCGAGCTAAATCCACAATGTACACATATTCTTCGGGAGGCTCGATCACTAAAGGAACACCCGTCTGGGCTAAATCCTTTCTATATTTGAGATCAACGGATTACCCATCCGGGCTAAATCCTTTTCTACAACACATGCAGGATCTCAAGTCATGTAAGCCATGGTTTATCCATCGAATTTCCTTTTTGACTTCAACCGAGACATTTATTATCAGATCATTATTATTAACACATTCCAAGGATTTTCATGTCATCACTATAACCAATTATCATACATTCATAAAACATGCAATTAGACATATTAATAGTTTATTTAAAGTTATTCGAACTTACCTGGTACTCGTTTCGATTTTGCGTTTCGGTTATTCTGAAACTTTTTTTGTTTTCCTCAATCGACCTCCGAAATTTGTTCCTCGGGGTCTAGAACAATAAAAATGAATCATTAATACCTCACATTATTCTTTTTGAGTCTAAATTTCACCCCCGGACAAAACAACCGTTTTGACCCTAACCTTTTACATTATTTACGATTTAGTCCCTAGGCTCGTATGATGAAATGCATGAATTTTCTACATTGCCCAAGCCTAGCCGAATGTTCTTTCCTCTTATGGCAGCCTACATTTTTCCATTATTTCACATTTCTACCACATATTTTACACCTTTTGCAAAAAGGTCCTTTTAGGGGATTTTCATGAAAATCACCTAGAAAAAGATGTTTAACACACATCCAACTTTCATATTCCTCCATAAATCATCAAAGGATAAACATGTCACACATGGGTCACTTTACATACATGAACCCTAACTCAAAATATGGGTAGAAATGGAGAGAGTAAGTTATCGGGATTTCAAAAATACGAAGAACAATAAAAACAGGGCCAGAGAGCACTTACTATTGAGCTTGGAAAGCTTGAAAACCCTAGCTATGGAGAAACCCAATTTTTGGCAGCAACATGGAGAGAATAGGCTGATTTTTGGCTTATTTTCCCATTTTATTTCATTAATTAGCCAAATGACCAAAATGCCCTTAAGCCCTTTCTTTAAAATTTTATCCATACATGCTCATTTTTGTCCAAAAACTTAGAAATTGGGAAAATTTCTCCTTAAGGACTTCTGATTAATAATCTAAAGCAATTTCATAAAAATTTCTTCTAGAATCCAAGTTTTTCAATTTATTCAATTTGGTCCTTATTTTCAAATTGGACACCTTACTCGTAGAATTTCTTCCTGAAACTTTAGCACATGCATCTTTTCATATTCTAGACCTCATAATAATCATAAATTAAATATTTCAATATCATATTTGTGGTCTCAAAACCACTATTCTGACTAGGCCCTATTTTGGGATGTTATAGTATAACTGTGTTGTGAGTGGTACAGGTACCTGTTTGGTATATATAGAATATGAGCCCATTTTATGATATACGTTGTGTATTGGATATTGATGAGTAAGTTTTTGCTTATGCCCAATAGTATGTTTTGAGCTTGTTGGTGAATGGTAAAGTTATGTTGTATATTCATTTATGTGCAACTTACTAAGCTTTATACTTACTCCCTCTCATTTTCCATTTTCTTATGTGCCGCCTATCTAGCTCAAGGATCAACGAAAGAAAGATATATTAATCACACTATTAATCGAAGCATTTGGTATAGATTGATTTATATTTTTGAATATGGCATGTGTAGGAAATCAGGCTTGTGTTTTGGGTTACTATTAATTTAGCCAAATGTGTTGGTTTGGGATTAATCCCTCATTTTGTATTAAGCCTTGAATGATGGCTAACATTTATTTTGATTTATATACAAAGATGTTATTTTCATAGATGAGTAAAATGCACACATGGAATGTTGTTTATTATGTCTAGGCCATGTATGACACACGGTTTTCCCTATGAGCTTGTGGTCCGGTCGTGTGTCCCCTGCACGTAACATTTTCAAGTCAGTATGCATAGTAGTAAACACACGGGCAGAGACACGCCGTGTGTCTAGCTATGTGAAGGACATAGCCTAGTATACGGGTGTGTGCCTTGGCCGTGTGACATTTTGGGGTTGCTGACGTCAGAAACAGAATGTCCAGGTTTTTGCACACGGGCGTGTGCCAGGCCGTGTGAAACCCCCTTTAGGTGTGCATTTAGAATTAATTCCACACAGGTGGAGGATACGAGCGTGTTTCCCTTCTACATGGGAGTGTGCCCTATTTCAAATTCAATTTTTTTATAGATGGTTTAAGGACCCGGATTGATCCCAAATAGTTTTTAATGGTCGATTTGGGGCTCGTAGGCCTATAATAATAAGTTTAAAGTAGAAATTGAAAAAGCTTTAAATTGGACCAATTCTTGAAAACTTGGGGAATATTTGTGTGCATGAGATCGAGTTTGGTAATGCCTCATATTTCGCTCCAGCATGGGTTACGGGTATAGGGTGTTACAGATTTTCTATGAATATCCAATTTGTGTGGGTTTTTTGTGAGCCTACTACAAGTCCCCATATACTGTTACTTTTCGAGCTGTAATAGTTGAAGATATTGAATTCATGTAAAATGTCTCATTTGAACATGGTAAGTTGTTGCATGTAACCATTTGTATGTGCATGTAAGTGATTAGAAATAAATATGAACTCCTTGGTGTGCAAACTCGGTATCTGGATATGATGGGCCATTGGTAGGGCATGCTAGTTACTAACTAGGTTGGTAAAGATGACAGCCATTGGTAAGGCATGTTAGTTGCTAACCAGATTGGTGTATGTGTTGGGTTTCTGGTAGGGCATGTTAGTTGCTAACTTGCCTAGTTTAATGGGTGATGTCATCAATAGGGCATGTTAGTTGCTAACCATGGCAAAGAGCCCTGATATTGTGGGAAACCACACATATGTTCAAAATAACATGGAATAAGAAACTATTATGAGTTTTAAATATGATATTCGAAGTTAGCACAAGGAAAAGCATGAGAAAGAGTAAGAAAATCTAAAAACTAGATTTGTTGTATATAATGCATGTTATGTACATTCGAAGTAAGGTATGAGACCACAAAACAAAAATGTTGATTCTATAGTTGCATTGCATGAAAAGTATTAAGTCTTAATCTTATTTAATATATTTTTTATGAACGTATCTGTTAATTGTAGTGCTTGGCGTATTCTATCCGCCAAAGGGGAGTTATACTCAATAAGCGTATAGATACCAGTCAACCGGTATGTTTGGGATGATAGAGTATGTAGTGGTAGCTTTGGTGTTCCATTCAGGTGAAGTATATGTTTTGTTGATGTTAACGAAACTGTTCTTTAGAAAGTAGTTGTGAACTGTATTCAAAAAATAATAAAGTCTGCCAGGGATAGGTATCCACCATTGTTTTATGTAAGTGTCTACACCTAAATGTTTCCTCAAGAAACCTATTAGCTTGTTATTATTTAAATATATATTGAGTTATCCTTGCTATTAGAATCTGATTAGAAGGTTGAACATGTTTAGTTTTTAAGCTCACTAAGTTCTTTCGAGCTTACCCCTTTTCTTTTCGTTCTCTAGGTATTACCATGATGTTAAGGGCTCATGGAAGGGACTTAGCAAGAAGATAGTGGCCTCTGTTGTGAGCCCCGCATATGTTTATTTTGTAACATGCATATACTATCATTTTGGGCAAGTGGCATGTAGCATTGTTTTGTAACAAACATTTGTAATAATTTACATCTTTCACCAAATCACTGTTTTAAGAGAATGTTTACATACTCTTGAAGTATAGGTTAAACCTTTGTAAATTATAGTTTATGATATCATCTTTTAGTTGTATATGCCAAACTAATTTAAACGATATTTAACTTCCAGTGGTGCACTTAAAACTTTTGTGTTGGAAATAACTCACCTTACGTTTTATATAAACCTATCGACTTTTGAACGCTTCCAATGAAAGTTTCTTTTTCGATTCTATTTTATATTATATGCCGCATTCCTGATTTAATTATTTTGGTCATTTAAAAATATTGGGATAGCGCCCTAGTTCAGTGAGTATACGCTGAAACCTCAATAAAAGTACAAACCATGTTTAGGCCTGTTATTAGTGTAACGCCTCTGTCTGCCAGCGAGGGTTAGGGTGTTCTAATTTCAATATAGGGATAAGGTTCTTACCTATTTGTTAGACAAGTAAGATTCTTACCTTGATCAAGCTAGTTTGCAACAAGTCATATGAATATATGTATATGTATTGAATTCAAATCATGGAAGCACAAACCATATTAGCTACTCATCTATGACACTTGTCTTTCCTTTCTTTTGGGACGATCTAATGTCGTCTTTAGCTATGCATGATAATTCAAGCATTGACACGATATGAGTTTTCACTCAATTACATAAAATACATAATCAAACATAGTTTGCATTTTATTCGTTTTACTCTTTATATTTGAAATACTCATTTTTTTATATTTAACATCAAATTAAAATCTAATTTCATATTCTTTTATTAAGGACCTTGTAATTTTAATGTATAGCATAATTTTCTCAAAAATTTCAGTCTATTCAATTTGGTCCCTAATACATAAAATTATTTATAAAGCTTAACTTAATTTCTACCCATTTGTATCATTTTGCATAGAGCTATGCTTGTAGTGATGTGCGTGATATGCATGTTTATAAAATGCAAAGTACGGGGGCAAGTATTGGAGGGTTAATTGAAGATAGGAAAATTGGTGTAATGGAGGAATGGGCAGATTGAAAGGGGATTCGGGGAGGTGGGATTGGATAAATAATCTACTAGCTCTAGGAAATGGCATCATGGTAATGATCTACTGGCTCTATGGAGTGACACCATGAAAATGGTTCCCTGACTCATTGGAGTCAAAAGTTCATGGCTAGCCATGGCATGATCCAGTGGAAGACAAGTACGCCTTATGGAAAAATGAAGTCCATTAGGACTGTAAACAGGGAAGTCGTGGAGGTATATATGTGGAAACCATTATATGACTCACATGATGAGAAGTTCGTTACAATGGTTATGAAAAATGGGAACACTGGAAAGCATGCAGATAAAAGGTTCAACCAAGATGCGAAGTTAATTACAACCCACACAACGAGTTAATCTTCCTGAATAGTTTAATTGGTTTAGTCATTTGTTCAGTTTTTTGGGTATTTATTTTAGTTCTTTTGTTTTAGCTATTCATCTCTTTTATGATTTATCATAATATAGAATTTAACCAATATTACTTAGACTTATTAGAGAGGTTTTCAATAGATTTAATTCATCCTCTCCTGGGTACGATCTTTGACATACTTCTCTGTATTTTGTTGTAACACAATATTATATTACAATTTAACTCATGTACTTGCGGACATTGCTGCTTTACTTTCATATATATATTTGTTGTAGTATTTTCCAGTCAAACGGTCACACATTTGGTGGCGATTAAGTTGTTGGTGTCGTTGTCGGGGAGGTTTTGGCATTAAATCTAGAAAATATCTTTACAATTAATAGGATAAATAGGAAATTTAAAGACAATAGATACGATATTTTTATTTTTATTTTTTGTTTAATTATTCTTATTTGCTTACTTTCTTTTTAATTTATAGGTTGTTTATGACCTGAAACGATAACATCCCAATTGAGCCATATCTAGATCCTGAGTAGATAATTAGACACCATTATCAGTTGATGAACATTGATCCACCCATGGTAGTTACTACACCTCGAGAGAATCTATTATTTGAGGATCCACATGAACAATAAGCAAACATCCGAGATGAAGTCCTGATGGATCAAAGGACGTTGTGTGAATACGCACTGCCTATATTAGATGCGGTGTGAAGTAGTATCGAAAGGTGACGATTAATGCCAATAATTTTGAGATAAATATTGCAAAAAAATCAAATGATCCAGAACACATTGCATTGCAAGAAAACATGGTGGAAGATCCAAATCAACACCTAAAGCGATTCAACTCTATGACACCTTCAAAGATACGGGGTAATCAATGATACTGTGCATCTCTAATTTTTCCCATTCTCTTTGTGTGACAATGTAGCCAATTGTTTAGACTCATTAGAACCAAGTTCCATCACCACGTGCGGCGATTTGGTGAAAAATTTTCTTCATAATTTTTTCTCGATTAGTAGAACCATTCAACCTAGGTGAGAAATTGCTAATTTCAAGTAATATGAAGGTGATTCCCTTTATAAAGCATGGGAACATTTCAAGTTGATGATAAGGAAATGCCCCCACACTATGGATTGCAAGCATGGCTCCAAATTTAGATATTCTATAATGATGTTGATGGTAATATCAAATCCAACCTAGATAGAGTGGTCAGAAGATCTATCATGCCACACTTATGAACGAGCATACAAGAATATAGATGATATGGCTATAAATGCATATATGTGGCCCAATGAAAGATTCACATATAAATCAAAGCCTCCAATGGTAAAAGCTACCAACAAAGACGATACATATAATCATATCTTAAAGAAGCTCAACCATTTACATTTGATTGCCAAACCAAGAAAATCGAAGCTATATTCTAGGAACTAGTCAGACAAGGTGAATTTCATAGGTAATAGGGATAGAGATCCCTATACAAATACCTATAATCCTAGTTGGAAGGATCATCTGAACCTCAAGTGGGGAGACAACCAAGGAGGTGGAAATCAAAGACAAGACCAATGAAACCATTGTTATCAACCTCCACACTTACAACAAAGATTTGTAGGTAATGACCATGTTACATGTGGTCAACGATTTGATCGATTAGAAAGGGAGATGCAAATAATGAAGACGGACATTCAACAAGTCCAAGTCACGTATGGACGAATTGAATCCTAAATGGATAGCCTCTATGACCAGATGAGTAAGCTAATGACTATGTTTGGAATATCCTTAGTACCATAAAGAACAATCCTCAGAGAGATGGGAAGAGCACGTAAATATGATCACTCTGCGATCAGGAAAAACACTTGAAAACCCGAAAACACCCACATATGAAGATGAGAAGGTTCCTAAATATGTCGACAAACCCATGGAGGAGGAAGAGACCAATGAACTGATTGAGGAGATGGTAGAAATGGTGTCTAATCTAGTATATACAAAGCTAAGCACCACGAAGGTACCATTCTTGACACAATTAGAGGACATGAAAAGAGGGATGAAGTAGATTTCATAAATTTTCTTAAATTTACTGCTCTTAGAATTAAATGATAAAACCTGAAATATGCCAAGTATTTAAAGGAAATCATGTCACACTATAAAAAATGAAAAAGGGTAAGCAAAATGACATTGATGCCTCCTATAGTGCTTGAATTGCTAAAAAGATACCCTCGAAGTTAAAAGATTTGAGTAGCTTCACTATTCCAATAGAGATAGAGGACTGACATTTCAATAAATCCCAGTGTGATTTAGGGGCTAGCATAAACTTAATGCCCTTATCGATCTATTGAAAATTTTGACTTAAGGATCTTAAAACTGCATCTATAACACTACAATTAGCTGATAGATCGTTGGTACATCCAAAAGGTGTACTCAATGATGTATTGGTCAAGGTATGGGGATTTACAATCCCTGTTGACTTAGTAGTCCTTGATTTCGAGGAAGATCGAGAAATCCTCATTCTGTTGGGAAGACCATTATTGGTCACATCTAAGTTGACCATCGATCTCAAATGAAATGAGCTTGTAATGAAAATTGATGGTGAAATAAAAGTGTTCAAATGCGGTGATGATTCTCTAAATAAAGGACTAGTTAGGGAGGAATGTTATGTTTTATTCGATTTAATCCCTAATTGTCTGGATCAAAGTTATGTTTCAAGTTATACAAGTGCAAGTAAGTGAAATACAAGAGAATGGGACAAAGGGAGAGATCTTAATAGGATAAGAAGCGATTGGAAAACCCAAGATGGTTGAGAGCGCTGGATGAAGACGATGGTGAAGTTTAAGGAACAATACGATAAGTTCGGTGGCACAATATAATTTTTAAACCATCAAACTTTAATTAAGTTGTAAATATTGTAGACTAGTTTTGTTTTTATTTTTAATTAGATTTTAGGATTAGTATTCTTTTATTTGATGTTAGAATTAGAAGAAAATAGGGTTTTAGGAGCAATGAAGGAGCTAGATGTTAATTGGGGGAAAGTATGGACAACCGAAGGCCTTTGACAAGTCTTGAAGAGGACAAATCGTAGCCATGTTGTCACATAACAATCCCAAGGCACGACACACCCATATCAAACCTGAAAATCCAATAATTTATTATCATGTTTTGCCATAGACATCCTATGACGCTACATACCTACTTCTAAAAAAATTGGCTAGAATTCACGTCGTGATGCGCCATGCCTTCTCTATGGCACGACATGTAAGCCATTTTCGGAAACTTTCCATTCTTGGTTCAAAGTGATCTTCAAAGAAATTCCCCAAGTTTTCATGGTAAGTCAAGCCCTAAATGGCCTCTATATATTGTCCTTATCATTAGCTACACCCTCCAAGCCATTACACCCAGCCAAATGATCTGTCGTAATTTGATGTAGCAGATTAAACTAGTTTTCGCATTTTAGGAGATTGAATATAAACATTTTAATTAAGTTTTAACTACATTTCAATAAGTATTAATTATTAATAAAATCTTTAATTTGGATCTTTTATTAACCTTAAGGGCCGAATAAGGCCTAAAGGTGAGCTAATATACTTTGTGAGTGTGCAGGAGACCATTAGAAGGGATATTAACTCGATACTGGTCCTTAGGTTGCAACATGGAGCATAGGATGTTGCAACATAGGGAGCAGAATAAGAAAAATCCAAAACTGCATTCAATGTCACGACATACCCCTGAAGTTGAGCATACTACCCTCAATGTCGTGACACGGAACCTGGTGTATCACGACATCGCCTCTGTATAGGAAATAATTACTAGCCAGGGGTATTTTGGTCCACAAAATCAAACATTAAACATGAGAATGGTAGCTGACCTAGGTTTGAGGACGACTACCACCCTAAAGTCTTTAAATAGGCTCATTTAGTGCATGTTACGAACACCCTTTGATATGATATAATTTTCTCTTTAGTTTTAGTCTTTAGTTTTTTTCCATTTTCTTTGGTTTTAGATTTTATTCTCGTTCTTATTATTTATTTCTATGAAGAAATCAGATTCTTGAATTAATATCAAACTCTATGAGTATTATGCGTTTAATTTCAATACCAATCAAACTTATTCTAAACTTTACTCTTGAAATTGTTCTTTATGTTCATTCTTCCATTCAAGTTTATATTGGTTACTAGATCCTTGAGGAACTAATCCTCATTTGGGGGATTAGCAAGTGGCGGTATGAATAATTAATTGTTTTGTAGGGATTTCTTAATGGATTAGTTGTTCAGGAAAGGAATAATCTAAACCCTGGGCCTGACAACCCTAGGAAGTCATCAAGGTGGGAATTAACCCAAATTTGGTATTGCCTATCTGTGAACACTTTAACCCTAAATCGATCTAGACTGTGAGGCTAGAAGGTAAGTAGTTCTTGCCAACTCATTATTTCAATGGACATATCGGAAGATCCTGTTAGGGTATTGACTAGTTGATTGACAACGAAGCCCAAGACGACAGTTGATTATGATTACCAAAGTGAGCTAATCACCTATGCCCATATTTGATATATATTCGCTTATTTTGTTTCTTACTTTTCATTTCTTTACTATTCTTTTATTTGCCTCATTATTTTTAGTATAATTTATCGAAGATCCGAGTATGCATTTAAAACGGTTCCTCCAGCTTTGTGATACCTTCAAATACAATGGGTTCACTGATGATGCTATTCCTCTTCGATTGTTTACCTTTAATTACTTGATAATGCCTTTTCTTGGCTAAATTCGTAGACACCAAGATCAATCACGACGTGGGATGAACTTGTAATGAAATTCCTACAAAAGTTTTTCCCTATTAACAAGACGGTCTAGCTAAGAAAGAAAATTTTAATGTTCAAGCAGTTAGAAGGAGAAAAATTTCACGAAGCATGGGAGTATTTTAAAATGTTGATTCAGAAGTGCCCACACCATGGATTACCTGAGTGATTACGACTGCAAATTTTCTACAACGGGTTGGATATGCATTCAAGGTCAGGATTAGAAGAAACAGTAGGAGGAACCTTAATGAATAGAATGTATGAGAATGCATAAAATTAATAGAAACTATGGCGATGAATTCCTGACAATGGCCAACTATACGATATACATATGGCTAAAGACCATTTACGGTGAAGGTTTTCCAGGAGGATGACAGATATCAATAGTTAGTGGACAAAATCAACTGTAAAGAGGTTGAAAATAATGCACTATCTGTCTATAGAGGAGACAAATCACTCTTCCAATATATTAACAATCTTACCAAGGATGTGAACTACATCAGAAATAGGGGTGGAAATCCTATTCGAATACATACAATCCCGGATAGAGAGATCACCCAAACTTGAGATAGGTAGGAAATTAAGGAGGAGGTAACCTCTCAAATCAAGTTAAAAATTCTAACTATCAACCTCTATATTTACAGAAACATCAAGAAAGGGCCAACCCGAATGCCTATACTATATGTGGGCAACATCTTAATAGAATCGAGCGGGAGATGTAGTCAATTAGAATATATGTAAAGTAGGTGCAGTCTGAGTGCACCAATTCAACGAGAACATTGACTAAACTTGAAGATTAGATGAGCCAATTGAAGAGCATGATTAGTGATATAAAAATACAAATTGGCATAGGTATTCCCAACACTACCGAACATAATCCTCATAGAGAAGAAAAGAAGCACGTAAAAGTAATAGTGCTATACTTGGGTAAAGTACTGAATAGCCCAGAGATGCTATCTTAAAAGATACATATGGAGAATACTAATGATCTTCAAGAAAGATCCCTAGAAGCTAACAATGAACTTGAACTAGAGGAAGTAGTTGCACTGGGAGTTTAGCCAGAAATAGAAACAACTAAATATTCTACCATGACGAAGATACCATTCCCTTCAAGACTAGGAGAGAAGAAAAAGTAGGATGAAGACAAGTTTGAAAGTTTTCTGAACTTGTTCAAAACTTTAAACGTTAACCTACCCTTGATTGAATTAATTGAGAAAGTTCCTATATACGCCAAGTTTTTAAAGGAAATTATGTCTAGGTGCAGGAAAATTATGGTAGGTGAACAAGTTAATATAAACGCTTCCTATAGTGTGATTATCTCAAGACAAGTTCCTCAAAAATTGAAAGACCTGGGAAGTTTTACTATCCTCATAGAGATAGGGAGCATTCATTTTAATATAGCTCTATGTGACCTAAGAGCTAGTATTAATCTAATGTCCTTATCCATTTTTGAAAAACTCGGGTTAGGGGCCCTCAAAAAACCAAGATAACACTACAGTTGGCCAACATATCCTCACTGCATCCGAAAAGAGTACTAGAAGATGTGTTAGTCAAAGTGCACAGCTTTATCATCTTAAGAGACTTTGTGGTTCTAGATTTTGAGGAAGATCAAGAAATACCAATCTTGCTAGGTAGAACTTTTCTAGCCACCTCAAGGTCCACTATTGATTTAAAGAAAATTGAATTAACCATGAAAATTAATGGTGAGACCGAAACTTTTAAGTTTGGTCACCAACAAAGGGAGGAAGGTATGAAGAAGTCAATGGAGCATTGCAATGAATTATCAATTTCTAACAATCCTGAGTCAAGGGATGTACTTCCTTTATTTCATGCAGGTCAAAAAAATAAGTTTAAAGAAAGAAATAAGTGGACAAAGGTGGAGTGACACGACTGGCAATGGACTAATACTGATAGAACTTAAGAATCATCGTTTTGTGAAATAATGATGTTGTTAGATGAACTAGCAGTAAAACTTAAACTACTTAAATTAATATTTAATTTTTTGTAAATTATCATATATTTAGCTAACTATTTATTATAGGTTTTAATTTTTATTAAACTCATGTTTTATAGAAATCGTAACACTCTAGAAATTGGAATTTTAGGTGAAAATAAAGCCAATGTCGCAACATCAAAGGTAGAATTGATGAAATTGTGAAAATCCTTTCAAAGTCATTACACAAAGCTGTGTTTCGTGAAACCGAAGCCAGTATACCCATAAATCCAAAATTCTAGAGTGTGTCACGACATCGAACCCCGATGTCGTGACAACGGTAAACTGATAGGGATGTCATGACAAAAAACCACTGTGCCGCGACATCACTACAATTTTCTATAGGGTTGACTGGACCAGATTTGTGCAACCCGATGGAATAAACTTTATTTTACCCAGTTTTTAATCCTAGAATCATTGTTTTTAACCTTTCTTAATATCCTAACCCTTTTAAAATTCTTTCAAACCCTAAAACCCTTTTTCATTAAATCCCTAAATTTTCAAAGCCTCTTTTGCTATTTGGAATATGCGTGGATGCAGGATCAACATGATCGGATGGGACCAAAGCAACAAAGGCAACAACATCGAGGTTAACGGTTCAAAACTTTCTTTTTATTGTTACATTGGAAATATTGCTTGATATCTCATTTGTATTAGCATAGATTATAGTCAAAATGCCATCTAGAAAATCCAAAAAGACGATTGTCTAAGAACCACCGATAGTTTTGAATCCCTTAAAATTTCGAAACCAAAATGTTGAGAAGTACAATGTTAAACTTCAAGGTAAAACTTTTATTAAAGAAATGGGGTTCGAACAATTAATGGTTTTTTGTCATGAAATATGTTTTTTGTTATGGTACCATAGATGGGAGAGATTCTATGTCACTCCCAAAGATATTATTGTTATTCCATTTCTACAAGAATTTTAGCCCGCTCTTAAATATGAGGAAACGTGGCATCCTTGTGAATAAATGTGGAAAATAGTAACAATAAGAGGAAAAGATGTACCATTCTCTCCAAAAAAGATTTGCAACTATTATGATGCTCCATACTATGAATCTGATTATTTACAAAATATTGATTTAATGGAGTTTAAAGACATAGACATGGAGAACATCATAAAATACTTAATTGAAAACCGAGGGGAATGGAACGTCTAACAAGATATCGGATTATCGACTAATTTCATTCAAGTTATAATGTTTCCAATAACTTAAATGTGGATGTAGCTTATTTGCACCAGAATTACACCTACCTTTAACGTCTATAATGTCAATACATTCCGAGCTCTTTTGTTATATGGCATTTTATAGAAAAAGTAGATATGCATTGGACAATGGATCCATCAAAATATGAAGCATTGTCTTAATGGCCAGAAGGTTGGGATTTTCTTTCCCCATCTCATGACGGCATTTTGTAAAAGCGCAGATGTTTAGATTGATGAAAACGAGCAGTTCATAAAGCCAACAAGAAGCATAATTAGAGATTCATTTTATACGCAATATGTTGAGCTTCAGACAAAACAAATTATCAATTGGAACTAAAGAAGGAAATAAAATATGTACGTTCCAATTTCACTCAAAAGGAAAGAAAATCGAAAGCTCTGAGAAGAGCAAGTGGGAGCACTGAAGAAAAATTCGATAGAATGATCAGATGGATACAAGAGATTGGCTTGATTCTTGAAGAATTTTCCCAACCAAGCGGGTTGAGAGCTTCAAACTATCAGCCAAATATGTTCAGACAAACACATAATATAATCAAAAAAGAGGAAGTTGCTTTAGAGGATGACAATGAACAGGATGATCATGATCTCCCGAGAGATGAGGACGACTATGAGGTGGCATTCCAACTGTAATAATCTACACCAAAAGGGCCCATCATCCAAAGCCCAACCCACCATGCACCTTTAACGGGTGGAAGCTCCCACTAAGTATACAAAATGGGAAAAGGAAAAGCAGCTATTGAAAAGGGCATTTGCCTTGGTTTGGTGATTTAGATTAAAACGGAATGTTTCTATTTTGGATTTGTATTAATATTTAGGATGATTTTTTTCATTAAGAGTATGAGTAATGATAAATTATTATTTATTATATGCTTTTTTTAAAATTTTTATGTAGGAACCCCATATTGAGGAGGCACAACAATTAGAACTTTCAATGAGCATGGAGGAAGCACCCACCAATAGCCTATGGAGACATCACGATCAATCGAGTAACTTCTTTCATTATCTTTTTAGGGGCTACACTTTGAGGACAATCTGTTTTCTAAAGTGTGGGGTGGTAACATAGAAATTTTGTTTTAAATTTTTACGCTTTTCTTTGATTTTCTTGTCAATTGTGTGGTTGAGCTTGTAGAAATACAAGTGATTGGTTAGGAGCATGTACATAGGTTACTTGTATTTACAATAAATTTGGCATAAGGATAGGTGATTTTGGATTTTTTATTATTAGACTATTAAGTTCTATATATTACACTATAAATAGGCATTAAAGAAATTAAATGTACCAAATGATATAGAGAATACAAGGAAACGAGCATGCTAGTATGAATGATAAATTGTTGAATTTGTGGTTGTTGGGTTGGTTAAAGTTGTGAATATTAAGATACTTAGGGATGACCTAAGACATTATTTAGAATACACCTAGAGCCAAAAAGCTAACCTTTTTGTTTATCTTTAGTACCTATTTTTGAGCTAGAAAACACTTCTTGATAAACCTTTATACAAAACACGAACCAAAATATAAATTTGTGTTTATCATTTTCCATTGGTCTTGAACAGCTCAACTATAGATGTTTGGCAATACGTATTGAGGGTTAAGTAGATACATTATGGTAGATTTTGAAAAAAATAGAGTGAAATAGGAGGGATCAATCTAATATAGTAATTATAGGTTAGCTAGTATGTGCATGATCTGTGTAACACCCCTTACCCGTATCCAACGCCGAAATAGGGTACGAGGTATTACTAGGCTTAAACACAAGCTAACATACAAACCGAGGCATAAATTTCCATCCAAATTTAAAACTTTTCATTTATAATCGTATCGTCCCTAAAACGAGCCTACGAGGCCCAAAACATGTATTGGAGGCGGTTCGAGAGTAAACTGAGAATTTTAGAAAATTCTTCAACACATAAAAAAAATTCATCAAAACAAGGTCACACGCCCGTTTGGCTTGGGACACGTCCGTGTGGGTAGGCCGTGTGGTCACACACGCCCATGTCCCTAACCCATTGAACTCTCTGTTTATGATGTCATGCACCAAAGGGAGTTACACAGCCAAGTCACACGTCCGTGTGCTAGGTCATGTGGCGAATTTAATTTTTGAAATTTTCATAAAATAGGTGCAAACTTTACACGCCCTAGACACACGCCCATGTCTCTAGGCCGTGTCTGTCATAGGGCTGAGACACACGGCCATGCCTCTACTTGTGTGGACAAAAATAAGGCTATTTACCAAGCCATTTTGCAACCCTTACTTGGACCAACCTACACAATAACAAGCAACACCAATCCAAGCATATACATACAACGAAATTGGCCATAGACAAGATATCAATACATCATTTGCACATACTAACATCTATCATGCATAAACATCACATAAATATACCAATGACCAATAAAATTAATATTAGCCAACTTCCAATGGTCATATACAAAATGAACCATTAACTATTACATTGCCAACACATTTGACTAAACCAATATGACACATAACAAAATGACCAACTCCCTATACATTCCATAATCAAAATATTGAAATCAAGTATACCCAAAACAATCATTTGATAGTGTGAATCGAGCTCCGACATTCCTCAATCCCTGAGCTAGCTTGGTGACACTATAAGGAATGGAAAGAAAAAGGGAGTAAGCTTTAAAGCTTATCAAGTTTGCATGTAAATAATAAGCATGATTAATCATACATTAATCATATAATTATTCAACATAAGTTAACATAAATATCATCATGTATCTAGGCACAACTTACTCATTAGCTTTCTTACCAAGAGTTCATCTCATACTAAAGTCCATACTCATGAGTTTTACATACATACCTGTACTAACTCGTAACATAGTTACATACTTTGTCATCTTTGACATACTCTTCGGATTACCCGTTGAACACTTGGAATATTATCGAATACACGAAAATTTTTGCACATAAGTGCCACATATGTAGCCAATGCTACCTCATATCTCATAACACATAGGGCTCGCACAAGAGCTAATCACGGGCCTACACACACAAGCTGGCAGCCAAGATGTAGATACATGGGCTAATCACACAAGCTGTCAGGTATTCGCAACACATGCCGAACTACCCAGCCACCAGTAGGACGTACATGACCAGTACCTGAATTCACATAAACCACATAAATCAAAAAACTCATGGTTTTCTATATTTGCATAAATTTGGTATCTAGTAAGAATATGCCTATTGATTCTACTAAGTTTGTGATTAAGGTGTTGAACCCCTTAGGCAAATATGTTTTAGTTGATAAAGTTTGCAAGAGTTGTCCTTTAATGATTCGAGGTCACTGTTTTCCAGATGACTTAATGCTTTTTCAATTTGATGAGTTTGACGTGATTCTTGGAATGGATTGGTTGACTCTACATGATGTAGCAGTGAATTATAGACGAAAGGTTATTGAATTGAAATGTCAAAATAATGAACTTCGGGTTGAATCAGATGAGTCGAGTGAATTGCCTACTGTGGTTTCGTCGATGTCGACTCAGAGGTATGTAAGAAAGGGTTCTGAAGCATTTCTTACGTATGTATTGAATAAAAAAGTGTCTGAATTAAAGATTGAATCAGTACTGGTAGTTTTTGAATATCCAGATGTGTTTCTAGAAGAGTTACAACGGTTACCACTGGTCAGAGAGGTAGAGTTTGCCATTGATTTGGTACCAGGGACTACACCGATATTAATAGTTTCGTATAGAATGGCTCCAATTGAATTGAAGGAATTGAAGTCTCAGTTGCTAGAATTGACAGATAAGGGTTGATACGAGTAAGATTTCGGCAATTGTTGATTAGAAACCGTCGAGAAATGTATCCAAGTTAGAAGCTTTTTTGGGCTTAGCCAGGAATTATCGAAGTTTGTCAAAGGATTTTCGATGATCGCAACACCTATGACAAGATTGTTACAGAAAAATGTTAAGTTCGAGTGGTCAAAAAAATGCCAAAAGAGTTTTGAATAGTTGAAAGTATTGTTGATTAAGGCACTAGTTTTAATGCAACCTGAATCAGGAAAAGAGTTTGTGATTTTTAGGGATTGAACGATCTTGGATGTGTGTTGATGCAAGAGGGCAAAGTGATAGCTTATGCCTCGAGACAGTTGAAACCGCATGAAAAGAATTATCCGACGCACGATTTAGAATTGGCTATAATTGTGTTTGCTTTAAAGATTTGGAGATACCATTTATTCAGTGAGAAGTGCCACATCTTTACCGACCACAAGAGTTTGAAGTATTTAATGACTCAAAAGAATTTGAATTTGTGACAATGGAGATGGCTCGAGTTGCTGAAAGACTATGAGTTAGTAATCGATTATCATCCAGGAAAGGCGAATGTAGTCGTCGATGCTTTGAGTAGGAAATTTTTGTTTGCTTTAAGAGAAATGAATACGCAACTGACTTTATTTGATGATAACTCGATTATAACTGAGTTGTACATAGCTGAAATTTTTAGATTGCATGGGGTGCCTATTTCTATTATTTCGAATAGAGATCCGAGGTTTACATCTCGATTTTGGAAGAAGCTGCAAGAAGCTTTGGGTACAAACTTGAATTTTAGTATCGATTTTTATCCGTAAACTGATGGTAAATCTAAAAGGATGATTTAGGTACTTGAAGATATGCTTCGCTTTTGTGTTTTAGAGTTCAAAGGTAGTTGGGAAAAATATCTACCTTTAGTCGAATTTGCTTACAACAACATTTTTCAGTCGAGTATAAAGATGGCATCGTATGAGGCATTTTATGGCCACAAGTGTCGAACTCCATTGTACTTGGTCGAGCTCAGTGAGAGACAGATTCACGGGGCTGATTTGGCTAGAGAAACCGAAGAAAAAGTGAAAATAATTCGTGATTGTTTGAAAGTAGCTTCGGATAGATAGAAATCATACACGGATCTAAAACGAAAAGAAATTGAATTTCAAGTTGGTGATAAGGTATTTTTGAAGGTGACTCCGTGGAAGAAAATCCTTAGATTCAGTCGCAAGGGTAAACTGAGTCTGCGCTTTATTGGTCCGTATGATGTTTTGGAAAGAATAGGGCCAGTGGCATATCGGTTAGCTTTACCGTCGAAATTGGAAAGAATCCACAACATGTTTCATGTGTCTATGTTGCGAAGATATCAATCAGATCCATCGCATTTGATTTAACCGACAGAGGTTGAGATTCGACAAGATATAACTTATGGTGAAGAACCGATCAAGATTTTAGCTCGGGAAGTTAAACTGTTGAGAAATAAAAGTATAGCCCTAGTGAAAGTTTTACGGAAAAGACATGGGGTTGATGAGGCTACGTGGGAACCCAAAGAAGCTATAAGAAAATAGTACCTAAACTTCTTTTTCGGTAAGATTTTCATGGACGAAAATCCCTAAAGGGGGAGAGTTATAACAACCCGTTTTAGGGTCAAATCAGAATAGTGGACCACAAATCTAAAGTAGAAATGTTAATTTTATTATTTCTTTAAGGTCTACAATATGATTGAATGATTGTGTGAAAATTTCGTTAAGAAATTTTATCGATAAAGTGTCTAATTTAACTAATACGACTAAATTGCAATAAGTGCAAAATGAGTGTTCTGGATGCTAGAGGTGTCTAATTGCTATGAAATTCTTAAATTTGAGGTCCTTAAATGGTAATTAGACCATTATATCATATGATGGACAAAAATGGACAAGGTTAGGTAAATTTTCAAGTTTGGCATTAAGGTCATTTTGGTAAAATGGTAAAAAAAGACAAATAAAACAAATAAAAAGATGTCATCGTCTCCAATTTAGTCCCCTTGTGCCAAATTTGAAGAGTCACCATAGCTAGGCTTTTGGCCAAGCTTTCAAGGTCGATTATCAAGAAAGATAAGGTTTTGACATAGACCGGGGAAAGAACAAAGTTGTGGACTAAATCGAACAATTAGCCATTTTGTACTGAGGTAAGTTCGTATGTTAAAAATAATCTTTAATATGATTGTATTTTACTGCTTTAATATTGCATGAATTGCATGATTATTTGTGTGGTAAGTCCGATAATGCCTCGTACCCTGTTCCGGCGTCGAATACGGGTAAGGGGTGTTACAGTTGTAACATTTTTTAATACATTTTTGTTGGAGATGAAATAGGTACCAAAATGAATGTTTTTGACATTTTAGCACTAAGGTATTTATACCCTGGAAAAGTTATTTGTAACACCCCGTGCCCGAGACCGTTGCCGGGGTCGAACACGAGGTGCTGACCGACTTAATTCATTTACTTGCACAGTTCATTTTAAAAATTTCCAGGCAGTTGGCTAACTGCGTCACTGTCACATTAAAAATCATATCTTGAGTTCCAAAACTCGAAAATCAGTTTCGTAATTTTTCCCTAAAACTAGACTCAAATGTACATCTACAGATTTTTTTCTAGAATTTTTGGTTGGGCCAATTAGTAAATTTTATTAGTTAAAGTCTCCCCTGTTACAGGGTGTGACTACACTGACCTTCATGAATTACGACCTAGATATCTCCCTGTACAGGGCTTCAATACTGATGCCGTTTATTTTTATAGAAACTAGACTCAAAAAGGAATCTGTACATATATGGAATGACTTCTAAATGTCTCTGGTTAATTTATAATGAATTTCCAAAGTCAGATCAAGGGATCCAGAAACCGTTCTGGCCCTGTCTCACGAAAACTTTAACATCTCATAATATACTGTTCATATTAACGTTTCGTTACTTTCCTATGAAAATAGATTCATCAAGGTTCGATTAAATAATTTATTCACTATTGAATTCCATTCCTACTATTTTTAGTGATTTTTCACATCCACATCACTGCTGCTGCCAGCATCTATTTTTTAAGGTAAACTTTACCTATTGCATGATCCTTCATGGATCAACTAGAGTTTGTCATACATATATCAAAAGTGATCATGAATAACCATTCCCATGGCTAACCGTTGCCAACATTTCCATACCTCTCAACGGACAACATACAAAATGATTATAATGCTATGATCAAAGTATATTTAAGCCATTTTCGCATGGTTATCCAAATTTACACAATACCGAAGGGTTCATGACCAACAACAAAAAGGTGGTCCTATACATGCCATTTCAAAGTTTAACCAAAAGTATTCCAAAAGGAGCTTTGATAGTGTGGGCGACTTCGACTTCAAAATCCCGAGTCCGATAGCTGAAGAACCAAAATCTATAAAACAGAGAATCAAAGAAACGGAGTAAGCATTAAATGCTTAGTAAGTTTTGAGCAAAGAATTTAGACACAACCAAAGTATAGCATTCATGTAGCTAAACAGATAATTTCATATGCACAAATTTTCAATATCATACTTACTTCACATTACCAACCCTTATATTCATACACAAAGATCAACTTAGCCAAAGGCCGGTAGCTCATTTATCAACTGAGCGAATACTTATTTGTAAGGGCTCAACTAATTCAAAGCACATACGAAACATACCTCAATGTTGGGATGTTACAAGCGTATTAACTGAAATTTTTTTACAGCAAGATCGTTCCTTCCCGAATCACGTACCTTCGGAATTTAACCGGATATAGCTACTCGTTCAAATGCCTTCGGGACATATCCCGGTTATAGTAACTCGAACAAATGCCTTCGGGACTTAACCCGGATTTAGTAACTCGCACCAATGCCTTCGGGCTTAGCCCGGAATTAGTAACTCGCACAAATGCCTTCGGATCTTAGTCTGGATATGGTCACTTAGCACAAAGCCTTCGGGACTTAGCCCGGACATCATTCGAATAACCATGCACATTTAACAATAAATCATGACACATTCGTATTTCATTTTCATTAGCAAAACTCAAACACAAGACACTTATCACTCTTGCAACTTCGGCTCAATAGCCACACACAAAGAGCATGATTTTGATTTTCTTAAAACATGATCTAATCAAATCATAATTTAAGCTCTATTACTCAAGAACTTACCTCGGATGTTGTCGAACGATTTCGATGGCTATTCGACCACTTTTTCCTTCCCTTTATCGGATTTAGATCCCCTTTGCTCTTGAGCTTAATTAAACAAATAAATTGATTTAATCATTTGAGCATCGAAAAGAGGAACACAAGGCACTTAGCCCATATTTATACATTAGACATTAAAGTCACATACATGTGAAATCATGCATCAACTGAACATATTAACCCACACTCCCTTTTAGCCGATTGTCCTAACCAAGATAAAGGCATCAATGTGCTTGCCTCTAACCGAATGCATGCAACACTAATCTTCTCATGTGGCCAAGTATGCATGTATATGTTGAGGCTAATTATATGCTTAATACTTCCCACAAGTATGGTTACTTGTATTGGTTATATACCGTTTCGTTTCAAATTCAAAACTCGGCTAATACGCATTTATACACTAGTAATCAAATACTAACATTTTGCATTTTATCTTACTACCATTTCACATCTACTTTCTACCATGGCCGAATTGATCAAGACACCATTTACCCTTTCAAGGCATAAATTTCATCATCAAAACTAACAAGCTTATAATCCCATGACCGAAACCTCTAACAACACCAATCAAAATACTTCATGGGTTTGAGGTAAAACCAAGAAAGAAACTCATGAATATCGAGATATAAGCACTAACATTGTTCATCTAGATTTAGCATGACACAACATCCATCACCCTTATATTTACCATAGCCGAAAACCTTACTCATTCCAAAAATTCAAATCTCAACTTGGTCACAAAAATAACTTGATATCTCACCAACACAACATCAACACCAAGCAAGAATGATGCATCCATGGCCGAGTGTCATTTCCATCACATAGCAAGATTTAGACCATGGGCTAGGTAGAACTCAAGCTAACAACTAAAACATGCATGCATCTCATGGAACATCATCAAACATACCTTAGCCTAGTTACATGCATGGCCGAACGTCTTCAACCTTTCTTCTTCCTTCCTCCTTAAAATTTTCGGCCAAGGATGAACCAAAGGATGAACACTTTTTTTTTTTGTTTTTCTTTCCTTCAACTCACGGCAATGGGGGGGACAATCACACACATCCTTTCTTTTTTTTTTGTTTCTCATCCTACTAACACTAATATTTTATCGCCCATGCTCTTTATTTTATTAATCCTTACATAATGCATTACCCCAACATGTTTATGACATGTTTTTAGCCATAACATCTTGTCCACCCATGCTCATGGCCGGCCACTACATATTAGGGGGAAATTGACATGCAAGTCCTCCCTTTTGATTACATGCACTATTAGGTCCTTGTAGATTAGCCTATCACATTTCAAAAATGTCACCCATAAGTCATTTTGACTAAATTCACATGCAATTTACTAAATCGAAGCCTAAAACTTTCACACATTCATAATCACATATTTTAGACAATAAATATCACATTCAAATAATTTGGTGACTCGGTTTAGCGGTCCCGAAACCGCTTTCCGACTAGGGTCGCTTTAGGGCTGTCACAACTCTCCCCCACTTAAGAAATTTTTGTCCCCAAAAATCTTACCGGTAAATAGGTTTGGGTATCTCTCTTTCATAGAGTTCTCGGATTCCCAAGTAGCTTCTTCGATCCCGTGTTTGAGCTATAACACTTTCACTATCGGAACCCTTTTGTTTCGCAACTCTTTCACTTCACGAGCTAGGATATGAATCGGTTCTTCCTCATAACTCATATCGGCTTGAATTTTGACCTCGGGGGGGTTTATTACGTGCGAAGGATCGGATCTGTAACGTTGAAGCATCGAAACATGAAAAACGTTGTGGATTCTTTCGAGTTCAGGGGGTAAAAGCAACCTATATGCAGCTAGGACAACTCGTTCGGAGATCTCATACGGCCCAATGAATCTCGGACTCAATTTGCCCTTACGGCCAAATCTGAGTATCTTTTTCCAAGGCGAGACCTTAAGAAACACTTTGTCTCCCACTTGATACTCAATATCTCTTCGTTTTAAATCAGCATACGACTTCTGACGATCTGATGCTGCCTTCAGACTTTCACAAATTATTCTTACTTTCTGTTCAGCATCTTTAATCAAATTCACTCCGAAAATTTTACTTTCACCGAGCTCGGTCCAAAACAATAGTGTACGGCATTTACGCCCGTACAAGGCCTCGTAAGGTGTCATCTTAATACTTGATTGAAAACTATTGTTGTAAGCGATTTCAATCAAAGGTAAATACCGTTCCCATGAACCACTAAACTCGAGGATGCAACATCTCAACATATCCTCAAGTATCTGAATTATCCGCTCGGATTGACCATCGGTTTGTGGATGAAAACCGGTGCTAAAATGCAGCTTGGTACCCAAAGCTTCTTGCAATTTCTTCCAAAATCGCGAAGTGAATCTCGGATCTCTATCCGACACGATAGAAATAGGTACCCCGTGTAATCTCACAATCTGAGAAATATACAATTCAGCTAGTTTATCCAATGAAAAATCCGTACGTACGGGGATAAAGTGAGCCGACTTAGTCAGTCTATCCACAACAACCCAAATCGCATCTTTCTTACTTGCCGATACTGGCAACCCAGATACGAAATCCATCGTGACTCGATCCCATTTCCATTCAGGTACCATGATTGGCTGGAGTAAACCCGTAGGCACTTGATGTTCCGCCTTTACTTGCTGACATATTAAACACTTCAAAACAAAATCGGAAATGTCTCGTTTCATACCATGCCACCAAAACTGGCGTCTCAGATCGTTGTACATTTTCGTACTCCCCGGGTGAATTGACATTCGGCTACAATGGGCTTCGTTCAGAATCATCGAAATGAGTTCTGAATTTCTTGGAACACACAACCGACTTCTGAACCTCAAACAATCGTCATCATCAATTTGAAATTCGAATTCCATATTCGGAACACATTCAGCCCGTTTTGCAACCAATTCATCGTCGACTTTCTGAGCTTCATGAATTTGATGAATCAATAATGGTTTGGCCTTTAATTTAGCTACTAACACATTGTCGGGTAGAACAGACAAGTGTACTATCATCGCTCGTAAAGCAAACAGTGATTTTCGGCTTAAGGCGTCCACAACCACATTAGCCTTTCCCGGGTGGTAATCAATGACAAGCTCATAATCTTTCAACAACTCAAGCCAACGTCTTTGTCGCAGAGTCTCTTTGAGTGATCAAATATTTGAGACTTTTGTGATCCGAAAATACATGGCACTTCTCACCAAATAAGTAATGTCGCCATATTTTTAAAGCGAATATGATGGCAGCTAATTCGAGATCATGGGTCGGATAATTTTTCTCATGTGGCTTTAATTGTCTCGACGCATAGGCCACAACTCGACCTTCTTGCATCAATACGCAACCCAACCCAAGTAGGGAGGCATCACTATAAATGACAAACTCTTTGCCGGATTCGGGCTGCACTAGTACTGGAGCTTCCATCAAATGAGTTTTCAATTGATCGAAACTTTTCTGACACTTTTCTGTCCATTCAAACTTAACATCTTTCTGAAGCAGTTTCGTTATTGGCGTGGCTATCATCGAGAAACCTTTTACAAACCGTCGGTAGTAACCGGCAAGTCCCAAAAAGCTCCGAACCTCAGTAATATTTCTCGGAGGCTTCCAGTTAAGTATGGCTAAAATTTTGCTCGGGTCAACTCGAATACCCGATGCGGATACCACATGACCCAAGAAGCTAACCTCTCTTAACCAGAACTCACACTTACTGAACTTAGCATATAACTGCTTATCCCACAAAATTTGCAACACTAATCTCAGCTGCTCAGCATGTTCGGTCTCATCTCTTGAATAGACCAAGATGTCATCAATGAACACAACTACGAACCGGTCCAAATACTGTCTGAAGATACGATTCATCAAATCCATAAATACCGCAGGGGCATTAGTGAGCCCGAACGGCATCACTAAGAACTCATAGTGACCGTACCTCGTTCTGAAAGCAGTTTTGGGTACGTCCGAATCTCGAATCCGCAACTGATAATAACCCGATCTCAAATCTATCTTTGAAAACACTGAGGCTCCCTTTAGTTGATCAAACAAATCATCAATACGCGGTAACGGATATTTATTCTTTATCATCACTTTATTCAGCTGACGATAGTCAATGCACAACCTCATGGTTCCGTCCTTTTTTTTCACAAACAATACTGGTACACCCCAAGGTGAGAAACTTGGTCGAGCGAAACCTCTATCCGTCAACTCTTGCAACTGAGCTTTCAATTCTTTTAACTCGGTTGGTGCCATACGATACGGAGCTATCGAAATTGGCGTAGTTCCAGGTACAAGCTCAATACCAAACTCTACCTCCCGAACAGGTGGTAAACCTGGTAATTCTTCAGGAAAAACATCCGGGTATTCACAAACCACCGGCACAGATTCGGGTTTCTTTTCTAATTCTTTGTCATCAAGTACATACGCAAGGTATGCTTCGCACCCTTTTCTTACATATTTCTGGGCCAACATTGCTGATATTACAGCTGGCAACCCCTTTAAGTCCGTAGACTCAACTCGGATTATCTCGTTATTTGCGCACCTCAAATCAATAGTCTTGCTTTTGCAATTCACAACCGCATCATGCACGGTCAACCAATCCAAACCAAGAATAACATCAAATTCATCAAACAGCAAAAGCATCAAGTCCGCCGGAAAACAGGAATCTCGAATTACTAGGGGGCATTTCTTACACACTTTGTCGACAAGCACGTAACGACCCAAGGGATTTGACACCTGAATTACGAACTCAGTAGACTCAATAGGTAAAGTCTTACTGGATGCTAAGGTTTCGCATATATAAGAATGAGTAGAACCAGGGTCAATCAAAGCAATCACATTAGTATCAAAGAGAGTAAAAGTACCGGTAATAACATTTGGCGAGGAAGCATCCTCGCGTGCTCGTATAGCATAAGCCCTAGCAGGAGCGCGAGTCTCGGATCTGGTCGTAGC
Organism: Gossypium hirsutum; assembly: GCF_007990345.1. Classification (NCBI taxonomy): domain Eukaryota; kingdom Viridiplantae; phylum Streptophyta; class Magnoliopsida; order Malvales; family Malvaceae; genus Gossypium; species Gossypium hirsutum. The sequence continues at coordinate 35,007,069 of NC_053425.1, read as the reverse complement.
ATCTCTAGATCCTCTCTGACCACCACTAGCATTGCCCGTATTTCTAGATGGTCTACCTCGAGCAGTGGTAGCACCCGGTTTCCCACTCTGATTTACATTCTGTTCAGACAACCTCGGGCAATCTTTAATGAAGTGGTCAACTGATCCGCACTTGTAACAGAAGCGATCATGGAATCTACAACTCCCCGAATGCCATTTACCGCAATATCGACATTCCGTTCTGTCTCGACGATCATTTCCAACACTGGTAACCGAAGTGACTCGTGTGCTCACAGGGGATCGATCGCGATCTCGTCTAGAGAAACCCGAAGTGTCCCTAGACCGGCCTAAGTCATCTCTAAATTTCTTCGATGACTGTGGGAAGGGCTTCCCCGAAGACCTCTTACGAAACTCCCTTGTTCCCGCCTCAGCTTTTCTTTTCTCCATACTGAGCTCCTCGGCTTTGCAAGCTCGCTCGACAAGTGCCACAAATTCTCGGATTTCCAAAATGCCAACATACAACTTTATATCATCATTCAATCCATCCTCGAAACGTTTACACATTACGGCTTCTGAGGAAATGCATTCTCGTGCGTACCGGCTAAGCCTTACAAACTTTCGTTCATAGTCGGTAACCGACATGGAACCTTGTTTAAGTTTAAGAAATTCCTTCCGTTTTTGATCCATAAATCTCTGACTGATATACTTTTTCCGAAACTCGGTTTGGAAAAACTCCCAAGTTACTTGCTCTCTAGGCACAACAGAAGTCAACGTATTCCACCAATAGTAGGCAGAATCACGTAGCAAGGAGATAGCACACTTTAGGCACTCATCGGGTGTGCAAGATAGCTCATCGAGTACCCGAATAGTGTTGTCCAACCAAAATTCAGCTTGCTCGGCATCATCACTATCCGTAGCCTTAAATTCAGTAGCCCCATGTTTTCGAATTCTGTCAACTGGGGGCTTATTTGACCTTATTTGGTCAGATACCGGAGGTATGGTAGGTGCGGGGGTTGTGTTTGTCGGGAATGGAGGTTGTGGAACAGCCGTATTAGTTCGAATGTATTGGTTGAACCAATCATTCATCACGCTATAGAAAGCTTGTCTAGCTTCATCATTCGGATTACTAGCATTAGGTTGAGAGGGCGCTGTCCCTTGTGCGGGAGCAGGCGCTACACTCTCAAGATCATCAGCTACCGCTCGGTCGGGATCGGGATCCATTACTATAAATAAACACATTTTCAATTGTCAGAAATCACCACACTATCAAATAATCACAAAATGGCATGTATAGCTAGACCCAAACGTATTACGGTAGTCCTAGAATCGACTAAACCGTAGCTCTGATACCAATAAAATTGTAACACCCCGTGCCCGAGAGCGTTGCCGGAGTCGAACACGAGGTGCTGACCGACTTAATTCATTTACTTGCACAGTTCATTTTAAAAATTTCCAGGCAGTTGGCTAACTGCGTCACTGTCACATTAAAAATCATATCTTGAGTTCCAAAACTCGAAAATCAGTTTCGTAATTTTTTCCTGAAACTAGACTCATATGTCCATCTACCAGTAAAATTGTAACACCCCGTGCCCAAGACCGTTGCCGGAGTCGAACACGAGGTGCTGACCGACTTAATTCATTTACTTGCACAGTTCATTTTAAAAATTTCCAGGCAGTTGGCTAACTGCGTCACTGTCACATTAAAAATCATATCTTGAGTTCAAAAACTCGAAAATCAGTTTCATAATTTTTCCCTGAAACTAGACTCATATGTCCATCTACAGATTTTTTTCTAGAATTTTTGGTTGGGTCAATTAGTACAGTTTATTAGTTAAAGTCTCCCCTGTTACAGGGTGCGACTACACTAACCTTCATGCATTACGACCTGGATATCTCCCTGTACAGGGCTTAAATACTGATGCCGTTTGTTTCTATAGAAACTAGACTCAAAAAGGAATCTATACATATATGGCATGACTTCTAAATGTCTCTGGTTAATTTATAATGAATTTCCAAAGTCAGATCAAGGGATCCAGAAACCGTTCTGGCCCTGTCTCACGAAAACTTTAACATCTCATAATATACTGTTCATATTAACGTTTCGTTACTTTCCTATGAAAATAGATTCATCAAGGTTAGATTACATAATTTATTAACTATTTAATTCCATTCCTACTATTTTTAGTGATTTTTCACATCCACATCACTGCTGCTGCCAGCATCTATTTTTTAAGGTAAACTTTACCTATTTCATGATCCTTCATGGATCAACTAGAGTTTGTCATACATATATCAAAAGTGATCATGAATAACCATTCCCATGGCTAACCGTTGCCAACATTTCCATACCTCTCGACGGACAACATGCAAAACGATTATAATGCTATGATCAAAGTATATTTAAGCCATTTTCGCATGGCTATCCAAATTTACAAAATACCGAAGGGTTTATGACCAACAACAAAAAGGTGGTCCTATACATGCCATTTCAGAGTTCAACCAAAAGTATACCAAAAGGAGCTTTGATAGTGTGGGCGACTTCGACTTCAAAATCCCGAGTCCGATAGCTGAAGAACCAAAATCTATAAAACAGAGAATCAAAGAAACGGAGTAAGCATTAAATGCTTAGTAAGTTTTGAGCAAAGAATTTAGACACAACCAAAGTATAGCATTCATGTAGCTAAACAGATAATTTCATATGCACAAATTTTCAATATCATACTTACTTCACATTACCAACCCTTATATTCATACACAAAGATCAACTTAGCCAAAGGCCGGTAGCTCATTTATCAACTGAGCGAATACTTATTTGTACGGGCTCAACTACTTCAAAGCACATACGAAACATACCTCAATGTTGGGATGTTACAAGCGTATTAACTGAAATTTTTTTACAGCAAGATCGTTCATTCCCGAATCACGTACCTTCGGAATTTAACCGGATATAGCTACTCGTTCAAATGCCTTCGGGACATAGCCCGGTTATAGTAAATCGCACAAATGCCTTCGGGACTTAACCCGGATTTAGTAACTCGCACCAATGCCTTCGGGCTTAGCCCGGAATTAGTAACTCGCACAAATGCCTTCGGATCTTAGTCCGGATATGGTCACTTAGCACAAAGCCTTCGGGACTTAGCCCGGACATCATTCGAATAACCATGCACATTTAACAATAAATCATGACACATTCGTATTTCATTTTCATTAGCAAAACTCAAACACAAGACACTTATCACTCTTGCAATTTCGGCTCAATAGCCACACACAAAGAGCATGATTTTGATTTGCTTAAAACATGATCTAATCAAATCATAATTTAAGCTCTATTACTCAAGAACTTACCTCGGATGTTGTCGAACGATTTCGATGGCTATTCGACCACTTTTTCCTTCCCTTTATCGGATTTAGATCCCCTTTGCTCTTGAGCTTAATTAAACAAATAAATTGATTTAATCATTTGAGCATCGAAAAGAGGAACACAGGGCACTTAGCCCATATTTATAGATTAGACATTAAAGTCACATACATGTGAAATCATGCATCAACTCAACATATTAACCCACACTCCCTTCTAGCCGATTGTCCTAACCAAGATAAAGGCATCAATGTGCTTGCCTCTAACCGAATGCATGCAACACTAATCTTCTCATGTGGCCGAGTATGCATGTATATGTTGAGGCCAATTATATGCTTAATACTTCCCACAAGTATGGTTACTTGTATTGGTTATATACCGTTTCGTTTCAAATTCAAAACTCGGCTAATACGCATTTATACACTAGTAATCAAATACTAACATTTTGCATTTTATCTTACTACCATTTCACATCTACTTTCTACCATGGCCGAATGCATCAAGACACCATTTACCCTTGCAAGGCATAAATTTCATCATCAAAACTAACAAGCTTATAATCCCATGACCGAAACCTCTAACAACACCAATCAAAATACTTCATGGGTTTGAGGTAAAACCAAGAAAGAAACTCATGAATATCGAGATATAAGCACTAACATTGTTCATCTAGATTTAGCATGACACAACATCCATCACCCTTATATTTACCATAGCCGAAAACCTTACTCATTCCAAAAATTCAAATCTCAACTTGGTCACAAAAATAACTTGATATCTCACCAACACAACATCAACACCAAGCAAGAATGATGCATCCATGGCCGAGTGTCATTTCCATCACATAGCAAGATTTAGACCATGGGCTAGGTAGAACTCAAGCTAACAACTAAAACATGCATGCATCTCATGGAACATCATCAAACATACCTTAGCCTAGTTACATGCATGGCCGAACGTCTTCAACCTTTCTTCTTCCTTCCTCCTTAAAATTTTCGGCCAAGGATGAACCAAAGGATGAACACTTTTTTTTTTGTTTTTCTTTCCTTCAACTCACGGCAATGGGGGGGACAATCACACACATCCTTTCTTTTTTTTTGTTTCTCATCCTACTAACACTAATATTTTATTGCCCATGCTCTTTATTTTATTAATCCTTACATAATGCATTACCCCAACATGTTTATGACATGTTTTTAGCCATAACATCTTGTCCACCCATGCTCATGGCCGGCCACTACATATTAGGGGGGGAAAATTGACATGCAAGTCCTCCCTTTTGATTACATGCACTATTAGGTCCTTGTAAATTAGCCTATCACATTTCAAAAATGTCACCCATAAGTCCTTTTGACTAAATTCACATGCAATTTACTAAATCGAAGCCTAAAACTTTCACACATTCATAATCACATATTTTAGACAATAAATATCACATTCAAATAATTTGGTGACTCGGTTTAGCGGTCCCGAAACCGCTTTCCGACTAGGGTCGCTTTAGGGCTGTCACAGTATTAGTCCTTAGTATTTTCAATTGGATTTTGAAACAAATAGTATGTTAAAATGGTATCGATACCTATAAACTCGAAATTATATAGGATTTTTCTATATATTTTTACCACATTTTAACTTAACAAATATGTTAATCTTGAGTAATTGTTATTAAAATAAGTGGATTTTACTTAATTAGTAATAGTGGACATGAATTTATAAAGTATGTGAAATTATGCTTAATTACATGATTTTTGTACATTATATTATTTTCATGTTAAATATTAATATGTGAATTTTCACTATGTAGGAGGACCATGGAAGATGTGATTAACATAAATGATGCATGGACATGAACACATCCACTTCATTTGGACTGCATGACCATGCAAAACTGGGTCATAAGGATGTTAATATGACCCGGTATAAGATGTGCTAAAAGATGGACATGTCTGATTAATTATTGGACTGAGAAACCATCCAACAAGGAGGAATAAAAGCCCAATTTCGACCTAAGTAGATGGCTGCCCAAAAACAAGATATGGGGTATTTAACCGAAGGTCCTTGTACTTGGAAAAATATCAAAAATCAGCCCACCAACTTGGTCTTTGAAACCACCCACCTTATGGCCATTAATAGCATTGTTTTGAATTTAAAAGCAAGCAACCAAGACATCCATTTTTCCACAATTTGTGGTCGACTATGTATGAGAGAAAAGAAAGGAATTTTGAATTCAATTTTTAGCAAACTCTACTATTGCCTTCATTTATAAATACCACATACCTTTCCACTTCCCAAATCGTCCCTCATCCCTCAACACTCATTTCTCATTCATTCTCTCTCCCATTTCCTTATTCTTTTCCCACGCTTAGCCTTGTCATTTCCCTTTCCATTCATTAGCCAACAAAGACTTTTTCAAGACCTTTCTTTGGCTGGCCACCTTAGGAAACCCTTAGCAAAAGGAGCATCAAGCAAAATGGCGGACCACATCAGTCAGAAAAGATCTAAAAGGCTGCTGGATTGAATTAGAGCTTACTCTTTCGTCTTGTTATTTAATTTACTTATGTTTGCTATGTGTTTATTATTTTTGGCAACAGCGATGATATTTTTAATCGTATTTTCTAGGATGATCATGTTAATTCAATAATATTTATTAATTCATGTTTAACATGTTTGTGCCTCAATCGATCATGTTTTCAATTAAAATCAAAATGTATTTCATTCATACGTGAATGGGTGCATTCAGGTTAGCTGAGTGATCCTAACCTAATGACGACTAGTAGACACATAATTGAAAAGTGCAATGCTCAATTTAGATCATTAAACCCAACTAAATTAGAGGTTTATAATATCTTTAGTTAGCTCTATTATCTTGCATAGTTTTTAGGTTTATGTGATTAAGTTCTATTATCTCGCATAGTTTTTAGGTTTATATGATTAAACTATTGCAAACGTAAATGTCCCTATGACCTCGTATAAATACTAAGAAACCCTTAGTTTAATATGATCAGTAAAAATGCATATTTCACTAAGTAAAAGATTTCGACAGGACTTAATTTGGTTTCCAAACTCATGAAACACCAAGTTGTCATGGAATATTTTCTGAACATTGTTAAGCATGATGAAAATGAATTGACTTGATTAATTTAATTATCTTAGCCTATTTTATGTTGATTGTTTTTATTGCTAAAGCCATTCATTCATACATTTATATATTTTGCAAAAAACAATTGCATTAGGGATCACTCTTTACATCTAGTTAATTTAATCATCACTATAAAAAATTATTGAGTTTCTATATCAAATTGTGATTTATAATTTTGCAATCAATTGATTAACATACATAGTTCCTGGGGAGACAACAACTCATTTTACTTACTTATTACTTGAACGATTGTGTACACTTGCACAAATACCATTTCAATACCCTAAGGGATGTATCAGTACTTCAAGACAAGTATCGATACCTTTTGATTTAATTGGATTTTTATAAACATCAAAGCTCAAATTGGTATCGATACTTCTGTGTGTTGTCAATACCTGATCTGGAAACTTTAAAAACTTTGCAATTTGGTCTTATTTCATGTTCAATTAAGGCTCAAATTTAATTGTGTATCTTTATATCTAGGTATTTATGATATGATTGAATATTTGAATTATTTGTTTATGGTATATTTGATCAGAAATTTTAAAAATGTTAAGAAAAGAGTCTCTATTTGATCTCAGGTTCACTCTAAAGCATTCGTACACTCGTATAGGACCAGAGAAAGAATGTTCATGTTATTCAATATTGTATTATTGATTAATTGCATGATTGATGAAGTGAAATGATGTTTTTACTGTGAACTTGTTAGTAGTTGCTCTGGTAGTGAATGTGGCACTCTGTTGCTCGGACCCGACGATCGCGTCGAGTAAGAGGTGTTACAGAAGCCACCGACGAAAGTAAGGATGATAAAAAAGGAGAAGCAATAGGGCTCGATGAGGAAATTGGTGAGAGCACTAACATGAAATCAAAAGGAAATGAATCAACATCAAACTAAACCATTTAACTGACCCCAAGAAGAAAAACTGACGAAATAAGAGGCGAGGAGTAGCGGCTCCAAGAAAGTTTTCTCCCACTGAGGAAATTGAAGCACCGCTAGCTTTAAAAGGTAGAAACAACCTAGAAATTTTGACAATGACCCAAAAGTTTAGTCAAAATTCGAAGACAAATCGGAGAAAACATTAGCAAAATAGAGATATCATGACGACTACAAGAAGGTTATACTCACGAGGGGAGAATAGATACAACAAATCCAACTAAACTATAGATCTATTCAAAATTGTATGATGCTATTGAACGGGGTGAATAATATTCAATTACATATGCTATTGCTTAAATCTAAATAAAAAATATTTTTTTGAGGTTCTTTGTTATACCTTTTAAATAATAGTATTTTAATGTATTATATTCGGTAAAAGTATTAGGGAAGCCCCTATACTTAGGAGCGGGTTGCATTTCAGCCCCTCTATGAAAAAAGGGCAAATTTAACCCTTATACATTTCAAAACGTGCAAATTAGCCCCTCCGTTAAATTTTATCTACTAAATGATAATGTGGAACATTAATTTAAATGGTTAATTACTAATTTGGTCCCTAAACTATGCTAAAATATCATTTTAAATTTTTTAAAAACTTTTCTTCACAATAATTCTAAAAAATATTTAAAATAAATATAAATTTTTTAAAATATTAAAATATTAAAATTTATGTTAAAAAACGCAACAAATTTCTACCTCAATGTTTACAAAATTTTTCATTTTAGTTGTAATACTAAAAATTCAATAAGTTTGGCCATCATTATTTACAAAATTTGTCAATTTAGTCTTAATCTAAAAAGAACTCTAAAAAATTGGGAAAAACACAAAAAATTTTAGGGTAAACTACACCAATTATCCTTGACCTATAATTAAAATTTTATTTTGATACTTTCAAAAAAAATTTAAATCTTAAAAATTAGAGTAAAAATAATTTAAAGAAGTATTGAAACTATTTTTTTTTAATTTGATTTGCTATCATTTTTTTTCTTTTTTTTTCTTTAAGAAATCAAAGCTAGATTTCCATTAAAACAAAGTCAAACCTAGACTTATTAAGGGTAAGCTACAAATATGGTCACTAAATTTTTGCAAATTTCTTTTTTTTTCATTGGACTATGAAAAGTTACATTTTGGTCACTAAAATTATCAACTTATAACGTTTTGGTCACTCATCCCTTAAAAGTCGTTACACTCTTAACAGAAAAGTGACGTGGCACATAATTGAAGGGTTAATATATATAATTTGACCCCTTAATTATAGCTAAAATATTCAGTTTTGTCCTTTTACAACATTTTCTAATGGTAATTTGTCAAGGAAAGATTTGAGATAGTAGAAGCAAGGAATGAGGACGTAACCACAGGAGGAGCTGGCAATCAAGAAATGGTCACCAAGGACAAATGAGAATTACGCAGAAGCTTGAGAGAGAGAAAGGCACCCCTGGCCTTAACCGATTTTGTCCGCTTCTAAGGATCCTAAGGATTAAGAATATAAATAATAGTGCATGTAAAATGAGAAATCTATCTGTAGTCCTTGGATATTTTCCCAACTCCTTAACCTACAATCTATTCTCCTTTTCTATTCATACATTCTCTTTTTTTGGTTACTGACACATAGCATTTTAGTTCTTTCATCGAGATTGGACAATATGGTGAATTACACCAAATCCATAAAAACTTTACAGGAAAAGAGTGCCCGTCACAATAAAATTTTGGTCTCTCCCCAATCTCAAGCGAAGGATCAGATGCAATGGAATGCAACCACTCAGCAAACCCTTCAGGATGTAATCCACTAGTTAAAAGTGATTTATGCATAGTTGGGAGCTATGGCAACCACTTCTTACGATGGTGAAGGTACACGGGAAATCATGGTTAATCAAGGTAAGGCAAAGATGATATCTGAATCTGATGTCGTATTTCCCTTCTCACCAAAACTGGTTCAAGTGGAGTTACCGCTTTTAACGGGACGGACCCAGAAGAGTGGCTAGCATCCGTGAATGACTTCTTTGAGTTTTACGACACTAAAGACCACATCGAGCAACCATGCATCCTTTAGAATGGAAGAAACTGCCAATAAATGGTTCTGTTGGATGCAACAACAATGTCAACTGGCAAGTTGGCACTATTTGGTCGGAGGGATTCGATGACAGTTCGCAGTGATGGAAATCAAATCGTCGGAATAGCAGCTTTCTAAGTTTATCCAAACAATGACAATGGAAGATTATCAAACACGTTTTGAAGATCTTGCCTTGCGCACAACCAACCTATATGATGAATTCCTTACACAATGTTTTGTGTTTGGGCTTCGTTCAGACATAAAAAATAAGGTCATGGGCTATCAATCCAATTTATGAATGAAGTACTTGCTCTGGCCCGCTTTCATAAAGCCAAATTCAACGAGACATAAAATTTATTAGGTCGGGTACCGGGTCTAAAACTATTGCCTCTATTACCAACACTCACCACGTTTCTTATTAGGCCTAAAGCACAACCTAGACACCCACCTCCATTAGACTGTCACACAATCTCTCCTAACCCTATGCAACCCCGCAGGATTTCTACTGTTCAAGCTCAAGCAAGACGAGAGAAAGTTTTGTGTTATTATTGTAATGCTAATTTCGTTTCGGATCATAAATTTAAGGATCCTCAGTTACTTCTATTTGATGATGAACTTAAGGATGAGCACCTAGTTCCGGGGACAAATGCGGTAGAGAATAAAGCCAATGAACTAGAGGGTTTCAACGAAACCGTACAAGAACAATTTTTGGTCTCCTTCAATGCCCTCGCAGGCTGCTTAACTCATAATACCTTTTGTGTTACAGGGGAGATTCGAGGCTGTCAGATACGTATTTTGATTGACGGTGGCAGTACACAACTTTTTACAATCCCGAATAATGAAACATTTAGGTTTGACAATGACGGCAACGCCAAATTTTAGGGTTTTGGTGGGTAATGAAGATAAGTTACAGAATGAAGGTTGTGTGCATGATCTTAAACTATGATTTTAGGGCACTGAATTGATCATAGACTTCTATGTGCTACCTTTTGAAGGTACCGAATGGTTTTAGGGGTTGCTTGGATGGCCACTATAGGGCCAGTGAATATGAATTTTTCCACGTTTCAGTTTCAATTCCGTCAAGGGGAAAAGGAACATCGTTAGCAAGGGGAAATAGGGTTGGCACCTCAACCAATACAATTGCAATTCTTACGGTGTCTGAAAGACACTAAGGTAGTGGCTGTGTATTATTGTTTACAAATTGATACGGGACCAGCGACGGAAGGCACAGTAGAACCAAAGCATAAGAGAAATCTATTGGCTGAGTTTGAAATGGTTTTTGTTGCTCCGCACGATTTACCCCTGTTACAGAAACCAACCATGCTATCCATGTAACACCCCTTACCCGTATTCGATGCCGAAAGAGGGTACAAGGCATTACCAGACTCAAATCCCAAGCAATCGTACAATTTTAACCCATAATTTTTTGTCCAAATTAAAACCATTTGTAATGTAACACCCCGAACCCGAGACCGTCGCCGGAGTCGAACACGAGGTGTTAAAAGACTTCAAACCACTTATTTGACATTTCCCAGACAAGCTGCCAATCTGCGTGCTAGTCGCTTTAAAAATCATATCTTGAGTTCTGAAACTCGAAATCCAGTTCCGTAAATTTTCCCTGGAACTAGACTCATAAACCTATATGGTAGAATTTTCGTAGAATTTTTGGTCAGGACAATTAGTACAGTTTATTAGTTAAATTCTCCCCTATTACAGGGTGCGACTACACTGACCTTCATGCATTACGATTTGGATAACTCCCTGCACAGAGCTTCAATACTGATGCCGTTTGTTTCTATAGAAACTAGACTCAGAGAGGAATCTATACATATATGGCATGACTCCTAATTATCTCTGGTTAATTTATAATGAATTTCCAAAGTCGGAACAGGGAACCCAGAAACCGTTCTGGCCCTGTCTCACGAGAACCTGAATATCTCTTAACATACTGTCCATATGATCGTTTCGTTACTTCTATATGAAAATAGACTCATCTAGCTTCGATTAAATAATTTATTCACTATTTAATTCCATTCCTACTAATTTTTGTAATTTTTCAATCCCACGTCACTGCTGCTGCCAGCATCTGTTACTGAAGCAACTATGCCCATTTCGTGATTTCTCATTGATCTAACTAGTAATTCATCATACATATCACAAAATTATAATCATGACTAGCCATACCAAAGGCTAATCATTGTCAAACATCTCCCTACTACACTATTGCCATATCATGAATCTTAACACCAAAATTAATCAGCCATGACATATGGCATAAAAATCGAATTACCAAGACTTACGACCTAACGTTATAAAACCAAATCCAACCGAACATTTATGCCATTTTCGCATGGCTAAAAGTTTACATACCAAATTTCAACAAAACATATTAGCCTATACATGCCGAAATGTTCTCCTAGACCGACTAAAAAGAAGATACCAAAAGTTGCTAGCCGGTGTGATGACTCCGATGACGGCCCGATCACGCAAAAAGAGACGAGTCCAAGAAACCTAAAATAGGTGACAAGGAAACACCGAGTGAGTATATAACTCAGTAAGTCATAAGCAATGCACTACCATCCATTAATAACATTATCACAAGAGGAAACAAAATGGAACGAGGCTAGTTACTCCATCCATACCGAACCATACCATAGTTCCTTAAACCTATCGGTTCAATCTCATACCAAGTCATGCATTCACATTCCATATATTAATCAATAGGATATTTGAGGCATTTTCATACATCATTTTATTTTCGTTACAATCATACAACTAAACGACCTTTCACCTATTCCACGATAAATCTTATGTACGTGACTTCAATTATAATTGTCACATAGGTTCAAACTTACCAAGCTCAACTTCAAATATAAACATAGCGCCTATTAGTCACGAACTCAAGGTACTTACCCGATCCGCTGTCCGTGATCAACTCAATAATGTCGCACACTTAGTGTCCATAGTGATTCAAAAGTATATATTAAGTTCGCACACTCAGTGCTATATAATCAACTCGCACACTTAGTGCTATATAATCAAACTCACACACTTAGTGCTATATAATCAAACTCGCACACTTAGTGCTGTACAATTTAAACCCGCACACTTAGCGCCAATCTCATGATCATAAATGTTTATACCCGCACACTTAGTGCCGAGATCAACAACTCAATACATCTCACCTCTTTTCTTTTCATTCAACACTTTCATCACCACATACATGCATGTATATATATATATATTTATCATTCCATTCAGCATCATTACATAGACGTTATGACCATTTAAATTAATACAAACTATATGCTTAATGACTTACTTTATGTTGGGTAAAATAATTCCAAGTCGGCTACTCGATGACCTTCGATTTCCCCTTGTTGGACGCCTCTCCTTTAGGTTCTTGAGCTTAAATAAATAAATCAACTAGTTTAATTACCTTGCTAGTTATTTATATCCCATAACATTAATAGTTTCATATCAAAAGAAGCATACGGAAACATTTTATTTTTATTCACCTTATGCTTTTTACTAACTTTAAGCCATTCGGCTATTGATCACCTAAGATCCAATTACTAAAATTAACCCAATAAATATTTCAATAAAACACACATAAATGTTATATACGCGGCAACCACCCTTGTTAATTACTCATATATATTTTAATAATTTTCGTTTCATCTTACAACCATTCTTGTTCAAAACATTAGAACCTTAACTAATACTTATAAATTGTCTCAAGGCCGAATGCATTCTTACTTCCAAAGTAACATAGTCGATGATATATTTTATTTCAAGGTACATATTCATAAATCAAATTCAACCATATAAACCAATATCACCCACTTGATCAATTATAGAGAATTAAAGTTAATATCATAATGTGTACTCTATATGGCCCATTATACATAATCAAATTTAACATCATCTATATATTTACTCATATGGCCGAATATACATGCCCCCATATAATATCATTTTCATTCCATTTAACACTTAATTTCCACCACATAAACACTTGGCCGAATAATCCTAAACTAGCAAAACTCCACATTTGTTCATACCATCTTTTAAATTCACATATATCTATTTAGGTAGCTCATATTTTCCCCTTTCTAATATTTCAATCCAAAATATCAAAACACCATCCTTTTAGCATTTATCCAATAATACCGTATGCACAATTTGTCACCAAAACTAAAGAAAAATCAACATATGGGTTACAATAAGAGCTTGACTACTACTAGATTCTCATAAAAATCAATAGAAATAACATGAACTCCTACCTTATTTAACCTCCAAGATAGCCGAATGCCCTAGACAAATTCCTTCCTCTTTCCCCTTTTGTTTCGGCTTTGCAAGAAGGTAAGGAAGATGAACACACTCTTTCTTTTTTTTTCTCTTTTCTTTGTCTAGTTACGGCAAATGGAGGGGGGATGGATGAGACAACTTTGTTTTCATCACCCCTCCCTTTTCATTACTTAATTACTAACCCTTTTATTTATTCTTTCTAACATAACACACTAAGCCAACATGTTCCCAACATGTTTCCACCCATAGCATGGCCAGCCACTAGCTCAAATTTTGGGTAATTTGACATGCAAACCCATCATTTTCATAACATGCATTAATAGGCCACTTCACATTTGCCTAGCACATTTCTAAATTTTCTCACATAAGTCCTATTTAATAAAATTCACTTACAATTAACAAAATTCAAGCATGAAATTTTCACACATGCATATATACATATAATAAGCATCAAATATGATGGCTAATTATTAGTATGACTCGGTTTTGTGGTCCCGAAACCACTTCCCGACTAGGGTCAATTTTGGGCTGTCACAACTCTCCCCCACTCAAGAAATTTTCGTCCCCGAAAATCTTACCGGTAAATAGGTTTGGGTATCGTTCTTTCATCGAGCTCTCGGTTTCCCAAGTAGCTTCCTCGATCCCGTGTTTGAGCCATAACACCTTTACTAACGGAACCCTTTTGTTTCGCAACTCCTTCACTTCACGAGCTAGGATACGCATCGGCTCTTCTTCATAACTCATATCGGCTTGAATTTCAACCTCCGACGGACTAATTATGTGCGAAGGATCAGATCTATAGCGTCGAAGCATCGAAACATGAAAGACGTCGTGAATCTTTTCAAGTTCAGGGGGTAAAATCAATCGATACGCAACTGGACCGACTCGTTCGGATATTTCGTATGGCCCAATGAATCTCGGACTCAACTTGCCCTTTCGGCCAAATCTGAGTACCTTTTTCCAAGGCGAAACTTTAAGAAACACATTATCTCCCACCTGATATTCAATGTCTTTTCGTTTCAAATCCGCATACGATTTCTGACGATCTGTTGCTGCCTTTAGACTTTCACGGATTACCCTTACTTTCTGTTCGGCATCTTTAATCAAATCCACTCCGAAAATTTTACTTTCACCGAGCTCGGTCCAAAACAATGGTGTACGGCATTTACGACCGTACAAAGCCTCGTAAGGTGCTATCTTAATACTTGATTGAAAACTATTGTTGTAAGCGAATTCAATCAAAGGTAAATACCGTTCCCATGAACCACTAAACTCGAGGATGCAACATCTCAACATATCCTCAAGTATCTGAATTATCTGCTCGGATTGACCATCGGTTTGTGGATGAAAAGCGGTGCTAAAATGCAGCTTGGTACCCAAAGCTTCTTGCAATTTCTTCCAAAATCGCGAGGTGAATCTCGGATCTCTATCCTACACGATAGAAATAGGTACCCCGTGTAATCTCACAATCTGAGAAACATACAATTCGGCTAGTTTATCCAATGAAAAATTCGTACGCACGGGGATAAAGTGAGCCGACTTAGTCAGTCTATCAACAACAACCCAAATCGCATCCTTCTTACTTGCTGACAATGGCAGTCCGGACACAAAGTCCATTGTGACTCGATCCCATTTCCACTCGGGTATCATGATCGGCTGAAGTAATCCTGAAGGCACTTGATGTTCCGCTTTCACTTGTTGACATATTAAACATCTCGAAACAAAGTCGGAGATGTCCCGTTTCATACCATGCCACCAAAACCGACGTTTCAAATCGTTGTACATTTTCGTACTCCCCAGGTGAATTGACATTCGGCTACAATGGGCTTCGTTCAGAATCATCGAAATGAGTTCTAAATTTCTTGGAACACACAACCGACTTCTGAACCTCAAACAATCGTCATCATCAATTTGAAATTCGGATTCCATATTCGGAATACATTCAGCCCGTTTTGCAACCAATTCATCGTCGACTTTCTGAGCTTCACGAATTTGATGAATCAATAATGGTTTGGCCTTTAATTCAGCTACTAACACATTGTCGGGTAGAACAGACAAGTGCACATTCATCGCTCGTAAAGCAAACAGCGATTTCTGGCTTAAGGCGTCCGCAACCACATTAGCCTTTCCCGGGTGGTAACCAATGACAAGCTCGTAATCTTTCAACAACTCAAGCCAACGTCTTTGTCGCAGATTTAAGTCTCTTTGAGTCATCAAATATTTGAGACTTTTGTGATCCGAAAATACATGGCACTTTTCGCCAAACAAATAATGTCGCCATATTTTCAAAGCAAATACGATGGCGGCTAGTTCGAGATCATGGGTTGGATAATTTCTCTCGTGTGGCTTCAATTGTCTCGATGCATAGGCCACAACTCGACCTTCTTGCATCAATACGAAACCCAACCCGAGTAGGGATGCGTCACTATAAATGACAAACTCTTTGCCTGATTCGGGTTGCACTAAAATTGGAGCTTCAGTCAAATGAGTTTTCAGTTGATCGAAGCTTTTCGACATTTCTCCGTCCATTCGAACTTAGCATCCTTTTGAAGTAGCTTCGTCATTGGTGTGGCTATCATCGAGAAACCTTTTACAAATCGTCGGTAATAACCGGCGAGCCCCAGGAAGCTCCGAACTTCGGTAACATTTCTTGAAGGCTTCCAGTTAAGTATGGCTGAAATTTTGCTCGGGTCAACTCGAATACCCGATGCGGATACCACATGACCCAAGAAACTAACCTCTCTTAACCAGAACTCACACTTACTGAACTTAGCATATAACTTCTTATCCCGCAAAATTTGCAACACTAATCTCAGGTGCTCAGCATGTTCAGTCTCATCTCCTGAATAGACTAAGATGTCATCAATGAACACAACTACGAACCGGTCCAAATACTGTCTGAAGATCCGATTCATCAAATCCATAAATACTGCAGGGGCATTAGTGAGCCCGAACGGCATCACTAAGAACTCGTAGTGACCGTACCTCATTCTGAAAGCAGTTTTGGGTACGTCCGAATCTCGAATCCGCAACTGATAATAACCCGATCTCAAATCTATCTTTGAAAACACTGAGGCTCCCTTTAGTTGATCAAACAAATCATCAATACGCGGTAATGGATATTTATTCTTTATCGTCACTTTATTCAGTTGACGATAGTCAATGCACAACCTCATGGTTCCGTCCTTCTTTTTCACGAACAATACTGGTGCACCCCAAGGTGAGAAACTTGGTCGAGCGAAACCTCTATCCGTCAACTCTTGCAATTGAGCTTTCAATTCCTTTAACTCGGTTAGTGCCATACGATACGGAGCTATCGAAATTGGCGTAGTTCCAGGTACAAGCTCAATACCAAACTCTATCTCCCGAATAGGTGGCAAACCCGGTAACTCTTCAGGAAAAACATCCGGGTATTCACAAACCACCGGCACAGATTCGGGTTTCTTTTCTAATTCTTTGTCATCAAGTACATACGCAAGGTATGCTTCGCACCCTTTTCTTACATATTTCTGGGCCAACATTGCTGATATTACAGCTGGCAACCCCCTTAAGTCCGTAGACTCAACTCGGATTATCTCGTTATTTGCGCACCTCAAATCAATAGTCTTGCTTTTGCAATTCACAACCGCATCATGCGCGGTCAACCAATCCAAACCAAGAATAACATCAAATTCGTCAAATGGCAACCGCATCAAATCGGCCAGAAAACAGGATTCTCGGATTATTAGAGGGCATCTCTTACACACTTTATCAACAAGTACGTATTGACCCAAAGGGTTTGACACTCGAATTACGAACTCAGTAGACTCAACAGGTAGAGTCTTACTGGATGCTAAGGTTTCGCATACATATGAATGAGTAGAGCCAGGGTCAATCAATGCAATCACATTAGTATCAAAGAGAGTGAAGGTACCAGTGATGACGTCAGGGGAGGATGCCTCCTCTCGTGCGTGAATGGCATATGCTCTAGCAGGAGTACGGTTCTCGGCTCGAACAGCCGTATCAGAGGCCCCTCTCTGACTACCACCCCTACCTCCTAAAATTCTCGGTGGTCTACCTCTAGTTGTCACTCCACTAGGTCTTGCACCTTGAATCTTATTCTTCTCATCAAGCTCCGTGCAATCTCTAATGAAGTGGTCCTTTGAACCGCATCCGTAACAGGCCCTGTTAGTAGACTTACCCCAACATTCACCTAGGTGTCGTCTTCCGCATTGGGGACATTCAGGTTTCTCTTGACGATTATTGCCCACACTAGCTACCGAAGTAGCTCGGGAGTCCGTCGATGGTCGTGCTCTGATGGAAATTCCCGCAGTCGTCCTCGACTTATTAGTGTCCTCCCTAAACTTCTTTACAGCTGAGAACGGAGCTTTACCCGTCGATCTTTTACGATAGTCTCTAGCTTCAAATTCAGCCTTCTTCTTCTCCTTTCCAAGTTCTTCCGCCTTGCAGGCTCGTTCGACTAGTGTTACGAATTCTTTTATCTCCAAAATACCCACTAGTAGCTTTAAATCTTCATTCAATCCTTCTTCGAATCTTTTGCACATAGCAACCTCATCAGCTACACACTCCCGGGCATACCTACTGAGTCTTACGAATTCATGTTCGTATTCAGATACTGTCATACGGCCTTGCTTGAGTTCCAAGAATTCCTTGCGCTTTTGATCAATGAACCGTTGACTAATATATTTCTTTCGGAATTCCGTTTGAAAGAAGTCCCAAGTAACTCGTTCGTTTGGGACTATGGAAATCAGGGTCCTCCACCA
Organism: Gossypium hirsutum; assembly: GCF_007990345.1. Lineage (NCBI taxonomy): Eukaryota > Viridiplantae > Streptophyta > Magnoliopsida > Malvales > Malvaceae > Gossypium > Gossypium hirsutum. Next base: position 34,988,538 of record NC_053425.1, on the reverse strand, counting down.
ATAGTAGGCTGAGTCCCGCAACAAGGATATAGCACACTTTAGACATTCATCGGGTGTGCATGACAGTTCATCAAACACCCGAATGGTGTTATCAAGCCAGAACTCGGCCCTTTCAGCATCATCAGTAACTATGGCCCTGAACTCCTCAGCCCCGCACTTCCTAATCAAGTCTACAGGTGGCTTACTCAGCCTCACAGGATCAGTGACTGATGGCATTACGGGCTCTTGGGGTGGATTATTCAAATTCGGGAATTGTTGGACAGCCGGATTGGTTCGGGCATATTGCGCGACCCACTCATTCATCATGGTAAAGAAGGCTTGTTTAAACCCCTCACCTTGATTATTCGCAGATGACTGAGGTTCAACAGGCAGCGTCCCTTGTGCAGGAGCAGCCGCTACACTTTCAACGTCATCCGCCAAGGTTCTCTCTACACCGGGATCCATTTACTAATCAAAACAAAAATTTTAACCTTCAGAAGTCATCACACATTTAAACATTAACATTAAGTCATGTATAGCTAGACTCATACGTGCTATGGTAGTCCTAGAACCGACTAAACCATAGCTCTGATACCAATCAAATTGTAACACCCCGAACCCGAGACCGTCGCCGAAGTCGAACACGAGGTGTTAACAGACTTCAAACCACTTATTTGACATTTCCCAGACAAGCTGCCAATCTGCGTACTAGTTGCTTTAAAAATCATATCTTGAGTTCTAAAACTTGAAATCCAGTTCCGTAAATTTTCCCTGGAACTAGACTCATAAACCTATATGGTAGAATTTTTGTAGAATTTTTGGTCAGGCCAATTAGTACAGTTTATTAGTTAAATTCTCCCCTATTACAGGGTGCGACTACACTGACCTTCATGCATTACGATTTGGATAACTCCCTGCACAGAGCTTCAATACTGATACCGTTTGTTTCTATAGAAACTAGACTCAGAGAGGAATCTATACATATATGGCATGACTCCTAATTATCTCTGGTTAATTTATAATGAATTTCCAAAGTCGGAACAGGGAACCCAGAAACCTTTCTGGACCTGTCTCACAAGAACCTGAATATCTCTTAACATACTATCCATATGATCGTTTCGTTACTTCTATATGAAAATAGACTCATCGAGCTTCGATTACATAATTTATTCACTATTTAATTCCATTCCTACTAATTTTTGTAATTTTTCAATCCCACGTCACTGCTGCTGCCAGCATCTGTTACTGAAGCAACTATGCCCATTTCGTGATTTCTCATTGATCTAACTAGTAATTCATCATACATATCACAAAATTATAATCATGACTAGCCATACCAAAGGCTAATCATTGTCAAACATCTCCCTACTACACTATTGCCATATCATGAATCTTAACACCAAAATTAATCAGCCATGACATATGGCATAAAAATCGAATTACCAAGACTTACGACCTAACGTTATAAAACCAAATCCAACCGAACATTTATGCCATTTTCGCATGGCTAAAAGTTTACATACCAAATTTCAACAAAACATATTAGCCTATACATGCCGAAATGTTCTCCTAGACCGACTAAAAAGAAGATACCAAAAGTTGCTAGCCGGTGTGATGACTCCGATGACGGCCCGATCACGCAAAAAGAGACGAGTCCAAGAAACCTAAAATAGGTGACAAGGAAACACCGAGTGAGTATATAACTCAGTAAGTCATAAGCAATGCACTACCATCCATTAATAACATTATCACAAGAGGAAACAAAATGGAACGAGGCTAGTTACTCCATCCATACCGAACCATACCATAGTTCCTTAAACCTATCGGTTCAATCTCATACCAAGTCATGCATTCACATTCCATATACTAATCAATAGGATATTTGAGGCATTTTCATACATCATTTTATTTTCGTTACAATCATACAACTAAACGACCTTTCACCTATTCCGCGATAAATCTTATGTACGTGACTTCAATTATAATTGTCACATAGGTTCAAACTTACCAAGCTCAACTTCAAATATAAACATAGCGCCTATTAGTCACGAACTCAAGGTACTTACCCGATCCGCTGTCCGTGATCAACTCAATAATGTCGCACGCTTAGTGTCCATAGTGATTCAAAAGTATATATTAAGTCCGCACACTCAGTGCTATATAATCAACTCGCACACTTAGTGCTATATAATCAAACTCGCACACTTAGTGCTGTACAATTTAAACCCGCACACTTAGCGCCAATCTCATGATCATAAATGTTTATACCCGCACACTTAGTGCCGAGATCAACAACTTAATACATCTCACCTCTTTTCTTTTCATTCAACACTTTCATCACCACATACATGCATGTATATATATATATTTATCATTCCATTCAGCATCATTACATAGACGTTATGACCATTAAAATTAATACAAACTATATGCTTAATGACTTACTTTATGTTGGGTAAAATAATTCCAAGTCGGCTACTCGATGACCTTCGATTTCCCCTTGTTGGACGCCTCTCCTTTAGGTTCTTGAGCTTAAATAAATAAATCAACTAGTTTAATTACCTTGCTAGTTATTTATATCCCATAACATTAATAGTTTCATATCAAAAGAAGCATACGGAAACATTTTATTTTTATTCACCTTATGCTTTTTACTAACTTTAAGCCATTCGGCTATTGATCACCTAAGATCCAATTACTAAAATTAACCCAATAAATATTTCAATAAAACACACATAAATGTTATATACGCGGCAACCACCCTTGTTAATTACTCATATATATTTTAATAATTTTCGTTTCATCTTACAACCATTCTTGTTCAAAACATTAGAACCTTAACTAATACTTATAAATTGTCTCAAGGCCGAATGCATTCTTACTTCCAAAGTAACATAGTCGATGACATATTTTATTTCAAGGTACATATTCATAAATCACATTCAACCATATAAACCAATATCACCCACTTGATCAATTATAGAGAATTAAAGTTAATATCACAATGTGTACTCTATATGGCTCATTATACATAATCAAATTTAACATCATCTATATATTTACTCATATGGCCGAATATACATGCCCCCATATAATATCATTTTCATTCCATTTAACACTTAATTTCCACCACATAAACACTTGGCTGAATAATCCTAAACTAGCAAAACTCCACATTTGTTCATACCATCTTTTAAATTCACATATATCTATTTAGGTAGCTCATATTTTCCCCTTTCTAATATTTCAATCCAAAATATCAAAACACCATCCTTTTAGCATTTATCCAATAATACCGTATGCACAATTTGTCACCAAAACTAAAGAAAAATCAACATATGGGTTACAATAAGAGCTTGACTACTACTAGATTCTCATAAAAATCAATAGAAATAACATGAACTCCTACCTTATTTAACCTCCAAGATAGCCGAATGCCCTAGACAAATTCCTTCCTCTTTCCCCTTTTGTTTCGGCTTTGCAAGAAGGTAAGGAAGATGAACACACTCTTTCTTTTTTTTTTTCTCTTTTCTTTGTCTAGTTACGGCAAATGGAGGGGGGGATGGATGAGACAACTTTGTTTTCATCACCCCTCCCTTTTCATTACTTAATTACTAACCCTTTTATTTATTCTTTCTAACATAACACACTAAGCCAACATGTTCCCAACATGTTTCCACCCATAGCATGGCCAGCCACTAGCTCAAATTTTGGGTAATTTGACATGCAAACCCATCATTTTCATAACATGCATTAATAGGCCACTTCACATTTGCCTAGCACATTTCTAAATTTTCTCACATAAGTCCTATTTAATAAAATTCACTTACAATTAACAAAATTCAAGCATGAAATTTTCACACATGCATATATACATATAATAAGCATCAAATATGATGGCTAATTATTAGTATGACTCGGTTTTGTGGTCCCGAAACCACTTCCCACTAGGGTCAATTTTGGGCTGTCACATGTAATCAATCATAAAGTCCTTAATGCGAGCCTACGAGGCCCAAAACATGCTTTGGAAGTGGTTTAGGACTAGACTGAGAACTTTAGAAATTTTTACAGAACTTTCAAAATTTTCCACTATACAAGGGTGACACGCCCGTGTTTTGACCTCGTGTAACTCTCTGACTTCTAACTCATGAACAAATTGAGATCACACAGCCAAGTCACACACCTGTGTGCTAGGCCCTGTGGTTAATTAACTTAATTCAAATTAGGTGCAGGTTTCACATGGCCAAGACACACGCTTGTATTCTAAGTCGTGTGGCATACACGGTTAAGACACACGCCCGTGTCTCTGCCCGTGTTCCTAATTCTGAACATTCTGTTTCTCAAAATTAAGGTACAGGGCATACACAGCCTAACCACATGCCCGTGTTACTAGGCCATGTGTCACACACAGTCTAGACACACGCCCGTGTGTCTGCCCGTGTGGACAAAATAAAGCGATTTCCTAGATTCATTTCTCACCCAGAATCACCCAACAACCTACACATGAAACACTCAACCAATTCCAACCTTTTCAAACATTCAGATTTGGCAATTTCATCATTCATCAAGGCATACCATTTCATGCATATATTGTTACAAACTCACCTTAGCTTAACTTAGGCATTAACAACATTTGATCACATGAACTTAGCATAACACATATGTATATATATATCATAATAGCTTACTAAATCATACCCAAAATGAACCATCACTAGCCATTACAATGGCTAGGTTACAAAGTAACATTTCAAGCCACCACTGGACAAGTTGTCCTATACATGCCATTATACCAAAATAATTTTACTATATATACCTAAGATAGCTAGTTGATAGTGTGACGATGTTCTAACGATCTTCCAACCCTCACAAGCTTTCGAGCACTATAAGGAAGAGGAAAAATAAAAGGAGTAAGCATTACATGCTTACTAAGTTCGTATAACGGAAATTAAACTTACCAATCTTGATTATTAAATCTAAACATACAATATCATGTTTCCATCCATTTGGCTAAATTTACCTAAGCACATAAATTCAATCAAACATGTTAGTCACCGAAATCTTCATATAAACCATGTAACATAGATGAGCTCATCAAGCAATATTCTATCTAGTCATTACTATTTCATCTCAAGGCTTTCATGCCAAGTCAAGAGTTATATGTCCTTTGAATCACTAAATTCCAATGAATGCTCAAGTAGTACACTCGAAGTGTACAATTCAACAATTCGTCAATTCGTCAATTTCTTATTCAATGGTACCCATTAGGGCACTTAACCAAGAAACACTCTCTCGAGCCAGATATTGTATAATAGGATTACCAGTCCAAACTAAATCCTTTATAAAACGTAAGCTCAGAAGAGCTCGATTAGGAAACCAGTCCAGGCTAAACCCTAATCATAATTATGCTCGAGAGGTATTATATCAGGATTACCCATCCGGACTAAATCTTTTCTATAACAAGGTCATTGGGATTACTCATCCTAGCTAAATCCCATCTGCAACAAATGCAGGACCTTATTGGTTTCTGAAAAACGCATATAATCATCAGAATTCAGTATTCAATTAGGACCTAACCCCTTTATCACCATTTCATGCACACATAAATTATCCATCATACCATACATATATGGCACATTATATAAATCACATTACATACAATGTATCATTCAGTTAACACAATTGCATACCCAATTAAGTTACACGAACTTACCTCGACACTTGTTTGCGTAAAAGCCTACTAATTCCTAAATATTTTCTTTTCCTAGATCTAGCCTCGAGTTTGTGCTTTCTGGATCTATATAAATGAATTTTATCATCAATTTCATACATTTCATACTTAAACAGACACAATTTACGTCCTACGCAAAATTACCATTTTGCCCCTAACTTTTCCAAAAATTTCATTTTCGTCCCTAGGCTCGGAAAATGAAACTTGTGCAAATTACTCTCTATTCCAAGCCTAACCAAAGCCCCATTACAAATTTTCCAGCACATGTATTCATAAAATTTCATAATTTTTCATCAAATTTTACAACTTTTCATTTTAGTCCCTAAATCATATTTTCATCAAAAATCACTTTGTAAAGGTTGTTTATCTATCAATAATCTTTCATTTTCCACCATAAATTTATAATTTCCACATTAATACATCCATGACCCATTTTCAAACCTTGATTACTTTTCAAATTAATCCCTCAAATAGAGAGATTAAGCTATCCCGGTTTCAAAAATACCAAAATTACTAAAAACGGGACAAGAGAACTTACCCAATTAGGCCTTGAAAGCTTTTTTTCTCTCTCCTAGTGTTTCCATATATTTTTAAGGTTGAAGATGACAAAATAAGATGAAATTTCTTTTTTATCATCTTTTAATTTAATTGATTATTTCAATTTCCAATTCAGTCCTTAACCTTTTTCTATATTTCCGTGGATGAGTCATCATGAAAAATCTACATACTTTTCAATGGTCTAATTACCATATAGGGACATTAAGTTTTGAATTCCACAGCTATTTGATCCTTATAGCTACGAGAATTCAAGTTTCGCATTTTATGTGATTTAGTCCTTCTCGTAATTAAGTACCTAATCGATAAAATTTTCGTATAAAAATTTTCACACGACATATCTACCATATTACGGGCCATATAATGAAATAAAAATAAACCTTATTTTTGGGTCAGATTTGTGGTCTCAAAACCACTGTTTCGATTTCACTGAAAAATGGGTTGTTACAACTCTCCCCCTTTAGGAATATTCGTCTTCGAAAATCTTACCAGTAAAAAGATTATTCGGGTATTGCTTCCTCATAGTATCCTTCGGTTCCCAAGTAGCTTCCTCTATACTATGTCGTTGCCAAAGAACTTTTACCAAAGCTACCTTTTTATTTCTTAACTCTTTTGTTTCCTGAGATAAGATTTTAATTAGTTCTTCACCATATGTCATATCAGGCTGGATCTCTACCTCGGTTGGAGAGATAACATGTGAAGGATTAGTTCGATGCCGTCGTAACATAGACACATGAAAAACATTATGAATCCGATCAAGCTCTGGTGGTAAAGCTAATCGATATGCAACCGGTCCAATCTCTTCTACAATCTCATAGGGTCCAATGAATCGTGGACTCAATTTCCCTTTACGTCCAAACCGGAGTACTTTCATCAAAGGCGACACTTTCAATAATACCTTGTCACCAACCTGAAATTGTATTTCTTTTCTCTTCAAATTAGCATAAGACTTCTGTTAATCAGAGGCTCCTTTCAAGCTGTCTCGAATTACCTTCACTTTTTCCTCGATCTCTCGGACCAAGTCAACTCCGTGTAACTTTTTCTCACTGAGTTTTGTCCAATATAATGGAGTTCTACATTTGTGACCATACAAGGCTTTATACGGTGCCATTTTAATACTAGACTGATAATTGTTATTATAAGCAAATTCAACTCAAGGCAAATACCTTTCCCAGTTACCTTCAAACTCAAGTACACAACACCGAAGCATATCTTCCAAGATCTATATTACCCGTTCAGATTGACCATCTATTTGTGGATGAAATGCAGTACTAAAGTGTAACTGGGTACCCAGAACTTCTTGCAATTTGCTCCAAAATCGAGAAGTAAACCAAGGATCTCTATCTGAAATGATGGAGACAGGCATTCCATGTGGTCTGACTATCTCTGAGATATATAACTCAGCCAATCTATCCAAGGAAAAATCCATACATACCGGAATAAAGTGTGCAAACTTTGTCAACATATCAACAATTACCCAAATGGCATCTTGCTTCCTTGGAGACAAGGGTAATCCTGTTACAAAGTCTATAGTAATTCTTTCCCATTTCCATTCTCGTATCGTAACCGGCTGTAATAGTCTAGAAGGCAATTGATGTTTAGCTTTTACTTGCTGACATATCAAACACTTAGATACAAACTCAGAAATATCTCGTTTCATTCTCAGCCACCAGTACATCTTTTTCAGATCATTATACATTTATTACTACCTGGATGAATAGACATGTTACCATTATGAGCTTTATTCAAAATCTTCTGTATTAGTTCTAAACTTTTCTGAACACATACTCTGCCTCTGAATAAAAAACAACCATCAGTCTCGATCTGAAATTCTAAGTCAGGAGTCAATTCACTTTGTATCCTTCTTGCTTGTAGCTTGCTATCATTTTTTTGAGCTTCAGAAATTTGTTGTAAAAACATTGGTCTAGATTTTAACTCAGCTATGATTGCATCATCATCAGACAATGACAATCGAGTGTTCATTGCTTGCAGAACATATAGGGATTTTTGCTCAAAGCATCTGCCACTAGGTTGGTTTTCCCCGGATGGAAGTCAATAACAAAATCATAATCTTTCAGCAATTCAAGCCATATGCGATGTCTCAAATAAAAATCTTTTTGTGACATCAAATATTTCAGACTTTTATGATTGGTGAATATGTGACATTTTTCAACAAACAAGTAATGCCGCCAGATTTTCAATGCAAACACTATGGCTACCAATTCAAGATCATGCGTCGGGTAGCTCTTTTCATGTGGCTTTAGCTATCGTGAAGCATAGGCAACTACCTTACCATCTTGAATCAAAACACAGTCTAAACCATTCAATGACGCATCACTGTAAACTGTAAATTCCATACCCAATTCAGGCTGGACTAACACAGGTGCTTCTATCAATAAAGCTTTTAATTTGTCAAAGCTCGATTGACATTTATCAGTCCACTTAAATTTTACATCTTTCTGCAACAATCGGGTCATCGAAGAAGCTATCATCGAAAAACTTTTTACAAATCTCCGATAATAACCAGCTAGTCCTAGAAAACTTCAGATTTCAGACACATTCTTCGATGGCTTCCAATTAACAATGGCTGAAATTTTGTTCGGGTTTACTCTGACACCTTCAGTAGATGCTACATGCCCAAGGAAGCTAACTTCCCTTAGCAAAAATTCACATTTACTAAATTTATCAAACAATTGTTTCTCTCGTAGAGTTTGCAACACTATTCTCAAGCGCTCAGCATGTTCATTTTCATCTCAAGAATAAACTAAAATATCATCTATAGATACCACCACAAACTTGTCTAAATACAGACTGAAAATTATATTCATCAAATCCATAAACACTGCAGGTACATTTGTCAAGCCAAATGGCATCACCAGAAACTCTTAATGTCCATACCTGGTTCTAATAGCTATTTTTGGAACATCCGATTCTTTTACCCGTAGTTGGTAGTAACTAGAACGAAGATCAATCTTTGAAAATAAGATGGCACACTTTACGTGACACCCCTAATTTGACCCTAGTCGAAAAGTGGTTTCAGGACCACAAAATCGAGTCATAAAAATAATTAGCCGTCATATTTTATGTTTATTATATGTGAATATGAATGTGTGAAAGTTTCAAGCTTCGATTTAGTCGATTGCATGTGAATTCAGCTAATCAGACTTATGTATGACACTTTTAAAATGTGATAGGTTAATCTATAAGGATCAATTAGTGCATGAAATCAAAAGGGTGGACTTGCATGTCAATTCCCCCCCTAATTAGTAGTGGCCGGCCATGAGCATGAGGGTGGACAAAATGTTATGGCTAAAACATGTCATAAACATGTTGGGTTAATGCTTTATGTTAGGAATAATAAAATAAAGAACATGGGCAATATAATATTAGTGTTAGTAGTAGGAGAAACAAAAAAGAAAAAAAAAGGCTTCATCCTCTTTGTTCTTCTTGACCGAAAAATGAAAGAAAGAAGAAATATGTTTTGAGGATTTCGGCAAGATAGCAAGCTAAAAATTTAAGGTATGTGCATTCGGTCATAGAGAAAATTGAATCAAAAGTTGGTTGATCCTTGTCCTCTATTGCCGTAGCCTAAAGGGAGGGAGAAGAAAGTTTGGTTGCCTTGATTTTTGGCTTAGAAGATGGCTAGAATGAGGTATGTATTGAATGATTCTTGAAAATCTATGCATGTTTGAGATGATTAGTTCAAACTCTACTTATCCCATAGATTAAACTTAGAATTTTGAGGTTTGAGATTCGGTCAATAAGCTTGAAACTCATAGTAGTTTGTTTTGGTAAGCTTGGTATACGGATGATAGATGTGTTTTGGTTTTGGTTTGATAAAGGTGTTAAAGATGGTGATTTTCGGTCATGTATTAACTTAAATTGTAAGTATGATTTATGGTATAATTTGTGTGATGGAATGGCCTTGAGATTTGGCTTGATTAAATGGGTAAAATGCTAAGTGTATTAAAGATGATGTAATGGATATTTCGGTTTATGTGAAGTAAATATAGATGATGATTATAAGTTGTTTTATGATTTGATAATGGTGATTAAATCTTGTAGTTAAGTGTTTAGATATATATATATATTAATAATGAATTTAGTTGTACTTGCTATGTGAGAAATATGCAATGCTATAGGTATTTGATTATTAGATATGGTTATTTTAGGTTGATTTGTAATGGTATGATTGCATCGATGAATTGGTTTGAAAATGGTGGATAATATGTACATGAGTATTAGGATAGGGCTTTAAGTTCATATTGATAAGTATGCGATATAGGTATTTGGTATGTACATATATTGTTGATGTCGTATGCGTTGGTCATTTTTTTTATGATTTGTAATGGTAAAAATAAATTTGTATCACTTTGGGTTATTTATATAAGTGGCTGTATTTTCGGCCATGGTAATTGGCTATCTAGGTTCCATTTATAATGGCTAGTAATGTGAGTTCTTGTTTGTGCATATGAATTGGGTATTAGTGAAATAAACATAAAAGTTAGTCATGGTATATTTCATAAACACATTATGCACTGAAGTTATACGATTATCAACTGTGACTATTAAAGAAGTAATGTTGAATAAGTAATGAAACAAATTCATTTATTTTAATTAAGCTTAAGAGCAAAGAGGATCAAAGTCGGATAGGGGAAAAGAGAGAGTAAACGAATAGCCGTGGATATCTAATCGTCAACCACTTCCGAGGTAAGTTTTAAGTGATTAAACGTTGAGTAAATTCAATCATAATAGGGCATAATGAGTTGATTTAATAAGATATGATGTGGCCATGATATGTCTTAAACTCAACTGGTAAGTTCATAAGTGTTTGGACTTGGAAATTTAAGAGCAAATTGTAATAATTTGCTTTGGACAGCAGCAGTAACGTGATTTTAGAAAATCACTATAAATTGTTGGTGTGGAATTATAGGCTGAATAAAATATGTAATCAAAGATTAGTTAGTCTAGTTTCTTATAAAAGAGACCGTGTAAGCAAAGAAATTTCCTATAAAGAGATATTTAAAGTTGTGTGGGACAGTGTCAGAATGACTCCGAAATCCCCTGTTCTGTTTTTGGAAAATCATTATAATTTGTACAAAAATGGTTATAAGATAAGATTTATATGCTTAGACTCCTTAAAGAGTCTAGTTTCAAATGAAATCAAATATAACACATTATGAATTCTGTACAATGAAAAATTTGATTCGTAGTGAAGAGTGGTCAGATTAGTCAAACAGTGAAACAGGGGAAACTTTAAGAAAAATCTGGTACTGATTGGCAAAACCTAAAATTCTGGAAATTTTATGGATGGAAGATATACGAGTCTATATTCAGGGAAAATTAATGGCAAGTGATTTGGAGTTTTTTAGCTTTAGTTATAAACAATTTAGTGACTATTGCTCAGGAAAACAGCTCGTAGTGAATATGTGATTTTGTTGTAAACATGGATAAAACTTGTTTTAGTTGCTCATAAGCTATTGATTAAACCCATACGTGAATTTCTTAATCGTGATATTGTAAAACGATATATGAGTGTTATACGGATCTTCGATATTAAAATTTGTGAAATTGTAAGTTTATGAGTATTCGACTATGAAATGATAGTATGGCGTGAAATTGAATTATTCATTGGAAAATGATTGATGTAGATTCGGCCAAGACAAAGTGTATACATGATAGTATATGTGGTATGTGAAGTATATTTGGATAATTGTGATGTGAATACATGAAAATTTATATTTTGATTTAGGATTTTATGTGATGAATGTGAACATGCATATATGTGATAAGGCCGAATGGCCAATGTGATAAATGTGAGCATGCATATGTGTGATAAGGCCGAATGGCCTATGTGGTGAACATGAACATGCATATATGTGGTAAAGCCGAATGGTCATGTGAAATATATATATAAGATATGTATATGTGGTAAAGCCGAATGGCTAGTGTGAAATATGTAGGCGATGTGCGTATATTGTGGCCGAACGACCAAATGTGAAAGGGGTGTATTATTAGATATTTGATGAGGCAAATGAATTACAAATATGACAGTCGATGTGAATGTTGTAACATGTGATTAAATGTACATGAAACTTGGAAATATATTCTGGGTGAGACCCGATGACTACGTGTGGAGATTATGTCCGGGTAAGACCCGATGACTACGTGTGGAGATTTTGTCCGGGTAAGACCCGATAACTTCGTGTGGAGATTTCGTCTGAGCTAAAGGTCTCGCCGATAATCCGAGTAGAGGTTAAAGCTATAAGACTTCGTAATAAGAATTGCTTATAAATATATTCAATGCGAAAGGTTAAACAGGTATGTACTCCAAGTTTATATGTGAGCTTGATTTGAACTAAATCATAAGGTAGTTATGTGATGCATACGAGAGCAATCTATGAGACTATTCCTATGATTATGTGACATCGGATCAGTGTGAGAGGTTATGTGAAATCATACGATATATCTATGTCACATGAGCTCACTTTTATGTGAAAGTTTATCTGCCTATTGTATATGATGAGATGTGCATATTCAGTAAAGGGATGGTATGCCCGAAGGAAGAGTGAAATAAAAATACGAACAACTATGTTATAATTTGATTGTTATCTGTTGACACTGCTTAAAACTTACTAAGCATTGTAATGCTTACTCCGTTTACTCTGTTTCCTATGTTTTATGGATCTCATTGTGAAGCTACAGGCTCGGGGATCGTCAGCAACTAGTCACACTATCACTATCCACCGCTTGTTACTGTTATGTTTAGAATTATTTTATGGCATATATAAAATAGACTAGGGGCGGAAGAATGTTTTTGGTTAATGTATATAAGCCATGCGAAAATGGCATCTTTTGAATGTTTACTTAGTGAAGTTTAAATTTTACCTCTGGCTATGCTTAGTACTTATTTAAATGAACGATCTTTATTTCAAGAAAAAGTTCAAAATTTTACTGTTCTGACATGAGTTACAAGTCCGGTAATGCCCCTTACCTATTCTGGTGACGGTTACGGGATAGGGGTGTTACATTTTATTGGTATCAGAGCTACGGTTTAGTCGATTCTAGGACTAACGTAGCACGCGTGAATCTATTTATACATGCCATAAAGTGATAAAATGATAGTGTGATGATTTTTGACTATTAAAATGTGTTTGTTGTATTGTAATGAATCTTGATCCCGATCAAGCTGTAGCAAGCTTCTGACTATGAGAATTTGCGATATAACTTCACTTAGATATGCCTAAATTATTAAGTTGATCAGGTACGTATCATGTACTCGTATTTGAATTTCGATTTGGATTGAATTATAAAGGTGTAAGTGATGCAATTTTGAAAGAGTGTTATGACTATAAATGTGATTTTTGTATGTGGCTATGGAACTGGAAGTTGAATGGTCGATAAGCATTTTGTGTTTGTATTCAAGTAATGTAAATGATATACTAATGTGTATTACTATATATGTATATGTACATGAGAATTGAGAGTGATATACCCGGGCTAAGTCCCGAAGAGCATTCGTGCTAGTGATGTATCCGGGACTAAGTCCCGAAGAGCATTCGTGCTAGTGATGTATCCGGGCTAAGTCCCGAAGAGCATTCGTGCTAGTGATGTATCCGGACTAAGTCTCGAAGAGCATTCGTGCTAGTGATGTATCCAGGCTAAGTCCCGAAGAGCATTAGTGCTAGTGATGTATCCGGGCTAAGTCTCGAAGAGCATTCGTGCTAGTGATGTATCCGGACTAAGTCCCGAAGAGCATTCGTGCTAGTGATGTACCCGGGCTAAGTTCCGAAGAGCATTCGTGCTAGTGATATATCCGTGCTAAACCCCGAAGAGCATTCGTGCTGGTGTTATATCCGGGCTAGGTCCCGAAGAGCAATCATGCTGGTGACGTGTATTCGGGCCTTCGTGCCTAGTAGGCTTCGTGCCGGTAATTTGAGCAAAGTTTAAGTGTTCATTACTATACGAATTCAAATTTAAATGAGATGATATGTTTAAAAGTGTACATACATGATGTTTATAGACTTGGTTAAGTCATTTCAATGTGTAATAACGAATGAATAAGAGCACTATGTGTGTGAATGATTAGAGGCACTGTGTATGTACGAATTCCTTTAACCGGGCACTATGAGTGCGAGATCGGTCAGTGGGCACTAAGTGTGTGAAGTGGAATTCATGTAAGACCTCGTCTGGGACGAAGGCATTGATTTGAGATAGTGTGTAAGACCATGTCTGGGACATGGCATCAGCTCGATATGTGAGAATATGTAAGACCATATCTAGGATATGGCATTGTAAGAGCTATATGTGCTTAATGAGTATCCGTAATGATCTCGAATGATTCAACGGGTATATTTAAGATGATAAATAAAGTAAGATCAGAATAAGTGATACAGGTATGTACGGAAGGTATGTGAAAATCAAATGAAAGTAAAAATTTGTGAGTTCATATTATATTATGTTATGTATACTAAATAAGTGAATACGTAAAGAGATGGTGGATATATTGTTAAGAAATGAATTCATGTTATAAATGTGTTACGGATTTAGTCTATGGAATGCTTGGTATATGAAGTCATATGTGCTATTGCTAAATGACCCCTATTTTTTGTTAATCATATTCAAGAAATTATTTCGATTAAGTTCGACATTTGAAAGTCTGTAAGAATTTTTGATGAATGCTGATAAATTTTGGATATATGGGTTATGTGCTAAAATAAATCCCATGCCGGTATACTATATGAGGCTTTATGCCAAATCGATTCTATACGG
Organism: Gossypium hirsutum; assembly: GCF_007990345.1. Taxonomy (NCBI): domain Eukaryota; kingdom Viridiplantae; phylum Streptophyta; class Magnoliopsida; order Malvales; family Malvaceae; genus Gossypium; species Gossypium hirsutum. Next base: position 34,973,501 of record NC_053425.1, on the reverse strand, counting down.
GTATCGTTAACGGTGATTGAATGTGCTAAATGAATTCAATGTTCAGGTATGTGGAAGTTGATTTTCTGTTGGAAATAGGTTAAGTTGAATAGTGAGATATGATGGAGTTATAAAGGATATTTATTGGGATGTTTGAGTATATGTGTACGTTCGGTCAGGTTATAGCTTATACATGAATGAAAATGTGGGTTACAAATATGTGGGTTGATGATGTGAATTATACATGTTAATATGTGCTTAATATGTGTTTGAAATGCATTTGTGAATTAAATTAAGTGATTATTGCTTATGAAATCAAGAAAATAAGATATATGTGCATACTTGTAGAAATGTTTATGAATTTGTTTTAAGATAAGAAAATGATTTTATAGATCGATGCGAAATCAATAATGAATTACAATTGCTATGATGAGCTAATGTTTAAATGAATATAATTCAATAAGAGGACGTTATCCTAAACTATGCATCGGTAGAAATTTTCGGGGACGAAAATCCCTAAAGGGGGGAAGAGTTGTGACACCCCTAATTTGACCCTAGTCGAAAAGTGGTTTCGAGACCACAAAATCGAGTCATAAAAATAATTAGCCGTTATATTTTATGTTTATTATATGTGAATATGAATGTGTGAAAGTTTCAAGCTTCGATTTAGTCGATTGCATGTGAATTCAGCTAATCGGACTTATGTATGACACTTTTAAAATGTGATAGGTTAATCTATAAGGATCAATTAGTGCATGAAATCAAAAGGGTGGACTTGCATGTCAATTTCCCCCCCCCAATTAGTAGTGGCCGGCCATGAGCATGAGGGTGGACAAAATGTTATGGCTAAAACATGTCATAAACATGTTGGGTTAATGCTTTATGTTAGGAATAATAAAATAAAGAACATGGGCAATATAATATTAGTGTTAGTAGTAGGAGAAACAAAAAAGAAAAAAAAAGGCTTCATCCTCTTTGTTCTTCTTGACCGAAAAATGAAAGAAAGAAGAAATATGTTTTGAGGATTTCGACAAGATAGCAAGCTAAAAATTTAAGGTATGTGCATTCGGTCATAGAGAAAATTGAATCAAAAGTTGGTTGATCCTTGTCCTCCATTGCCGTAGCCTAAAGGGAGGGAGAAGAAAGTTTGGTTGCCTTGATTTTTGGCTTAGAAGATGGCTAGAATGAGGTATGTATTGAATGATTCTTGAAAATCTATGCATGTTTGAGATGATTAGTTCAAACTCTACTTATCCCATAGATTAAACTTAGAATTTTGAGGTTTGAGATTCGGTCAATAAGCTTGAAACTTATAGTAGTTTGTTTTGGTAAGCTTGGTATACGGATGATAGATGTGTTTTGGTTTTGGTTTGATAAAGGTGTTAAAGATGGTGATTTTCGGTCATGTATTAACTTAAATTGTAAGTATGATTTATGGTATAATTTGTGTGATGGAATGGCCTTGAGATTTGGCTTGATTAAATGGGTAAAATGCTAAGTGTATTAAAGATGATGTAATGGATATTTCGGTTTATGTGAAGTAAATATAGATGATGATTATAAGCTGTTTTATGATTTGATAATGGTGATTAAATCTTGTAGTTAAGTGTTTAGATATATATATATTAATAATGAATTTAGTTGTACTTGCTATGTGAGAAATATGCAATGCTATAGGTATTTGATTATTAGATATGGTTATTTTAGGTTGATTTGTAATGGTATGATTGCATCGATGAATTGGTTTGAAAATGGTGGATAATATGTACATGAGTATTAGGATAGGGCTTTAAGTTCATATTGATAAGTATGCAATATAGGTATTTGGTATGTACATATATTGTTGATGTCGTATGCGTTGGTCATTTTTTTTATGATTTGTAATGGTAAAAATAAATTTGTATCACTTTGGGTTATTTATATAAGTGGCTGTATTTTCGGCCATGGTAATTGGCTATCTAGGTTCCATTTATAATGGCTAGTAATGTGAGTTCTTGTTTGTGCATGTGAATTGGGTATTAGTGAAATAAACATAAAAGTTAGTCATGGTATATTTCATAAACACATTATGCACTGAAGTTATACGATTATCAACTGTGACTATTAAAGAAGTAATGTTGAATAAGTAATGAAACAAATTCATTTGTTTTAATTAAGCTTAAGAGCAAAGAGGATCAAAGTCGGATAGGGGAAAAGAGAGTAAACGAATAGCCGTGGATATCTAATCGTCGACCACTTCCGAGGTAAGTTTTAAGGGATTAAACATTGAGTAAATTCAATCATAATAGGACATAATGAGTTGATTTAATAAGATATGATGTGGCCATGTTATGTCTTAAACTCAAATGGTAAGTTCATAAGTGTTTGGACTTGGAAATTTAAGAGCAAATTGTAATAATTTGCTTTGGACAGCAGCAGTAACGTGATTTTAGAAAATCACTATAAATTGTTGGTGTGGAATTATAGGCTGAATAAAATATGTAATCAAAGCTTAGTTAGTCTAGTTTCTTATAAAAGAGACCGTGTAAGAAAAGAAATTTCCTATAAAGAGATATTTAAAGTTGTGTGGGACAGTGTCAGAATGACTCCGAAATCCCCTGTTCTGTTTTTGGAAAATCATTATAATTTGTACAAAAATGGTTATAAGATAAGATTTATATTCTTAGACTCCTTAATGAGTCTAGTTTCAAATGAAATCAAATATAACACATTATGAATTCTGTACAATGAAAAATTTGATTCGTAGTGAAGAGTGGTCAGATAAGTCAAACAATAAAAAAGGGGAAACTTTAAGAAAAATCTGGTACTGATTGGAAAAACCTAAAATTCTGGAAATTTTATGGATGGAAGATATACGAGTCTATATTCAGGGAAAATTAACGACAAGTGATTTGGAGTTTTTTAGCTCCAGTTATAAACAATTTAGTGACTATTGCTCAGGAAAACAGCTCGTAGTGAATATGTGATTTTGTTGTAAACATGGATAAAACTTGTTTTAGTTGCTCATAAGCTATTGATTAAACCCATACGTGAATTCTAAATCGTGATATTGTAAAACGTTATATGAGTGTTATACGGATCTTCGATATTAAAATTTGTGAAATTGTAAGTTTATGAGTATTCGACTATGAAATGATAGTATGGCGTGAAATTGAATTATTCATTGGAAAATGATTGATGTAGATTCGGCCAAGACAAAGTGTATACATGATAGTATATGTGGTATGTGAAGTATATTTGGATAATTGTGATGTGAATACATGAAAATTTATATTTTGATTTAGGATTTTATGTGATGAATGTGAACATGCATATATGTGATAAGGCCGAATGGCCAATGTGATGAATGTGAGCATGCATATGTGTGATAAGGCCGAATGGCCAATGTGGTGAATATGAACATGCATATATGTGGTAAAGCCGAATGGTCAATGTGAAATATATATAAGATATGTATATGTGGTAAAGCCGAATGGCTAGTGTGAAATATGTAGGCGATGTGCGTATATTGTGGCCGAACGACCAAATGTGAAAGGTGTGTATTATTAGATATTTGATGAGGCAAATGAATTACAAATATGACAGTCGATGTGAATGTTGTAACATGTGATTAAATGTACATGAAACTTGGAAATATATTCCGGGTGAGACCCGATGACTACGTGTGGAGAGTATGTCCGGGTAAGACCCGATGACTATGTGTGGAGATTTTGTCCGGGTAAGACCCGATAACTTCGTGTGGAGATTTCGTCTGAGCTAAAGGTCTCGCCGATAATCCGAGTAGAGGTTAAAGCAATAATACTTCGTAATAAGAATTGCTTATAAATATATTCAATGCGAAAGGTTAAACAGGTATGTACTCCAAGTTTATATGTGAGCTTGATTTGAACTAAATCATAAGGTAGTTATGTGATGCATACGAGAGCAATCTATGAGACTATTCCTATGATTATGTGACATCGGATCAGTGTGAGAGGTTATGTGAAATCATACGATATATCTATGTCACATGAGCTCACTTTTATGTGAAAGTTTATCTGCCTATTGTATATGATGAGATGTGCATATTCGGTAAAGGGATGGTATGCCCGAAGGAAGAGTGAAATAAAAATACGAACAACTATGTTATAATTTGATTGTTATTTGTTGACACTTCTTAAAACTTACTAAGCATTGTAATGCTTACTCTATTTACTCTGTTTCCTCTGTTTTATAGATCTCATTGCGAAGCTACAGGCTCGGGGATCGTCAGCAACTAGTCACACTATCACTATCCACCGCTTGTTACTGTTATGTTTAGAATTATTTTATGGCATGTATAGAATAGACTAGGGGCGGAAGAATATTTTTTGTTAATGTATATAAGCCATGCGAAAATGGCATCTTTTGAATGTTTACTTAGTGAAGTTTAAATTTTACCTCTGGCTGTGCTTAGTACTGATTTAAATGAACGATCTTTATTTCAAGAAAAAGTTCAAAATTTTACTATTCTGCATAAGTTACAAGTCCGGTAATGTTCCATACCTATTCTGGCGATGGTTACGGGATAGGGGTGTTACACTTTAACTGGTCAAACAAGTCATCAATATGAGGCAATGAATACTTGTTCTTTATTGTAACTTTGTTAAGCTGGCTGTAATTAGTACACAGCCTCAACGATCCATATTTTTTCTTTACAAGTAGAACCGATGCACCCTAAGGTGAGTAACTAGGTCAGGCAAAACCTATGTCAATCAATTCTTGCAACTGTACCTTCAGCTCTTTCAACTTAGTAGGAGCCGTTTTGTTAGGTGCTATGGATATCGGTATCATTCCCGGAACAATATCTATAGAAAATTCCACTTCTCTATCCGGAGGTAAACCAGGTACTTCTTTTGGGAATACATCAAGAAATTCACATACTACTGGCACTGATTGAATCTTTGACTCAGTTACTTTTGAATCCATCATATAAGAAAGAAAAGCATCATACCCCTTTTCTGACATATTTCTTTACTGATATTGCTAAAATCACATTAGGTAATCCATCCAGTTTATCGGATTCAACATGAAGTAATTCACCATTTTGACATTTCAATACAATATATTTCTGCGTACAATTCAACACTACATCGTACCAGGTTAACCAATCCATTCCTAAGATCACATCAAATTCATCAAATGGCAATAACATCAAGTCAGCTGAAAAATAATAACCTTTTACCATCAACGGACAGTTCTTACTAACTTTATCCATCATAACACACTGGCCCAGGGGGTTTGTAACTTTAACCACAAATTCAGTGAATTCAACAGGTAAATTTTTAACAGACACTAGGTTCTTGCATATATATGAATGTGTGGAACCAGGATCAACCAATGCAGTAATATCAGTGTTACGTAGAGAAAATGTACCGGTAATGACGTCTGGCGCAGAAGCATCTTCTTCAGCACGAATAGCATATGTCCTCGCAAGTGCTCGTGCCTCAAATCTAACTATTTTATCCTTAGTAGTACCTCAACTACCACTAATATTACCGACGTAACGGGGTGGTCTGCCTCTCGCAATAGGATTGCTCAGCTTTGGAGTGGGTTCTATCTCATTTTCAACTCTTTCGAGACAATCCCTAAGAAAATGGTCAAGTGAACTGTATCTAAAACAAGCTCCACTTCTAGACCGATATTCCCCATGATAAAACTTGTTACAATGTTTACACTTCAGTTTGGGATTTCCAACACTACCCACACTGGTCACAGATGGAGTTGAAGACCGCAGGTTAGATCGTTGAGAGCCCGCTCTCTTCCAGAGTATCATGTAAAAGTGGTTACACGATCATAATACTTCTTTAATTTCTTAGAAGCAAATGATTGTGACTTACTCATAGCTCTTTTTCCAGAAATTCGAGCCTCCCTTTCGGCTTGTTTCTTTTCTTTACACAGTTCCTCAGCTTTGTGAGCTCGTCCGGCTAATGCCGCAAATTCCCTTAACGCGAGAATCCCAATCAATAACTTGATATCTTCATTTAGGCCCTCTTTAAAATGTTTACACATCTCGGCCTCGGTTAAAACCCATTCTCTGGCATACTTACTAAGTTGAACAAATTCTCGTTCATATTCGGATACAGTCATACTTCCCTGCTTGAGTTCCAGAATTTTTTTCTTTTTCTGATCCATGAACCTCTGACTAACATATTTCTTTCTAAATTCAGTCTGGAAGAATTCCCATGTAATATTCTCTCTCGGTACATCTGAAGTTATGGTATTCCACCAATGATAAGCCGTATCTTTCAGTAGATATACTGTACATTTCAGGCACTCAACAAGTGTGCAGGATAATTCATCAAAAACTCGGATAGTATTTTCAAGCCAGAACTCGGCCCTTTCCGGATCATCTCTACGGTAGCTCTAAATTCCTCTGCCCCATGCCTGCAGAGTTTATCTATTGGAGGCTTACCAATTCTAACAGGTTCGGCACCCTGTGGTACCTCAAGAAACGGTTGGGGAGCAGGTGGGGAGGTCGTTGTACAGTAGGGTTTATTCTCAAGTACTGAGTAAACCATTCATTCATAATTTGAAAGAAGGCTTATTTTGCCTCCACACTTCGGCCCTCAGACATAGGCCTTTCACTACCAGACGCAGAGGAAGCTCTTTGCACTTAAGCTGAAGCATTGCTATCACCTTCCTCGGATTCAGCTCTAGCTCGGTTGGATGACATTACTACATGAAAAACAAATTTGAAAATGATCAGAAGTCATCACACTATCACACTTTATATAATGGCATGTATAACTAGACTCATGTTCGCTGTGTCAAATTCGAGAATCGGCTAAACCGTAGCTCTGATACCATTAAATGTAACACTCCTTACCTGTATTCGACACCGAAACAGGGTACGAGGTAGTACCAGACTCACATCCCAAGCAATCGTACAATTCTGAACCATAAATTTTCGTCCAAATTGAAACCATTTGTAACCAACCATAAAGTCCCTAATACGAGCCTATGAGGCCTAAAACATGATTTGGAAGTGGTTCAGGACTAAACTGAGAACTTTAGAACTTTTTACAGAACTTAGAAAATTTTCCATTATACAGGGGTCACACGTCAGTGTGAATTTAGGACACGCCCATGTGGGCAGGCCGTATGATCACACACATCCGTGTTCTGACCCTGTGTAACTCTCTGACTTCTAACTCATGAATAAATTGAGATCACATAGCCAAGTCAAACGCCCGTGTGCTAGGACGTGTGGTTAATTAATTTAATTCAGATTAGGTGTAGGTTTCATACGGCCAAGACACACGCTTGAGACACACGCCCATGTCTCTGCCTGTGTGCCCAATTCTGAGCATTCTGTTTCTCAAAATTAAGGTGCAGAGGATACACAGCCTAACCACAGGCCCATGTTACTAGGTCGTGTGTCACACACGGTCTAAACACACTCTCGTGTGTCTGCCCGTGTGGACAAAATAAAGCAATTTCCTAGCTTCATTTCTCACTCAAAATCACCCAGAAACCTGCACATGAAACACTCAACCAATTCCAACCATTTCAAGCATTCAAATTTGGCAATTTCATCATTCATCAAGGCATACCATTTCATGCATACATGGTTACAAAATCACCTTAGCTTAACTTAGGCATTGACAACATTTGATCATATGAACTTAGCATAACACATATGAATATGTATATATATATCACAATAGCTTACTAAATCATACCCAAAATGAACCATCACTAGCCATTCCAATGGCTAGGTTACAAAATAACATTTCAATCCACCATTGGCCAAGTTGTCCTATACATGCCATTATACCAAAATGATTTTACTATATATACCCAAGATAGCTAGTTGATATATGACGATGTTCCAACGAACTTCCAACCCTCACGAGCCTCCGAGCACTATAAGACAGGGGAAAAATAAAAGGAGTAAGCATGTAATTCTTAGTAAGTTCGTATAACAGAAATTAAACCTACCAATCTTGATTATTAAGTCTAAACATACAATACCATGTTTCCATCCATTTGGCTAAATTTACCTAAGCACATACATTCAATATGTTAGTCACCGAAATCTTCATATAAACCAAGTAACTATAACGCCCCAAAAATCTAAGTATTTATTTTTGCATGTTAGTGACACAATTGTGTATCTGCTTCAGTAGTTAAGTGTTCTGGGAAGTTTCTGAGAAGTCATGGGTTCAAGCCTTGGCTTGCGCAAAAATTTTGTTTCTTTCTTGAATAAACCCTATCGCTAGTCAGTAGGCTTCTTAAATAAATATGAGTATTTATGAGATAAAGAGCCAGTAGGCAGTAAAGTGTTTTATTTTGCTGCAAGTACCGTGTAAGTGTCCTAAGTTGACCAAAACTGAGTATTTGAGTAGTGTGGGAAGTTGTGGCTGAATTTTAGGAGTTTGTTAGAGGGGATTTCCGCTATTAAGGGATATAGATAGGTGGGATATGGTTGAGCGATTTTAGGAGCATTTTACTAGAGGGATTTGAGGAGAAAAGTTAAGGAAATTTGAAGTGTAGGAGAGTTGTGCCAAAATGGTAAGCTAAGGCACTTAGAAATCTGCCTTGGTAGGATTATTCTTCATTTTAGCTATTGTGAGCATTTCAGTTTCTGCTTATTTTGTTCTCTAGAGGCCGAATAGTGCTACGAAGATTAGGTAATACCTTTTATTTTTACTGATTTCGGATTTACACTCCTCTCTTTAGCCGAATGCTCTCCTTCCCTCTCCCCCAATTCCTTTGAGTCTATCAAACCTCCCCTTTTGCATCGTATTACTTGGTCGTACTCTTACTCTCTTTCCCTCTTAACACTTTCAATTTTGACAAAGGGCTCTCTCAGTTTCTTGTTCTTTTTGTGACCTTACTTGATCGATTACTCCATCTTCAGCCCTCCCTCTCTATTCTTGTTTTCGGTTTGGCAAGTGTTCTTTAATCGTTTGGGCTAGGGCATACGGTTCTTCTCTCTCTCTCCCTATTGTTTCGTTGGCCAAATATTAGTAGGTAAGCTTCTGTCTTACTTCTTTTCCCTTTTTAGTTTTTCACTTTGCTAGGCACCATCTCTTTATTTTTTTCTCTTCTTGCCGATTACCCCCCTCTATTTATCTTTCAGATTAATCCTTCTCTTTGGTTCTTTACCAATCTGTTCTTTCTCCTGCACTCTACTCCTGATTCCCGTTGGTTCGGTAAGTCTTTTGGTAGAGAGGGGAAAAGTATGCTTCAATTGTTTTTAAGAGAAGTTTTCATTTATTATGTAGTAAGTTCTAACATTCGATTACGTCGACTTGTGTTTGGGTAGCAACAAATTGTATCAAACTTGGTTTACCTACGGAGCTATAGGCCATATCAGTTGAAGTAGTGGAAGTAAGTAATAGTAATGGTTTTGATGGGGATTGTTTTTGTATTATTAGTGGTAAGCATAACTAATGTTGCTCATGGATTTGTCTTATGTTGTAGGCGATTATTTCAGGAGCATTATGTACTAAGAATCCTATAAGGTGGGTAAAAACACTGCCCTAATCGTAAATCGGCAAAAGCCGAAATAAGTGACCGTCAATGCTATGCGGGCGTGCGCTCGTTCTTGTGGTAATCCGAACGTATAAACATGGGTGTTTGACGTAAAGGCCACCATGAGCGATTTCATGGGCTTAGGCTGTTTTGGGCTGTGTTGGGCCAAAATGGGTCATATGGGCCCCACGGGCATGTGGGTCTCACATGGGTAAACCACTCAGACGTGTGGAGAATATTGGGCCAAGCTGTGTAGTTCACATGGCCACAGCCATTTCTAGGCTATTTAGGCCACACGGGCGTGTAGGCCCACACGGGCGTGTGGACCCACATGGGCCCGCATTAAGGGCCTCGGGCCCATTTTCACTGTTTGACTGTTAAGGTTGCATGGGTCACCCGAGAAGACTGTGGACCTACCATTGGGTCAGTAAGTATACTTAGACCTCAATTTGATGAAATGACTGTTATGCCCCTATGAGGTAAAATGACTAATATGCCCCTATGATACGTATGATTGTAATCGAGCATGCCATCATATATATATTGCATACTTGTATGATATTCTAACATAACGCATGACCTATTGCATGCGGATGGGTTTATTATGATTGGAGGAAGTGTACTGTACTGGCAGCTCTGTCGCAAATACTATTTAGTGCCGCAATCGGTGCTATTTTGGAGTGTAGGGATAAGTGGGTTAATTTTATCCCCACATGGAGTGTTGGGCTGGACAGAGTGGAGTGTAAAAGCTAGCTGGGTAGGATTTCTGATTGTATATCTGTACTGTTACTGTCACTGAATTGGGCTAAGGCCCACACTGATACTGTTACTGCAATGGGTTAAGGCCTTAACTAAAACTGAACTGTTACTGATACAGGCTTAGGCCCAAACTGTACTTGCTTACTGCATGATTGACTGTTTCTTTGTTAAGGGATTACATATGGAGTTTTCATAAACTCACCCTTCTGTTTATCTACGCAGGTAATCCCCAATCTTAGACAGATCGGTGCTGCGAGGGATTCGGAGATGGCTACACAACTGCAATTGCTTCCAAATTTAACTTTTAATTTATAGGTAATTCAATTTGGGTATTTGTTTCTGTAATAAGGTCTCTTTAAATTTTTAACTTTTAATTTGGGGTTTTATTTTGATTCATATCTATTAATAGTAGGACGCGGGTTTTCAAAAAGATAAACGTTTTTCAAAACACCACATTTACGCAACATATTTTAAAAGCTTCCGCACAAACAATGTTTTTAGTAATAACAAATTAATATGATTAACATTTTGCTAAACGACTTGAGTTTTAACAATGAACGAGACATCCTAAATCTTCATTAAGATCACAAAGAGATTTAATATATAATTGGTTTTTTTCAACGATATAATATTTTGCAAAAAATACTTCAATGTGACATTGCCGGATTCGGCCATAACGTCTGGGACGGGTTTGGGGTGTTACAATAACATAGATGAGCTCATCAAGCAATATTCTATCTAGTCGTTACTATTTCATCTCAAGGTTTTCATGCCAAGTCAAGAGTTATATGTCCTTTGAATCATTGAATTCCAATCAATGCTCAAGTAGTACACTCGAAGTGTACAATTCAACAATTCGTCAATTTCTTATTCAAGGATACCCATTAGGGCACTTAACCAAGAAACACTCTCTTGAGCCATATATTGTATAACAGGATTACCAGTCTAGGCTAAATCCTTTATATAATATAAGCTCAAACGAGCTCGATTAGGATTACCAGTCCAGGCTAAACCCTAATCATAACGTATGCTCGAGAGGTATTATATCGAGATTACCCGTCTGGGCTAAATCCTTTCTATAACAAGGTCATTGGGATTACTCGTCCGAGCTAAATCCCACCCGCAACAAAAGCAGGACCTTATTGGTTTCGGGAAAGTTTATATAATCAACGGAATTCAGTATTCAATCGGGACTTAACCCCTTTATCACCATTCCATGCACACATAAATTATCCATCATACCATACATATATGGAACATTATATAAATCACAGTACATACAATGTAGCATTCAATTAACATATTGCATACCCGATTAAGTTACACAAACTTACCTCGACAGTTGTTCGCGTAAAAGTCTACTAATCCGAAATCTTTTCTTTTCCTCAATCTAGCCTCGAGTTTGTGTTTTTTGGATCTATATAAATGAAATTTATCATCAATTTCATACATTTCATACTTAAACAGACTCAGTTTACATCCTAGGAAAAATTACCATTTTGCCCCTAACTTTTCCAAAAATTCCATTTTCATCCCTAGGTTCAAAAAATGAAACTTGTGCAAATTACTCTCTATTCCAAGCCTAACCAAAGCCCCATTACAAATTTTCCAGCACATGTATTCATAAAATTTCATAAGTTTTCATCAAATTTTACAACTTTTCATTTTAGTCCCTAAATCATGTTTTCATCAAAAATCACTTTGTAAAAGTTGTTTATCTATCAATAATCTTTCATTTTCTACTATAAATTTCTAATTTCCAGCATAATACATCCATTACCCATTTTCATACCTTGATAAATTTTCAAATTAATCCCTCAAATAGAGAGATTAAGCTATCCCGGTTTCAAAAATACCAAAATTACTAAAAACGAGACAGGAGAACTTACCCAATTAGGCCTTGAAAGCTTATTTTCTCTCTCCTAGGGTTTCAATGTATTTTTAAGGTTGAAGATGACAAAATAAGATGATATTTCTTTTTTATCATCTTTTAATTTAATTGATTATTTCAATTTCCAATTTACTCATTGACCTTTTTCTATATTTTTGTGGATGAGCCATCATGAAAAATCTACATACTTTCTTAATGGTCTAATTACCATATAGGGACCTTAAGTTTTGAATTCCCTAGCTATTTGATCCTTATAGCTACTAGAATTCAACTTTCGCATTTTATGCAATTTAGTCCTTCTCGTAATTAAGCACTTAATCGATAAAATTTTCATATAAAAAATTTCACAAGACATATCTACCATATTATGGGTCATATAATGAAATAAAAATAAACCTTATTTTAGGGTCAGATTTGTGGTCCCGAAACCACTATTCTGATTTCACTGAAAAATGGGCTTTTACAATCCATCTACAACCTATGAGCAAATTGGTTAATGTTAGGCCATACAGATATCTTTATTTTCAGAAAGGGAAAGTCGAATGCCAAGTTTAACACATTTTAGACCACCAATTGATTCACAATAGTAATTGTTGATTTTCTTCTACGATGCTACTGGTAAAGAAGAATGATGGAATGTGGCTGTTCTGCATTGACTACCATGCCTTAAATTTAGTCACCGTTAAGGATAAATTTTTTATTCCTATAGCCGAATTTTTGATGAATTGGTTAATTCTCACTTCTTCTCTAAATTAGATTTACTTTAAGGATATCAGATTAGAGTCAAAGCTGACGATGTCCCAAAAACAACGTTCTAAACACAAGAAGGACATTACGAGTTCCTTGTAATACCATTTGGGTTAACCAATGCGCCATCCACTTTCCAGGCAACAATGAACGATCTCTTCCGACCATTTCTACGTAAATTTGTTTTAATTTTTTCTGGATGATATTCTTGTTTACAGTCAAAATTGGTAGGAACACCTAGAACATGTACGACAGGTGCTATAAAAGTTGCAATAGAATGGTTTTGTCGCAAAGCACAGCAAGTGTACATTTAGACAGACTACGGTTGAATATCTGGGTCATATAGTCTTACGAAAGGGATTGGTAGTGGACCCCGAAAAGGTTGAGGCAATCCGAGCTTGTCCAATACCTACCACAATTAAGGGCATGTGAGGGTTTTTAGGCACTGCATCATACTATTGCAAATTTATTAAAGGATTTGCCACCATTACAGCTCCCATATCTGATTTGCTCCGCAAAGGACAAATATTTAAATGGACTGAAGCGGCTCAAGGTGCATTGGAACACTTGAAATCAAGTCTTTGCTCTGCTCTAGTGCTTGGACTGCCACAGTTTGATAAAGAACTTTAGGTTGAAACTGATGCTTCCGGAACAAGGATAGGAGCAGCTCTAACTTAGGAGGGTAAGCCATCCGCCTATTTTAACCAGAAGCTTAGTCCACGAATACAAGGTGCTTCCACTTACAATTGAGAAATGTTTGCCATTACCCAGGCAATGGGAAAGTGGCGTCAGTATCTTGTAGGTCATAAACTCATCATCATCACCGATCAGCAGTCGTTGAGGGAATTGAACCAATAGGCTATACAAACTTTGGAAAAACAACGATGGTTGTTGAAATTAATTGGGTACGATTTCGAGATCCATTACCGACTAAGGAAACTCAATAATGTTGTCGACATATTATCCAACAAAACTGAAGCATCTTTCATGGCTTTTTCTCGACCACTGTTTGGTATCATTGATGATCTACGTGTAACAAGTTGATAGGATATCGATATTTAGCACATTCGAGCTAGCATTTGTAAGTGACAAATCGATTTTTCTAGGTATGAAGAGCAGGATGATTTGATATTGGTGCGAGAGAGAATTTTGGTACCTTAAGAAGCTGCACTAAAATCACTATTGTTACGAGAATTTCATAGCTTGATAATGGGTGGACATGCTGGTATTACACGTACCTTTTAGAACTTTTACTGGAAAGGTATGCGGATAGAGGTTCGACAGTTTGTTATTGAATGCCAAGTTTGCCAACGAATGAAAAGAGATAGCTTGGCCCTGGCGGGACTTCTTCAACCCCTCCCCATTCCCAACCAGGTATGTAACACCCCTTACCCGTATCCGATACCGGGACAGGGTTCAAGGCGTTATCAGACTTGAACGTACACCATTTCATAAAACCGAGCCATAAAATTTCATTTAAATTAAAACCATTCAATCATATGCACAATGTCCCTTAGACAAGCTACCGAGGCTCTAAACATGCATTAAAGGCGGGCTGGAACTAAATCGAGAATTTGGAAAGTTTTGGGAAAACTTAGAAAAATTTTCATGAAACAAGGTTACACGCTCGTGTGTACATAGGGACACGCCCGTATGTCTTCAACACACCCCTGTTCTCAAGCTGTGTAACTCTCTGTTTATGACGTCAGCAAAACAAATTGAACCACGCAGCCAAGCCACACGCCCGTGTGCTAGGCCGTGTCCTCCACATGGCTGAGACACATGACCGTGTCTCTACTCGTGTGGCTAGCACTTAAGCTATTTTCCAAGCGTTTTTGTTGCCTTAATCTTTCACAAACTTAACCACTTAAAATACATATATCATAGCATCATTTTAATGATTTAGCATGCCTCACTAAGGCTCGTTTTTAACAATCAACCATAACATATTACCCAATAATTAATCTCTACTTATTCAACAAATGTCCATGTTCAATCATTATCAACTTAATGTCAATTTACACGTTTATTCCATAGCCATGACCACCCTGAATGGTCCTAAGGCATTCTTATGCACATATGTTATACTATTCATTCATAATAAACATTTATGATCACATTGTAAGACATTAAAGATAATTAGGCTTATAAGCCAAAACATTATAAGCCACATCCCATGGATATATACAATGAATCAACATGAGCGAATACATTTGGCTACTCATGATAAAATCAAACATAAAAACTAAGTCTTTATGCATGTCACTCACTTGTAAAAGCTTAACATATATATAAGTCAACACTTCCAAAATGATTACTTGATAGTGTGATGCTGCCTCCGACGATCTCCAACCCTGAGCTAACCTGACAACACTAAAGAAATGAAAAGGAGGGAGTAAGCTTTACGCTTAGTAAGTCCATATGAAAATAATAAGCAATATGCCAACATGCTTCTCAATGTAATACAACCATAATTACACTTTTACTTATATTCAAGTCATGTTGTTTTCTCCAGTCATAGTCACTAAATTATTTATATGTGGAGCTATGGAACTCCAAATTAAGATCCACTAATTTTCCATAAAACTAAACTCATATATATTCTTACCATAAAATTTTCAAAATTTTTTGTTTAGCCTATAAGTACAATTTATTCTTTAAACTCTCCCCTATTTTGTTGTTTGATAGCTTCGACCTTTCTTCACTAAAATTTATTTATCTCTTAGTACAGGATTCGGATAATGTTACCGTCTGATTATATTGAAAATAGTCTCCTTAAGGACTTATTCATAAGAATTCTTACCCATAATTATTTTTGTAAAATTTCAAGTGATTTTCCAAATTTAGAATAGGGGATTCCAAACTCATTCTAAATCTGTCTCACAAAAATTCAAATATATCATAATATGAAATTCTTTTTCTTATACCGTTTCTTCTATGTGAAACTAGACTCAATAAGCTTTCATTTCATATTTAATTCAACCTTTAGTTTGACTACCACAATTTTTGGTGAATTTTCAAATTTGAACTACTGCTGCTGTCCAAAACTGTTTTAGTGCAATACAATGATAACTATCATAAGATCATTTTCAACTAATCATGAACTCATCATTTCATGGATCCCATACTCGATTACACAATAGAGCTAAATATAAACATCGTTAATTATCATGGCATACTTAATCATACAAGTTAGTCACATAACAATACATGATAATAATGGTCTTAGATGAGTTCATCATTACAAGCATTCCAATTTCATTTCTCATATTTATCCCATTGAATTCCTCAGATTCTCGATGAATATTTCATAGTACCCTTATAGCGTACTAACTCATTTATCTTCAATTCATATTAGTGACCTTTTCAACGAGCGCACTCCCGTGAACCTCAATCCTTATGGCAGGATTACCAGTTAAGGCTAAATCCTCCGTAGTATAAACTCATAGAGTAATGTCGGGATTACCAGTCCAGGCTAAATCCCTTGCAATGACAATTTCTCTAATGACCTCGGATCTGAATTACCAGTCAAGACTAAATTCATATCCTAGTTCGGATTACTCGTCTAGGCTAAATCCATTTAAAACACATATTCTTCTGGAGGCCAGATCACATAAGGAACACCTGTCCGGGCTAGATCCTTTTTACCGTCAATTCCTTTTTAGGAAAATCCATCGGACATCCTTTTCATTCAACCGGGATATTTAAATCCTCTTTTTTTCAATACAATCATGTTTCATGAATTATTATACATTGAGTATCGAAATTTATATCACATTCAAGAATATATATTTTAAGTATTCTAAAAGTATTACTTCGAGTTACATGAACTTACATGTCAAATCCTCGTCGGGTACAACCGTGTACCAATTCACACAACTCATGTACTAGTAATTTAAATGCATCACATTTTCCACATCATATTCATCATCCATAAATTCTTCTAATATATTAAACCATACACTTTATGCCATAATAATAGAGAATTACAATTCAAGCATGATATTGCATTATTATTACCATACGAACTTACCTCGGGTTCGAGTACGACTATTTATTTCGAATTAGTGCTTAACTCGTTCAACCTCATTCTAAGCCTGAATCTTGTTTTCTTGATCTAACATTACAAATATAACTCATTTATTACTCACATTATTCAAATGGGTCCATAAATCATACTTTGCAAATTTACATTTTGACCCCTAAACTTTTACATATTTGCACTTTGGTCCTTAGGCTCGTAAAATGAAATGTGCTCGATTTTCTTGTACTTTAAGCCTAGCCGAACCTTTATTTCTCTTATAGCAGCCCACATTTCTCTTTTATTCACATGATTACTACCCATTTTATAACTTTTACATTTTAGTCCTTTTTTATGCATTTTCATGTAAAATCACTTAGTAAAAGTTGCTAAACATGCTTTAATATTTCATATTCTTCCATTAATCTTCAAAATACTAACATGTCATGCATGGGTCAATTTTTAAACATGAACCCTAGCTTAAAATATGGGTAGAAATAGGTAAATCGAGTTACCGGGACTTCAAAAATGTAAAGAACACTAAAAACGGGGCTAGGATGCATTTGCTATGGAGCTTGGAAGCTTGAAAACCCTAACCATGGCTTCCTCCTTGCTGCATTCGGCCAAACAAGAAGATACACAAGGGTTTTTGGCTTTTATTTTGTCTTTTTACCAATTTACCAAATTGTCCTTTTTACTCATCTTTAAATTTTACCCTTCCATGTCCATTTTTGTCCAAAAAATTATCCAATGGTCTAATTAAGATTTAAGGACCTCCAGTTTAAATTTTCATAACAATTAGACACTTCTAACATGTAGAACTCAACTTTTGCACTTTTTACAATTTAGTCATTTTGACTAAATTGAGTGCCCAAACGTCAAAATTTCCGAACGAGATTTTCACGAAATCATTCCGTGAAATTGTAGACCATAAAAATATAATAAAAATAAATTTTCTTACGTCAAATTTGTGGTCCCGAAACCACTGTTCCGACTAGGTCCTAATTCGGGATGTTACAAGGTATTTGAAGACATCTCTTTAAACTTCATTGTGGGCTTGCCAAAATCTAAGGGGAATGAGACTATCTTGGTAGTTGTCGACCGGCTCACTAAGTAGGGACATTTTTTTGCACTTTCGAAGCACTTCAACAACAAATATGTAGCTAAGGTCATGGTACAAGGGATTGTGAAACTTCATGGGATACCGAGAATAATTTTAGTAATAAAGATCAAATTTTTGTTAGTGAAATGTGGACCAAAATAGCCAAGGTACAAGTAACCGAGTTCTTTTTAAGTTTAGCTTACTACCCACAGACAAATGGGCAAATTGAAGCTTTGTATTCGAGAAAGTGGGAACAATACTTGGCATAGTCGGACTACTAGTACAATACGACCTATCAAACATCAGCAAGGATAACCCATTTCCAAGCTTTGTATGGGCATGACCCTCCCACCATCCTCAACTACTTAGAAGGCAGTTCTCGTAATGCTCAGGTAGATTATGATTTGCAAGAATGTGATGCGTTGCTTCGGGTATTGAAAGACAATTTAGTTCAAGCATAAGGACGTATGAAAAATCAAGCAGACAAGCATCGGCACGAACTAGAACTCGAGGAAGGTAGCTGGGTATTTGTGCATTTACAACCCTATCGACAACTGTTGTTACGTCTAAGGAGACACAGAAGCTTGGAGCATGATTCTTTGGCCCTTATCGAATTCTAAAATGCATTGGTTCTATGGCTTACAAGCTGGAATTACCGGATTTCGCCCACATACATCCCTTATTTCATGTGTCCCAGCTCAAACCATGTAAAGGTCAACCTCTTCAACAAATCACTCATGTGTTATTGATGATGGAGGATTTTCTTCAACCTACACCTACTGATAACCTTGAAGACAAGGTCCTTCTTTCAAGAGGGGGTAATGTCAAGGAAAAAAACAGGGATAGCAGAAGTAAAGAATAAGGACATAACCACAAGCAGAGCTAGCAATCAAGAAACGGTCACTAAGGACAATCGAGAATTACGTAGAAGCTTGAGAGAAAGAAAAGCATCCCAAGCCTTAACCGATTTTGTTTGCTTTTAAGGATCCTAAGAATTAAGAATACAAATAATAGAGCATGTAAAACGTGAAATCTATCTGTATTCCTTGGATATTTTTCCAACTTCTTAACCTACTATCTGTTCTCCTTTTTCTATTCCTATATTCTCTTTTTCTGGTTACTAAGACATAACATAATTCTAAAAAAATTATCAAAAAATTCTTTAAATTTTCATAATTTTATTTACTTATTTTTTTAAACCATAAAAAAATTAATTTATAGTAATGTAAAAAAATCACACATACTTGCAACAACAAGAAGTCAAAAATCTCATTTCTTTAAAACATTTTTAAACGATATTATTTTGTGTACAAAAAAAGCAAGTAACAATTTTACAAGGATGTTATGGGAAAATGTACATAGAGGATAGTGGTGTAGTACATTATAGATTTTTTTCTCAAATCCAAAATAGTGAACCTTTCAGTTCATTGTCCATTTATGAGATTAAATGCAGAAATTATCGTCAATAAAGATTGATGTAATTGACATTTCTTGTGATTTTAACATTTTTGCCAAGTGATTTTTCTAGCTTAAGCATTAATGGCATCCATCAAATTATTGTAGCTGTGAAAATAGATTGTCGATAATAGCAATGTATCGCAAAGAAAAGAAAGAAAAATAGAACATACAGATTTTAAAAGAAAAATAGAACATACAGATTTTACGTGGAAACCCTTTTGGGAAAAAAATCACGGGCAAAGGAGAAGAAAATTTACTATGTCAAATTCAAATGATACAAAAGGAGAGATGACTACGTCTATTTATAGGATTGTAAAACCATATTCTAATCAAAGTCAAATAGAAGTTATGCAGTAAGGTTAAAACACCTTATTCTAATCAACATCAAATAGAGGTAGTATACTTTTATACAGATTTCACTTATGCAGCCTGTATCATACCACGAAGGGCCCTCAACGTTCGCCCTCGTAGATCCCCCTAACTTGCCACTTGTATTTTATTTTAACAAGAATTTGGGTCACATATCTTTAATTGTAACTTCAGTTCCTCTAGTCTACAATCTATGGAAAACGAAGAAAGTTTTGGCATAAAACATTACATTGCATTTAATGCTCTGATTATATAATTGCAATGCTTATTAATAAAATGTTTAATTACTTTGTATATTTTTGCTTTTTTTTTAACAAAAATGGATGTTCTCATTGATTTTGTAAGACTAATCTAATATTGCATAGGTTTTAAATTCCTAAACATGTTTTGTTAAATTTCAATTCATATTATAAGTTTTGATCATATCTGTTCTTTTCGACACAATACTTAAAATTATTCATAGCCTCTCCCCAACTCATAAATAGGAGGATAATGTGCTTCAGCGCATTTGAACCCACGTCCTCTTACATTGGCAACAATGCCCATATCAATCGAACTAAAACTCAATCGACATTCCAACTTAAAAACAGAACAACGGTATATTATTCCAATTTCAAATTATATTTTTGAAAAATAGTTCTAATACATTAAACATTTTTTTAAGAATATGTTACGTTAAAAATATATACTTACCAATATATGATAAATTCTATATATTTCAATTCAATGTGATACCAACTATACCCAAAGATCATCATGTAGTTCATGTAAAAATCATTTACAACTTTCAATTTTGGATGGCACAAATTCAACAGAGTACTTATTGAGTTGTAAAAACTCTCATTCATAATTCTCACTCTGCTTTAACAGTAAAAAATCTTGTCTCCTATCTTTGAAATACAATTCTCTGATGTATTTCTTTTGGAATTCCTTTTGGAAGAATTCCCAATTGGCCCATTTGGAAGGTATATGGTGTGTTACTGACTGCCACCAAGTATACACTTCTCCTTGCAATAGAGAAACATCACGAATTATGCTTTCAGGTGGGTTGCATTCAAGTTGTTGTAAGACTTGTTTAGTAGATTTGATCCAAACTTTAGCTGCTAAGAGATCAACCCCCTTCAATACCAAAAATTCAATCGCACCATTAATTCCTTTATTGGAGCTTGTCAAGCAGTAGATGCCGGTACTGTAGTAGAAGTAGTTCTCGCAACACTGAGGAGCATCAGCAGTATCTCGAAGTAAATTTGAATCACCTACTCCCTCATTATTACCTCGTTCAATATTAGGTTGTTGAACACTAACTGGGTTAACATTTGGCGTTACCAATTCAGTTTCCTCACAATCCTCAGTATAATCATCGCTAGAGTAAAACTCTTATTCAACTTCATTATCTGATTCATTTGCTATCTTTTAACTATAAAACATAAATAATTATAATCAGCATCCAAATCCAGACTCAAAATTGACTCACACTCTACTCAACTTTGGCATGTACCTCTACATTCAATTTTGAGCTTAATTTAGTTCGAGAATCGACTAAATCTGTAGCTCTGATACCATTAAATGCAATACCCCTAACCCCTCTCTGTCGTTAAATTACGGTCACAGGCATTACTAACTAATCAGAACATTTAATTATATCATATGTGAAAGTGCAAGTCGACTGTTAACATTACATAATACAGAGAACAAATCATGCCAATCTAATACTACCTTATGAGTGTCTTACACATTCAAGTAAAGTGTCATGCTATGCAATGCTACACTTGGGATTCCATTGTTTACACCCTTATCACTATTTATCCCTTCTTGAAAGCTAGAATTTAGATACATAACAAGACCATTCCAATTATTCGCATTAGAGTATTGAACCATACTCCGACTACTATTACTACCTTCGATGATATTAGTAGAATGACCTACTTCACCTAATTTAGGTTTGCTATTTCATTCAAAATCAAAGTAAAAATACTCTTCCAAACCTTAATACAAGTCTATAGATCCCTAAAAATAGCCAATAAACAAATACAGAGTAATTTGAAACAATTCTAAAAGTTTAGGGCAAATCTCAAAAATACCTAGAAATAATGGTCACACGGCCATGTGGCCAGGCCATATGAAACATCCCAAATCGTATAACTTACAAATTTGGGACACACGGCCATGTGCTAGACCCTGTGGCTCTTGGCATGAGTGTGCGACTATCCTACACGCCCGTGTGCCTGCGCCGTGTACCTCTCGAATTAATCTCACACGGCCGTGTCACAGGCTGATAAGCTATAAAAGTAACATATTTTAATATCATTCTTAATGCGTTTTTGGATGATTAATTATGAAAATTAGTAAATTTGATGCTCTTAATCCTTTAAATTCATGTTTAAATACTTAGGAGAGCATTTGGGAGCGAAATGAGCGAAAAATAAGCCAAAATCGGACAAATAGAGCTGTTTTCAGAAGCCACAGGGCCTGGGCATTTTTACACGAGTTAGACATGCTCACACGGGCTGGACATACGCCCATGTGTCAGTCCATGTCAATTTTGCACCCTGCTTCCCAAATATATGGAAAAACTCAATTTTTAGGCTTTCTAAGCATTCTAAAGTCTATAAATACCCATTAGAATAAGACATAAGGGGGGCAATCAGAGAAGATCGAAGAAAACACTCGAAGAACACCATCAGAATCAACTCGGAAGCATATCTCCATTAATATCGAAAATCTCCTTTTAATTTCTTTCGAAGTTTTATTAAGTTTCTTTATTTCTTGTGATTATTCTGACTTTGAGATGTTTCTATTCAAGATTATGAACTAATTCTCTAGATACCTAGGAAGGATGAAACCTATGATGAATCCTTTTATTTAATTTATGTTTTTACATGATAAATACTTGATTCTTGTTCTCAATTATGTATGCTTATTTCTTATTTTAATATTTTCAGGATATTAATTTATGTTTAATGTGCTTATTTCAGTGGAGCAAAAGTCCATGTTTAAAAGTAGATCTATCATAATTTAGTGGAGTTGTATGCAATCTTAGAAATAGGATGACATAAATCTATCAGATTAAAGCTAAATCTAATAAGGGAATCCATAGATCGAGTTAATGCGACGAAAAGGGTTTTAATTAGAAAGAGATTTCAATTAATCAACTTAGGGTCAGTTGTTCTTACTCTCGAAAGAGATATTCACATAATTTAGGGATTTCTACGGATCAAGACACAAGTGAATAAATCGTTTAATTCAGATTCATAATAAAAGGTGAAGTCTAGGTGGATTCTTTCCTGTGTATTGTTTATCTCATTGGTTAATATTAGATTATTTCTCTATTGCGTTCTTAGTTAAATTAGTTTAGTAAATTTAGATTAAAACACATCACCCCAAATTGTCAACTAAATAATAGAAAAACAATAATTACTAATACTTTTAGTCCTCATGGATATGATATTCTTTACTCACCATAGCTACATTATTGTTAGATAGGTGCGCTTGCCTTTATCGTATTTATAGTTAGTTTAGTGATCATCACGGGCCATGTAGAAACTGCTCCTATACTGATTTACAACATGTTCAGGGCACACGCCCATGTGTGTTGCCCATCTGTGACACACGGCTGTGTGACAGACCATGTCCCAGGCTGTGTGTACCTAAATGTACATTAAAAATCAAATTTATCAAATTGTGTTTACTTGGGCACCAAGAAACCAATTCACCAGTCATTTAACCTATTCAAAACACAATTAAACTTGTTCAAAATAAGCCAAACAACCATATATACAAATAACCAGTATTTCACTAGAAAACCAAAATATCATCACGTTATAAACAACATCAACCAAAAGACCTCCTAGGTACATGTCATTATAAATTTGAACATCACCACACTTGAGCTTGGGATTGTTGTTGTAATAGCCGACTTTCAATGATGTCGGGAATAGTGGTTTGAGACCACTAAATTTGACAAATAAGCTTGTAAGTTTATTTATTTAATAATTATGGGCCAAATGTGATATTGAGAGATTTTTAAATTAGTAATTTGTATTTTATAAAGATTTATTAAGTCAAGAAATTGAGGAAAACAGGTATCGAGATCTCGATTTTATAAATCAAGTCGTAAATATTTTTATAAATATTTACGGAGTATCAATAAGGTAGTACTAAAATTTCGCCATAAAATTTTAACGTTTGGGTGCCTAATTAAATAAAAAGGACTAAATTGAAAAAGGTGTAAAAGTTGCTAAAAGGATTAAATAGCTCAATTGTCAAATGAGGAAGGACCTAAAGTACAAATAAGCCCTTAGGAGATATTTTGGGCTGCAATAGCTGAGAAAAATCAGGAAATGGGTGAATTAAGGGTAAAATTGGAAAATTTTCAAAGTTAACTAAATGAAAATGGGAGCAAATGGGAATATCTAGATTTCTCTTCAATTCTCTTCATTTTCATCAGCTTAAAAATAGCCATGGAAGAGGATTCAAGCTGATTTTCATACTCTAGCTTCATGTAAGTTTAATTCTTGCTTTCTCCTTGAAATTTCTATGTTTTTGAACTTTTACAATTGGGTCCAACTTACTATTTCATTAGTTTTTGATTCAATGGCTAATTTTTAAAGTTGTTATGGATGAGTGCTAGAAGCACATGATGAATAAACATACAATTGAAGCTTTAGTTTTGATATATGATAATTTTATCAAGTAAAATTGATGGAAATTGATTTGAGGACCTAAATGTGAAAATGTTTGGAATTAAAGTCTAGTGCTGAAATTATGATTTCCAAGGGTTGTAAAGTAGTTTAAAGTGATAGAATAAAGTGTTAATTGAGAAAAATCATCTCAATTGAGAGGCTAATTGAGTAGGGATGAAATTGTTAATTATTAAAAGCTTAGGGGAAAAATGGTAATAAACAGCTTGCACTAAAACAAGTTTGGACAGCAGCAGTAAAGTAACTTTGAAAAACCACCATAAATTGTATAAATCTAATTAGAAGATTAAAAAAATATTAAGTTAAAGCTTATTGAGTCTAGTTTCTCATAGAAGAAACTGTGTAAGCAATGGATTTTTAAATAATGAGATATAATTAATTTTGTGAGACAAGGTCAGAATGAATTCGGGTTCCCCTATTCTGACTTTGAAAAATCATAAAAAATTGAATAAAAATGATTATGGGTTTAAATTTATATTTCTAGAATTCTGAATGAGTTTATTTTCAAGAGAAATAAACAAAAACATCATTTGAATCCTGTATGAAGAGATAATTGATTTTTAGTGATATGAATAATTAAAATGTAAGAATGCAACAAGTAATATTATGAGCATATGTTTCAATTCAACAATATAAATTTTCTCATTCTTTATTCACATCCACTAAATTCCACATGTTCTAGTACCTGACAATGGCATTCCATATAGCATTCGATAATTTCAACTCATGCAATGGCATTATTCATCTCTTTGTTTAGTACATGAATTCATTTCAATATTCATATTTCATTTCATCATTTCATATTCCATTTCCCATCTCATATCCATTTCTCATCCTTGTCATCTCAATATCAACACATAAATTTTACTATTTAATTTCCCCTATTAACAGAACTTGAATTTGGATAGGTACACGAATCCAACCAACACACTAGTTTGGCACCCAATGCCTCATCGGATAAATTTGAAGTAATAACTGCACCCAGCACTATATAAGTTGACACCTAGTGTCTCATCAGTTAAATCAAAGCAAATTGGCACACAGTGCCTCATTCACTCGAGGTTGAAGAAATCCCTGAACTCTTCCTATCCTATAGCATGTCATCTATATCCGACTTAGCCTGAAATAGGTAAATGGGTTTCATTTCACTTTGCAAAACAACCAATGTCTCATTTTCATATATGTACATTCTCACATATAAGCATATATTCAATTTGATAGCAACCAACTTTTCTCAATACACATATTCCATTCAATATTCATAAAAACATTACATTTCTTAATATTCATAATTAATTCATTCTAATAATCAATTGATTCAATTCAACCCAAAGTACAAGAATGCTCACCTTAAATACTTACCATATGCAAACAATTCAATATGCAATAATTTGTAAATTATTTCGGATTATAGAAACATAAACCGTAAATTCCAAGCTACTTGACATTGACCTTGTCTTTCCGCTTCTTACTCGAGGATTATGAAATGACGTTTACTATGGAATAAAATAATTAAATAAATTAATAATATACCACTTAATTCACAAGAATTTCAATTTTTCTACTATATTTTGTTTATTATTTAATTTAGTCCCTAAATCGAGACTAATTTTAATCTCGCCTTTAACCTCAAATTTTTATACTAATTTCACTCTAAGCTGATTTAGCTCTTTTTTTTCAATTCTACCCCTTAATTTTAATTTTTTTTCTCAATTTAATCCCTATTGCTCAAAATCAACAATTAACTCCACAATTTAGTCATTTTCCACTTCTAACTTAAAAATTTATCAATTTAATCCCTAAAGCTCTAGCTAACTAATAATGGTAACATATTCAATCTTGAACAATATTAAAACTTGCAATATGGGTCGGGTAGCTCTAAGTACCAGAATTTCAAAAACATAAAAATTACAATAAAATAAACTAAATTGACTAACCAATTGAAGTTGGAAGGTTATAAACCCTAATGCCGTGTGTTACCCTTTATTATTTCCTTCTTCTTCTTTCTTTTTTATTTTGCATGAACTATGCTCTCACCTTCCACTTTCATTCTTATTTCATTTTATTTATTATTATTAATATTATTATAAGGACATATATATATATTAAAGTTATCATAACATATATATAATATACATATCATAATAGTTTCACTTAACCGTCCACTTAAAAGAACAAGGGTATAATTTCACTTCAGTCCCTCTAATTTATTTTAATCTATATTTTAACTTTTAACACTTATGTGATTTAATCCGTGTATCTTAATAACTCCTAATTTATGAAAATTACCTATCCAAAATTTAATTTGCTTCTAAATTAACTTTGTAAAAATTTAATAAAATATTGATAGGTTCGTTTTATGGGAACAGAGTTTTGAACTTTATTCCGACACGACTGACTATCGAGTCGTTACAGTTATTTTTATACTAACCGCAGGTAAATGTACCGCCCATCCAAACTAAGCTTTAATTACATTCATTGATTAAAGTAGTGTAAAGTTAAATATAAAATTACAAAAAATAAAAATTTAACAATTTTAACATTAAAACAAATTAATTTACCAATATATAATATAAATAACCTGAAATTAAGAATATTATTTTTTAAATTATAATTTTATATTATTTTAATATTAAATAAAATTAATATAATTGATTAATTAAATACTTTTTGAAAAATTTTATTAAAAATTTTAAATAAAACGAATATTATAAAATATTAATATATATAATCAACCCTTACACCGTAGAAAAGTACGAACCAGTCTAATACTAATTCTAAACAACATCATATTATTTGAAGAAAAAAACTGTTTCCAGATAATATTTTTTTATAAGAAACTATTTCCAGATAATTATTAACCAATAAAAATATGTAAAATAAGTTAAATGGAACGAAAATGGTTAAATTCAAAGAAATAATCGTAAAATTCGAACCGTCAATTAAAAGACTAGAATCCAATCTTATTCAAGAAAAAAAGGGAATTTACCCGTTGAAAGATTTGTGTACGGCGTTGCCAAAACAGATTTATTATTTCAATTTGTTGAACAATACCTCAATTGAATTTTTATTTATTTTTCTTCTTTTTAATTTTTAATAATTACTTAAACTTGCCTTTTATAATTTTTGAATTCCTTTTTCCTAAACTTTTAGGTTTTCTTATCTTTTTTAAATACTTACTGACACATCAACATCATAGACATATGATATGTCAATACCAATAATTTGTTTTATTTATCACATCAATAAGAAATTAAGATCAAATTTATTTAATATTAACAAAAAAAAAACCTTGATTGATTAATATTTCAATTTTTAAGCACTCAATCAGCGAAATTTATCTATATATTTTACATGTCTCCGGTAAACAATTTTTCTCACGATTTTTTTTATTAAAATAAAATTAGTTTTCCTAAACCAAATCCAGCACATAACTTTTCTTTCTTTCCCTTTGTCTACAAAACCATAAGCGTGTCTGCCCACTGCACGGAAACAAACAACAGGAATAAAACGAGCCGTTAGTATATGGATATTTTATTATACATGATAAAAACAAAAGGTTTCATGTAAATCGTGACTGGGCTAATGTAATTAATTGGCACAGCCACACAACCAATGAAAAGGCCAAAACAATAGATAAAGATGAAACAAGAATCGGATTATAATGTTTTAATATATTTATTATTTCAGTACCAACAAACTCTTTCAATTCGATTTCAAATTATAAATAAACAAATTGTTTTTTATAATTTATATATATATATTTTTTACATGATGATAATATCATTATGAATTTATGATGTTATCGTATAATTCATGGTAATTTATGATTGACTAAAGATTTTAATCGATTTTTTAAAATAGTTAAATAATTAAATTGGATAATATTATAAAAAGCAGACAAATCTAACTAACAACGTAAGCAATCAGTGATAAGTTTTTTTGTTCACATTCTAATGACTGGGATTTAATTTTTTTTTTAATTGTTGTGGTTGTGATTTTCTCCCTTAAATTGTAAAATGTAAAAAAAGAAAGAAGAAGGTAAATCTAAGGTTTTTGTTTAATTACAATATTAACAGTTTGAGACAGAAATCAAGTATTGCATTAAAACTAATAAGTAATTACACAAATTAACTGTAACATAAAATAAATTCAGTTAAGTTGAATACGAAATTAAGAAGATAATTTGATTCTAAACTAGCTTTTTAGCTTGTCTCATTCTGAAAAATAAAAAGCTTACGACTCAAATCTGCAGCTAAGATGCCCACTAGAGAAGAAGATTCTTAAACAAAAGGGGGATAGGCTTGGAATAGAAAACTATCTACTTCAATTTAACAATTTATATTTAGTATTTAAATTTTTATTTGGAGTTAATTAGTAAAACTATAAATTAATTTAAATATTTTCTTTTGTATTTGATTAATATTGTTAAAATAAATTGATATAGTATTAACAATCAATAATATGGTGACATGCGACAAATTTTTTAAAATAATAAATTTTAAATTTATAAAAATTTTATATTTTTTTTATTTTTATCATGTGTCAAGTTCTCACATGTTATTATGCGTTATGTCATTATATTTTAATAATATTAATTAAATACCTAAAAATTAATTATCAAATTAACTTATAATTTCTAAACTTAAATAAAAAAATAAATATAAATTATCAAATTTAGACACTTCTAATTGAAAAATAATTTTGGGGAAATCCTCAGTTGTTTTTTCATGAGATTTATATTAGGAATATAGGAAAAGTAGAGGGGGAAGACAGTTGGACAGTTGGCATTTGACAAAAATGTGTTAGGCAGATGATACCACCAGACTTGTAGGCAGTAGTTTCGGTGTTTGATGAAAATAATGAATGAACCAGTGTGCTCCAATGCATTTACGAGAATGCCCCTTTTTTAATTTTTGTGTTAAAAGAATATACCATGTTACTGATTTTGCATATTCCAATTTCCAAGCAATTAGCTTTTATAATTGATTAATTTTTTGATGGTGTCTTTCCCTCCCTGCCACATTTTTATCCTTATCACGTTGCTTCATCTTCACGCTTTCTTTTTTATTTTATTATTTCTTATATTGATTTTTAAGAAAATATCTAAAAAAAGAGTTGTCCAGTATCTTATAAAATTATAATAAAATATTAAAAAATAACAATTTTAAAAATTATTTGTAAAATAAAAAATACATTATCAATGTATTAATTATTAACTCCTTTAAATTTATAACCATATCTATGATACAATACAATATAATACATATATTTTAAATTTTAAATGCTATAACAACCATCAATAAATAAAAAAAAGTTCTTTTTTTGAGTTTCTCTTATCAAACTTTTGCTTATTGTAACTCTAGATTCCTTTTTAGAAAATAATTAAAAAGCTGTAGTTTAAAGATAATAAAAATAAAAGATATCAAAAAATTAGATAAGGTTACATAATTTTGCTAATAATCAAATTAGATTTAGAAATATTATCACATATAAAAGGTATGCTCTCAAGTAACACGTTATCCTCTGCTCTCAAGTAGCAAGTCTTAGGGGGGTTTTTCCGCTGACAAAGAAAATTCTCCTTTAAAGAGAAATTTTGAAAATTTGTTATAAAAAGTAGAATATATTGGTTCCAAAATTCACAAAAAATAGGTACAAATATTTTAAGCGTGTTGAAGGCGTTATCGATGAAGAAGGAACTTGTTGATTTAAGTCTTGATTAAGAGGAGGACGAAGGTTTGCAATTTACGACTGAGGCCAAGATTTAGAGATCAGTATACAAGTTTTGTTTAGTTGGATGTTGTCTTATACCAAGTTTGGTCCACTTTCCTGTGATGAAGAACACGATGGCTAACTTGTGGCACTCGTTGGGGGGAATCCAGATCTTTGACCTAGGTGAAAAACGCTAACTCTTTCGATTCTTTTATAAGGTAGATGTGGAACGAGTGATGAGTGGAACATCATGGACTTTTAATAATTATCTTCTTCTACTTCATAAACTTAAAAGAATGAGAATATCTGAATTTAGTGCCTTTGGTTTATGCTAATTTTTGGGTACAAGTTCACGATCTTTCACTAATATTTTTCTCTGATTACGTGGCACAACAATTGAGTGACTTTGTTGGTAAATTTCTGGAACATGATACAAAATAGTTAAATCAAGGTTTTAAAAATTTTATGTGTATTAGGGTTTAGCTAGATATTAGAAAGTCGTTGAAGAGGAGGAAAAAATCATGATTTCCCAGTCAAACTTTGTTTATGTGAAATTTCAATATGAAAAACTGTCCTTATTTTGTTTTCTTTGCGATTATTTTGGGGCATGGAGATAGGTTTTGTCGTAGGAGAATTAATTTAGGACTCAAAGAGGTGGAATGTGGGTGGGATTTATCATTAAAGGCAAAACCAAAGAGAGTAGGTATCACGCCAAGTGTATGGCTAATGGAGGACAATGTAGGGAAAATTTTGAGGGGTGATGTGGGCAAAGACATGGACGTGTGCCCAGGTTGTGTGGCTCACACGGGTAAGGACAAAGGCGTGTGTCCAGGCCTTGTAACTTACTATTTATGCTTGAGAACCATATGGTTAGGGACATAGGCTTGTGCCCAGACCATGTGAGCCACACGGACAAGGGCATGAGCGTGTGTCTAGGCCGTGTAACTCATTGTTTATGATTTAGAACCATACGGGAAGGGACAAGGACGTGTGCTCAAGACGTGTGAGCCACACGGGCAAGGACATGGGCGTGTGTCCAGGCCGTGTGGCATATGAATAGGATCCGAATCTTATTTTTGAGGTTGTAAGTGTTGCCCAACACGAGCACTGACCTCCACCATGTATTTATGATTTGAATTTGATCGTAAGAGGACTATCTAATGCTTTAAAACTGATATACGGATGATATATGTGATATTTGAACATGTTATACTGATGGTAAACAACTTGTGATCTGTACGAATATCTGTTATGTTTGAACATGAGTAAGTAGGATCCATCAGAATGTAATGTGCTATTTTCTATGTTTGCGAATTATCAGGTATGATCTGTATTCTATTAAGTTTGTTGGTATGCCTCTACGTTGCTCTGTTGATGAAGAGTATGCTATATCTAAACATGTTAGACTGATTGTTATTGATTCTGATTTATAATCGTGTATGTGACTTCATGGTAAATCTAATATGGTCCGTTGATGTTTGATAAGTCTGTTTTACAAAACATGGACTCCCATATTTACTAATTCTATTGTTGAGAGATAATATTGACTTACATGCTCATTACTCTGATTCTGCATAAGCAAGCCACGGCACATTGAATGGGACTTGGGTTGAAGTAAAAGGAGGAAGTTTCTAGCAGTTTAATGATCTGCATTATCTGATGGTTTATCCACACTTCTGTTCCGGCAGTTTGACTGCACTATAGTGGCTTGACCACATATATTTGATTAGCAGTTTAACTGCCTATTGATAAGCTATTGTTGCTGAGCAACTTGAGGTGGTGGGTTATCGTTGTTGGGCAACCCCGGATGACTTTACTGGTGTGTTTTGATGGATGAGTTCGGGAGAGAACTCTATTCTAGTGTGTAGTTGAGTTTGGGAAGACTGTTCTGATAAATCTGCATTCTGATATGTTGAAAATTACTACATTTGCATAAACATACATGCTTTTGTTTTGCTCTGTACCATTCTGTTCTGTTCTGTTTGAATTGCATTGTTCTGCTCTATTCTATTTGCCTTTTCTGTTGTACTACCTTTTTTGGAACCTCTGTGATACTCTAGATCTGTTTCATACTGGTTATACAACTATTATCATATGCTTGCATTATTATGATTTAAATATCATGTTTTGTTACTTGTATTTAAGTTTGGTTATACGCGGTGCTTGATAACTCACCATTTGTCTTACTTTTATTTGTCAGGAAGACATCTAAATTAGGATCTGACGATGTGCAGGAGCTCGGGTTATTTTGCACTTAGTTAACTACAATTTAATCTTTTGGATTTGTAATCTATTTTGGACTTGTCTTATTTCTTTTTTTATAATCTTGTCAGTATTTGTCAAGTCTAAAATGAAACTACAAAATCATCTAAATTGACTAAAATGAATTTTTGGTTCTCAAAGTTAAAACTCTGAAAAGAAGTACGTTTTTACTACGTTGGTGTAACTCATCTAGATTCAGTTTAAACTTCTAGGCTGGGTTTGAGGTGTTACATGACTAACATTGTTCTTATACTTAAAGAACCGAATCTAACCAACCTTAAGAACTCCCGACCAATTGGCCAATGTACAGTACTTTATAAGATCATATCAAAGGCAGTGGCGAATCGACTCCAAAAGGTACTAAACTTATGTATTAACAAAGCCCAAAGTGTTTTTGTTTCAGAAAGATTCATTACGGACAATATTATGCTGGTGTATGAATTAATGCACTCTCTAAAACAAAGAAGAATGGCTCAATATGGAAGTCTTGCTTTTAAAACTCGACATGAGTAAAGTGTATAATAGGACTGAATGGTCTTTTCTGGAAAAAGTTATGCTAAAAATGGGTTTTGCAGATTCTCTTGTGACATTAATCATGTGGTGTGTAACTTCAGTTAATTATTCAGTGTGCGTGAATAGAGAGATGGGTGAATGTTTCAAGCCAATGAGGAGGTTGCGTTAAGGTGACCCCTTAAGCCCCTACTTATTCTTAATTTTCTCATACGAGTAAACATAAGGACATTAATCGATACATGATACTGCTCAAACAAGTTTCAGAGAATCCGCAACACATGAAAGACCTCAAGCAATTGGTATGGTATCAATTACCGATACATAGTACCTACTAAATAAAACACCAGTATAAAGTGCCTGCTAATAAAACATCGACACAAAGCTTGTTAAATATACACTGGCTCGAAGCCTGCTAAATACATTGGCACAAAGTCTACTCGTCCTAATGACATGTCATTCGTATCCTAGCTATTCACTAAGTTCACACGGGCTTATTCTGCTTTTCCGAGACATTTCACACTCAACTTTATCCTTCCGAATCATTAATCGTCACAACATTAAATTTCATATTATCAAACATGTAATAAGTTAAACATAAATATTGTAATAAACGTAATACGAACTTACCAAAATATGATAGCTAATGAAACGCAACGACTATTTCCTTCTCCCGTTTATCAACATACTAGTCCATTTCTAGATCATGCAAGTGTAATAGCCTAGACCGAAGCTTAGAAAGTTCAAAAACGGTGTTTTTCACCTAACATTCGGTGGGGGGTGTTGAAATGAATATGATAACCCATTTGTCATCTTTTGTTTATTTTAATTAATTTATTAATTTACCATTATAACTTTTGCAATTTAAATAATCCATTATAATAAACAAGGTATATTTACCTTTTAAAACCCTTAATTCATAGTTCCTTAGTTGTTTAGTGCTATTAAACTATTAGCGATTGAGTTTTGTAGTTTTTACGATTTAGTCTTTTTTACTTGATTAACTATCTAAATGTTAAAATTTTCTAACTAAATTTTAATATAGCACTCTAATAACCTTATAAATAATAAATAAATAATAAAATACTAATTCACTAATCGAAATGGTGGTCTCGAAACCACTATTTCTGACACCATTGAAAAACGAGTTGTTACACTATTGGCTTCAACCTTAAATTCCTCTTCCAAGGACCTCTCAAGTCTAAATTCTTTGGGATTTTTTTCGATTAGTAGGGTTGTTGGCAGGGGTGAATCTAGAATTATTTTAGGAGGGGCTAGAATTAAATTATAAAATTTTGAAAGGTCAAAATATAATTTTATCATATATTAGTTTATGATTTCATTATTTTTAGAATGACTAAATATAATTTTTTTTTTCATTTTGGAGACAATGTACAGTTTTAGGCTTTTTTACCTAAATAAGACAAAAAATAAATTAATAACTTAAATGGCATGCTCATTAGATTATTTTATCAAAATGGTATGGTTTTATTGGTGCCGTCTATTAAATTGGCGGTACCGAACTGAAATGGAATGATTTAAAGTATTTAGGGACCTAATATGCAAATTTACCATGTTGAGTGACTGCTAAAAAAAAGTGAAAGGTTCAGCCTCACAATGTGGGGACACTAAATGTGACTAATTACCTTCTAAGCCCTTCTTATTTATTATTTTATTTTTATTTCCATTCAACCTATATTTTTATAGTTAGATAAGCTCTTAACCTATTTACACTTTTAACATTAACATAAAATCTAAAAAAGAGCTTTTATGAGTAAAAGGATGTGGACATTGCTAATTTTGACTTTCGCGAATCCGTGTAAAATCTGTTTGAAGAAAGAAAATAAACCGAATACTTATCTGGATATTGGCTTGTAATAATAAGATGTAAGATGTAATTAGGAAGGGGACCTTACGTTCTTGTATTTGATGTAGGTTATTATATGTAAAAGAAATTTGCAGTCAAAGGGCAATCCTTGAACAGCACATTTCTATTACCCTTGCAATTTAAAGCATACAACAGTTGAGAAACAATTTTATTGAAACAACAGTTTCATGCGTTAAATATGCAAGAGTTGAAATTTGTGCAAAAATATTTTTGACTAAAAGGTTTTGTATGCACTTGATTGTAGGTATTTATGGTTTTTTTTTGACATAATGTAAAATAAAAATATAAGAATATATTCATTGAACCAAAAAATATATATTTAAATATAAATCAAAATAAATTTATATAAAATTCATGTAAAATGTCGTATGATGATATTCGAATTTAGTGTCTATGGTCTAACAACCTCAACCTTGTTATTTCATTAAAGCTCCCAGTAGCTAATTCATATATAATATTAATTTTATTTTTATATAAAAAACTCACGTTAATTTGATAATTATCTAATTTTCTATGTATAATAATTATTTACATTTTTTTGTCATCTATATATATACTATTAATAAAATTTTTAATTGAGTTGGTGTCACAGGTTAATTGGATGCAAATTCAATTAGAAAATGACTAATATATCTTTTTATTAAATGACTATTATTATTATTTTGATGAATTCTTAATTATTTTTTTCATATATTTATATAATTTCTAAATAAAAAAAACTAAAATTCACATTTCTAGGGATTAAACCCACTTTATTAGATTTATAAACTAATTCTTTATCATTACACTAATAATAATTTTTTTAATAAACTTTAAAAAAATTATCTTTTAACGTAAAATATTTTCTCTCACTAAATTTGTGTATCTATATTATTAGTACAAATTTTTCTCTGACCAAATTTACATATCTATACTTTTACTATGTCCATAAGTTATAGTGCATTTAGTATTGTTTATATGATGTATTTATGTGATTAAATTACATTTTACTAACAATTTAATCTATTTTTTTAATTTTACTATCATACACATTTAATGTGTTATTATAATTAATTAGTTTCAAACCATATGTTTCCTTGTTTATTGATGTTATTTTTAAACACTCATCTGTATTTTAAATTTGTGATTTCCACATGTATATGCATGAGATAGGATTTTTAGTATTAATAATATTGTTAATTGAGTTGGTGTATTTAGTATTGTTTATCTGATGTATTTATGTGTATAAATTTCATTTTACTCATAATTTGATGTTATTTTTTATATTAATACAATACACTTTTCATGTGTTATTATGATTAATTAGTTGATGTGATCCGGCTCAGTTGATTGAGTCGATTCACTTGATTGCCCGATCGTCGACGAGAAGTTTGTTCGATTTTGTAGATAGATGGAGTTAGATGATTTTTTTATAGCGGAAGTTGAGAAAATGGGTTCAAAAGATGGTTTGGATAGATGTTTGATAGGCTCGGTGAAATAAAGAAATATTGTTTATAATTTAATAGTTAAAATGGAATGGAAAAATAGAACTCAAGCGAAGAACGATTCAATACTATATGAAGTATTGCCCCGGGACTTATATTGCTCAAGGTGGATTAAATGGATTGTCGAAGATGGACCTTGACCCGTTACCTATAGAGAGGTAGGAACCAAAGGTATAAAAAGGTGGATGAACGCCACACCAGGATGGTGATAAGTTCAAGAAGTCGGGTTGACGCCACTAGCGAGCTAGATAAGTCAGAACGAGACTCGTACGAAATAGGATAGGAGGAAACCTCACAATCAAGTTTTCAATAATCAAATTCTGTAACCTTTTACAATAAACAAAATAAACTATTTATAGGCTCTCTAATGCCTATTAAAATTCAGCTACTAATGTGTTCACACAACAATTAAAAATGTTCACACTTCAAGCATTAAATCTCTGTTCATGGATAGTGTAAGTTCATGCATGGTTGAATAATCATGTTTCTTCCCAAAACCCGTTCATGCATGCTTAACCAATAAGAAAGCTTCCTTGTTCCATGAATGTGCATCTTCAATTCATATCCAACCCCTCTTGGACGAATGCTAGGTGCATGGGTCATGCATCTCTCTTAATTAAAACTTTAATGATGGGCTGGTTCATGAATGGAAGCATGTACCTTGTAAATTCGTTCTCCCCTTTGTACATGCACATTATACATTCAATGTGATGAATTAAGGTAATATTCCCTCCCTTTGGACGTTCATGAATCCACCCATACATGTATAGGAGCTGATTGGTCAAATTGAGGTGTGAATGGCTTAGATGCTGCCTTGGGAATACGATCGGCCAAGCTTGTGCTTTAAGTTGCTGGACACCTTTTGGCCAAATAGGTGCCTTGGGGAGCCAAATGGATCAGCCACCATTCATTGAAAGAGGCCTTACATGCACCGTCCCATACATTGAACCTATCATGCATGAACCTTGTTTAATTACTCTCCAAATTCAACTCACCTACAAAAACACATGAACCAAAATTAAATCACATAAAATTCAGCTGAACAAACATTAATATAATTTAGACACACTAATTAAACATAAATTAAATTAGACAAATTTAATAAAGTCTTAACAAGACATTAAATTCGGCCAAGACACATTTAAAACATGTAATAAGTCAAAACATAATTATGAGCTGTAGTAATTTAAGCTAAATTAATAAATTACTTAATTTATTCAGACATTAAAATAAATGAGTTGAAATAAACTTAAGCCAAGCTCAAACGAGCTAAAGTAAGCTAAATTGAGCTCAAACGAGCTAAATTAAGCTCATGTGAGCTAAATCGAGCTGGGAAAAACTAAGATTGAGCTTGTTGAGCTGAGATTGAGCTTCATCTTGCACTTGGGGCCCTCGTGTTTAGGCCAATCATGATAGCAACGAGTGGTGCCACAACATGATGCGATTGAGATCACATCATTAGTTCTAAACTATACATTTTATTGCTTATTTTATATTATTTTTAAAGACACATTTGTAATATAAATTTGTGATTTCCATACATGTGTGCAGTGGCGGAGCTAATGGGGGCTGGCAGGGGCCCTGGCCCCCTAAAATGAAAAATTTTCATTTAGGCCATTTATAATTTATAAAATTCTAAATTAGTAATGGTAAAATTGTACTTCAGCCCCCTAAAATGATAAAAAAGTGATTTAATCCTTTAAAAATTATAAAGATATAGACTATCAAAATGGTGAAATTGCATTTTTACTATCATAAAAATATACAATTTAATTCTGCCGCCAAAAAATTTTCTAGCTCCACCACTGCTTGTGTGATAGGATTTCTAATATTAATAATGTTGTTGATTGAAATGATGTCACAAATTAACTCGACACCAACTTAGGATTGATGACAATATCATGATAAATAATTGCATTCATTTAGTAATATTAATATGATATATTCAAGTGTTTAAATTTGATTTTATAATTTAATCTAAAATTTTAATATAATACATATTCCATGTGTTATTATTGATAATTAATTCAAATAATATATTTCAATATTTATTACGTGTTATTTTTTTAAAAATTAATATTTTAAATATATTATTTCCACCCTTACATATTTAATAAAATTTTTAATTTTAATTTGGTGTGATCTAATATATTTTTATCAAAACCAGAGTATCCACCTCTGGGATCTAATATTCAGATATTCACTATGTAATTTGTAAACGGGGAATGAGAAGGGGTGGCAGTAGCGTAATAATAGAAAATGGAAGGGTGTATATTTTGAAAGGAAAGACGCAGGGCAAAAGAAAAAAGGTAAAAAATTTGGTTCGGTTGTATCGCCCATAGGAGCAGTATTACGACTCAGCAGTCCGAGAGTGAGATATAAAAAGCACATCACTTCCACTACAGACTACTCCCCATACCAAACACCCCGCCGCAGCAACCATCTACCATCCATCTTCTCATTCTACTCTTTACCTACCAAGATCAAGAAACCTCAACAATCAACAACTACCAACTAGATTTGGATTAAGTCACCCAAAACCAATCAACCAACCAAGCAACCGAGAAGCAAAAAGAATGGATTCTGATTATGGCATTCCCAGAGAACTTTCTGATCTTCAGAAACTCCGATCTCAATACCAACCACAGCTCCCTCCTTGCCTCGAGGTCGCTCCCTTCTTTCTCTTCACTTTCTGCATCTGAATCTCATGTTTTCTTTTTCTTTTTCTTTTTAATTTGTAATCGTTCATCTCAAGATTTTCGCGTTTGCTTATTTTTTTAAAATTAAGTTTCTATTTTTGGCTTTTCTTAGATCTATTCAATTTAATCTCTGCTTTCACACGATTATTGCTATTGCTTAATGCTAATCACGATTCATACATCTCTTCTGATTTTTATGATCTTTTGCTTCTGCATGTACGGTGTTTAGATTTGACCTGCTGTTACGCGGCTGTAGACTACACTAGATACTTGATTGCGGGCATTTTTCTTATTAACAATTAGTTTTCACGTTTCTTCAGGGAACTACTGTCAGGGTTGAGTTTGGTGATACCACTACATCTTTAGACCCGGCTGATGCTCATACCATAGCCCGAGCTTTTCCTCACACTTATGGCAAGCCCTTGGCTCACTTTCTCAGGGCAACTGCCAAAGTACCTGATGCTCAGATTATAACTGAGCATCCAGCTATTAGGTGCTTGTTATATCACACTTCATGATATTGTTTCTTTACTTTTTTCTTTTGGTTCATTTTCATCGCAATAATTCTCCATCCTTTAACCTTTCTGTGGAATTATTGGCATTTATTCATGGTCGTATGCTTCTGTATGTATGTATTTATGTATGCAAGTGTATTTTTATTTGTCTAATGACCAGATCTTCTCGAATAACAGGGTTGGACTTGTCTTTTGTGGGAGACAATCCCCTGGTGGCCATAACGTCGTATGGGGCCTCCACAAAGCTCTCAAAATCCACAACCCTAATAGCACTTTGCTGGGCTTTTTGGGTAAGCAGCGCTCAGTTTAAATGGTGTTATACAGTCAATGCCACAAAACACATACATGATACAATTATATGAGAGGACACACGTAAAATGCCCAAGATGTCGGTGAAAAACAAACTTTGATTGAAATAGTAAAATGAAAACTATAAAGTTCAAATCAATGTGTATTTTTTTTATTTTTATAAAGAAGATATAAAAAGATGAACTCTCTCAAAATTATATAATTTATTTTGTAAAACAATGTTATTTTTAGTCATTACCCAACAATCGAGTTGGTACTTGATTGACTACCAACCTAGTCAAGGGCTTAATATACAGTGTGGATGCATAATTATAAGGACTATGGTACATGCACAGTGAGAATTAAAAAAAAAGTATTTTTTTGAGAGAAGTTAATCTGATTTTTAGAATTACATGAGAGATAATATATTAGTATTTAAAAAAAAAGTAAAATACTTGTAAAACAACGTGGGTGAGAAACTGAAAATAGAAACAATACAATTGGAAAAATAGGAAGAAAAATAAAATAGGAAAAAATAGGAAGTTATATGTGAACTAAAAATGGGAAATTATATTAGCATATATATGTTTACTCTTGTAAATGTCCATAAATGAATGTGCACGCTCACTTGAACTTATGAGTATCTGTTCAAGTAAAATCATTCTATTTTATGTTGTGGTTGATTGTATATTGCACATCTTGTGATTTTCTTATATTTTCTGTTATTCCATTATAATACAATTTATGTTTTTGCTTGCCATTCTCTGTGTGACGGGTGATTCTTTTACTGCTCCTGCTAACAGGTGGTACTCAAGGTTTATTTGCCCAAAAAACACTAGAGATCACTGATGATATTCTTTCAACCTACAAAAATCAGGGTATTCTTTTCATGAGGCAATCTTGTGTAAAAAAGCTTTGATTTCATGTTGTTCTATAAAATCTAACATGCTTTGCTATGTTTTTTTGTGTGAGAAGGTGGTTATGATCTCTTAGGACGAACACAAGATCAAATTAGAACAACTGAGCAAGTTAAGGCTGCACTAGCTGCCTGCAATGATTTGAAATTGGATGGCCTTGTAATTATTGGAGGTGAATAAATTTTTAAGGTTTTTAAGATGTTATTATAAGTTATTAGAAGTTGCGAAGTAAGAGTTTTGTTTTGCTTGTAGGTGTAACATCAAACACAGATGCTGCTCAACTTGCTGAAACATTTGCAGAAGCTAAATGTCCTACAAAGGTAACTTCTACGATTAGATTCTCTATACCATAACAGCTATTTAGGTGCTTCTATCTCTATTTCAATTGGATATTTCTCAATGCGTCTCACGTTTTTAGGTGGTTGGTGTTCCTGTTACACTGAATGGAGACCTCAAGAATCAATTTGTTGAAACCGATGTTGGTTTTGATACTATATGCAAGGTCAATTCCCAACTCATCAGTAATGTCTGCACTGATGCTCTCTCTGCAGAGAAGGTGAGTTGTTTACATCATAAGATAGTATCTCCTTGGTGAATGGTCACATCATACGATAGCTTTTTATTGTCTTACCCTAGCTGCTTTTCCTTTTTAGTACTATTATTTTATCCGTCTTATGGGAAGGAAGGCATCACATGTTGCCCTGGAATGCACCCTCCAATCTCATCCCAATATGGTCAGTTTTGGCTTGCTAGTTATATCTTTTAGTTACATATGGTGCTGAAAATATCTATTTTTCTCTTTAACTTTTGATATATTTTAACAGGTAATTCTTGGTGAAGAAGTGGCTGCATCAAAGCTTACACTTTTTGACATAACAAAGCAAATTTGTGATGCAGTTCAAGCTAGGGCCGAGCAAGGTCAAATAATTCAAGTTCCTTTATTTCATGTTAGAAAGAGCTTAGTTGTCATTGTGTTTTCCTGACCTTGTATGTATGCACCAGACAAGAACCATGGGGTCATCCTCCTGCCTGAAGGGCTTATAGAGAGCATTCCTGAAGTGTATGCGCTATTGAAGGTAACTAATGTTAAACAGTGACTCCTCTCTAATTCCCTTCACATCCCTCTTGCTTTCGAGGATAGAAGTTTCTTTCTATTTGAAGCTTTGATATATGACATTAATCTGTGGTTATGTTGATGATTTTTACTTCAGGAAATTCACAGTTTGCTCAGGCAAAATGTATCTGCTGATAAAATTTCTTCCCAATTATCACCTTGGGCATCTGCTTTGTTTGAATTTTTGCCACATTTCATAAGGAAACAGGTGCTGGTTCTAATTTCCTAGAATTCTTAACGATTAGAAGATATTTGCGCATGGTGTACCAATTAATGAGCTTAATGTGTTATAATTCTTAACGATTAGAAGATATTTGCACATGGTGTACCAATTAATGAGCTTAATGAGTGTTATGTTAAATGTCTCAGCTTCTTCTCCAACCTGAGTCAGACGATTCTGCACAGCTATCACAGGTCACTAGCTTAAGATATAATTACTTTCTTATTAAGAACGTAGTCCATCAAATCTTTCAAATAGCTGATATTTGTTCTGTTTTCTTCCAGATTGAGACAGAGAAACTACTGGCGCACCTTGTAGAGAATGAAATTAATAAGCGCCTGGTAGGCAACCTTTTGTTTTTCACCTACCTCTTTGATGCTTTCTTGTTGACATTGAAACAAGCTCTTCAAATCAATAAATGAGTTCTTTTACTTCTCTGTCAACATAACACTTCTCCTAGAGAATACTTTTCAGATAGCAAGTTCCTTCTGCCTTTCAATATTTACCAGAATGTGTAGGAGCATCCCATTGAATCATGTCCTTCTTAAACTGTCTTGCCTTAGTGGGTTCTGAATTACAATTCTTTCCTTGTTTCTGTTGTTGTGGGCAGAAAGCAGGCACTTACAAGGGGAAGAAATTCAATGCTATTTGCCACTTCTTTGGCTATCAAGCTCGTGGATCCTTACCATCAAAATTTGATTGTGACTATGCCTATGTAAGCTATCATTAAAGCATTGTTATGTCACCTTTTTCTTGTTTTATATTCTCCCTTTTTCTTTCAAATTTCTTTCTCCCTTTCTTAGTAATGATGCTTTTTCACAGGTTCTTGGACATATCTGCTATCATATTCTTGCAGCTGGTCTAAATGGTTATATGGCAACTATAACCAACCTAAAGAATCCTGTGAACAAGTGGCGTTGTGGTGCTGCACCTCTTCCAGTTGAGTTTTTTTTTTTTTTGTTTAGTACAATCAATGATATGACAACAAAATAGAACAATCTTCTCTATGAGCTACTCCACTCCCCTCCTTCTCCTGCTTTCTTTTATGCTCCCTGCCATTTTCTTTCATAGCATATTTTCTGTGCAAGGCTTGACTTGGATTGCATTTGGTAAAACTTAGGCAATGATGACTGTGAAGCGCTGGTCTCAAAATCCCAATGCCGCGTCAATTGGAAAACCTGCTATTCATCCAGCTACTGTAGATTTGAAAGGCAAAGCATATGAGTAAGTTTTATTGCTCAAGTTGTAAGTGAAGCATTGGAGATTCTAGATTTATTGGCATCCATACTAATTTCTGTAAGGCTATAATTGCAGGATGCTGAGACAAAATGCAACAAGGTTTTTGCTGGATGATATCTACAGAAATCCTGGACCCCTCCAGTTTGATGGTCCAGGTGCTGATGCTAAGGCTGTGACATTATGTGTTGAAGATCAGGATTACATGGGCCGCATCAAGAAACTGCAGGAATACCTTGACAAGGTGCGGGATTTTCTGTTGCCTTTGAGTTGTGAATAACTGTTCATTTGGTTTTGTTGCTGTTCAACTGCAATTGCTGTGTTTATAACTTTGTGATACAGTCAGTTACCGTATGCGCATAATGTAATTTTCAGGTCCGTACCATTGTGAAGCCTGGGTGTTCTCAGGAAGTTCTGAAAGCTGCTTTAAGTGTAATGGCTTCTGTGACAGAGGTTCTGTCAGTGATGTCTTCATCGTCATCTGGCGGACAAGCCCTTTGAGAAGAAAGCAGTGCTTGTCATGGTGCTCACGTTTTCCTTAATGATCCTAAACTGTTTGTGAGAAACTGATTTTTGAGGTACCCCTGTTTTCATGTTTTCGGGATGGAAGATATTTTATTGGTTTCTGAAAAGAGATAATATATTAATAACAAAACGTTAAGTGTCTACGCATGTTAACGGTATTCAGCGGCTAGAAGTGGATTTTAAGCGGGCTGATGGAGTCTTTGTTTAATTCACTCTTATTATAATAATGAAAAAGACATGTTCAAATAGATTTTAAGAGGTTTTTTAATGGGATGGTACGGTCAAATCTTATCATAGGGGTGTAGGGGTGTAGATAAACAGAGCGATGAACTGTTCGTGAATTATTGGTATAATGTTTGTTTATTAAGCTAAATAAACGAGCATGAACAAATTTTTTATGTTTGTTTAATGAACGAACACGAATAGATGTGTATTTGGTTTATTTATGCTCATGAACAAATTTGTTTATCAATTTGTCTATGACTTGTTTAT
Source organism: Gossypium hirsutum (assembly GCF_007990345.1). Taxonomy (NCBI): domain Eukaryota; kingdom Viridiplantae; phylum Streptophyta; class Magnoliopsida; order Malvales; family Malvaceae; genus Gossypium; species Gossypium hirsutum. Next base: position 34,929,112 of record NC_053425.1, on the reverse strand, counting down.
TTATTAATGTTATAAAAATTTCATTTTGGTATGTATTTTTTATTTATAATATAATTATTAATATTTATATTTGACTATTTTATATTTAAATAATATGTGTATATATATTTTGTTTGTTTGTTTATTATTTATCAACATTATTCGTGAACATGTTCGTTTAATGATTGTGAACATGTTCGATTAAGTTAAATGAATATGTTTGTGAACATTAAACAAACATAATTACACAAAATTTTAAATAAATGAACATGAACAAAAATTTGAATTTTTTAACAAACACAAACTAAATACGAGTTAATTTAAAAGTAAATAAATGAACATGAATAGATATTTGTTCATTCAAACTCGGTTCATTTACAACTCTCAATTAGAGTAAACATTATCATTATAATTTCAGGGTTGTTTTCATTTAGTTGTGGTTTGAAAAACTTACCATTAAACTTTTATGTTTTTTATTTTATTTTATTAAATTTTAATAGTTAATTGCATATGTGGAATCATGTTTATGTCTGTTCATACTTTTTCACTTCCATTTTTATCATTCAAATTTTTTTTTTAAATGACTGGGCTGTGATTTTATTAAAGTAAATCAAACAAACAAAGACAAAATAAAATATAAAAACAGTATAATTAAGTCTACTAGTCCAGGCCTAAATAGTCCAACTCATTCTAAATAACACTAATCTCTAAACGAAAAAACAATTCAAGAAACCCTAAAATAGTCATTGCAACCAATCTTCATTTCAGATGGTCTCCCTTCTTCTTTCACATTTCTTCTTTTCAGTGTTCATTTAAGCAGACCGCCATTGTAACACCCCTCACCCGTATCCAACTCTGAGACAGGGTTCGAGGCGTTACTGGACTTAAACATTCACAAACATACAAAACGGGTCACCAAATTTTGCCCAAAATTAAAACTTTTCAAAAACATGCATATCGTCCCTTATACAGGCCTTCAAAGCCTATAACATACATCGGGGTGGTTCGGGACTAAACCAAGAACTTTGAAAATCTTTAGGCGACTTAACCAATTTTCATGCTTTGGAGAGTCACACGCCCGTACGGGTCGGGCCGTGTGGTCGCACACGTCCGTGTGGCTTGGGACACGCCCGTGTAACTCTCTATTTGTGATGTCAGCAAGCGTTTAAGGGCACACAGCCAAGGCACACGCCCAAGGCCCGAGGCCGTGTCCTCCACACGGCTGAGACACACGGCCGTGTCTCTACCCGTGTGGTCAAGACTTAGGCTAATTTCCAAGCCTTTTTGTCATCTTTACATGCACACACATACATGATTTCAGTGGCATTCATCATTAGCTCGTTATTATGCATTAGTTCCACCTACTCATGATAAACTAGTCTAGCTACATCACAAGACATTAACACATATCATGGATAAATAGGCTTACAAGTCAAAATCATTATAAGCCACATCTCATGGCTATAATCAGCAAATCAATATAAGCCAATACATTTGGCTAATAACAACATCCATCATAGAAAAACTAGGTCCCTATACATGCCACTCACATGAAAGCATTTAACATACACATGTCAATACTCCACGGTTAATGGCTTGATAGTGTGATGCTGCCTCCGACGATCTCCAACCCCGAGCTGACCTGGCAAAACTAAAATAAATGGAAAGGAGGGAGTAAGCTTTACGCTTAGTAAGCTCGCATGAAAATAATAAACAATGCAATAACATGTTATTTTCATATTCTTTCTATTTATTCAAATTCCAGCTAAGCAGTTTTCCTGGGTCACAGTTATTAAATTATTTATATTCGGAGCTACAAAACTCCAAATTAAGATCCATTAATTTTTCCTGATACTAGACTCATATATATTCTTACCATAAAATTTTCAGAATTTTTGGTCTAGCAAATAAGTACAGTTTATTATTCAAATTCTCCCCTGTTTTACTGTTTGACAGATTCGACCCTTCTTCACTAAAATTTATTTATCTCATAATACGAGATTCAGATAATGTTCCAGTCTCTTTTTCCTGAAAGTAGACTCATTAAGGATTTCAGTAATATGATTCCTAACTCAAAATTATTTTTGTACAATTTCTAGTGATTTTCAAAAGTTGAGACAAGCTTGTTTCACAAAAATTCCAATATCTTATCACATGAGATTCCTTTACTTACACCGTTTCCTTTATCAGAAACTAGACTCGATAAGATTTAATTTCATATTTTACTCAAATTATAAATCAATTTTCACTATTTTTGGTGGATTTTCAAAGTAGGACCAATGCTACTGTCCAAATCTGTTTTGGTACAATATAATGGTCACTATCATAAGATCATTTCCAACTAATCATGAACTTACCATTTCATGGATCCCTTACTCATTTTTCACAATAGAGCTCAATATAAAAGTTATTATTTCTCATGAGCACACTTAGTCATACATTCCAAGTTAGGATAATTCCCTATCACATGCACTCAATCATCAAATTAGTCTCATGACAAAGTATCATAGCATTAATCTTAGTTGAGCTCAATGATTCAAGAATTTCTGTTCTCATTTCTAATTTTAATCCCGTTGAATTTCTCGAGAATCTCGATGGATAGCCCATTTACCATCATATCATACAAGTGATCATTTTCAAGCACGCACTCCCGTGAACCTCACATCTTACGGCGGGATTACCAGTTTAGGCTAAATCCCCCGAAATATAAACTCATAGAGTGATGTCCGGATTACTAGTCTAGGCTAAATCCCTTATAGCGACAAACACCCTCAATGAGCTCGGATCTGAATGACCAGTCCAGGCTAAATTCAGACCCTAATCGGATTACCCGTCCGGGCTAAATCCATAATGCACACATATTCTTCGGGAGGCTAGATCACTTTAGGAACACCCGTTCGGGCTAGATCCTTTCTATATTTGAGATCAACGGATTACTCGTCCGATCTAAATCCTTTTCTGCAACGCATGCAGGATCTCAAGTCATGTAAGCCATGGTTTATCCATCGAATTTCCCATTTTACTTCAACCGAGACATTTATTATCACATCATTATTATTGACATATTTCATGGATTGTCATGCCATCTTTATAACTAAATATCATGCATTCATAACACACGTAATTAGGCATATTAATAGTTTACTTAAAGTTATTCGAACTTACTTGTCGAAATCTCGTCAGGTACAACCGTATAGCAATTCATACAACCCATGTAATAGCAATTTAACATTCAATTCATGTAACAATAATTTTCCATTCAATTTTACATGACACAACAAGCATCACATTTTCCATATCATACACACCATCCATCAACTTCTCCTAAACATATTAAATCATACAATTTATGCCATATCAATAGAGAATTACAATTCAAGCATGGTATTGCATTATTATTAACACACGAACTTACCTCAGATCCAGAAACGGCAATTTACCATTTTAGTCCATAACCTTGTATTTTCCCAATTTAAGCCCGAATCTCAATTTCCTTGATCTGTAATATCACATTTAGCCTACTAATTAGTAACATATTCATATGGGTCCAAAAATCATATTTTTATAAATTTGCATTTTGACCCTAAACTTTCAAATATTTTCACTTTTGCCCCAATGCTCGTAAAATGATTTTTATTAAATTTCCTTACATTTTAAGCCTAGCTGAATCATTTTCATAACTATGGTAGCCCCCAATTTCCACTAAATCACCCTTTTATGACCAATTTTAAAACTTTTACAAAATGGTCCTTTCGGATGTTTTCATAGAAATCCGCTTAGTAAAAGTTGTTTATTTAACACCCAACACTCATTTTCTACCACTAGACATCAAACTACAAGCATGTCACTCATGGGTAAATTTTTAAACATAAACCCTAACTCAAAATAATGGTAGAAATGAGTAGATCATGTTACTCGGATTTTAAAAATGTGAAGAATATTAAAAACATGGCTCAGGATCACTTACAAATGAGCTTGGAAGCTTGAACCAAACTCTAGCCATGGCTTCCATGGGGCCTTCGGCTGGTACATGGAGAAGATGACCAAATTTTGACAATTTTGGCTTTTTAATTCTTTTAATTATTAGATTACCAAAATGGCCCTAACTTAAAAATATTTTATTACACCTATTTCATGTCTATTTTTGTCCAACAATTAACGAATGGTCTAATTATCATTTAAGGACCTCCAATTTAAAAAATCATAACAATTAGACACCTCTAACATGTAGAAGTTCACTTTTTACAATTTAGTCCTTTTGGCCAAATTGAGTGCCCAAACGTCGAAATTTTTGAACGAAATTTTCACAAAATCATTCTGTGAAATCGTAGACCATAAAAATATAATAAAATGAAAATTTTCTCATCGGATTTGTGGTTTCAAAACTACTGTTCCGACTAGGCCCCAAAATCGGGATGTTACAGCCATGAATCTTATCTTCTCCTCTCTTGGTAAAGTATTTCCATGATTAGTGAGTTTTCTCACTATTTTGGTCGTTCCTCAATAGGATCGGTGCAGTTCCTAAAACACCTTTCCATTATTGACATCTATATATTTTCTTTTAAACCTCCTGAACTTAATCCCTATTTTTCAAATAGAGATAGCCATTTCCCCTTTTGTCTTCAGATTCTATCAGAGAAATATGCTTTAATCGGTTCTTGGCCTATCAGATTCAACGGCTCTTGCAACTGCACTGGAGAAGCCAAATCTAAGATAAGTATTTTCATTTTCCTTTAAGCCTTCTTGTGCTAATAGATGAGCTACTTTATTCGTTTGTCTCTTTGCATGTTGAAAGTCACAAGTAACAAAGTTATTGCATAATCGTTTTCCATCAACAATGTATGCTCTAATTTCTAATCCATCTTCCTCCTGGCTTTTTAATTTCTTGATGATAGTTAATGTATCACCCTCGACTTCAACTTGTAAGAACCTAGATTCTGCCCCAAATCACATTGCCTAGACGCAGGCGAGAGCTTCTGCTGCAAATGCTGTTGGTATGTGTTCATTTCTGTAAATTTTTTTAATACTTGACCCAAAACATTCCTTATAACGATCCTTGTACATGATCTATAATTATGTCTTTCAAATGCAGTGTCAAAATTAATTTTGACATTCAAACCGTTTGGTGGCTTCCAATTTTCATTAGCAATTATGTTGACAGGTATTTTCCAATTTACCCCTTCGAGCTCCTGCATGTAGTCAAGAATAAATTAGGTAACTTTCACTTCTATTTGTGCATATTTTCATGAAGTAGCCCATTCCTTGCTGACCATAAGCCCCATATAGTACGTACAATGCTTCTTATCCAACTTTTTGATTTTTTGTCAAATAAATAATGCATCCAATCCTTAAATTGTGTCTGATTTTGTTCCAGGGGCCATCCAATTCCTAGCCTTGTCCATACTCCTGTTGCAAAGAAACAGTCCCGAAAAACATGCTCTCTGGTTTCTTCAATATTACTGCATCTTGGGCAAGTCGCAGAGTCTCATATCTTGCATTGAACCAGATTAGAAAAAGTAGGAAGAAAGTTCTTTAAGGACTTCTATACTAAAATTTTTATTTTAGAAGGCTAGTTTACCTTCCATAGTTCTTTATACATGGGTTTGTAAATAATTTGGTTTTGCTGTATATTTGTTGATATTTTCGATTTTATTAAATTTTTGTACCCGCTTCGTACTGTGTAACCTCTCGAGGCTTCTCCGTACCATATGATTTTATCCAATTCTTTTTCAAGTGGGAAGGGGATGTAAAGAATCCTTTTTGCATCATCTTGGTGGAAAGTACGTTGAATTAGCTCTTTCTTCCATTGATTTGAGTCTTGTTCAATAAGTTCAAAAACTAACATAAGATTTTGGGTGCTACCTGAAAATTGAATCTTGTAGTCAGTCGAGCCTGGAATCCATGCATCATTCTAGATCTGTATTTGAGTTCTCGACCCAACTCGTCAGCCCATTCCTTTATCAAGTAGTCCTTTTGCTGACAAAAGGCTTCGCCAGGTATATGATGGTAAGCTCCCTAATCGTGCATGCATAAAATCTGAATTTGGGTAGTATTTAGCTTTTAAAGATTTGGATAATAATGAATCTGGATAATAAATCAAACGCCAACTCTACTTAGCAAGCATAGCCACGTTAAACTTTGAAAGACATTGAAATCCCATTCCCCTATCCTCTTTTAACTCACCCAACTTTCTCCATTCACACTAGTGGATGCCAATTTTTTAATGATTTTTTTGCCACCAAAATCGACTTATTATATTTTCTAATTCTTTGCACAATGATTTTGGCAATAAAAAACACGCCATAGTGTAGGTTGGGATGACCTGCAGTACTGTTTTTATGAAAACCTCCTTTCCCCCTATCAACAAAAATCTCGTGCTCCACCCTTTAACCTTGCTAATCATCCTGTCCTTTAAAATTTGGAAAGATCTTTTCTTATCCCTTCCGACCATATTTGGTAATCCTAGATATTTCTTTGGGTTGTTGGAGGTTTGAACTTTCAGTATGCTAGTAACTTGTTCCCGAATTTGCTCAGAGACATTTGTACTGAAATATGCCATTGACTTTTCAAAGTTAATACATTGTCCTGAGCATACTTCATACTCTCGTAAAACATCTTTGAGATTATTAGATCCTCTAATTGTTGCATCCCCAAAAAGAATGCAGTCGTCTACAAGCAATAGATGTGTAATTGAGGGTCCTCTCCGACAAACCTTTGCTCCCTTTAAAGAGCCTTCCCTGACTGTAAGTCTCATCAAAGATGACAAGCCTTCGCTACATATTAAAAAAAGATATGGGCTTGACCCCTCATTGGTCTGGAACTTTCGCCCATCACCCCATTTGTACAGCCCGAAATTTGCCCGGGACCCAATAAGACCCAAACCCCATACATCCCTATTAAACCCCAAGCAGATTTAAACCCAACTAAACTAACCCAAATAACCTAAACCCCAACTACCTAAACCCAAAATTAAAAAACCCTAGCCCAAACCCAAGAGGCCCAAAACTTTAAAAATTTTTAGAAAAAAAACCCTAGGTCTTCAACCACTTTCTGCCACCAGCCACACCTACCCACTGCCACGTCTGCACCGCCACCTGCTCCACCGCCCTAGTCGACCTCCACTTGCACCTGCAGATTAAGTAGAGAAGAGACAGATAATAATAGAAAATGCATGTAACTTGGCTTTAAAAAGCCAAGCCGAAATCAGAAAGAGGATTCGACATTTTTTTCTTTGCAAATATAAAACATTCGACAACTTTTTCATCAATAAAAACAAATAGATTTAAACACGAACAAAAGCAGTGATCCCAGTGATACAAAAGCACGAGTATAACACCGAATCAGAGAATCAAAAATACCAAAATCGAAAGCAAATACTTAAGGTGATTTTTTATTTTATTAATTTTATTTTTTTTCAAATCTATTGACTTGCATAAATATATATTATAAATACATATAAAAAATTATAAGAGAAAATAAAAAAATAGCTTTTTCGAATTTTCGACCACCGTGTACGGTGGCCGGCGGTGGCGGACTGGCGGCGGCGACGGCGGCCTTCTTGGCTGGAGCTGGGCCTAGCTCAGAAAGAATTCTCTCTTCTCTCTCCCTTTTTTTTCCCTCAGGCTAACAAATGATTTTTTTCTCAAAAACATGACTTTTATAGCCCCCTAAAACGACGTCGTTTTGAGCATACCCGATCCGTCCGACCCGAACCCGCCTCAGGATCCGTGTGTTTTTACTTAATGGTTTATTTGCGCATTAGGCCCTTCTATTTTTTTTATGTTCTGCAATCAAGTTTATATTTATTTTAATTTGGCCCGGAAATTTGTTATGCTCTGCAATTTGGTCCCCTATGCTGTGCTGCGTTTTGAGGGGAAGGAATAATTTCTGTTTCGGTCCTTCCAGATTACGCGCGTGTTGCATTTTGATCCTTTTCCCTTTATTTCTTTTAAATTTACCCCCAAAACTCTGTTTTTAGTTCAATTTTAGTCCTTTCTTGTTTATTTTCGTTTCTTTATTAATTATTATTATTATTATTTCTAATATTATTAATATTATCACTATTATTATTATTATTATTATATATTAGTGTATACTTTTTTATTATATGTGTATATGTATATATATTTATATATAGTATTTTTTTATTACTTTATTTTAATATTTTTATTATATTTTCTTTTTTGTATTTCAATATTATTATTATTATTATTATTATTATTATATATTAGTGTATACTTTTTTATTATATATGTATATGTATATATATTTATATATAGTATTTTTTATTACTTTATTTTAATATTTTTATTTTATTTGCTTTTTGTATTTCAATATTATTACTATTATCATTATTATTATTAATATTAGTGTATATTTTTATTATATATGTATATATATATTTATATACAGTATTATTTTTAATTACTTTATTTTAATATTATTATGATATTATATTTGCTTTTTTGTATTCCATTATTATTGCTAGTATTGTTATCCTTATCATCATTATTAATATATATATACATGTGTATTTTTTCATGTACATATTAGTATTTTCTACTATTATTACAAATATATTATTTCTTTTATTATATTATTAGAACATTATTTTTCATTATTATTTTCTTTATAGTGAATATTATTGTTATTTTTATTCTAATATTATATTTTAATATTTTTCCATTAATTGTATCATCGTTTGCATTATTTACGAATTCCTATGGCAAATGGCATATATTTTTTTATTTTAAATAAATAAGGCAACGAACCGATTTCAACACTAAGTCGCTGATTTCATCGCTATATTGGGTGAATATCATTGGCTCGTGTTAAAAACGAGATGTCCTTCTAAAAAACCAAAAATTTCAAATTCTCATATTTCAATCGAATCGCGATTAAATATTAAATTAAACTTGTATTTTAAGAATTAAGACAACGCGTGTTTAACAAGATACCAATTTTGGGCGTCGCGAGGGTGCTAATACCTTTCTCGTGCGTAACCGACTCCCGAACCCTATTTTTCTCTAGATTTTCATGTAGACCCAAATTCGGCCTTCATTTTTGTTCAAAAATAAATTTTCTTTTTTTTTTTAAAAAAAGAGGATTTATTAGGTGTCCGATCACACCTAGGAAAAAAGATCGGTGGCGACTCTTTTTCTCCTTAAAACCGAAATTCCATTTTCAAATTTTCAAATAATCGCCTCAATTAGTGACCAAAGCGAAATTTTTACGTCGCTATAATTGGCGACTCCACTGAGGACCTCTTTTTTTTTTTTTAGAGTCGAGTCTAGAATTAAACACTTGTTGTCAAAATTTTCAAAATTCCTTGTTTAAATTAATATTTAGTCGTGATCCTTGAATTTTGTTTTTGAAAAATCATGTATTTGGATCATGTCGTAAATATTCTTCTAATTTGTTCTGTCTTGTTGTCTTTCAGCTCTAAGTTTGTATAGTTTTAGTTTTTTAGTTTAGTTTTTAAATAAAACGTAAAGGTTTGTGAGTTTCTCCCTACACACGATGCATTTGCATTTTTTTGCATAACATGAGCTCTCTACCCAGGCTCCATCCGTTTAAGTGGAAGTAAACGCTATGCCTTCGTGAGTTAACTCGTCCCTCCGTACAGGCTAGGGAATACTTCCAGGTTACATATGACTTATGCTTTCGTGAGTTAACTTATCCCTCTGCATAGGCATAAGTAAATGTAATCCCTCGAATTGAACTCGTGAGTCTGTGATGGGCTACGACCGAGGCTTCGTACTAGTCTTAGTAGACGATAGTACGAACAATTTGAGTACCTGTCTAGAACCGAAACCACATATAGTAAACCATACGAGCCACCTAACTAGAGCCATGCCGAACCTCCGTCCGTTAATAGTCACCAAAATAAGTACATGGGAGAAACGCCTCTTACCTTTCATTTCTTCTACACTTATACTTTGCAAAGGTATCGGGCCTATTGGACCGGGTAACTTAACTTGTTAGATTCTCCATAGTTTTTTTTCTCTGTTCATATTTATTTTGATTACTAACCAAGGTTGTTTATTTTTATTTTTATTTTTCATCATGCATCATAGGCATCTTGATTAGGAAGGTGCTGATTAGAGAGTGGTTGCCAAAAATGGGTTTCTGACGGAGGAGTCAATTACGCAAGTAACCGAGAAAAATCCTGTGGTTCGAAGCTGGTCTTTGAAAACCCAAAAAGAAAAAGGGGACAGTTTATTGGAAGGATCTATCTCTAATCTTCCCTAACATGTAACTTCAAACGTTCGTCAGAAGAACCTCAAAGACTTGACTCGGATTTGGAAACAATGAGACTCAGATACTAGGGGCATTTTCACTAAAAAGTAGGGGGATATAGCTCACTTGATTGCCGTCAATGTAGATGAACAATTGATTCAAGCCATGGTTCGATTCTAGGACCCAGCATACCAATGTTTCACTTTCAATCAAGAAGATATGACTCCGACCATAGAAGAGTATGCTGCCTTGCTTCGCATTGACAACATACACTTCAACAAGATATATGTGAAAGAGCCCAAACTAATGACTTTCAAGAAAAAGCTAGTAAGGTTGATGGGAATGACCGATATATGGGCTAAAACACAGATAAATAAAAAGAATGAAGTCAGTTGTGTTCCGTGGTTTTCTCTGCGAGATTTAGTTCAAAACCATCCAGATATTGTGAAGAGAATGGATCTGTTTGCTTTGGCCATTTATGGATTAATTGTCTTCCCAAAAGTTCTCGGGCATATAGAAGTTGTAGTAGTGGATTTCTTTGAAAGATTAAAGCAAGGGATCAACCCCGTCCTGACTATCTTGGCCGAGACTTTTAGATCTCTAAGTTGTTGTAGAAGGAAAGGGGAATGACGTTTTATCAGATGTGCGTAGTTACTTAATGTTTGGATTCTAAGCCATTTCTGGAAAGTGGAGCGCACACCTTTCCACATGTTTTCAAAAACATTCGCCCCATTGAAAGCTTACCTTGAGAAAGATTGGCCAAAGGGTGTCAACGAACAACATTGGGTTTCAGTTTTTCAGAACCTTCGTACCAAAGATATAACCTGGAGAGCACCATGGATCCGTCCTTCAGTTCTATTATACAAATGTAGAAGCCAAGATTGGGTGCCTTTACTAGGGTTATGGGGAGGAATTGGATACGCTCTGTTAATGGTTCAAAGGCAGTTTGCTTCACGACAGTTCATACCCGCTACCGGAGGATTGGCACAATTAGAGTTCGCCTTTACGGGTGAAGGCTACATGAAAAGAGTCCAAGATACTGCAAAGTCTTGGAAGGAAATTCACCTAATGGAGTTAGCCCTTTATGCTGATACTATCACTCAGGATTATGACTTATGGAGAAAATGACGAGTGAATAGTCAACAAATCTCACCGACGAGTTACACTTTCCAGAATCCTTTCTCAGAAGAAATGTCATCCGAGCTAGAAGTAGTGAGACATGAATTCGAACATGAAAAGGCCAAGCTGTTATGGGATATTAGTTCTCTTCAAGAGGAAAACTACCAACTGAAGATCGAGGTTCAAATTGAAGAATCCAAAACCATGAAAGTTCAAAAAGAAGCTGAGATCGTGAGAAATGACTTAAGGGACCTTCATTTGGAAAATAAGAAATTAAGAAACACTATAAAAAATAGTGGTTTGGGTAAGTCGTCAGCAGAATGGAAGGAAGAAATTAGCAATATCAAAGGTGGGATGGATTTCTGGAGAGGGAAAGCAAAGAAAGAAGAGGAAAAAGCTGCGCGTGCTGTGCTAGAGTTAAAAAAGAATAATCTTGAATATGAAACCATGTCTGCAGAACTAATGACTAGTCAGTCTAAACATCAAGAGCTAAGAGGGAAAGTACGAGATTTAGAAAATACATTGCAAACTCAACAGCAACAGTTGGATAATCTCCTAAAAGCCCTGGAAGAAAAGAATAGTCAATACGACAGAGACACTCACGCCTACGAAAGAACTCTCCAAGAAAAGGAAATGCAACTCGGCTTTTTGATCAATGAAATTCGCAAGGCGGCTATGCAAGTTGTACAGTTATCAGACGAAGCCGAAGCTCTCAGTTGCCAATTCCCTCTGAGACAAAGATCAAGCATATTAGAATTCTTAGAACGAGTGAAGAAACAAGGCAATGTGGCTAGAAAATTTGTGTAACTGTTGAATCAAAGATAGCGAAACATTTTGTAATAGACTGATTTAATTAATGAAATGCCTAAGTAGAGGCCATCTTGAAATCAACACCAAATTCTTGCACATTCATTCATGACTAACATTCATTTTTCATTCATTCATTCATCCATTCATTGTATGTACATATCACCATAATCATTCACTGAGGTTAAAACTGTATAATCCGCAGTTGCGACACTACAAGTCTGGAATCACGCCATTCTTATAGGACGCGCCAAAAAGCTAGAATTATAGAAGCCGAGTTCAATGAGAGAATTGAAAGGATGGAAAGGACCCAAAGAGAATTGCAAGAGCATTTGACCAAGTCACAACAGGAAGCAAGAGATCTGATGTTAAGATCTCGAGAGGAATCACTCGAGCAAAGAGATCAGATGGCCAAAATGATGGAGATGATGACAGCTTTAGTCAAAGGAAAGGGACCTATGTAGAGCCCTGACACTATGGAGCCTCAATTGAGAGCTAATCATGATCAGGATCCGCTCTATCCCCCAGGATTCACTCCACCTCACACCCACGCAACGCAAAAAGAATATCCTCAAGGGGAACCTGCAAGCCTCGAGCAACGACTTGTACCACCTGCTCATCCAGGGCAAGGTATATTCGTATCAAACACAGGAGCCAATCCTGCTGATCCCAATGTTCCAGATTTGGATGATCCGGTAGAAATAGCCAGGTTGAAAAGGGATGATCATGATGCCCATGATAAGTATAGGAGCTTGGAAGAAAGGCTCAATGCGATAGAAGGTGTTGAAACCTTCTCTGCACTAAGTGCCAAAGAGCTCAGTTCGGTGCCCAATCTGGTTCTAACTCCAAAATTTAAAGTGCCAGATTTTGAAAAATATGATGGAACGAAATGTCCAAAGGCGCATCTTATCATGTTTTGCTGAAAGATGACTGGTTACGTGAATGAAGATAAATTGCTAATACACTGTTTCCAAGATAGCCTGGTCAGATCGGCCCTTCGATGGTATAATCAACTTAGTAGAGAAAGGATCTGATCATGGAAAAACTTAGCGTCAGCATTTTGTGAACAATACAAGCATGTATATGACATGGTGCCTGATCAGCTAACTCTGCAGATGATGGAAAAAAAGATGACAGAGACTTTTAGGCAATACGCGTAAAGGTGGAGGGATATATCGGCTCAAGTAGAACCCCCATTGACTAAAACTGAAATAATGGTCCTCTTCATCAACACTTTGAAAGTGCCGTTTTATGATAAGTTGGTAGGAAGTGCCACGAAATACTTCACAGATATTGCAATATCCAGAGAACTTATAGAAAATGCCATCAAGAGCGGAATGATGGAAGGTTCTGAGAGCTCAAAAAAGGTAGCACTTGTGAAGAAAAAAGAGGCAGAAGCCCATATGATGGGAACTGAGAGCCACCACACTTCTAATTCTTACCCAGTCCAGCCACGACCTCGATATCGCCCACCTCCAAACTTTTATTATCCTTCCAAAGCCCTTACTATCAAGCACCTCCTCCTTACCCCATCTACGCCACAGATAACAAAAGACCATTTGCCATGTTCCTACCAAATACCATGTCTGCTCAAAGCCACCCCGAAAATGAACAAAGACCGACAAGATCCAATCTTGAAAAAACCTAGTTCACCCTAATTCCCGTGTCATACGGAGAGCTATACCAAAAACTGTTGGGAAAATAATTAATATCCCCACATTATATGGCACCCCTGAAGCCTCCATACTCAAAATGGTACGACCCTAATGCTAGTTGCATGTACCACGCTGGAAACTAGGGGCATTTTACAGAAAATTGTTTGGCCTTTAAAAGGAGGGTTCAAGGTCTTATTGATGCAGAAATTCTACAATTTGATGGTGCTGGCAATACGGCTAGAAATCTGCTCCCTAACCACACTGAAGGAAATGTAAGCGCGATGACAAAAGAAGACAGGTGGCGTGCCAAAAGTTGTGTTTCTGAAATAAAGACACCGCTGCGAAAGATTTGGGAGGTAATGGTTAAAAAGGGGCTGTTCTGTCATCCCAATAGAATTTTCAAAGAAGGAAATACAAAAAATCAATGTTTTTGTGATTTTCATGGGATCGAGGGGCATGACATCCAGTCTCGTGAAGGATTTAGAAAACTACTTCAAGACATGATGGACAACAAGGAAGTCGAGATCTTTAACAAAATGGAAGAGGCTAATGAAGAAGAAGTATGCACTTCTAAAAATCAATCATCAGGTTTCCCTTATAGTGCCGATCAACCGTTGGTGATTTATTACGAAACAAAAAAGGAGCAAGTGAAACCAAAGATGAGAATTGAAGTACCATCTCCTTTCCCTTACAAAGACAACAAGGCAGCACCATGGAAATATGATGTCAACATTATCATACCTGAAGGTGAAAAATCCAAAGTCACGACCAGAAATGTTGCCGAAGTAGGACACTTCACCCGTAGTGGTAGGTGTTATTCTAAAGTGGTCGAACCAATGAAGAAGACTAATGACTTGAAGCAGAAAGGAAAGGCACCGATACATAAGGCCTAGGTCGAACTTTAGACTCCGCCCGAACAAGAAGTTAAAAAGCCTGTGAATGAAGAGGAAGCACATGAATTCTTGAAGTTCATCAAGCATAGTGAATATAACGTTGTGGAACAGTTAAGCAAACAACCGACACGAATCTCTGTATTATCCCTACTGTTGAATTCAGAACCACATCGGAATACTTTGCTGAAAATGTTAAATTAAGCTTACGTGGAGAGCAATACATCTGTCGAAAAACTTGATAGGTGGGTGAATAACCTGAACGCGGATAATTTTATTTCTTTCAGTGATGACGAAAGACCACCAAATGGTAGGGGCTCCGTAAAAGCATTACATATCACAACCCGTTGCAAGGGTTATATAATACCGAATGTGCTCATTGATAACGGGTCAGCACTTAATGTCATGCCTTTAGCCACGCTTTCTAGAATTCCAATTGATATATCTTATCTGAGGCCTTGTCACTTTACAGTAAGAGCATTCGATGGGACAAGACGAGAAGTCATGGGAAAAATTAAAATTCTTCTAGAAGTGGGCCCTTATATATATGACATCGAGTTTCAGGTCATGGACATCACGCCTTCATATAATTGCCTTTTAGGAAGGCCTGGGATCCACTCTGCTGAGGCAGTTCCTTCATCTCTCCATCAAAAAGTAAAGTTTATCATGAATGGTCTTTTGGTCACTGTCGTGAGTGAGGAAGACATTGTCGCATCTATCTTTGCTGATGCACCATACCTCGAAGTAAGCAAGGATGTAGTAGAATGTTCCTTCCGTTCCTTTGAATTCATCAATGCTACGTTTGTGGCTGAAGGAAATAAAATTCCCATGCCCAAGCTGTCAAGGAATACTTAGATGGGAATTAAGCTGACTGTGGGAAAAGGAGCCTGAGCGAAGAAAAGGTTGGGGAGATATCAGCAAGGGATAATTAGAGCACTAAAATCAGTACCCCACAAGGCTCGATATGGTTTAGGGTTCGAACTAGATATGCGACAAAGAAGAAAACAGTTGTAGAAAGATCGAGAAAGGCAGATTGCAAGAGCCTTAGGCAGAGAATTAGAATGGGAGCCCATAATGTACCCTCCTTTGTAAAAAACATTTACATTTGCAGGAATGTTATACCCCGGGCAGGATAATCCATGAAGTACGCTGTTATTGATTGAAAGGGGTCTTCAGAATGTCAGTATAAATGTCATTGACAAAGGAGATGATGCAATTAAAGATGTTTCAATGATACGCCCTTGTCCTCTGGGATTCGTTTTGAACAATTGGACTGCTGTGGACCTTCTTGTAGTTTCTAAGTCTTTTCCAGAGTAATGCTCAATGTTAACACTCTTCTTTTTGTGTGTCCCTAATTAATAGTGAGATTCTTTTGCAAGAGCTTATGTTTACTCTTTATCATTTAAATGAACATTAATGGAGATGCATTTTGTCATGGTCTTTTCATTCTCATTAAATTCATAATTTTTCCCTCTTCTCACAGCTATCATTGCATATATCTCACATCATGCCATAATATTATGCTTGTTGATCCCAACACTTTGATGCTCCTCTATAGTTTTCTTCTCCATTCAACTTTCAGGTGCTCAAATATCAACGATATGAACAAATTACAAATCTTGAAATTGATTTCGAGAAAGCTATTTGTTTAGGAGAGTTCGAAGCTGAGGAAAATGTTGAAGACTATGTCTCATCTCTTGACTTACTAAGAATGGTAGAACAAGAAGATAAACAGATTCTACCTCATCAAGAATCTGTTGAGATAGTAAACTTGGGAAATGAAGAAAAGAGGCAAGAAGTGAAGATTGGGACCTCCATTTTAGATAACACGAAACATGATTTGATCACTTTGCTTCATGAGTACAAAGATGTATTTGCATGGTCGTATCAGGACATGCTAGGATTGGATGAGGATGTAGTGGTCCATAGACTCCCACTGAAACCAGAATGCAAACCCATTCAACAAAAGCTAAGACGAATGAGACCTGAAATGCTATTAAAGATAAAAGAAGAAGCCAAGAAACAATTCGATGCTGGCTTCTTACAAGTCTCCAAGTACCCACAATGGGTAGCTAACATAGTCCCAGTACCAAAGAAAGACGGCAAGGTACGAATGTGTGTGGATTATCGCGATCTGAATCGAGCAAGTCCTAAAGATAATTTTCCTTTTCCACACATCGATACATTGGTGGATAACACAGCCAAACATTCATTGTTTTCATTCATGCATGGATTCTCGGGTTATAATCAGATAAAGATGGCTCCTGAGGATATGGGGAAAACTACTTTTGTAATGATGTGGGGAACATTTTGTTATAAGGTGATGTCGTTCGGATTAAAGAATGATGGGGCAACATATTAGAGGGCCATGGTGATGTTGTTTCATGACATAATGCACAAAGAAATAGAAGTCTACGTCGATGATATGATCGCCAAATCCAAGGGGGAAAGAGAGCATGTTGGGAACCTCCGGAAGTTGTTCGAAAGACTGAGAAAGTTCCAGCTGAAGCTTAATCCAGCCAAATGTACATTTGGGGCTACCTCGGGAAAATTGCTAGGCTTCATCTTCAGCGAGAGAGGCATTGAAGTTGATCCAGATAAGATAAAAGCAATACAAGAACTACCACCTCTGCGCACGCAAAAAGAAGTCAGAGGATTTTTAGGAAGGTTGAACTACATCGCTCGATTCATTGCTCAACTTACCAATCAGTGTGGGGTAATTTTTCGACTCCTTCGAAAGCATAATCCAGGAGAATGGAATGAGAAGTGCCAAATGGCTTTTGACAAGATAAAATAATACTTATCTAGTCCCCCGGTGGTAGTACCGCCAACTCCGGGAAGACCGTTAATATTGTATCTAACTGTATTCGAAAATTCAATGGGTTGCGTACTAGGGCAACATGATGAGTCAAGAAAAAAAGAAAAGGCGATTTACTACCTCAGCAAAAAGTTCACAGAGTGTGAGGTAAAGTACTCGTCAATTGAAAAATTCTGTTGCGCTTTGGTTTGGGTAGTTCGGAGGCTCAGGCAATATATGTTGTATCATACGACATGGTTAATTTCAAAGTTGGACCCAATAAAGTACATGATTGAATCACCTGCACTTTCAGGAAGAATGGTACGATGGCAAATCCTATTGTCAAAGTACGACATCGTCTATGTGAGCCAGAAGTCGATAAAAGGGAACGTAATAGCTGAGTTCTTAGCAATTCGAACAACGGAGGAATACGAGCCATTGAGATTTGATTTCCCTGATGAAGACTTGATGTGCATTACGGGAAAAGAATGTGAGTCATCCAAAGAGAAGTCATGGAAGATGAGCTTTGATGGTGCATCGAATACATTGGGGCATGGGATTGGAGCAATCTTAGTATCACTAGAAGGGAACCATTATCCATTCACTGCCAGGCTGAATTTCTTTTGTACCAATAACATAGCAGAATATGAGGCCTGTATCATGGGACTTCACGTAGCTATTGAACGAAACGTCAAAATCTTAGAGGTGTACGGGGACTCAGCGTTGGTAACATACCAAATCCGCGGAGATTGGGAAGTGAGAGATTCGAAATTAATTAAATACAACAATCTAGTGGCAGGACTGCTAAAGAATTCAAAGAAATAACTTTTAATTACTTCCCATTTGAAGAAAACCAATTGGCTGATGCCCTGGCCACTTTGGCTTCAATGTTCAAAGCGAACAGAGAAACATAAATAATGCCTCTTCAAATGAGCATATACGAAGTCCCTGCACATTGTTTCAACATTGAAAAAGAGCCAGATGGATGGTCCTGGTTCCATGATATCTTAGAATATGTCAAGAATCAAAAGTATCCCGAACAAGCAAATGAGAACGATAAAAGAACAATCAGAAGAATGACAGTAGGATTTTTTCTTGATGGGGAAATTCTGTACAAAATAGGAAAAGATGGCATGCTCTTGAGATGCGTGGATGCTGTTGAAGGCAGAAAAATACTTGAAGATGTCCATGAGGGAATTTGTGGGACACATGCCAATGGTTTCACTATGGCCAGGAAGATTATGAGACTCGGTTATTACTGGATGACGATGGAAAGTGACTGCATTAGTTTTGCACGAAAATGCCACAAATGTCAAATTTATGGTGATAAAATTCATGTAGCCCCTTTGCCCCTTCATGTCATGACTTCTCCGTGGCCTTTTTCTATGTGGGGCATGGATGTTATAGGGCCAATTTCTCCAAAAGCTTCTAATGGACACCGATTCATTTTTTTAGTGATAGATTACTTCACGAAATGGATAGAAGCCACTTTATTTGCTAATGTGACAAAGACTGTAGTTTGCAGGTTCTTAAAAAAGGAAATCATTTGTCGATATGGTTTGCCTGAAAGAATCATTCCAGATAACGCCTTGAACTTGAACAACAAGATGATGAAGGAAGTGTGTGAACAATTTCAAATAAGGCGTCATAACTCCTCACCTTATCGCCTGAAAATGAATGGAGCAGTTGAAGCGGCCAACAAGAATATTAAGCAAATTATTGGGAAAATGACCGAGACATATAAAGACCGGCACGAGAAGCTACCATTCGTTTTGTATGCATATCGCACATCTGTGCGGACATCTACGGGAGCAACTCCTTTCTCTCTGGTCTATGGAATGGAAGCTGTGCTACCCATCGAAGTTGAGATCCTCTCTCTACGAGTCTTAATGGAGTCAAAACTAGAGGAACCAGAGTGGGTTCGAGCTCGATACGACTAGTTAAACCTTATCGAAGAAAAACGTTTGAAGGCAATCTGTCATGGACAGATGTACCAGAAGAGAATGGTCGCGACCCATGACAAAAAAATACTGCCAAGAGAATTCCACGAAGGAGAACTCGTGCTGAGAAAGATTCTCCCAATACAAAAAGACTTCCGAGGAAAATGGGCACCAAATTAGGAAGGACCATATGTAGTAAAGAAGGCTTTCTTAGGTGGGGCTTTGATTCTCACTGAGATGGATGGGAAAGTGTAACGCCCCCACGCCCGAGACCATCGCCGGAGTCGAGTATGAGGTGTTACTAAGCTTAGTTTAACATTTTTAGAACTTTGGATTATTGTTTCTACATTCACAGCTTTTAAGCTACTTGCATCATAGTCACAAGAAAAATCATATCTCGAGTTAAGAAACTCGAAATCAAGATCCGTAAATTTTCCCTGAATCTAGACTCATATAACTATCTACTAAATTTTTTCTAGAATTTTTGGTAGGGCCAATTAGTACAGTTTATTAGTTAAAGTTACCCCTGTTTCAGGACTCGACTGGTCTGACCTCTGTTTACTACGAACCACATTTCTCTCTGTAAAAAATTCATATGACTATGAGATTTGTTTCTACTAAAACTAGACTCAATAAGGATTCTGAGGATATAAAATATACCACCTAATTATATCTTTATAATTTATAATGAATTTCTAAATTTGGAATAGGGGATTCAAAAACTGCTATGACCCTGTTTCACTAAAATTCAAATATCTTCTAACATATAATTCCTTTACCTGTTTCATTTGTTTCATGTGAAACTAGACATAATAAGCTTCAATTTGATATGTGTTCCATCACCAAATTCAATTTCTATGATTTTTAATAAATTTTCAAACTCGCATCAGTGTTGCTGCAGTATTCTGTTTATGGCAAATTTCATCCTTTTTATGAGTTTTTATGCACTAAGTATCTTAATAGTTTTCCTTAACATCAAACATAATCTACACTAACCATTTTCATAATTTATCATTATCAAGCATTTCCTCAACCATTCCACAACCATACCATAAGATCATTTACACAAAATAGGAATATTGCTATACATGCCATACTTAAATTTACAAGCCATTTACCAAAAGTCTTCCGGATAGTGTGACTGAGCCTTCGACCTATCCCGACTCCTGAGCTGGCTTGTCCAAAACTACAATGAGTAAGAAGGAGGGAGTAAGCATAAATGCTTAGTAAGTTCATATGCAAATAATAAGTAACATAACAAACAGTTATACCAATCAACATTAGCATACATCACTAAAACACATATCACATTTCTGATCATTTTTCATCATCTTATTACCTTATAGTGGTTGTATCAATACTCAACCCGAGGGTTAAATACATACCTGTCCAAAATATCCATTTCACATCACTCACCAATACTTCTCTTTACATCTCGAATATTCCTCCATTGAGTAGAACTTTACCCGTTGAACACATCGGAATATAATTCTGATACATGGATAATTTGCATATAAGTGCCACATATTCAATCAAGCAATCATGTAACCCGCCCATAAGCGAACTCGGACTCAACTCAACGAGCTCGGGCGTTCGCATCCATAAGTGAACTCGGACTCAACTCAACGAGTTCGGATGCCTAGTTACATCTCACGAACTCGGACTCAACTCAACGAGTTCGGACATTCGCATCCATAAGTGAACTCGGACTCAACTCAACGAGTTCGGATGCTCAACCATCCTAGTGACATGTCACTTGTATCCTAATCTATTCCTAGGGTTCAAACGAGCTTTTTCCTCGAACACTTATCCTTGCCGTCTTCCGTAGAATGCCGAAATCAATACTCGGTAACAATTATATTTAACAAGTAGTTCACATAATTTACATATTATTTGAAATTAACCACAAAGCATACATTTCATAATAAAATTTAGCATAACATATAATTAACATCAATAACTTAAAAATAACCATTATGCTACATTATTTACACATGAACTTACCTTGGTACCAAAATACAAAGATTTTGCAATTTAGTCTACAATCTTTTCTTTTCCTCGATTGAGGTCGATTCCACGTCTTTCTTGATCTAAAATAACACATTTAGCTTATTTAATACTAACATTATCAAATTAATCCTTAACTCAAATTTTGGCAAAATTACAATTTTACCCCTAAACTTTTGCATATTTACATTTTTGCCCCTAGGCTCGGGATTAAACTTTATTCCTTATTCTTATGTTTTACAACATGCTGATCACTTTTCTCTTCTATGGCAACATCAAATTCTCACTCTAACATGTACTTATGACTATTAGGTATTTTTACCGATTAAGCCCTTTTACTCGTTTTCACTCAAAACCGAGTAGCACAAGTTGTCTAACATAATTTAAAACCCCATATTCTATCATAAAACATCAAAATACACAAATTTCACCTATGGGTATTTTTCCAAATATGAACCCTAAGTTGAATTATTGTTAGCATAAGCTTAATCGAGCTACCGGGATCTCAAAAACGTAAAAATCATTAAAAACGGGGCTTGGAATCACTTACTATGGAGCTTGGAAGCTTGAAATAAACCCTAGCTATGGAGAACCCTTGAAATTTCGGCCTAATGAAGAAGATGGACAAAAATTGGCTTTTAATTTTGTTTTTAATTCATTTTAATAACTAAATGACCAAAATACCCTTACTACTAAACTTTCCAAAAATTCCTTCCATGTCTTAATTTTGTCCATGAACTTAAAATTGGTCAAATTGCTATTTAAGACCTCCTCATTAATATTCCAAAACAATTTCATACTAAAAACTTCTAGAATGCAAGTTTTGCAACTTATTCGATTTAGTCCCTACTTTCAATTTAAGCACTTTAGGCATAGAATTTCATCACGAAATTTTCACACAATCATGCAATCATATCATAAACCTCAAAATAATTATAAAATAATTATTTCTATCTCAGATTTGTGGTCACGAAACCACTATTCTGATTAGGCCCTAATTCGGGATATTACAGAAAGAGTTACCTAACCTAGTGAACTCAGATGCTGTAAAGAAATATTATGCCTAAAAAAAAAGATCAAGGCGAAAACCCAGAAATGGAGTCTTGATGAACAAAAAGGATTAGGATGAAAACTTGAGAGGGAGTCCTAATGAAGCAAACCTGGGCTTAAAGAGCAAGGTGATTTGAATGGTGGGTCAAACGGCAAGGCTATAGTATTTGAAACATCTCTAAAAGCTCGAAATCTTTTACGTAAGAAGCCATGCTCGAAAAGATTCTTGATTAAGTAACGTGGAAGAGGTCATGCGTTGAATATCTAGAGCATTTGTATTTACTGAATGCGATTCCCTTTTCTTTATGAGACTTTTTTACTATCCTTGATTAACCTCTTTGTTTGTCACCATCGAAATAAACAAAAGTGAAGTACCTCTTTTGTACCTACCTGACCATTTTCATGCATCTCATTGTATGGTTTATTTGAATGATAAATAGTAGAATGACATACTCTAAACAAAAGAAATGTTGAGCATTATCTGGATGAGAATTCAATAAGTACAAAAGCCACAAAGCAAGGACAAAGTTTAGCAGGCGAAAAAATAGTGATATCTGAGAAACACAGAGTACTAGTAAGGCTTGAGGATGGGTACAAAGCAAAAAAAAAAAAAAGAAAAAGAAAAAAGGAAAAAAAGTCAAGAATCGAAGCAATGAATGCAGATCATCACAAGAAACGTGACGAAAAGAGATACATGACAAACAAGCCCAAGGCTCATAGTATAATCATATAGGCATAAAGACATTTAAGGCCAACATGTGCATATCATGATGACATCATGCAAGACATATACAGGTACTCCAGCAGAGCAAGAGGATTTGGTGATAGTTATACTGGATCAAGGAAAAGACACCCGAGTTCCACTAGATGATATGTTCTGGTATTCTGATATTTTTATTTCTGTTTTTCAAGAATCAACTCATGTTGCGAGAGGTGAGCTGAGCCTCGGGTCACACACCGAGGTATTTTCAATTTCTGTTTTTCAAAAAAATCAACTCATATTGCGAGAGGGGAGTTGAGCCTTGGGTCACACACTGAGGTATTTTTAGTTTCTATTTTTCAAAAAAATCAACTGATATTACGAGAGGTGAGTTGAGCCTTGGGTCACACGCTGAGGTATTTTTATTTTCTATTTTTCAAAAAAATCAACTCATATTGCGAGAGGTGAGTTGAGCCTCGGGTCACACGCTGAGGTATTTTTAGTTTCTATCAACTCATATTGCGAGAGGTGAGTTGAGCCTCAGGTCACACACTAAGGTATTTTCAATTTTTTACTATTTTCAAAAATTAACTTATAATCCGGGAGATGAGTTGAACGTTAGTTTGTATGCCGAGCTATTTTTGATGTTTGTTCTTCAATAAAGAATAAAGATTAGAGCTAATCGAATATATAGATTGAAGCTATAAATCATAGATCTTATCTCTCTGAAGTTGCAGTAGAGCAGATCAAAACAAACTTTATCTCCCTGAAGTTGCAGTTGAACAGATTGAAGCTATAAATTATAGATCTTAACTCTCTAAAGTTGCAGTGGAGCAGACTGAAGATAGCAAATCTTAGTTCCCTGAAGTTGTAGTGAAGCAGTGGAGCGGATTAAAACAACAAGATGCAGTGGGCTGAACGAGGCTACCTGAAGAAGTCGAGCACCAAAGAAGTCAAGATTCGACAAAACCGGACAAATTTGGTCTCTCTTGAAAGTCTTTGCTCTATTCTCGTTGCACGACAACAAGCAAAGAGGGGCAGCTGTACAGCCCGAAATTTGCCTGAGACCCAATGAGACCCAAACCCCATACATCCTTATTAAACCCCAAGTAGATTTAAACCCAAACCCCAACTACCTAAACCCAAAATTAAAAAACCCTAGCCAAAACCTAAGAGGCCCAAAACTTTAAAAATTTTTAGAAAAAAAACCCTAGGTCTTCAACCACCTTCTGCCACCAGCCGCACCTGCCCACTGCCACCTCTGCACCGCCACCTGCACCACCGCCCTAGTCTACCTCCACTTGCACTTGTAGATTAAGTATAGAAGAGACAGATAGTAATAGAAAATGCATGTAACTTGGCTTTAAAAAGCCAAGCCGAAATCAGAAAGAGGGTTCGACATTTTTTTCTTTGCAAATATAAAACATTCGACAACTTTTTCATCAATAAAAAAAATAGATTTAAACACGAACAAAAGCAGTGATCCCAGTGATACAAAAGCACGAGTATAACACCGAATCAGAGAACCAAAAATACCAAAATCGAAAGCAAATACTTAAGTTGATTTTTTATTTTATTATTTTTATTTTTATTCGAATCTATTGACTTGCATAAACATATATATTATAAATACATATAAAAAATTATAAGAGAAAATAAAAAAAATAAAATACCTTTTTTGAATTTCCGGCTACTGTGTACTGTGGCCGGCTGCGGCGGACCGGCAGCGGCGACGACAGCCTTCTTAGTCAGAGCTGGGCCTAGCTTAGAGAGAATTCTCTCTTCTCTCTCCCTTTTTTTTCCCTCAGGCTAACAAATGATTTTTTTCTCAAAAACATGACTTTTATAGCCCCCTATAACGACGTCGTTTTGGGGCTGGTCATTAACACCCAAAACGACGTCGTTTTGAGCATACCCGATCCGTCCGACCTGAACCCGCCTCAGGATCTGCGTGTTTTTACTTAATAGTCTATTTGCGCATTAGGCCCTTCTACTTTTTTTATGTTCTGCAATCAAGTTTCTATTTATTTTAATTTGGCCCCGAAATTCGTTATGCTCTGCAATTTGGTCCCCCATGCTGCGCTGCGTTTTGAGGGGAATGAATAATTTCTGTTTCGGTCCTTCCAGATTACGTGCGTGTTGCATTTTGATCCTTTTCCCTTTATTTCTTTTAAATTTGCCCCCAAAACTCTGTTTTTAGTTCAATTTTAGTCCTTTCTTGTTTATTTTCGTTTCTTTATTAAATATTATTATTATTTCTAATATTATTAATATTATCACTATTATTATTATATATTAGTGTATACTTTTTTATTATATGTGTATATGCATATATATTTATATATAATATTTTTTATTACTTTATTTTAATATTTTTATTATATTTGCTTTTTTGTATTTCAATATTATTATTATTATTATATATTAGTGTATACTTTTTTATTATATATGTATATGTATATATATTTATATATAGTATTTTTTTTATTACTTTATTTTAATATTTTTATTATATTTGCTTTTTGTATTTCAATATTATTACTATTATCATTATTATTATTAATATTAGTGTATATTTTTATTATATATGTATATATATATTTATATACAGTATTATTTTTAATTACTTTATTTTAATATTATTATGATATTATATTTGCTTTTTTATATTCCATTATTATTGCTAGTATTATTATCCTTATCATCATTATTAATATATATATATATACATGTGTATTTTTTCATGTACATATTAGTATTTTCTACTATTATTACAAATATATTATTTCTTTTATTATATTATTAGAACATTATTTTTCATTATTATTTTCTTTATAGTAAATATTATTGTTATTTTTATTCTAATATTATATTTTAATATTTTTCCATTAATTGTATCATCGTTTGCATTATTTACGAATTCCTATGGCAAATGGCATATATTTTTTTATTTTAAATAAATAAGGCAACGTACCGATTTCAACACTAAGTCGCTGATTTCATTGCTATGTTGGGTGAATATCATTGGCTCGTGTTAAAAACGAGACGTCCTTCTAAAAAACCAAAAATTTCAAATTCTCGTATTTCAATCGAATGGCGATTAAATATTAAATTAAACTTGTATTTTGAGAATTAAGACAACGCGTGTTTAACAAGATACCAATTTTAGGCATCGCGAGGGTGCTAATACCTTCCTCGTGCGTAACCGACTCCCGAACCCTATTTTTCTCTGGATTTTCACGTAGACCCAAATTCAGCCTTCATTTTCATTCAAAAATAAGTTTTCTTTTCTTTTTTTTTTAAAAAGAGGATTTATTAGGTTTCTGATCACACCTAGGAAAAAAGATCGGTGGCTACTCTTTTTCTCCTTAAAACTGAAATTTCGTTTTCAAATTTTTAAATAATCGCCTCAATTAGCGACCAAAGCGAAATTTTTACTTCGCTACACCATTCAGACAAATCGAATGATTAATCGTCCTTGCACATCTCATGATTAACGATACAAAGGACTCTGTAAATCCCATTTTTTGCATGACTTTTTCCAGATAAACCACTCCACCCTGTCATATGCCTTACTCATATTCAATTTTAGGCTAACCTTCCATTGTTTCCTGCTCTTTGTTGTTTTAATGAATGCATTAATTCATAAGCCAATAGGATAATGTAACATCCCAAAATTGGGCCTAGTCAAAATAGTGGTTTTGGGACCACAAATCTGACATTAAAACATTTGTTTTATGATTATTATGAGGTCTAGGATATGGAAATAAGCATGTGCTAAAGTTTCATGAAGAAATTTTAAGTATAAGGTTTCCAATTGGAAATTAGGGACCAAATTAAATAAATTGCAAAGCTTGGGTTCTAGAAGCAATTAGTATGAAATTGCTATGGATTATTAATTAGGAGGCCTTAAATAGAAATTTACCCAATTTTTAAGTTTTTGGACAAAAATGGGCATGCATGGAAAATTTTGAAAGGTTATTGAGGAAGGGTATTTTGGTCATTTGGTAATAAGTGAAATAAAAAGGGAAAAAGATAGCTAAAATCAGCCATCATCTTCCTTGTGGCTGCCGAAATTCTCTATAGCCATAGGTAGGGTTTTGGTTCAACATTTAAAGCTTGATAGTAAGTATTCCCTAGCCTCGTTTTTTATGTTCTTTATGTTTTTGAGAACCTCGTAACATGTTCTCTCTATTTCTACCCATATTTCAAGTTAGGGTTCATGTTCAAAAATTTAACTAAGCATGAGATGCTTGTGTTTTGATGATTTATAGAGGAATATAAGAGTTTAAAGGATAGTAAACAACTTTTACTAAGTAGTTTTTCATGGAAATAACTTAGGGGACCATTTTGTAAAAGTTGTGAAAATAGGTAGAAAAATGTGAAATGAAAGATAATGTGGGCTACTATAAGCAAGAAAAATATTCTACTGGGCTTGGATAACTTAGAAATTTCATGCATTTCATTATACGAGCCTTAGGACTAAATTGTAAAAAGTGTGAAAGGTTAGGGGCAAATTGGTCATTTTCCTCAGGGGTGAGTCTTAAGCCAAAAATGAATAATGTGAGGTATTAATAATTTATTTTTACTAATATAGACCTCGAGGAACCAATTCTGGAGGTCGACCGTGGAAAATGAAAGGTTTTAGAATAACCGAAATACGAACCCGAAACAATTACCAGGTAAGTTCGTGTAACTCAAAGTAAACTCTTAATATACACAAAATGTATATATTTGAATGTATGACAATTTAGATATTCATTACATGATAATCCATGAAATGTGGTAGTATAGTTTAAAAGAGAATTGAAGTTTCCCAATTGAAATAAAAGTATATCTGATGGATTTCTCGAAATGAATTAACGATAAAAAGGATCTAGCCCAGACGGGTGTTCCTTTAGTGATCGAGCCTCTCGAAGAAGAAGTGTGTTGAAATGGATTTAGCCCAGACGGGTAATCCGATTAGGGTCTGAATTTAGGTTGGACTGGTAATTCAGATATGAGCTCATTAGAGTACATATCATTGTAAGGGATTTAGCCTGGACTGGTATTCCCGACATTACTCTAGGGTTTTACATTTTGGGGGATTTAGCCTGGACTGGTAATCTCGCCGTAAGAGCGAGGTTCACGGGAGTGCATATTTAAAATGATCATTCACACGATTTGACGGTAAATGAGATATCCATCGAGATTCCGAGAAGTTCAATGGGATTAAAAGGAGGAACAAAAATAGAAATGTTTGAAATGGTGAGCTCATCTAAGGTTCATGTTTAATTGTACTGGCATGAAACTAACATGATGATTGAGTTATGTGATAGGGAAACTATACTATGCATGTTGGCATGAATATCTAATATGGTTATATGCTAAACAACCGGTATGTTTACCTTCCTGTTATCCGAACTTACTAAGCATGTAAATGCTTAACCCCCCTTTCATTTCCCTTGTCTTACAGAGCTTGAGGACTCGTGAAGATTGGAAGACGGTTGGAGCATTGTCAACACTATCAACTTGTCTTGCTTGGGTATATAGAAACTTTTATTTTGTTATAATGGCATGTATAGGATTCTTGATCATTTTGTTATATGTGTCATTTGGCTAGCTAATGTAAGGGCTTGAATGATATACTTATTCATTTTGTATATGGCCATGGGATATGGCTCATTTCAATATAGGTTCTAAACCTACTAATTGTGCATGGTTATGCTTAAATGTTTCATGTGATGGTTAAATATGGTATATCATGAATGGACATGTGAAATGTGGCTAACTCATTTGGAGATGGTTAGGTCATAATTGGCAATGAGTTATAGAATGAGGCAAGTATAAAATATGATTATTGAAGTGGTAATCCTTAATACAAAAAGGATAAACTAGCATGTGTTAAACCAATGAAATGAGGTTAACATGCAATAGACTATGCCAAGGTGGATTATGGACATATCTAGGCCATGCTAAATACCATTGAAGTTTATAAATGTGTATGGATGTTGGGGGTGACCATTGGCTTGGAAAAAATAGCCTCCAAGAAGGTACACACGTAGACACATGGGCATGTGTCTAGGCCGTGTGTGACACACGGTCTGCCCTTTGGGCGTGTTGCTCAGCCTTCTCTACACCATGAATTTTTAGGTTAGCATGCATGATAGTAAACACACAGGTAGAGACATGGCCGTGTGTTTCAACCGTGTGGAGGACATGGCCTTGCACTGTCTTGGCCGTGTGCCCCTAGATGGATGACGACGTCATAAACAGAATGTCTATGTTTTTGGGCACGGGTGATGACACATGCGTGTTTAGGCCATGTGAGGGACACGGGCCAGGGACATGCGTGTGTGTTCAGCCGTGTGAAAACCCCTATAGGTACAAAATGAAAAATAAATTCCAATAATTCAGCACAGGCAAGGGACACGGGCGTGTGCATTACCTCCACACGGGTATATGAGGCTTAAACCTAGAAATTTCCTAAAGTTTCCTATAGTCCTCGGTTTAGTCTCGGATCACTTTTTATGCATGTTCTGGACCTTGTAGGTCCATAATTGGTACAATATGATTCTATTTGATCGGTTTTAAATTGAAATAAAATTTTATAGCCCATATTTTCGGTAATACCCCGTACCTTGTCTCGATCTCGGGTACGGGTAAGGGGTGTTACAGATATTATTTGTGATGAGCCTTCTTAGAACAAACATACTCTAGGCTTTATCAATACATTTATCAAGAACTTGTTGAAGCCTATTTGCCACTGTCTTAGCGATAATCTTGTACACAACTGTGCAAAGATTAATGGGCCAAAATTTTTTTAGGTTGGTAGGGCTTGCCACTTTTGGTATAAGCATAATATTTGTTAAAATAATATCCTCAATCGGCCCTCCCTCATTTAAAATCTTGAGACAGAAACCTCCAACTTCTTTTCCAATAATATGCCAAAACTTTTGGAAAAATAAAGCTGGAAAACCATCACGTCCAGTTGCTTTTGTTGGCCCCTTACTTTGAAATGTTGCAAAAACTTCATCACTAGTAAAGTCTTTACTTAAATTGATATTCATAGAATCTGATATGTACGTACCAATTCTTGACAGTATGTAATCAAGATTACCAACACCTCTTGATGAAAATAAGTTTTCAAAATATCATCTAGCCACCTCCTCTATTGCTTTTCCGTTAGAAATTAACTGACCGTGTTCGCTCTCTTGCTCTTCAATTCTATTTATTCTTCTTCTATGGGAAGCAAAATTATGGAAAACTTTTGTATTTCTATCGCCTTCTTTCAATCAATTCAGTTGAGCTCATTGTTCCAAATATTTTTCTTCTTTATCAATTTCCAAATTCAAGTTGATTTTAGCATTAATTAAGTCAGCCAAGTTTTCATTCGTCCTTTCCTTTCCATTAAGATCTTCAATTCAAGCTAATAACTTTTTTGTCAATTCTCTTATAAACTTTATGATTCCCATAGCACATCTTTGTAATCCTTTGCCTACCGGTTTTAATTTTTCTATAACCCCTAAATTATTCATTGTCCAAAGCCTTTTCAGTTCCGTCTCACAAGAAGTTTCCATAGTCCACCATGCTTCAAATCTAAATTCTGTCGTTCTTTTAAATATCCCTCCAATTTTTGTTTGTAAAAGAAATGGACAGTGGTCCGAGAAAGAATGCGGCAAATGCCACATTGTGAATTCAGGGAATAAGTCAAACCAATTTTTGTTTGTAACCCCCCTGTCAAGTCATTCTTTAGTGTTTGTTGTTGGAAGATTACCACGCTCCCATGTAAATCACTTTCCAGCATAACCCATGTCTTCTAGTCGACAATCACTAAGAACTGTTCAAAATTCTTTCATTTTATAACAACCCAATTTTGGGTCTAATAGGAATAGTGGTTTCGAGACCACAAATCTGACGTATAAAAATTTATTTTTATTATATTTTTATGGTCTATAGTTTTATGGAATGGTTTGGTGAAAATTTCGTTCAAAAATTTTAACATTTGGGCACTCAATTTGGTCAAAAGGACTAAATTGTAAAAAGTACAAAACTTGAGTTCTATAAGATAGAGGTGTCTAATTGTTATGAAATTTTAAATTGGAGGTCCTTAAATGGTAATTAGACCATTGCTTAAGTTGGTGGACAAAAGGAGACATGGTTAGGTATGTTTTTAAAGTTTTTCATTAAGGGTATTTTAGTAATTTAGTAATTAAATGAATTAAGAAGCCAAATTAGAAGCCATTTTTTTCCATCTTCCTTCCATGGCTAAAATTCACAAGGGGAAACCATGGCTAGGGTTTCTAGCCCCGTTTTTAATGATTTTTATGTTTTTGAAATCCTTGTTTCATGATCTATCTATTTCTACCACTAATTTAAGACATAATCAAAGTATAAAATTTTATCCTTGATGGATATTGGTGTATTTTGATGTTTAATGGTAAAAAATGCATGTTAGTTGTTTGATAAACAATTTTTGCTAAGTGATTTTCGATGAAAATGCCTAAAAAGGACTTATTTGTAAAAAGTTGTAAAATGGGTGTTAAAATGCGAATAAAAGAAAAATGTGGGCTTCTATAAGCATGTATAAGGTTTTTCTAGGCTTTGGTATTGAAGAAATTGAGTACATTTCATTTTACGAGCCTAGGGACTAAAATGTAAAAATGTGATACTTTAGGGGTAAAAATGTAATTTTTGCAGTAATGTGATTTTGGGCTGATTTGAATAGTATAATGATTAAATAAGTTAAATGTGATATTATAGGTCAAGAAAAATGAGGTTCGAAATTAGAACGGGGGAAAACAAGTATTTAACGGTTAGGCCCTTTTCGTCATATTTATGCTGAGGTAAGTTCGTATGTTTAAAAAGCATTAAATTATATATGTATAAATGCTGAATTGTTATAATTTCAGTAAATGTCATATTATTGAAATGAAATGAAAATGCTATTGACTACGATACAACGGAAATGATCGATAGAGATTCGATACAGCGAAAGTCCCGATTGAACCTTAGGAATAGATAGGATACAAATGTCATGACATTAGGGTTACTGAGATTACGTGTAAGACCATATCTGAGATATGACATCGATATGAGACTTCGTGTAAGACCATAGCTAGGCTATTGGCATCAATACAAGATTACATATAAGACCATATCAGGGATATGTATTGATACGGTACTAAATGTATGAGATTCCCGTGTATCCTTTAGTATTCCAAGTGGTTTAACGGGAAATTCAATGGGTATGTCAAAGAAGAGAAAGAGCATGTAAGTATTAAAAATTTGTACAAGTATGTACATAAGTTTATAATCATTGACTTTATGATATTGTGGGTTCATGGTTTCCATGAGAATGTTTTTGTGAAAGGCTTGTGATTATTGGTCTATACTTTTGATAGACGAAATACATGGTAAATTTGGTTGGCAAACGTGTAATTGGCTTTCGGGCCAAATTGAGTTATGATATAACATGTTTTATGCAACATCTCAAATTAGGGCCTAGACAGAATAGTGTTTCAAGACCACAACTCTGAAGTAGAAATATTTATTTTATGATCATTATGAGATCTGTGGTATGATTACATGCCTATGTTAAAATTACATGAAGAAATTTTATGCATAAAGTGTCAAATTTGATAATTAGGACTAAATTGAATAAGTTGTAAAATACATGTTCTAGAAGCTTTGAGCATGAAATTGCCATGAATTTTTAATTAGAGGGTCTTAAATAGCAAGTTGACCAATTTATAATTTTATGGGCAAAAATGGACATGTATAGGAAAAATTTGAAAGAAAGGCCTTAAGGGCATTTTTGTCATTTGGTTAATAAAAGAATAAAAAAGGGAAAAATCAAGCAAAATTTTCTCATCTTCTCCATGCCATAGCCGAAATTCCTAAGGTCACCATAGTTAGGGTTTCTTCAACTTTCAAGCTCAATAGTAAGTGCATCCTAGCCCCGTTTTTAATGTTCTTTATAATTTTGAAGTTGTTATCAACCGATCTACCTATTTCTAGCCATATTTTGAGCTAGGGTTCATGTTCAAAAATCTACGCATGTGTTACATGCATGTATTTTGATGTTTCATGGTAGCTTATGAAAGTTTGATGTGTGTTTAACATCTTTTACTAAGTGATTTCCAGTGAAAATGGTTAGAAAGGACTAATTTGTAAAGTTTGTAAAATGGGTAGAAATATTTGTGATTTGGTGAGAAATGTGGGTTGCTATGAACGTGTTATAAGTTCGGCTAGGCTTGGGTGACAATGAAAATAGACACATTTCATTTTACGAGCATAGGGACTAAATTGTAAATAAGTGAAAATTTAGGGGCAAAATTATAATTTTTCCAAAGTAAAATTTAGGGACTACTTTGAATAATGTGATAATTAAATAAGTGAAATTTGGTATTATAGAACAAGAAAAATGAGGAACAGACCTTGACTGGGGGAAAAACAAGGTGTACGATGATTAGATCCGTTCTTACTATTTTTGTACCGAGGTAAGTTCATTTGCAAATAATGCAATATCATATTATGTTTTAATGCAATTTAATGCATGAATTTTTCTGTGAAATTGTTAAAATGAGTGTACGAACGACATTATGGTCAATGAGAATGACATTGTGAACAAGTTCGACGAAGATGTGACATCGAGAAAATCCCATTTGAACCTTAGGAATAATTTAGGATATAATGTGACATGTCATTAGGAACTATATGAGTTGAGCTCATGAGATATGCGATATGGGTTTATGTGAATCCGGGTGCTGGTCTTGTACGTTCTACTGGTGGTTGGGTAGCCTGGCATGTGTTGCGGGTACCTGTCAGCTTGTGTGAGCAGCCCGTGTAGTTACGTCCTGACTGTCAGCTTGTGTGAGTAGGCCCGTGATTAGCTTGAAAGCGAGCAATGTGTGATATGTGATATGAGGTAGCATGTG
This sequence comes from Gossypium hirsutum, assembly GCF_007990345.1. Lineage (NCBI taxonomy): Eukaryota > Viridiplantae > Streptophyta > Magnoliopsida > Malvales > Malvaceae > Gossypium > Gossypium hirsutum. The sequence continues at coordinate 34,895,010 of NC_053425.1, read as the reverse complement.
GCTACATATGAAGCACTATGTGCAAGCTTTCTGTGTATCCGATAGTATTCCAAGTGGTCAATTGGTAAATCAGTGAGTAATTCGACAAGTAAGTCAACGATGAGGAAATATGAGAATGTGCTACTAGTTGGTCCAGCTATGTACTTAAAACTCTTGAGTAAGGCCTCGGTATTGCTATGAACATGTGGTAAGAATGCAAATGGAAAGGTTATGCTTGTGAGACTTGATGACTTTTATGAAACTTTACCTTATGTTAATTGTGTGATTTATGTTATTTATTATTTGTATGTGAACTTACTAAACTTTAAGCTTACTCCCTTTTTCTTCCCATTTCTTATAGTGTCGCCAAGCTAGCTTGGGGATCGAACGATGTTGGAGACTCGATCACACTCTCAATTGGATATTTGGGTATAGTTAGTCCCATCATTTTGAGTATGGCATGTATAGGGACTTGGTCTTTTTGTTATATGTCATATTGGTTCAGCCAAATGTGTTGGCTTATGGTTCTATTTGATTTATTTTGTGTATGGCCACATGATATGGCTTATAATGATTATTGGGTTGTAAGCCTAATCTTTCAAGCATGCATGTACCCATGAAATTGTGATGTGGTTGGTGGATTTGTGCATGTGATGAGATGTGTTATGGCTATGAATGCTTGATGATTTGATTGGGACTTGTCTTGTATGATGATAACCTTGGCTTAAATGAGGATTGGTAAGTTGGGTTGATAAAGTGTGGTATCTTGTGCATGTAAAGGCTAACATGATATAGCCATAACCATGACTTGTTTGATAATGTTTTAAGTGTTCAATTATGCCATGTTAAGTGCCCTTGATATCATGTATGTGGTTGTGTAACTAAAGGTGACAAATGACTTGGAAAATAGCGTCAAAGCTGTACACACGGTCTGCCCCATGGGCGTGTGATCCGACCGTGTGTCCCCAGCATCCTAATTAGGTTAAACAGAATGCATAGTAGTAAACACATGGGCAGAGACACGACCGTGTGTCTCAAGCGTGTGAAGGATATGGCCTCAGGACATGGGCGTGTGCCCAGGCTATGTGAAGTCTGCACTTAATATTTGGAATTTAATTAGCCACACGGCCTAGTACACAGGTGTGTGACTTGGACATGTGACCCTAATTGTGTTGATGACGTCATAAACAGAGAGTTACACGGGCTGGGGACATGGGCGTGTGTGACCACACGGGCTTGTGTGACCACATGGGTTTGTGTGACCACACGGCCTACCCACACGGGCGTGTAACCCTCTAAAATGGGAAAATTTTCTAAAGTTCTCAGTTTAGTCCCGAACTACTTCCAGTGCATGTTTTGTGCCTCTTAGGCTCGTTTTAAGGACGATATGAATGTGTATGAAAAATTTTAAATTTGGATGGAAATTTATGTGTCGGTTTTGTGTGATTGCTTGTGTATAAGTCTGGTAATGCCTCGTACCCTATTTTGGCGTGGGATACAGGTAACGAGTGTTACATTTAATGGTATCAGAGCTACAGTTTAGTCGATTCTCTAACTAACGTAGCATATGTGAGAGTCTAGCTATACATGCCCTAAACGAATTATGATAGTGTGACGACTCTTGAGTGTTTTCATATAGTAATGGATCCCAATCAAGCTGAAGCTGATGATGTAGAAAGTAATGCGCCGGCTCCCACTCAAGGGGCGGCGCTAGTTGAGGGTAGACCCGTGACTGTGAGTCAGGGAGGAGGAGATGAGGCTAGGGAAGCCTTTCTCCATATGATGAATGCCTGGTATACAGAGTTCGTTGGAACGAACCTGACCACTCAACCCCTTCCACACCACTTATCCGTCAGCCTGTTCCTGTAGCACCCCAAGGTATGGATTTCGTGAGGCTGAATAGACCTCCAGTTGATAAGATTTGAAAGCAAGGGGCCAGAGAGTTTCAAGCTACTAAAGATGATGACCTTGAGAGGGCAGAGTTCTGGCTCGAGAATACCATTAGATTGTTTGATGAGTTATCATGCACACTTGAGGAATGCATGAAGTGTGTTGTGTCCCTCCTGAGAGATTCGGCTTATCAGTGGTGGAACACCCTTGTGTCGGTGGTACCAAAAGAGAGAATTAACTGGGAATTTTTCCAAGAAGAATTTCGTAAGAAGTACATTAGCTAAAGATTCATTGATCAGAAAAGGAAGGAATTCCTTAAGTTAAAACAGGGCCGAATGACGGTAACGGAATATGAACGTGAATTTCTGAAACTGAGCAAATATGCTCGTGAATGTGTGTCGACTGAGGCCATTATATGCAAAATATTTGAAAATGGCTTAAATGAAGACATCCGACTGTTGGTTGGTGTCCTTGAACTGAAAGAATTTGTTGTGCTCGTAGAGAGAGCTTGTAAGGCCGAGGAATTTGCTAAAGAGAAAAGGTAAGCTGAGTTAGAGTCTTGAGATTTGAAGAAGAGACAGATGGGCAAGTCATTTCAACCTTCATCTAAGAAACCGAGAGAATTTAATACGCGATCAAGTGCTTCAGTTGGGTTCTCAAATAGAAACCATGGGAAACAGTATTCAGGTCATAAGGCTCAGACTACTTCGATAGCGAGTGTGGGTAATGCTTGATCTAATAGATTCGAGTGTCAATATTGTGGCAGACGTCACCCCGATGAGTGCTGGATGAATAGCTGGGCATGTACGGATCACATGATCATCTTATCAAGGATTGTCCTGATATGGTTGAGAAAGAGAAATTCCAGAGTGCGAAATCTAGTAATGTTGCTTCTAGAGGGAGGCCATAGAGAAATTTGGGAAGTGGGGCGAGTTGCAAGAGTGCACCTAGAGACCGGCTGTGAGACCCGAGGGTAGAGTACTTGCGAGGACTTATGCCATTTGCGCTCGCGAAGAGGCTTCATCTCTTGATGTGATTACAGGTACATTTTCTCTGTATGATACTCATGTCGTTGCTTTGATTGATCCAGGATCAACCCATTCTTATATTTGCATGAAATTGGTATCTAGCATGAACATGCTTGCCGAGTCCACATAATTTCTTATAAAAGTGTCAAACCCTCTAGGTAAGTATGCGTTAGCCGACAAAGTATGTAAGATTTGTCCTTTGATGATTAGAGGTCACTGTTTTTCGGCTAATATTATGCTTTTTCCATTTGATGAATTCGATATAATTCTTGGTATGGATTGGTTGACCGCTCATGGTGTGGTAGTAAATTTTGGAAGAAAAATCATTGAGTTGAAATGTAAAAATGGTGACGTTTTTCGGATTGAATCAGATAAATCGAATAACTTGCCTGTAATGATTTCTTCTATGTTTGCCTAGAAATGTATAAGGAAGGGTTATGAAGCTTATCTTGCATTTGTATTGAATACAAAAGAATCTGAGTTGAAAATTGAATCAGTGCCGGTAGTATGGTATGTGAGTATCCGGATGTGTTTCTGGAAGAGTTGCCTGGATTATCTCCTATTAGAGAAGTCGAATTTGTTATTGATTGATTCCTAGTACTGCACCTATTTCGATTGCTTCGTACAAGATGGCTTCGATGGAATTAAAAGAGTTAAAGTTTCAGCTACAAGAGTTAATGGATAAAGGTTTCACGAGACCTAGCTATTCTTCGTGGGGAGCACCGTTACTATTTGTGAAAAAGAAAGATGGTTCAATGAGATTATGCATTGACTACCGATAGCTCAATAAGGTAACCATAATGAACAAATATCCCTTGCCAAGGATCGATGATTTGTTTGATCAATTGAAGGGAGCCACAACGTTTTCAAAGATATACTTGAGGTCAGGTTACTACCAGTTGAGAGTTAAGGAGCAAGATGTGCCGAAAACTTCATTTCGAACAATGTATGGTCAGTATGAATTTCTTGTCATGCCTATTGGTTTAACGAATGCTTTTGCCGTATTCATGGACTTGATGAACCGTATTTTTTAACCGTATTTAGATAAATTTGTTGTTGTTTTTATTTATGATATACTGATTTTGTAACAGCTCGGTTTAGACCCTAGTCAGAATAGTGGTTTCGGGACCACAAATCCGAGTGAAAAAATTTTTTAACATTATTTTCCATTTTTATAGTATATGAATTGATATCTGTGAAAGTTTCATGTGAAAATTTGATTGTTTGAGTGCTTAATTTAGAAAAAAAGGACCTAATCGCATAAAATGTAAAAGTTGCATGTTATATGTTAAAAGTGCCTATTCCTTATGGCTTTTTAATTGTAAGGTCCTTATGTTGCTATTATGCCATTGAAAATATTAATGGACATAAATGGCCTTATGTTTAATGATTAAATGGTTTTATAATAAAGGGTAAAATTGGTATTTGGTTAATATGATAATTAAAATAAAACAAAGGCATAATATTAGACATTTTTATGCTCATCCTTGCTGAAAATCAAAGGAAAAGAAAAGATAAAAGCATGTTAGAGTTCGGCCTTGGTCCTCTTTGATTTAGGTATGTGTTTTGCTCAGTTTTTGATAATTTCAACGTTTTTGTGATCGTTGCTTTGTATTCTATCAAGCCCATGTCTCAATTTCTGAATTTGATGATGATTTTGAATTATGCCGTTGATGCTTTTATGAGCTTTGTGATGATAGTTGATGAAAAATGAAAGATATATGTTAGATTAATATGTTTTGTACTGGGATTTTTGAGGAATTTGAGTATTTTGGGCTAAATTGTGAAAATAAGAAATTGAAGGACTAAAATGTGAAATAAATGAAATATGTAGGCTTTTATGAGCTAAAGGAATATTCGGCCAAGCTTATGTCTAAAGAAATTTTGTGCATTTTGTGATTTTATGAATTAGGGACTAAATTGTTAAAATGTGAAAATGTGAGGGCTAATTTGTAAAATGCCCTAAATATGTGTATATGGATTTATTTGAATGAATGTGGGATTGAATAAGTCAAATTTGAATGTGTTTAGATCAAGAACCAAAGAAAACAGAATTAGACTGGGGAAAGTCGAAAGTATTTGATGACTCAAAATGATTTGAACCTACGACAACGGAGGTGGCTAGAGTTGATAAAAGATTATGAGCTAGTGATTGATTATCACTCGGAAAAGGCGAATGTGGTCGCCGATGCTTTGAGTAGGAAGTCGTTTTTTGCTTTGAGGGCTATGAGCACTCAGTTGGCTCTATCAGATGATGGTTCGATTCGAGCTGAGTTGAGAGCTAGACCGATGTTTCTCCAAGAGATTTATGAAGCTCATAAAGGTGACATTGAGTTACAAGACGAGAGAGTTTAGTGTGAGTCGGGTATTGAATCAGATTTTTGGATTAGTACTGATGGTTGCTTGATGTTCTGAGATAGGATTTGTATTCCTAAAAATACCTAATTTATTCAGAAGATTTTGCATGAAGCACATAGTGGTTGTTTGTCTATACATCCGGGTAGTACGAAAATGTACAATGACTCGAAGAAATTGTATTGGTGGCCAGGTATGAAGAGAGATATCTCCAAGTTTGTTTCGAGATGCCTAATTTTCTAGAAAGTGAAAGTCAAACACCAAGTACCTTCAGGCTTACTGCAACCTGTGATGGTTCCCGAGTGGAAATGAGACCGTATTACTATGGATTTTGTGACGGGCTTGCGTTTGACACTGAGAAAGAAAGACGCTGTATGGGTTGTTGTAGATCAATTGACAAAGTTGGCTCATTTTATACTAGTATGTATCAGCTACTCACTTGATAAGTTAGCCGAGTTGTATATTTCTGAAATAGCGAGGTTGCATGGAGTGCCTTTATCAATTATATCAGATAAAGATCCGAGGTTCACTTCACGATTTTGGAACAAGTTACAAAAAGCGTTGGGTACGAAATTGAATTTTAATACCGCTTTCCATCCGCAAACTGACAATCAATCCGAAAGGGTAATTCAGATTCTTGAAGATATGTTACGGTGTTGTGTGCTGGAGTTCCAAGGTAGTTGGGAACAGTATTTACCGTTGGTAGACAACAGTTTTCAGTCGAGTTTGAAAATGGCGCCCTATGAGGCATTGTACGGACGTAAGTGCTGAACTCCTTAGTATTGGACCGAACTCAGAGAAAACCAAATTCACGGTGTTGATTTAGTCAAAGAAACTGAAGAGAAAGTGAAGATAATTCATGATTGTTTGAAAGCTGCTTCGGATAGACAGAAATCCTATACGGATTTGAAACGAAAAGAGATTGAGTTTCAAGTCGGTGATAAGGTATTCTTCAAAGTATCTCCGTGGAAGAAAGTTTTGAGGTTCGGTCGGAAAGGCAAATTAAGTCCACGCTTTATTGGACCATATGAGATTACTGAAAGGATAGGGTCGGTAACATATTGGTTGGCTTTTCCGTCTGAGTTGGAAAGGATTCATGATGAATTCTATGTGTTCATGTTATGTCGATACCGATTTGATCCTTCGCATGTGATTTCACTGACAGAGGTTGAGATTCAACCGGATATGACTTATGGCGAAGAACCTGTTAATATTTTGGCTCGGGAAGTTAAACAATTGAGGAACAAAAGTATTTCCCTTGTGAAAGTATTATGCCAAAGACATGGGGTGGAAGAGGCTACATGGGGGCCCGAAGAGGCCATGAGAAAACAATACCCAAACCTTTTTGCCAGTAAGATTTTCGGGGATAAAAATCCCTAAAGGGGGGAGAGTTGTAACATCCCGAATTAGGGCTTAGATAGAATAGTGGTTTCGAGACCATAAATCTAAATTAGAAATATTTATTTTATGATAATTATGAGATCTGCAATATGATTACATGCTTGTTTGAAACTTCACGAATAAATTTTATGCATAAAGTATCCAATTTGATACTTAGGACTAAATTGAATAAGTTGTAAAATACATGTTCTAGAAGCTTTGAGTATGAAATTGCCATGGATTTTTAATTAGAGGGTCTTAAATAGCAATTTGACTAATTTCTACTTTTATGGACAAAAATGGGCATGGATAGGAAAAATTTGAAAGAAAGGCCTTAAAGGAATTTTTGTCATTTGGGTAATAAAAGAATAAAAAGGTAAAAATCAAGCAGAATTTTCTCATCTTCTCCATGCCATAGCCGAAATTCCTAAGGTCACCATAGCTAGGGTTTCGTAAACTTTCAAGCTCAATAGTAAGTGCATCTTAGCCCCGTTTTTAATGTTCTTTGTACTTTTGAAGTTGTCATCAACCGATCTACTTATTTCTAGCCATATTTTGAGTTAGGGTTCATGTTCAAAAATCTACCCATGTGTGACATGCATGTATTTTGATGTGTCATGGTAGCTTATGAAGGTTTGATGTGTGTTTAACATCCTTTACTAAATGATTTCTAGTGAAAATGGTTAAAAAGGACTAATTTGTAAAGTTTGTAAAATGGGTAGAAAGATGTGTGATTTGATGAGAAATGTGGGCTGCTATGAACATGTTATAAGTTTGGCTAGGCGTGGGTGACAATGAAAATGGACACATTCCATTTTACGAGCCTAGGGACTAATTTGTAAAAATGTGAAAGTTTAGGGGCAAAACTATAATTTTTCCAAAGTAAAATTTAGGGACTGTTTTGAATAATGTGATAATTAAATAAGTGAAATTTGGTATTATACAACAAGCAAACTTGACCGGGGGAAAAACAAGGTGTACGACGATTAGATCCGTTATTACTATTTTTGTACCGAGGTAAGTTCATTTGTAAATAATGCAATATCATATTATGTTTTAATGCTATTTAATGCATGAATTTTTATGTGAAATTTTTACAATGAGTGTACGAATGACATTATGGTCAATGAGAATGACATTGTGAACGAGTTCGACGAAGATGTGATATTGAGAAAATCTTGTTTGAACCTTAGGAATAATTTAGGATACAATGTGACATGTAACTAGGGACTATATGAGTTGAGATTATGAGATATGTGATATGTGTTTATGTGAATCCAGGTGCTGGTCTTGTACGTTCTACTGGTGGTTGGGTAGCACGGCATGTGTTGCGGGTACCTATCAGCTTGTATGAGCAACCCGTGTATTTACGTCCCGACTGTCAGCTTGTATGAGCAGGCCCGTGATTAGCTCAAGAGCGAGCAACGTGTGATATGGGATATGAGGTAGCATGTGGCTACGTATGAAGCAGTATGTGCAAGCTTTCTGTGTATCCGATAGTATTCCAAGTGTTCAACAGGTAAATTAGTGAGTAATTCGACAAGTAAGTCAACGATGAGGAAATATGAGAATGTGCTACGAGTTGGTACAGGTTTGCATGTAAAACTCTTGAGTAAGACCTCAGTGTTGCTATGAACATGTTGTAAGAATGCAAATGGGAAGGTTATGCTTGTTAGACTTAACGACTTTTATGAAACTTTATTTATGTTAATTGTGTGATTTATGTTATTTATTATTTGCATGTGAACTTACTAAGCTTTAAGCTTACTCCCCTTTTCTTTCCATTTCTTATAGTGTCGCTAAGCTAGCTTGGGGATCGAACGACGTCGGAGACTCGATCACACTATCAATTGGATATTTGGGTATAGTTAGTCTCATCATTTTGAGTATGGCATGTATAAAGACTTGGTCTTTTTGTTATATGTCATATTGGTTTAGCCAAATGTGTTGGCTTATGGTGATATTTGATTTATTTTGTGTATGGCCATATGATATGGCTTATAATGATTATTGGGTTGTAAGCCTAATCTTTCAAGCATGCATGTACCCATGCAATTGTGATGTGGTTGGCAGATCTATGTATGTGATGAGATGTGTTATGGATATGAATGCTTAATGATTTGATTGAGATTTTTCTTTTATGATGACAACCTTGGCTTAATTGAGGATTGGTAAGTTGGGTTGATAAAGTGTGGTATCTTGTGCATGTAAAGGCTAACATAATAAGCCATAACCATGACTTGTTTGATAATGTTTTAAGTGTTCAATTATGCCATGTTAAGTTCCCTTGATATGATGTATGTGGTTGTGTAACTAATGGTGGCAAATGGCTTGGAAAATAGCCTCAAAGTTGTCCATACGGGTAGACAAACGGGCATGTGTCTAGACCGTGTGTGACACACAGTCTGCCCAATGGGCGTGTGATCCAACCATGTGTCCCCTGCATCTTAATTAGGGTAAACAGAATGTCTAGTAGTAAACACAAGGGCAAAGACACGACCGTGTGTCTCAGCCGTGTGAAGGATACAGCCTCAGGACATGGGCGTGTGCCCAGGCCGTGTGAAGTCTGCACTTAATTTTTGGAATTTAATGCCACACGGCCTAGCGCTTGGGCGTATGACTTGGCCGTGTGATCCTAATTATGTTGATGACGTCATAAACAGAGAGATACACGGGTTGGGGACACGGGCGTGTATGACCACACGGCCTACCCACACAGGTGTGTGTGACCACACAACCTACCTACATGGGCGTGTGACCCTATAAATGAGAAAATTTTATAAAGTTTTCGGTTTAGTTCTGAACCACTTCTAATGCCTGTTTTGGGCCTCGTAGGCTCGTTTTAGGGACGATATGAATGTGTATGAAAATTTTTAATTTTGGATGGAAATTTACGTCTCAGTTTTGTATCATTGCTTGTGTATAAGTCTGGTAATGCCTCGTACCCTATTCTGGCATTGGATACGGGTAAGGGATGTTACATTTTATTCACACGAATTTTGATTCACCGAATATGAGAAAGAGGAAAGATTGTCATAATTGCCTATTAAAATGATTATGAGATGATTTGAGCTTTGAACAATTGAAAGATGTTGAAATATACGCTTGAAAAGTGAATAGTCATAATTAATGTGCATGTTTATTAGGAGGTTTAAAATGATGGGTTGATTGTGGTAATCTGTTATAATGGAGAGATTACGGTTATTAGGCTAATGCAAGACATATTAAATTATGCTTACAAATTGATAGAGCAAACAATGTGACTGAATAAGTTATAACTATGGGTTTTAGTGCAATTTATATCATCTTGTGTTTACATTTTTGGACTTGGTAAATGATTGGTAAGAGTTGCTTATTATTTTCATACAGACTTACTAAGTTATATAGCTTACCCCTTTCCTTTCCCATGTTTTATAGTGCTGTTAAGCTAGCTCGGGTTGGAGATCGTCAGAGAATGTAACACCCCGAATTTGGGCCTAGAAGTATTGGGCCTTGAGTGGGGGTCTGTAAGGAGGTTGTATATAGGTATTTAATTGTGCAATGAAATGAAACAATTAAATGTTTGCTTTAGTGGTTAATGGCTTTGAGAAGTATTGGAGAAATCTTGGGTTCAAACTTGGGCTTTAGCAAAAATTTTGGTATTAAGTGAAAAAAATCTGAATGTTTGGATGAGGGCCTTTTAAATTATTGTGTTAAATAAATGACACAAAAAGCCTTGTGGTCTAGTGGCAAAGTAGCGCCACATAAGAGGTAGGAAGGTGGCGTCATAGAGTTGGCAATGAGGTCTAGGGTTCGAAACTCATGGCAATCAAAGAGCATTTATTTTGCTAACAGGAGGCGGCAAGAGTTGGTGTTGAATTTAAACTCTGATGTTGGAAGGATCCCACATTGGGAAGCTAACATAAGAGTGGATGCGAAGCTGGCTTTAAATAGAGAGAACCATGAGGAGAGTAAAGGTACCTTTCTTGGCTGATCCCTTTCGCTTTAAGGCGTGCTCGTTTGGGTTGGGCATCGACTAAGAGTGCTCGGAGTGCGAATTAACTCCAGTCTCCTATCAGGTGTGTATTTCTCACTACTCTAGCTGTAGGATGGCTACTTCGGGCCGCGATGGGCCGAAAAGGGCCATGTGGGCCCAATGGGCGTACGAGCCAAATTGGATAAGTTGTTTGATTGTGTAGTAAATATTGGACTAGGCTAGGTGAATATCATATTTGTGGCTAGATTTGGGCTAAAAGGGCTACACGATCGTGTGGGCCCATTTGGGCCGAGAATGGGCTTTAGGGCCATTCGTATTGTTATCCCTGTTTAGAATACTTTAGTTTACCAATTACAGAAATGCCCTCGACTTGTAAAATTACCAAAGTACGCTCGATTTATAGAATTACTGTGTTACCCTTGATTTACAGAATTACTGTTTTACCCTCAATTTACAAAATTACCGTTTTACCCTCGATTGTGAAATTACTGAAATACCCCTATAGGGTAGAATTACCAAAATACCCTTAGTTTGTAAAATTACCAAAATACAACTGGTTTGTGAAATTACTGAAATACCCTCAATTTGTAAAATTACCAAAATACCCTTGATTTACAAAATTACAGAAATACCCTTGACTTTCTAAAAATTATAGAAATGCCATTGGTTTACAAAATTACTGAAATACCCTTGGTTTGTAGATTTACCAAAACACCCTTGTAGGATGAAATGACTAAAATACCCCTAATAGGTAAAAAGACCGTAAAGCCCTTGTAGGGTAAAGTGACCGTATACCCCTGTATGGTAAAATGACGAATATGCCCTTAGGTTCCGTATGACTGATGTGCTTAGGATTTACATATATTGATATTGGATTAGTTAAGTTTGAGTGATAGGTGGTGGTTATTGTAGGTGATTGATTTTGGAAATGTTTCAACTTCAACCCATAACAGGTGTGTAATAACCCTCGCAGTAGCTTAGATTAATATTCGCCGAAAAGCCGAAATGCTAAAATTCTGGCATTTTGGGAACTTGTGATTTTGCCTTTGCTTAAAGATGCGATAGATACGATATGATCGGTGTTTGGATCGATGGAGCAGGTAAGAGCGCAATTTTGTACACGATGGTAAGTTGGGCCTCAATGGGCTAGAATCGGGCCCAATGGGCTTTCGGGCCCATTTGGGTAAAATTGATAGAAAATGGAATCTAGAAAAGTTGCATGTTAACACGGTTAGTACTGTTGTAAAATTTGGATTAAGCAGGCTTAGTGGGCTAAATCAGCATTCGTAGGGCCCATTAGGGGTTTTGGGGCCAAAAGCCCGAATTTGATAAAGTGGGTTAAAGTTCATTGTCTAAACACTCGAAAATATTGATAATTGTTAATGAACATGGAAAACCCTGATATTTGGTAATATTACGAAATTACCCTTATAATATGAAAAATGACTGTTTTGCCCTTGTGGGCAAGTGACTGACTTGGATTGTGTGGTTGATGGATTTGATTGTGAATATATGTTGGTGATATGAATGACTTGACTGTGATTGTTTGATTCAAATATGGGCATGACATTCTGCATATATGACATGTTGCATGGGTTGGGTTTTATAAATGGAGGAAGTGCTAAAAGGGTTATGCCCCAGTTTACCGAAAAGGGCTTTGCCCCAGTTTATCAAAAAGGGCTTTGCCCCAGTTATTAAAAGAGCCTAGGCCTCCAGTTATATGATAAAGCAGCTATGCTGCCAGTGGAGAGTTTGGTTGGGTGGGTTGAGTTATTCCCCACATGGTGTGTTGGTTGGCACGGGTGGAGAGTAGCGGATGGTGGGTTGAGTAGTCTCCCCAAATGGGCTTGCATACATTCATTGATATTACATGTGATATTGAAATGGGCCTATGGGCCATATCACTTACAGTAAAGGCTTCGACCAGTGATATGATTTATGAAAAGGCTTCGGCCCAATGATATGATTTATGAAAAGGCTTTGGCCCAGTATATGCCGAGACTGAATTAGGGCTTAGGCCCATATTGCTACTGTTTAAGGGCTAAGGCCCAGACTGTACTATTACTGAATAGGGCTTTGGCCCAGATTGTACTGACACTGTGTTATTCACTGTTTGTTTTTTTTGTTGGGGATTACACACTGAGTTTTCGTAAACTCACCCCGTTTCTAACTATGCAGGTAATCCCTAAGCTTAGATGGTTTGGAGCTGCGAGGGACTCGGAGATGGCCACACTACTGTTTCTGTTTCTCTTAATTGCAATAAGTAACCGGTTTATTTTTTTTATAAGTTTTATCTTAATTAATATTATTATTTGGTTTTGGGTTGTAATAAGGCCATTTTAATTATTTTTATGGGATTATTTTATTTTATACCCTATATTTTACTGATAATAATCCAAAATGGGTTAGACTTAGGGCGCGTTTCCAAAATGATAATTGTTTTCAAAATAACGTAACGATACAATTAATCAGTTTATTAAAAATATCTACTTAAAAGAATTCCAAATCGTTTTTCTCAAAACCTAACCTCGCACTAAAGTGTGGCAATGGTTGTGGGCATGTCTAGGATTGGATCCAATCAAGAGCTTGGTACTTGAGCAGCCTTCATGGCTCACCTCCTCTGTTGCGGATACCTACCTGGTGCATAGCTTCCATTCACTTTATTAACTTAGCAAAGACTATCTTTTAAAACACTAAGAAGGACGTTGAAAGAGGCATGGGTTTTCTTAAAAACTTCAATGTGACACGTCAGATCCGGCCATAACGTCTGGGCCAGGTTTGGGGTGTTACAGAGATCCTATCACACTATCAAGCTATCATTTTGGGTATTGATGAATTCAAGTATTTTGAGTTATGGCATGTATAGGGACTTGGTCATTTTGTTATATGCGTCATATGATTTTAGGCAATGTAATGGCTTGTAATCGTCAAAGGCTTATTTTGCTATTTTGCCATGTAAGTTGGCTTATAGTGGCAACATGGTTGTAAGCCTAAGTATATTCATATATGTGTCAATGTCTATGGTGATATGATCATGGTATGCTTGGTGAATGTGAAATATTCAGAAATGTGATTTATGGTATGATTGTGTAATATTTGGAATTGTGACCTATTAATGAGATGAGGAATTTGAGTATAATTTGGTAATAGATAGTAATTGAATGAAGCCTAATGAATGTGAGATTTGCATGTTTGATTTAGAGCTTAATAAATGTAGTGAATATGTTAGATAAAGATATAAATTTGATATGTTTTAACCATGAATGTGGATGTTTTGGTTGTCTAAGTATGTATTGTTTTGTACCTTTGAATTGGGATAAGTGTATGTGTGAATAAGGGTGGCAAATGGCTTGGTAAATAGCCTTATTCTTGTCTACACGGGTAGACACACGAGTGTGTGTCTAGGCTGTGTGTGACACATGGTCATCCCATGGGCGTGTGATCCGGTCGTGTGTCCCATGCACCTAAATTGTTGCAAAATAGAATACTGAGTATCGAGCACATAGGCATGAGACATGGCCGTGTGTCTTAGCCGTGTGAAGGACACAGCCTCGGGACACAGGCGTGTGTCTTAGCTGTGTGACTTCAATTTGTTCTTGGGTGATAAACAGAGAGTTACACGAGTTAGGGACATGGGTGTATGTGACCACATGACCTGCCCACACGAGTGTGTCCCAAGCCACACGGGCGTGTGACCCTTGTTTTATCAAAAATTCTCTAAGTGTCGTAAAATTTTCTAAAGTGCTCAGTTTAGTCCTGAACCGCTTCCAAAGATATTTTGGGCCTCGTAGGCTCATTTTTGGGATAATGTGATTGATTGTTAAAAAGTTTTAATTTGGTGCTAAATTTACAACTCGAAATGTATGTTTTCTTGTGTTTACGTCTGGTAATATCTCGTACCTTGTTTCAGCATTGAATACGGGTAAGGGGTATTACATTTAATGGTATCAAAGCTATGGTTCAGTCGATTTTCGAACTAACCTAGCATGTGTGAGAGTCTAGCTATACATGCTATATATAACATGTGATAGTGTGATATCTCTTGACTTTGATGAAATTGTTTTGTTGAGACAGAGATGCTTTCCAACCGAGCTACTTTTGAAAACACTGAAAGTGATACTTAGATATTTGAAAATGTGTTTGTGATGAGTCGAAACTTGGAAAGGAATGAATAAGGGTTCATGATATGTATGTGATGATGTACAAAATGAAATAACCATAAGTTGAGAAATATGGGTAAAATGTCATTGTTCTGGTTAAACGTTGTGTTTTGATGGATTATGGTGATTTTATGAAATGAAATAACAATTTATATTGTGATAAACTCGTCCATGTTTGTTTGGCATTCATATGATGTTATGTGCCTGACTTGTTTGATTAAGTGAATGCGATAAGTAAACTTACTCAAAATTTATGGAATGTATGTATAAGTGCACTTGTTTGAATAAGATAATCGAAAAGTACGTGTAACATAAATATGTGTGTTAAGTTGCTTGAAGTAAATTGTATAACTGTGATGATATTATGATGATGATGAATGTTAAGTCACATATGTGTATATATGAGAGTCGAGTTAGAGGCTTTACGACCTCACCCCTTTACCAAAGTGATATTTTATAACGAAATTTCGTGAGATTTATGTTGAATAAGATCAAAAGGGAGAGACTAAATAGTTTATTAGCGAAATAACTAATAATGTGGTCAGAGTTGAGAATAGTTTGGCAAGTGAATACAGTTTTGGAAAAGATGCCAAGTTATTCTAAAGATCATTCAATTTTCGCAATGTCACGGTTAAAGAAAAAGTTAATCTTGACTAATCGACTCATTCAGGTATGATATCTAAAGTATGTATTTGCTGGAATTTCTTCTAGATTGATTTTCGTTTGTGAATGGAATAATATGGGATTAGTGATGACAGAATTAGTAAAAAAAAAAGATATTTGAATCGTAAAGATGTTTGAGTGTAACAATTGATATTGACTAGATTATTATGATCTCTTCTGGGTATTTTATATATTCACTTATCCTCAGAGATATATGTGATTACTCGTTTTCTGATGAAATTCTTATCGTATGAGAATGTTAGCTGATTATAATTTTAGATGAAAGCACTATTGGTCTGGTTGGTTGATGATCAGCATATCTTATCTCTCTCTCTCTCTTTGGGGTTCTATTCTATTATGTTCGGAATAAAAGTTGATGGTGAAAATTTACGCGAGGCTATTCTTCTGCTTCTACTAGATGTTGTTTTGTTTTACATATATATATTTGGAAAATATATTATCTCTGTTACAATTGATTCCAAAGTGCGTAAGCATTGTTTTTCTTTTGGTTTTCTCTGAGGAATCATCAAGATCTTTCTTATTTTCATATGAATTATGTTCTCGGATTTCTAGTATGGTATCGCATCTTGGTTTTCTTACATCCTTATTTCATAAATTATCAATCATGGCTTATCTTTAAATTGTGTTCTTCGGCTTGTGATAACTATGTCTATTATGAGTGTATTTCTGGTTCGATCATAGTTACATTGTGATTTTGGTATCAGGATTTCTCTAATTTTCGTGAATCGGCAAAGGTATGGACAGTGGAAGTTCAAGCTCAAATTGTATGATGGTTTTCTTCTCTCAGGTAAGTTTGATTAAGGTTAATAAGTTTAATCAGGATATTTTTTTTTCTTGAGATTATGCAATTGTAAAGATCTTTGATTAGCATGTTAAGGGATTTATAAAAGATTGTATGTTTGAGTTGTTTAACAGCATGAAGAAAGAAATATTTTAATAAGTTATTATTTGATAGTTGAGAATGATTCAGTTGTTTTTATCTGAGCAAGCTGGTCAGTTGAAAGGTAATTTAAGTTATATGCATTTAAGTTCATCCTCAGGTAAGAAAATAAAGTCTTGTACATTTATGGGTGAATACACGAACATTTTGAAGGAAGAGTTCATATTCTAGAAAGTATGATACAGGGGTATACCTATTAGATTTGTTCTAATTGAATGATGTTTTTATGAATTAAAGCTATTTCGATTGATAAAGTTATCACATTTGTGAAAGTTTGAATCGTTCGTTGCATGTTAGTAAAGTTGAAAACAGTTGAAGATGTTATTAACTGAAGCACTAGTTCTGGGTTCTGTTTGAATTGAGTAAAGAATTCGTGATTTTTAGTAATGCACTATCGAATGAATTAGAATGTGTTCTAATACAAAAATGTGAAGTGACAGTTTATGCTTTCTGATGATTAAAATCTCATTAAAAGAATTGTCCGATGGGTGATTTAGAGTCGGCCACTATTATGCCTGTGTTGAGAGTTGATGACATCATTTATTTGACGAAAAAATTCGTATGCTTCTTGATTACAAAAGTTTAAAGTATCTAATGTTACAGAAAAATTTGAAATTAAGACAATGTTGATGGTTTGAACTATTGAAAGATTGTGAATAGTTAACAATCAACCTTTGGGGAAGTAGATATAGTTGCATGTAACACCCCAAACCCGGCCTAGACGTTATAGCCCAATCGGCGGAGTCACATTGAAGGGTTTTTCAAAACCATAATTTCATTGGAAAGCCCGTTATATATTAAAACCTTATTATATCATTAACGAAAATTTGCAAATCATATTAGATTGTTATTACACTTTAAAACTATGTTTGTTGCGGAAGCTTTAAAATTATATTAAGAAGACGTGGTGTTTTTGAAAAATAGTTATCTTTTGAAAACACGTCTTCTTCCTACAATCTAGCAGTTTATATCAAAGCAAGTAAAAATCCCAAATTAAAAGTTAAAACCTTAGAGAGGCCTTATTACATAAATAAATACCCAATCCGAAATTTAATAGTAAATAAAAGTAAAATATAATGCAGGAGCACTAGTGTGGCCACCTCCGAATCCCTCGTAGCACCGATTCATCTAAGGTTGGGGATTTCCTGTACAGATAAACAGATGGGTGAGTTTACGAAAACTCATTGTGTAATCCCATATAAGTAAACAGTTAGAAAACAAACACAGTCTGGGCCTAAGCCCTTTTTAGTAATAGTGACAATATCAGTCTGGGCTTTAGCCCATCTCAATACAGAAATAGCCATGTGTTTGGGCCTTGGCCCATTGCAGCAACAGTAAACAGTGCAATAACAGTAAACAGTGCAGTAACAGTAAGCAGTATGCAAGTCCTACCTATCCAGCCTCTATACTCCATCTCCATCCAACCTACACTCCATGTGGGGATGTAATCAACCCACCCATCCCTACACTCTAGAATTAGCACCGGTTGCGGCATTAAACAGTATTTGCAGCAAAGCTGCCAGTATAATAGGCATAGAGCAATTAGTGATTTGTAGCAGAGCTGCCAGTACAGTACACTTCCTCTAATTATATAAAAACCCACCCCCATGCAATGCATCATGCCACATGTCATGTCATATCATAATATTATATATGTACTCAACATAGTTACAATAGCATGCTAAAATATAAACACATATCACATAGGGGCAAAACAGTCAATTTGCCATGTAGGGGCATTTTTGTCATTTTACCAACTAGAGGGTCTAGGTACACTTACTGACCCAATAGTAGGTCACAAGCGTCTTGGGCGACCCGTTTAACCTAAACAGTTAAACAGTGAAAATGGGCCCAAAGCCCATAATGTAGCCCATGTGGGCCCACAGGCCCTTGTGGCCCATAAAGCCCAAAAATGGCCTTGGTCGTGTAAGCTACATAGCCTGGCCTAATAATCTCCACACGTCTATGTGGTTTACCCATATGGGGCCCACATAGCCCATTTCGGCCCAATGTGTATTGCAACGGCCTAAGCCGATGAAATCGCTCATGGTGGCCTCTATGATCAAACGCCCACATTTTTACGTGTTCAGGTTACCACATGAGCGAGCTCACGCTCGTGTAGAATCAATGGTTACCTATTTCGGCTTTTGTCCATTTATGATTATGGCAGTATTTTTACACACCTGATTTGATCTTTGATATGCAACACTTCGGAGATAACCCACACCTAAAACAAATGGAAATTCTATGCCCAGCATTAGTCACACTTAAAAACAACACCAATAACAACAACAACTGAACTTCAGTTATGTTGCCTACCCCTACTGCTCCAAAAGATATAGCCTACAATTCCCCTAGCAAACCGAGTCCGATTCGATTTGATGCTATCAAGTTAACATTCGACATAACAGAGGATTAGGAACTCAACATAATTAACGAATGAAATATTCCATATCAATTGGGACACATTTTTCCCCCTTACGAAAAGACTTACCAACTGAAAATAGTCCGCTTGAACAGAAGTAACCAACGCCAATTTTTCCCCCTTTTCAGAGAAAAGCCAAAAGGCAGGAGAGGGGAAGAGAAGAAGTATTAGGTAACCACAAAAAGGGAGAAGAGAATCGAGAGGGAGAAAAGAGAGAGAGAGTATTTGGCAAAAGCAAAGAGATTGAAACCTCACTATGGGGCGAAGCCATGAAATAAATCGGGACAGTAGCAAAACTCAATATGCGGCAATAGGAGAAGGGAAAGAAAAATAGTAATGGGACTTCAACTGGATGATAATAACGGCAAAAAAATGGGCCAAGAAAGGAAGGGAACAGTTAAGATATGGCTAGGGGACAACAACCAAACCAATGGCACAACCGACAGAAAGAAAAAGGGCTTGAGGAAGAGAGAAGAGGAGAGGAGGGGAAAAAATGACAAAGGTAGCAAAAGAATTTGGCAAAGGAGAGAACAGGTGACTAAATGTTGAGGGAACAAGAGCCAAAACAAAATTTTTAGGAAGAATCTCAATTCGGCACCACTACTCCCTCCATCCATTGATCCACTCCTCAAATTTCTCCAACCGATCACTATCCACATCCCAACATTCCCTCCTACAATCCCTCCATGACCAATTCAAACTCCACTCCACTCAGCAGTGTTTCAGTCAACCTCAACTACCCATACGGCGAGTGTAGCAAAATAAAACACTCCACTGCTCAAAGTAGGATTCGAACCTCAGGCTTTAAGTGACCATAGCACGCCACTTATCCCTTAGACCAGCAGACCCTTTCTATCATGTTATACCCATTTTTATTTAAAAGCCTACTACCTAGAGACAGTGCTTATTCCTTTAAAAAAACAAAACTTTTTGCACCTTCCCAGGCTTGAACCCAAGACTTCTTAGACACTCCCAGAACACATAACCACTGAAGCAGACAGATTTTTGTGCTAATTTCTTGCACAACTAAATATTTATGAGCAACTTTCTAATTATACCTTTACTCAAAACCTAGTACTTCTAGGCCCAAAATTCGGGGCGTTACATTGCAGATACTTGAATGGAAAACCTTTTTTCATTTGATGAATGTTGGTTACATGATTAATTTTATTTGATGGAAGTATGAATTTAGCTAAATTAAAAAGCTAAAGTGATGTTTTCTTTGTAAGATTGAGAACCTTAGGAATGTGATAGTGAGTGGTAAACTAAACAAGTACGGTGTGAGATGAATTTTGATTCTTATTTCTATTATTATTACACTGAGATACAATTAGTGCAATGAATTGTCCAGAGCTTATACAGAAAATGGTGTACAAGACTCAGTAGTAACTCGTTAGTTCATTCAGGGAGTAATAAATATGCAGTTATTTGAAGAAGATGTTTTGATGATCGGGAAGATATTCTGAGTATGCAGTTACATCTTGGCAATGTAATTCACCTATAAGTTGATGGTAAGCCTGAGAGAGTAATTCAGATCTTTGACGATATGCTCCGACACTGTGTTTCTGTAACACCCCTAACCCGTATCCATTGCCGGAGTAGGGTTACGAGGTATTACTGATTAATTCACAATGTATAGCATACATTTATCAACCATAAAACATTCATCTCAATCAGATTGTCCCTTATAAAGGCCTACGAGGCCTTAAACATGCTTTAGAAGTGGTTCGAGACTAAACTGATATAATACAAAAATTTTGGAAACATAGAAAAATTTCAAACATACGGGGTCACACGCCTGTGTGAACAGACCGTGTGCCTCACACAGCTCTAGCCATGCCCGTGTCTTAGGCCATATGAAAACAATGTATACATATTGACTTGGGTCACACAGCTAACCACACGCCTGTGTGTTCAGCCCATGTGCCCTTCGAAGAGCCCACACATGCTCGTGTGTCAGGCTATCTACTAGGCCATGCCAAAACTGTAGGGTATACTGACTTATGCAACATGGCCAAGTCACATGCCCATGTGCTAGGCCATGTGCCAAATAGGGGGTATACTGACTTGTACCACACAGCCAGTCACATGCCCGTGTGCGAGACCGTGTGAAGTATACTGACTTCATTTTAATAACAACACCAGGGGACACATGGCTGTGTAACATGACCGTGTGTCATACATGGCCGAGACACACGACCGTGTCTCTGTCCGTGTGGACAAAAAATAGGCCATTTGCGAGGCCAATTTGCCACCCTTATTCATGCTCACCTAAACAATCAAAATGGTACCATTTCATCATACAATTAGGCAGCAAAAACATTAACCAAATGTACCATTCATAAAATATATATTTCAACCAATTCCAAT
This sequence comes from Gossypium hirsutum, assembly GCF_007990345.1. Classification (NCBI taxonomy): domain Eukaryota; kingdom Viridiplantae; phylum Streptophyta; class Magnoliopsida; order Malvales; family Malvaceae; genus Gossypium; species Gossypium hirsutum. Next base: position 34,873,823 of record NC_053425.1, on the reverse strand, counting down.
ATTCAATTCAAGGCCATTTACCTAATCAAAGCATTTCTTAAGCATTTGAACTCCACAATTCAATTAACCATGCTCATACCATACATGTCAAAATAAACCATTTCTATTAGCGAAACACAAATCAACGTTAATATCATTTACAAGCCAACTCTCATGGCTATAAACACAATAAAAATACCATATCTCGCTTATACATTCCATATACCATATATACACAATTCAAAAGTACCAAATAGATGTTCAATAGTACGATGATGTCCTTGACAATTGTCGGATCCGAGCTAGCCTTGATTCATTATAAAACATAGAAAAATAACATGAAGTGAGCTTTATAGCTTAGTAAGCTAGTATGTAAATAACTTAATTCATCAAATAAATGTAAATCTTCCAATTTCACATTAACTACAAACCTTTCTTATGTCTTGAAACATGATTAAACACCATCTCATTGAACTTTTTCTTTTTGATACTCAAATAGGTTCTGCACATACCTGTATTGCCTCATACTAACCTCTTTCTTAACCACATCATTCGTTTACCCATTGAACCATTCAGAATAGAAATTGGGTACTCAATAGTCTCATACGATAAGTACCTATACCATGACCTGTAGCCAAATCATGGTAACTTATTATAAAAACAATTATCATGGCTTGAAGCCAAATCATCCGATATGCATGGCCCGAAGCCAAATCGGTATAACTCGCACCCGAAGTGCTAATATCATGCCCGAAGCCAACTCAACTTTTCATCTAATAACAAGACATTAGTATCCAAATCTATTCCTAAAGTTCAACCGGGGTTTCATACCTTCCGTTTCTATCATCGAATGCATTTATAGAGTCATTTTCACAATTCGAACATAATCCATAATATCATAATAACAATTTATGCAATATCAAAGCTTTTAACATACTTTTCTAATGAAATTACCACTTACGAACTTACGTCGAGTATGAAAACGGCGAAATGAGTCAATTACTCGATAATCTTGCCTTTCCCCTGATCTAATTCCAGATTCCTCTTTTTTGGATCTAAATATATTCAACATTAACTTCTTTAATCAACCACTCATTCAATTTAGTCCAAAACATACATTTAGGCTTATTTGCACTTTAGCCCCTAAACTTTCACATTTAATCAATTTAGTCCCTATTTCACAAATACACAAAATTCACACAATTTCAATAAACCCAAGCTTAGCCTAATTACATATAGGTCCCTAGTAGCCCAAAACTTTTATTTATTTCACGTTTTGACCAGACAATTTACACATTTCACAATTTAATCCCTATTATGCATTTTCATCAAAAATCACTTAACAAAACATGTAAAACTATCATCAAACTTTCATATTTCATCTTCAAACATCAAAGAAGACATAAACTCGTCAATGACAACTCTCAAAATCTTTAGCAGTTTCAAAATTAAAGGTACAGGCTAGCTAGATTGAGCTGCAACGATTACAAAAATATAGAAATCATTAAAAACTGAGCTAAAATGACTTACCAATTTAGCTATCAAATGGCCGAACCCTATATGAAATAATATGGCTTCTTTTCTTCTTCTAAATTTGGCTAAGAAGATGAACATGAAGCTTTAATTTGTTTTTATTTATTTACCATATGATAATTATACTAATTACCATAATAACCTTAATGAAAAACCATTTAAAACATCCATTAAATGTCCATATATGTCCACTCATACTATTAATACTATAATTACAACATAAGGACCTCTAATTTAATACTCCATATCTAATTAATACCTTTAACAAATAGTGTGCAAGTTTTGCATTTTACGCGATTATGTCATTTTTATCAAATTAACTATTCAAACGATAAAATTTCTTCACGAAACTTTCATACATACGTACTATCATGTTGTAAACACATAAAATACTATTAAAATAATTTTTCAACATCAGATTTGTGGTTCCAAAACCACTGTTCTGATTTAGCTAAAACCAGGCTGTCACAACTCTCCCCTCTTAGGGATTTGCATCCCCGAAAATCTTACCAGCAAATAGGTTCAGGTATTGTTTTCTCATAGCATCCTTAAGTTCCCATGTAGCTTCTTCAACCCATTTTCGATGCCATAACACTTTCAATAATGCAATTTTCTTATTTCTTAGCTTTTTGATCTCACGAGCTTAAATTCGAATCGGTTCTTCACCGTATGATAAATCTAACTGTATCTCAACTTCAGTTGGAGAAAAAACGTGCGAAGGGTCTGATCGATATCTTCGTAGCATCGATACATGAAACACTTTATGTATTTTCTCTAACTCAGATGGTAAAGATAGGCGATATGCCACTGACCTAACTTGTTCAGTAATCTCATACGGTCTAATGAATCTTGGACTCAATTTCCCTTTTTAACCAAACCGTAATATCTTTTTCCACGACGACAGTTTCAAAAACACTTTATCCCTGATCTGAAACTCAATATTTTTTCGTTTCAAATCTGCGTACAATTTTTGTCGATTTGATGCCACTTTCAAACTATCACGAATTACTTTCACTTTTTCTTCAGTCTCTCTGACCAAATTAACCCCGTGAATCTTATTCTCGCTAAGCTCAGTCCAGTACAATGGTGTTCTACATTTACGACCGTATAAAGCTTCGTAGGTGCCATCTTTATACTGACTGGAAGCTATTATTGTAAGCAAATTCAATGAATGATAGATGTTTCTCCCAGTTACCTTCAAACTCAACAATGCAACAACGCAACATATCGTTAAGTATCTGAATAACTTGTTCAGATTGACCATCTGTTTGCGGGTGAAATGCAGTGCTAAAATTTAGCTTTGTAGGTAAAGCTTCTTGCAATTTCTTCTAAAATCGCGAAGTGAATCTGGGATCTCTATCCAAAACAATAGATAGGGGAACACCATGTAATCTCACAACTTCTGAGATATACAACTTAGTCAATTTATCAAGCGAGAAATCTGTACGTACTGGAATGAAATGAGCTGATTTCGTCAATCTGTCAACAACAACCCAAATCACATATTTCTTTCTTGGAGATAAAGGCAGACTCAATACAAATTATATTGTTTCTCTATCCCACTTCCACTTGGGAATCAAAATAGGCCGTAGCAAACCCGATGGTACCTGATGTTCAGCTTTAACTTGTTGACAAATCAAACATTTCGAAACAAATTCTGAGATATCTCGTTTCATGCCGTGCCACCAATAATGCTGTTTCAAATCGTTATACATTTTTGTGCGTCCCATGTGTACTGATAAACAACTACTGTGTGCTTCATTTAGAATCTTCCAAATGAAAGCAGAATTTCTTGGTACACATATTCTATCACGAAACATCAAACAGTCATCAGACCCTATTTGAAACTCTGAATTAGAAATCGACTCACACTGAGCTTGTTTTGCTTGCAATTCATTATCAAATTTTTGAGCCTCACAAATCTATTGTAGAAATAGCGGTCTCGCTTTCAACTCGGCTACTATTAAACCGTCATCAGACAAAGGTAACTGTGTGCTCAAAGCACGCAAAGCAAACAAGGACTTTCGACTCAAAGCATCAGCAGCTATGTTTGTATTTCCCGGATGATAGTCAATCACTAATTCATAATCTTTTAACAATTCTAACCATCTCTGCTATCTAAAATTCAAATCTCTTTGAGTCATCAGATATTTCAAGCTTTTTTGGTCGTTATAAATATGAAATTTCTCACCAAACAAGTAATGACGCCAAATTTCTATGTGAACACTATCGCAGCTAACTCTAGATCGTGCGTCGGATAATTCTTTTTGTGTGGCTTCAATTGTCTCGAGGCATAAGCCACAAATTTGCCTTCCTGCATCAAAACACAACCCAGGCCATTTAATGATGAATCACTAAAAAGTACAAATTCTTTACCCGAATTAGGCTTAACTAACACTGATGCCTCTGTCAATAATGCATTCAACTGTTTGAAGCTTTGCTGACACTTTTTTGACCACTCAAATTTAACATCTGTTTGAAGCAATCTTGTCATCGGAGTCACAATTATCAAGAAGCCTTTCACAAATTGTCTATAATAGCCGGCTAGTCCCAGAAAAATACTGACTTCGGATACATTTCTCGGAGGCTTCCAATCTATAATTGCAGAAATTTTGCATTGGTCAACTCGAATACCTACGGCTGAAACTATATGTCCCAGAAAACCAACCTCTTGTAGCTAAAATTCACATTTGCTGAACTTTGCAAATAACTATTGATCTCTCAAAGTTTGCAGCACGATTCTCAAATGCTCAAATTCATTACGAGAGTAAATCAAAATATCATCAATAAACACAACTACGAATCAGTCTAAGTACGGCCTGAAAATCCAGTTCATCAAGTCCATAAAAATAGCAGGTGCATTTGTTAGTCCGAAAGGCATAACAAGAAATTCATAGTGTTCGTACTATGTTCTAAATACAGCCTTTGGCACATCCGAGTCTTTAACTCGTAACTGGTAATAACCCGATCTCAAATCAATTTTTGAAAACATTGTTGCCCCTTTTAACTGATCAAACAAATCATCTATTCGTGGCAGAGGGTACTTATTCTTGATCGTCACTTTGTTGAGTTGTTGATAGTCTATACACGTTCTCATCGTGCCATCTTTCTTTTTCACAAATAACACTGGTGCACCCTAGGGAGAGAAACTCGGTCTAGCAAACCTTTATCTGTCAATTCTTGCAATTGGGCTTTCAATTCTTTTAACTCTATCGGAGCCATTCTGTACTGAGCTATCAATATTAGCATTGTTCTCAGTATTAGTTCAACACCAAACTCTACTTCTCTGATAGGTGGTAAACCTGGTAACTCTTCTGGAAACACATCTGAATACTCGCACACAACTGGTACTATTTCAATCTTTGATTCTATCACTTTTGTATCAAGTACATATGCAAGATAAGCTTCACACCCCTTTCTCACAAACTTCTGAGCTAACATAGACGAGATCACAATTGGCAAACTATTCAGATCATCAGATTCAATTCCAATAGTCTCATTATTCAGACATTTTAATTCAATTGTCTTTCGTCTACAATTCACTATAGTATCATGCATCATTAGCCAATCTATACCCAAAATCACATCAAATTCATCGAATGGCAACAACATCAGATTAGCCAAAAAACAGAAATCTCGATGCATTAACGGACAATTCTTGTAGACTTTGTCAACCAAAACTAATTTGCCTAAGGGGTTCGATACACTAATCACAAATTCTGTAAACTCTACAGGCAAAGTCTTACTAGATACTAAATTCATGTATATATAAGAATGAATTGATCCTGGATCTATCAATGCAGTCACATTAGTATCATAGAGAGCGAAAGTACCGGTGATAACATCTGGAGATAACGATTCTTCACGAGCGCGAATAGCGTAGGCTCTAGCAGGTGCTCTGGCCTCAAACCTCATAGCTGAATCCTTTGTTGCCCCACTACTACCACTTACATTTCTGACAACTTTGGTGGTCTACCTCTATTCGACTTGTTACTTGGTCTCACATTCTGAACTTTATCTTTTTTCATCTAGCGTAGGGCAATCTCAGATAAAGTGATCTAGCGAACCACATTTGTAACAAGCTTTATTACTTTTATTCTAGAATTTTCCATAATGTCACCTCCCACACTTCTGACACTCGGGTTTGTTGTCTCTCACACTAGCAACACTCGCTATGGATGTAGCTTGAGCTTTAGAACCTGAGTATTGTTTTTTACGATCTCTGTTCGAATATTTGTTTGAAGCATTTGGGTGGGCATACGAATCTCTAAATTTCTTTGATGAAGATTGATACAACTTACTCATCGATCTTTTTCTCGAGTCTCTAGCCTCTGAATCTATTTTTCTCTTTTCTTTGCTAAGAACTTCGGCTTTCTCAAGCCCTTTCAACCATAACGACAAATTCTTTCAACTCTAGAATTCCAACTAGAAGTTTTATATCTTCGTTCAGCCCATCAACAAACCACTTGCACATTATTTCTTCAGTAGACACATACTCTCGAGCATACTTGCTTAATCGTACGAATTCTCTTTCATGCTCAGTAATAGTCATTCTACCTTGTTTTAACTCTAGGAACTCTTCAGCCCCATATTTAGGAATCTTATTTACTGGCAGGTTGTTCAATCGTATCGGGTCTATAACTTGAGGAACAACAGGAATTTGTTGAGGAATAAGTGGGGGTGGAGTTTTTGAATAGCCGGATTCATTCAAATGAACTTTGTGAACCTCTCATTCATCATTTGGAAAAAGGCTTGTTTAGCCTCTCCCTCATGGCTACTCGTTATTGGCCTAGAATTTGATGGCGCTGCCCCTTGAAGGAGTGGGCGCAATACTCTCTACATCATTGGCTACAACTCTTTTGGGATCCATTACTATATGAAAACGCAATTTAAGTTGTTAGGAATCATCACACTATCTCAAAGTATATATGGCATGTATAGCTAGACTCTCACACACGCTATGTTAGTATTAGAATTGACTAAACCGTAACTTTGATACCAATAAAATGTAGCACCCCTAACCTGTATCCGTCGCTGGAGTAGGGTTACAAGGTATTGTCGATCAATTCACAATGAATAGCATACATTTATCAACTATAAAGCATTCATTCTCATAAATCATTCATCTCAATCATATTGTCCCTTATAAAGGCCTACGAGGCCTTAAACATGTTTTAGAAGTGGCTCAGGACTAAACCGATATCATACAAAAATTTTGGAAACGTAGAAAATTTTCAAACATACAGGGGTCACACGCCCGTGTGAACAGACTGTGTGCCTCACACGGCTTTAGACACGTCCGTGTCCCAGGCCGTGTGAAAACAGGGCATACATATTGACTTGGGTCACCGGCCAACCACACGACTGTGTGTCCAGCCTATGTGCCCTTTGAAGAGGCCATACATGCCCGTGTGCCAGGCCGTGTGCTTGGTCGTGCCAAAACTGTAGGGTATACTGACTTATGCAACACGACCAAGTCATATGCTTGTGTGCTAGGCTGTGTGTTAAATAGGGGGTACACTGACTTGTACCACATGGCCAGTCACACGCCCGTGTGTGAGACCGTCTGAAGCATACTGACTTCATTTTAATAACAACACCAGGGGACACATGACCATGTAACATGACCGTGTGTTGCACATGGCCAAGACACACGCCCGTGTCTCTGCTCGTGTGGACAAATATAAGCCATGTAACACCCTGAACTTGGGCCTTGAGCATGGGAGCGGTTGAAGGCAGCTTATAATATTCTGTTGTGCGTGAAAATTTCATAGTTGACGGCTTGTTTTAGTGGTTAAGTATGCTGAGAAGTGTTGGAGAAGTCCTGGGTTCAAACCTGGACTCTAGCAAAAATTTTGGTTTAAGATGAATCAAACCCTGGGTGTAGTAGGTAAGCTTTAAGAATATTGTTGGAGAAATTGTGACACAAAAAGCCTTATAGCTTAGTGGCAAGTAGCGTGTGGAGCATCTGAGGGGAGGCATGGGTTCGAATCCCATGGCAAGCAAAGAGCATTTATTTTGCTAACAGGGGGCGGCAAGAGTTGGTGTTGAATTTAAACTTTGATGATGGAGGGATCCCACATCGCGAAGCAGGCTTTAAATAGAGAGAACCATGAGGAGAGTAAGGTACCTTTCTTGGCTGATCCCTTTCAATTTATGGCGTGCTCGTTTGGGTTGGGCGTCGACTAAGAGTGCTCGGAGCATTGATTAACTCCAGTCTCCAATCATGTGTGTATTTCTCACTACTCTAGCTGTAGCGCGATGGGCCGAAAGGGGCCATGTGGGCCCAATGGGCCTACGGGCCCAATTAGATAAGTTGTTTGATTGTGTAGTAAATATTGGACTGGGCTAGGTGAATCTCATATCTGTGGCTAGATTTGGGCTAAAAGGGCCACACGAGCGTGTGGGCCCATTTGGGCCGAGAATAGGCTTTAGGCCCATTCGTATTGTTATCCCTGTTTAGAATACTTTAGCTTACCAAATTATTGAAATACCCTCGACTTGTAAAATTACCAAAGTACCCCCGATTTATAAAATTACCCAAATATCCTCGATTTGTAAAATTACTGAAATAAAATAGAATTACCATTTTACCCTCGATTTACAAAATTACTGAAATACCCTTGGTTTACAAAATTACCCACATACCCTCGATCAATAAAATGACCAAAATACCATTGGTTTGTAAAATTACCAAAATACCCCTAATTTGTGAAATTACCGAAATACCCTTGTAGGGTAGAATTACCAAAATACCCTTGTAGGGTAGAAATATTGAAATACCCCTGTAGGGTAGAATTACCGAGATATCCTTATGGGGTAAAATTACCATTTTGCCCCTAAGGTGTTAAATGACTGTTTTGCCCTTGTGGGTAAGTGACTGACTTGGATTGTGTGGTTGACGAATTTGATTGTGAATATATGTTGGTGATATGAATGACTTGGCTATGACTGTTTGATTCAAATATGGGCATGAGATTCTGATTCTGTATGTTGAATGCCATGACATTTATATCTGTTGCATGGGTTATGGGTTATATTGATGGAGGAAGTACTGAAAGTGGCTTGCCCACGTACTGAAGGCTTTGCCTCAACTTACTGATAACTGAGCAGCAATGCTGCAACTGTGGAGTGTAGGGCTGGGTGGGTTGAGCTATTCCCCACATGGAGTGTAGGGCTGGTACGGGTGGAGTGTAGCGGTTGGTTATAGGTTGGATTGGGTTGGGATTGCATTCACATTCTAATTTTTGATTCTGTTACCTGATACTGATTTTGATTCTGATTCCGTCACCTAATTCTGATTCTGATTCTGATTCTAGTTCTAATAATGTTTCTTATTCTATAATGGGTTAAAGCCCATCTGGTACTGTCTGTTATAATGGGCTAAGGCCCAATTGGTATTGAAACTGTAAGTAAGGCTGGGGCCAGACCTTTAATTCTTTTATATGACTGACTGTTCCTTTTATAGTAGGGGATTTCACACTGAGTTTTCGTAAACTCACCCCGTTTATTAACTTTTTAGGTAATTTCCAGCCTTAGACGGATCGGAGCTGCGAGGGGCTCGGAGGAAGCGACACACACTGTTTATTTTATAGTTTGGATTATTACTTTTAAATGTTTTATGTGGGTTGTAGTAAAGCCATTGCAATTTTCTAGATTTCAAATTTGGAATTTTATTTATTGTTCTTATAATTGCTAGTATTAGAACACGATTTTCCAAAGCAACTACTGTTGTTCAAAACATCACGTAACCGCAATTGTTTTTAAATTAAGCTTCTGCAACTGCCAAGATTTTTACAAAGTTGTTAAGAATGTTATTCAGCTGAGGTTTTCTAACAAGGTTTAAAAAGGGTATAAGTTTTTAATTATTAAGAAGGGTTTTTAATGGAAACATGGTTTTCAAAAAACACTTCAATGTGACACCCTAGATTCGAGCCAAACTTTCAGGCCGGGTTTGGGGTGTTACATTTAGTGGTATCAGAGCCAAGTTGCAACAACTCGGCTGTGGATTGGGTTTTCAAAGGTTGAATTTTAGAAAATTATTTTCAACTATGTGGTTTGTTTGAAGTATTTCTTTTAAAAAGTGTGGCACATCGAGTCTCCGGTGCCGAATCCATAAGTCTTCTGAATACTTTTGTCTGTTTAGAAATTGAAATACTATGGATTCCTTAGATATTGGTCTGAATTTAAATTTGGTATTTATTTTATGTGGATGTGATGTTTGGATATAGAAATTGTATATATGAGTGATAAATATGTGGTTGCTTCTGTGAATAAGTGTTGTATGTATGAGATGTTTCAAGTTCTAGTTGAAGTGTGATAGTGATAGTAGGATCAGAGTGCGTAGCGGTTGCGTAGTGGGGTAGATGTTACATGACTACCCTAATAGACGAAAATTTTAGGGACGAAATTTCTTTAAGGGAGGTAGAGTTGTAACACCCTGAATTTGGGCCTAGAAGTTTTGGGCCTTGAGCATGGGAGCGGTTGAAGGTAGCTTATAATATTCTGTTGTGCGTGAAAATTTCGTAGTTGAAGGCTTCTTTTAGTGGTTAAGTGTGCTGAGAAGTGTTGGAGAAGTCCTGGGTTCAAACCTGGACTCTAGTAAAAATTTTGGTTTAAAGTGAATCAAACCCTGGGTGTAGTAGGTAGGCCTTAAGAATATTGTTGGAGAAATTGTGACACAAAAAGCCTTGTGGCTTAGTGGCAAGTAGCGTGTGGAGCATCTGAGGGGAGGCATGGGTTCGAATCCTATGGCATGCAAAGAGCATTTATTTAGCTAACAGGGGGCGTCAAGAGTTGGTGTTGAATTTAAAGTCTGATGATAGAGGGATCCCACATCGGGAAGCTAACATAAGAGTGGATGCGAAGCTAGCTTTAAATAGAGAGAACCATGAGGAGAGTAAGGTACCTTTCTTGGCTGATCCCTTTCACTTTATGGCGTGCTCGTTTGGGTTGGGCGTCGGCTAAGAGTGCTCGGAGCGTGGATTAACTCCAGTCTCCAATCAGGTGTGTATTTCTCACTACTCTAGCTGTAGGATGGCTACTTCGGGCCGCGATGGGCCGAAAGGGGCCATGTGGGCCCAATGGGCCTACGGGCCCAATTGGATAAGTTGTTTGATTGTGTAGTAAATATTGGACTGGGCTAGGTGAATCTCATATCTGTGGCTAGGAAAAAAATTGGTTTAAAGTGAATCAAACCCTGGGTGTAGTAGGTAGGCCTTAAGAATATTGTTGGAGAAATTGTGACACAAAAAGCCTTGTGGCTTAGTGGCAAGTAGCGTGTGGAGCATCTGAGGGGAGGCATGGGTTCAAATCCTATGGAAAGCAAAGAGCATTTATTTTCCTAACAGGGGGCGGCAAGAGTTGGTGTTGAATTTAAAGTCTGATGATGGAGGGATCCCACATCGGGAAGCTAACATAAGAGTGGATGCGAAGCTGGCTTTAAATAGAGAGAACTATGAGGAGAGTAAGGTACCTTTCTTGGCTGATCCCTTTCACTTTATGGCGTGCTCGTTTGGGTTGGGCGTCGGCTAAGAGTGCTCGGAGCGTGGATTAACTCCAGTCTCCAATTAGGTGTGTATTTCTCACTACTCTAGCTGTAGGATGGCTACTTCGGGCCGTGATGGGCCGAAAAGGGCCATGTGGGCCCAATGGGCTTACGGGCCCAATTGGATAAGTTGTTTGATTGTGTAGTAAATATTGGACTGGGCTAGGTGAATCTCATATCTGTGGCTAGTAAAAATTTTGGTTTAAAGTGAATCAAACCCTGGGTGTAGTAGGTAGGCCTTAAGAATATTGTTGGAGAAATTGTGACAAAAAAAGCCTTGTGGCGTGGCAAGTAGTGTATGGAGCATCTGAGGGGAGGCATGGGTTCGAATCCTATGGCAAGCAAAGAGCATTTATTTTGCTAACAGGGGGCGGCAAGAGTTGGTGTTGAATTTAAAGTCTGATGATGGAGGGATCCCACATTGGGAAGCTAACATAAGAGTGGATGCGAAGCTGGCTTTAAATAGAGAGAACCATGAGGAGAGTAAGGTACCTTTCTTGGCTGATCCCTTTCACTTTATGGCGTACTCGTTTGGGTTGGGCGTCGGCTAAGAGTGCTCAGAGCGTGGATTAACTCCAGTCTCCAATTAGGTATGTATTTCTTACTACTCTAACTGTAGGATGGCTACTTCGAGCGCGATGGGCCGAAAGGGGCCATGTGGGCCCAATTGGATAAGTTGTTTGATTGTGTAGTAAATATTGGACTGGGCTAGGTGAATCGCATATCTGTGGTTAGATTTGGGCTAAAAGGGCCACACGAGCGTGTGGGCCCATTTGGGCTGAGAATAGGCTTTAAGCCCATCCGTATTGTTATCCCTGTTTAGAATACTTTAGTTTACAAAATTACTGAAATACCCTCGACTTGTAAAATTACCAAAGTACCCCCGATTTATAAAATTACCCAAATATCCTCGATTTGTAAAATTAATGAAATAAGATAAAATTACCATTTGACCCTCGATTTACAAAATTACTGAAATACCCTTGGTTTACAAAATTACCCAAATACCCTCGATCAATAAAATGACCAAAATACCCCTGGTTTGTAAAATTACCAAAATACCCCTAATTTTTGAAATTACCAAAATACCCTTGTAGGGTAGAAATACCGAAATACCCCTGTAGGGTGGAATTACCGAGATACCCTTGTGGGGTAAAATTACCATTTTACCCCTAGGGTGTTAAATGACTGTTTTGCCCTTGTGGGCAAGTGACTGACTTGGACTGTGTGGTTGACGAATTTGATTGTGAATATATGTTGGTGATATGAATGACTTGACTGTGACTATTTGATTCAAATATGGGCATGATATTCTGATTCTGTATGTTGTATGCCATGACATTTATATCTGTTGCATGGGTTATGCGTTATATTGATGGAGGAAGTACTGAAAGTGGCTTGCCCACGTACTAGAGGCTTTGCCTCAACTTACTGATAACTGAGCAGCAATGCTGCAACTGTGGAGTGTTGGGCTGGGTGGGTTGAGCTACTCCTCAAATGGAGTGTAAGGCTGGTACTGGTGTAGTGTAGCGGTTGGTTATAGGCTGGATTGGGTTGGGATTGCATTCACATTCTGATTTTTGATTCTGTTACCTGATTCTGATTCTGATTCTGATTCTGTCACCTAATTCTGATTCTGATTCTGATTCTAGTTCTAATAATGTTTCTTATTCTGTAATGGGTTAAAGCCCATCTGGTACTGTCTGTTATAATGGGCTAAGGCCCAATTGGTATTGAAATTGTAAGTAAGGCTGGGGCCAGACCTTTAATTCTTTTATATGACTGACTGTTGCTTTTATAGTAGGGGATTTCACACTGAGTTTTCGTAAACTCACCCCGTTTATTAACCTTTCAGGTAATTTCCAGCCTTAGACGGATCGGAGCTGCGAGGGGCTCGGAGGAAGCCACACACACTGTTTATTTTATAGTTTTGATTTTTACTTTTAAATGTTTTATGTGGGTTGTTGTAAAGCCATTGCAATTTTCTGGATTTCAAATTTGGAATTTTATTTATTGTTCTTATAATTGCTAGTATTAGAACACGATTTTCCAAAGCAACTACTATTGTTCAAAACATCACGTAACCGCAATTATTTTTAAATTAAGCTTCCGTAACTGCCAAGATTTTTACAAAGTTGTTAAGAATGTTATTCAGCTGAGGTTTTCTAACAAGGTTTAAAAAGGGTATAAGTTTTTAATTATTAAGAAGGGTTTTTAATGGAAACATGGTTTTCGAAAAACACTTCAATGTGACACGCCAGATTCGAGCCAAACTTCCAGGCCGGGTTTGGGGTGTTACAGGCCATTTGCAAGGCCAATTTGCGACCCTTATTCATGCTCACCTAAATAATCAAAATGGTACCATTTCATCATACAATTAGGTAGCCAAAACATTAACCAAATGTACTATTCATACAATATCCATTTCAACCAATTTCAATACATAATTCAATGTCATTTGCCTAATCAAATACTTTATTAACTCAGCTTCTAAAATCATACTTCATCAAAGCATTTCTTAAGCATTTAAACTTCACAATTCAATTAACATGCTCATACCATACATGTCAAAATAAACCAATTCTATTAGCCAAACACACATCAACATTAACATTATTTACAAGCCAACTCTCATGGCTATAAACACAACCAAAATACCATATCTAGCTTATACATGCCATATACCATATATACACAACTCAAAAGTACCAAATAGATGTCTGATAGTGCAATGATGTTCCCGACAATTTTCGGATCCGAGCTAGCCTTGATTCACTATAAAACATAAAAAATAATACAAAGTAAGCTTCATAGCTTAGTAAGCTCGTATGTAAATAACTTAATTCATCAAATAAATGTAAATCAACCAATTTCACATTAACTACAAACTTTTATCATGTCTTAAAATATGATTAAACACCATCTCATTGAACTTTCTCTATTTAATACTCAAATAGGTTCTGTACATACCTGTATCACTTCGTACTAAGCTCTCTCTTAATCACATCATTCATTTACCTATTGAACCATTCGAATAGAAATTGGATACTCAATAGTCTCATATGATAAGTACCTATACCATGACCCATAGCTAAATCAAGGTAACTTATCTGAAAAACAATTATCATGACCCGAAGCCAAATCATCTGATATGCATGGCCCGAAGCCAAATTGATATAACTTGCACCCGAAGTGCTAATATCATGGCCGGAAGCCAACTCAACTTTTTCTCTAATAACAAGACACTAGTATCCAAATCTAATCCTAAAGTTCAATCGGGATTTCACACCTTTCGTTTCTATCATTGAATGCATTCGTAGAGTCGTTTTCATAATTCGAACATAATCCATAATCTCATAATCACAATTTATGCAATATCAAAGATTTTAACATACTTTTATAATGAAATTACCATATACGAACTTACCTCGAGTATGAAAACAACGAAATGAGTCAATTACTCGATATTCTTTCCTTCCCCCGATCTAATTCTAGATTCCTCTTTTCTTGATCTAGATATATTCAAAATTAACTTCTTTAATGAACCACTCCTTCAATTTAGTCCAAAACATACATTTAGGCCTATTTGCACTTTAGCCCCTAAACTTTCACATTTAATCAATTTAGTCCCTATTTCACAAATACACAAAATTCACACAATTTGAATAAACCAAGCTTAGCCAAATTACATATAGGTCCCTAGTAGCCCAAAACTTTCATTTATTTCAAATTTCGACCACACAATTTGCACATTTCTCAATTTAATCCCTATTATGCATTTTCATCAAAAATCATTTAACAAAACATGTAAAACTCATCAAACTTTCATATTTCATCTTCAAAAATCAAAGAACACATAAAATCATCAATGGCAACTCTTAAAATCTTGAACAGTTTTGAAATTAAAGGTACGGGCTAGCGAGATTGAGCTGCAATGATTACAAAAACATAGAAATCATTAAAAACCGAGCTAAAATGATTACCAATTTAGTTATCAAATGGCTGGACCCTAGATGAAATAATATGGCTTCTATTCTTCTTCTAAATTCAGCTAAGAAGATGAGTATGAAGCTGTAATTTGTTTTTATTTATTTAACATATGATAATTATACTAATTACCATAATAACCTTAATGAAAAACTATTTAAAACATCTATTAAATGTCCATATATGTCCATTTACAACATAAGGACCTCTAATTTAATATTCCATAGCTAATTAATACCTTTAACAAATAGTATGTAACTTTTGCATTTTACGTGATTAAGTCATTTTTATTAAATTAACTATTCAAAAGATTAAATTTTTTCACGAAACTTTCACACGTACATACTATCATGCTATAAACACATAAAATAATATTAAAATAATTTTCTAACATCAGATTTGTGGTTTCGAAACCACTGTTCCGATTTAGTTAAAACCAGGCTGTTATAGTTTCAGAGTTCAAAGATGATTGGAAAGAGATATACAAGGTGGAAATGATTTGTGATTTTGAGGAAAAAGGTGAAAGTGATTCATGAAAGTTGAAAGAAACTTCAAACTGACATAAGTAGTATACAGATTTGAAAATTTAAGATATTGGATTCCAGATCGATGAGAGAGTGCTTTTGGAAGTATTACCTTCGAAGAGGACTCTTTGATGAGATAGAGAAAGATATGGGAACATTACCCTAATCTCTTTTCTGATAAGATTTTTGGGGATGAAAATCCCTAAGGGGGGAGAGTTGTAACAATTCGATTTTGGGTTTAATCGGAACAGTGGTTTCGGGACCACAAATCTGACGCAAAAAAATTATTTTTATTATATTTTTATGGTATAAAATTTTATGGAATTATGTCGTGAAAAATTTGTTAAAAAAATTCGACATTTGGGCACTTAATTTGGTCAAAAGGACTAGATTGCAAAAAGTGCAAAACTTGAGTTCTATAAGCTAGAGGTGCTAATTGTTATGAAATTTTAAATTAGAGGTCCTTAAATGGAAATTAGACCATTGGTTAAGTTGGTGGACAAAAATGGACATGGTTAGGTATGTTTCTAAAGTTTTTCATTAAGGGTATTTTAGTAATTTGGTAATTAAATTAATTAAAAACCCAAATTAAAAGCCAATTTTTTTCCATCTTCCTCCCATGGCCGAAATTCACAAGGGGAAACCATGGCTAGGGTTTTTCAAGCTTCCAAGCACGATTGTAAGTCCGTTCTAGCCCTGTTTTTAATGATTTTTATGTTTTTGAAATCCTTGTATCATGATCTATCTATTTCTACCACTAATTTAAGACATAATCAAAGTCTAAAATTTTACCCATGATGGATATTTGTGTATTTTGATGTTTAATGGTAGAAAATTCATGTTAGTTGTTTGATAAACGACTTTTGCTAAGTGATTTTCGATGAAAATGCTTAAAAAGGACTTATTTGTAAAAATTTGTAAAATGGATATTAAAATGCAAATAAAAGAAACATGTGGGTTGCTATAAGCATGTATAAGGTTCGGCTAGGCATGGGTATTGAAGAAATTGAGCACATTTCATTGTACGAGCCTAGGGACGAAATGTAAAAATGTAAAACTTTAGGGGCAAAAATGTAATTTTTACCATAATGTGATTTTGGGCTGATTTGAATAGTATAATGATTAAATAAGTGAAATGTGATATTATAGATAAAGAAAAATGAGGTTTGAAATTAAAATATGGAAAAAATAAGTATTTGGCGGTTAGGCCCTTTTCGTCATTTTTATGTTGAGGTTTAATAAGCATTAAATTATATATGTATAAATGCTTAATTGATATAATTGCGGTAAATGTCATATTATTGAAATAAAATGTGAAGGTTATTGAATACGATACTATGAAAATGACTGATAGAGATTCGATACAGTGAAAGTCTCGGTTGAACCTTAGGAATAGATAGGATACAAATGTCATGACATTAGAGTTACTGAGATTACGTGTAGGACCATATTTGGGATATGGCATCGATATAAGACTTCGTGTAAGACCATAGCTGGGCTATTGGCATCGATACAAGATTACATGTAAGACCATATCTGGGATATGACATTGATACAGTACTGAGTGTACGAGATTCCTGAGTATCCTTAAGTATTTCAAATGGTTCAATGGGAAATTCAATGGGTATGTTAAAGAAGAGAAAGAGCATGTAAGTATTTTTTTACGAATTTGTACAGGTATGTACATAAGTTTATAAGCATTGACTTCATGATATTGTGAGTTCATGGTTTGCATGAGAATGTTTTTGTGAAAGCCTTGTGATTATTGGTTTATACTTGTGATGGACGAAATGCATGGTAAATTTGGTTGGCAATCGTGTAATTGGCTTTCGGGCCAAATTGAGTTATGATATAACATGTTTTATTCACACGAATTGTGATTCATTGGATATGAGAAGGAGGAAAGATTGGCATAATTTCATATTAAAATGATTAAGGGAAGATATAAGCTTTGAACAATTGAAAAATGTTGAAATATATGCTTGAAAAGTGAATACTCATAATTAATGTGCATGTTTATTAGGAGGTTTGAAATGATAGGTTGATTGTGGTAATCTATTATAATAGAGAGATTACGGTTATTAGGCTAATGTCAAGACATGTTAAATTATGCTTGCAAATTGATAGAGCAAACAATGTGACTGAATAAGTTATAACTATGGGTTTTAGTTCAATTTATATTATCTTGTGTTTATATTATTGGACTTGGTAAATGATTGGTAAGAGTTGCTCATTATTTTCATACGGACTTACTAAGCTATATAGCTTACCCCCTCCCTTTACCATGTTTTATAGTGCCGTCAAGCTAGCTAAGGTTAGAGATCACCGGAATCCTATCACATTATCAAGCTATCATTTTGGGTATTGATGAATTCAAGTATTTTGAGTTATGGCATGTATAGGGACTTGATCATTTTGTTATATGCGTCATATGATTTTAGCCAATGTAATGACTTGTAATCGTCAAAGGCTTGTTTTGCTATTTGGCCATGTAAGTTGGCTTATAGTGGTAACATGGTTGTAAGCCTAAGTATATTCATATATATGTCAATGTCTATGGTGATATGATCATGGTATGCTTGGTGAATGTGAAATATTTGGAAATGTGATTTATGGCATGATTGTGTAATGTTTGGAATTGTGACCTATTGATGAGATGAGAAATTTGAGTATAATTTGGTAACTAGATAGTAATTGAATGAAGCCTAATGAAGGTGAGATTTGTATGTTTGATTTAGGGCTTAATAAATGTAGTGAATATGTTAGATAAAGATATAAAGTTGATATGTTTTAACCATGAATATGGATGTTTTGGTTGCCTAAGTATGTATTGTTTTGTGCCTTTGAATTGGGATAAGTGCATGTGTGAATAAGGGTGGCAAGTGGCTTGGTAAATAGCCTTATTATTGTCCACACGAGTAGACACACGGGCGTGTGTCTAGGGCGTGTGTGACACACGGTCAGCCTATGGGTGTGTGATCCGTCCGTGTGTCCCCTGCACCTAAATTGTTGCAAAATATAATACTGAGTATCGAGCACATGGGCATGAGACACGGTCGTGTGTCTCAACCGTGTAAGGGACACGGCCTCTATAACAGCCCAGGTTTCGCTAAATCAGAACAGTGGGTTCGAGACCATAAATCCAAGGTCAAAAAATTATTTTTAATATTATTTTTGATGTCTATAGCATGTGAATATATATGTGTGAAAATTTTGTGAGCTAATTTTATCGTTTAATAGCTGAATTTGATAAAAGGACTAAATTGCATAAAATGCAAAAGTTGCATTCTATATGATAAATGTGTCTTTTTGCTATGGCTTATTAAGTGAAAGGTCCTTATGTTGTTATTAACCATTGATAGTGGTAATGGTCATATATGGGCATATATTAGGTGATTTTATAATGTTTTTATTAAGGGTTAAAATTGGAAATTGATAATTAAGTTAATATTAACTAAAACAAAACCAAAATGAAGTTCATTTTCATTCATCTTTGGCTGAATATAGTGGAAGAAGAAAGCATAAAATTCATTTTAGGGTTCGGCAACTTATAAGCTTGATTAAGGTACGGTTTTAATTTGATTTTTGATGATTTCTATATTTTTGTGATTGTTGCTTTGAGTACTAGCTAGCCCGTACCCTAATTTCTGAAATTGTTGAAGATTTTGTGAAATGCCATTGATGAATCCATGAGTTTTATGATGTTTGATGATGAATTTTGCAAGCTTGGTGTTTGATATACATGTTTTTTTAAAGTGATTTTTGACAAAAATGTCAATTAGGGATTTAATTGAAAAAAATGTGAAAATATGTGGTTAAATGTGTGAATAAATGATAAATATGGGCCAATATGTATATTATGAAAATTCGGCTAGCATGAAATTAGAAAGAAACTGTGTAAGTGTAATTTGTGATTTTATGAAATAAGGACTAAATTTTAAGAAATATGAAAGTTTAGGGCCAAAGTGAAAATTGGCTAAATTATGTGTTTGTAGATGAAACTGATTGAGTTGATGATTAAATGGATTAATTTTGAATACATAGAGATCCTGAAAGAAAGAAATAGGATCTAGATCGGGGGAAATCGAAAGTTGTTGAATAGTCGACCCCGTCCATTTATTTCGACTTCGAGGTAAGTTCATATGCAAATAAATGTCTTTATAATGAACTATATATGTTTTATTATGATTGAATTGCTATGAATGTTTAACAAGCAACTGCGAGTAAGAATCGACGAAGTTACGACATCTGAAAGTCCCGTACAAACCCTAGGAATAGCATAGGATACGAATGTCATGACATTAGGTTATCGAGTTGCGATTACGTGTAAGACTATGTCTGGGACATTGGTATTGTATTGTGATTACGTGTAAGACCATGTCTGGGACATTGGTATTGTATTGTGATTACGTGTAAGGCCATGTCTGGGACATTGGCATTGTATATTGATTCGTCTAAGACCCTGTCTCGGATAGTGGCATCGATATGTGATAACATGTAAGACCATATCAGGGATATGGCATTGTTTGAGCTTATGTGATTTCTGAGTATCCTTAACGATTTCGAATGGTTCAACGGGCAAAGACAAGTCTAGAAAGAATGTGTTAATGAGTTAAATGACTCAGGTACGTATGAGATTCATACGAGTACTGGAAAGTGAAGTATTTGATGAATTCAATAGTGAAATTGAATATGTGTACCATGAAAAAAGTTTGTGATCATGTATGTAATTAATTATTAGCAAATTTGAATTGATATGTAAATGTTCATATGATAGCTTTATTTGTATATGGATTACTAAGCTTTTAAAACTTACTTCGTGTGTTCTTTCTATGTTTTATAGATTTTCAAAGCTAGCTCGGACATCGGGGATCATCGGGGACCATCATCACACTATCGACTACCTATTGGTACTTTTGGAGCTTTGTATATATGGTATATGGCATGTATAGGCTAGTGTCATTTTGGTATGTTTTGATTTATTATTATGGCCATGAGATTTGACTTGTAAATGTTTATGTGTATGGTCATTTAAATTGGCTTGAATCATGTGTTTGATAAGTGATATATGTGATGTATATAATGCCTTATATATTGGCTTGGTTTGGTATGTTTGTCATAATTGTGAATATAGCTCAATGGATGTTGATTTGGTTATTTATAAATGCTTGAGGAATGGTAAATTTTGGTATGATTTGTGGATGATGAATTGGAATATTTGAGAAGCATGATTTGGTTGATAAAAAGGTGAGAAAATTCATTTAGGAGTTATGTGAGTTGATAATTGTGGTGTGTTGATTTAATATGTTTTGAATATGAAATTGAGTGGTTAAAATGGTAGTGAATAGATAGCATGATATGAGTATGCATTGGCATGTTTTTGGTTGCTTAAAAATGTATTAAAATGGTGCTATTTTGGTTGCTATGTGTGCTTGTGGAAAGAGTGGCAAATTGGCTTTACAAATCACCTATTTTTGTCCACATGGGCAGAGACACGGGCGTGTGTCTCAGCCGTGTGTGACACACGGTTATGTACATGGCCATGTGTCCTCTAGGGTAGCCCTACGAATTAAGTCAGTATACTCTATAGGTTTGGCATGGTCTAGACACATGGGCGTGTCTACTGGCCGTGTGTTTTACATGGGTTCACACACGGGCATGTGACTGGCCATGTGATATAAGTCAGTATACCCCCTAAACGACACATGGCCTAGCACACGGGCGTGTATGGCCATTTCGAAGGGTACACGAGCTAGACACACGGGCGTGTTGTCAGTCGTGTGACCCAAATCAGTAATCTCCCTAGTTTTCCCACGGCCATGGCACACTGGCATGTCTCCGGCCGTGTGGTACAAGACAGTATAGTATGCCCTGGTTTCACATGGCCCGCGCCATGGGCGTGTCTGGTGGCCGTATGAGGCACACGGCCTGTTCACACGGGCGTGTGACCCTTAAATGTTGGAAAGTTTTCTAAGATTCCCAAAGTTTGCATATGTTATCGGTTTAGTCCCGAACCACTTTTAAGCATGTTTTAAGGCCTCGTAGAGCCATAAAAAGGGGACAATGTGAATATATATGAATGCATAAATGTATATGTTATGTATGTGAATGATGTGTATTGATTGGTAATGCCTCGTAACCTTATTCCGGTGACGGATACGGGTAGGGGTGTTTCAGCCTCGGGACACGGGCGTGTGTCTTGATTGTGTGACTTTAATTTGTTCTTGGGTGACAAATAGAGAGTTACACGGGTTAGGGACACAGGCATGTGTGACCACACGGCCTACCCATACGGGCGTGTCCCATGCCACACGGGCGTGTGACCCCTGTTTTAGCAAAAATACTCTAAGTGTCGTAAAATTTTCTAAAGTTCTTGGTTTAGTCCTGAACTGCTTCCAAAGCATGTTTTGGACCTCATAGGCTCGTTTTTGGGACGATGTGATTGGTTGTTAAAAAGTTTTAATTTGGTGCCAAATTTACAACTCGAAATGTATGTTTGCCTGTGTTTACATCTGGTAATGCCTCGTTGTGACAGCCTTAAAATGACCCTAGTCGGAAAGCGGTTTTGGGACTGCTAAACCGAGTCACCAAATTATTTGAATATGATATTTATTGTCTAAAATATGTGAATATGAATGTGTGAAAGTTTTGAGCTTTGATTTAGTCGATTACATGTGAATTTAGTAATAGGACTTATGTGTGACACTTTTGAAATGTGATAGGTTAATCCATAAGGATCTATTAGTGCATGTAATCAAAAGGGTGGACTTGCATGTCAATTTCCCCCATTTAATTACTAGTGGCCAGCCATGACAAAGGGTGATGGGCAAAACATGTCATAAAACATGTTGTGCTAATGGTTTATGGGAGAAAGGATAAAATAATAATGGGAAGGTAAATGATGACAAAAAAAATGTGTGTGGTTGCCCCCCCTTCCATTGCCGTGAATTGAAGGAAGAAAACAAAAGAAAAAAATGTTCATCTTCTTCTCCTACCTCTCTCAAGCCGAAACTAACCAAGAAATGGAAGAAAGCACACCTAAGGCATTCGGCCATCTTGTGTGGGGGGAATTAAGGTATGATATCATGTGATTCTTTTGGAATTTTTGTGAAGTTGAGTTTGTTTTGGTGCTCATAACATGACCCATGTGTTAATTTTTGAGTTTGTGTTGCAAGAAACATTTGGTTATGTCCTTATATGTCAAATTGATGATAAATTTTTGATATTTGGTGAATGAATATGGGTTTCGGTCATGGTATATAACAAAGAATGTGGTTGTTGTTCTTGTTAATTTGGATGAATTTTTGGTGGATAGGTGCTTGAATCAAACAAATGATCATGTGTGTACACTAGGTGCTAGTTGAGAAGAATCGGTCACTATATTGGAGGCCATTGCCGAATATGAGTTTAGTTATTGAGTTGATGGAATAAAAGAATGCTTAAAGATGTGTCACAACAAATTATATGTTAAGCTAAGGTTGTTAAATTATCAATCTTTCTTCTTAGCCGAATATGTGTTTATAAAGTTGAGTTGTTAAATAGATTTTGAAGTTAGCCCATGCATTTATTTTTGAATTTAAGAAGAATGATACATTCGACTATGCTTTGATGTGCTTGGATTGTTGTTCATTGAGTAAATGATTGAGGAATGGTTAGAAGAATTTGAATGCTAAACTAGTTGATTTGTTTGATGATATATATATATGTATTCGGCAATGGGATAAAATGTGTATTAAGGTAAGTTTCATGGTGATTATGCTTGTGATGTTGGGTTAATATTCGACATTGAGTAATGTGGGGTAAGGTGATTAATTGGCTATGAAATTAGCTAAATTGAATAGGTATGTTTAATAATATGCTTAGTATAATGTATGATCTTATAACTCGGTTTGGTATTGAGATAAAGGTTAGATGTATGATTGGATTTTGGTATGTGTTAAATTGGTCAATCAAAGATTAAATGATATGTGATTGCCAAATGT
Organism: Gossypium hirsutum; assembly: GCF_007990345.1. Lineage (NCBI taxonomy): Eukaryota > Viridiplantae > Streptophyta > Magnoliopsida > Malvales > Malvaceae > Gossypium > Gossypium hirsutum. Next base: position 34,850,271 of record NC_053425.1, on the reverse strand, counting down.
GATTGTTAAGTGAATAATATTAGTTAAGTACTTAAGCAAATCTATTGTTTTACTTAAGCTTAAGAGCAAAGAGGATCAAAGTCGGATAGGGGAAAAGAGAAAGTAAACGAATAGCCGTGGACATCTAATCGTCGACCACTTCCGAGGTAAGTTTTAAGTGATTAAACGTTGAGTAAATTCAATCATAATAGGACATAATGAGTTGATTTAATAAGATATGATGTGGCCATGATATGTCTTAAACTCAAATGGTAAGTTCATATGTGTTTGGACTTGGAAAGTTAAGAGCAAATTGTAATAATTTGCTTTGGACAGCAGCAGTAACGTGATTTTAGAAAATCACTATAAATTGTTGGTGTGGAATTATAGGCCGAATAAAATATGTAATCAAGGCTTAATTAGTCTAGTTTCTTATAAAAGAGACCTTGTGAGCAAACAAATTTCCTATAAAGAGATATTTAAAGTTGTGTGAGACGGTGTCAGAATGACTCCGAAATCCCCTGTTCTGTTTTTAGAAAATCATTATAAATTGTAAAAAAATGGTTATAAGATAAAATTTATATGCTTAGACTCCTTAATGAGTCTAGTTTCAAATTAAATCAAATACAACACATTTTGAATTCTGTAAAATGAGAAATTTGATTCGTAGTGAAGAGTGGTCAAATTAGTCAAACAGTGAAACAGGGGAAACTTTAAGAAAAATCTGGTATTGATTGGCCAAACCTAAAATTTTTAAAATTTTATGGATGGAAGATATACGAGTCTATATTCAGGGAAAATTAACGGCAAGTGATTTGGAGTTTTGTAGCTCCAGTTATAAATAATTTAGTGACTACTGCTCAGGAAAATAGCTCGTAGTGAATATGTGATTTTGTTGTAAACATGAATAAAACTTGTTTTAGTTACTCATAAGCTATTGATTAAACCCATACGTGAATTCTAAATCGTGATATTGTAAAACGATACATGAGTGTTAGATGGATCTTTGATATTAAAATTTGTGAAATTGTAAGTTTATGAGTATTCGAATATGAAATGATAGTATGGCGTGAAATTGAATTATTCATTGGGAAATGATTAATGTAGATTCGGCCATGACAATGTGTATACATGATAGTATATGTGATATGTGAAGTATATTTGGATAATTGTGATGTGAATGTATATATATGTGATAAGGCCTAATGGCCGATGTGATGAATGTGAAAGTGTATATATATGTGATAAGGCCTAATGGCCGATGTGATGAATGTGAAAGTGTATATATGTGATAAGGCCTAATAGCCGATGTGATGAATGTGAAAGTGTATATATGTGATGAGGCCTAATGGCCGATGTGATGAATGTGAAAGTGTATATATGTGACAGAGCCGAGTGGCCAACGTGATGGATGTGAAAGTGTATAAATGTGATAAGTCCCGAAGGGCAATTGTGTCAGTACTATATCCGGGTTAAAACCCCGCAGGCTTTATGCGAGAGTATTATCCTGATTAATGTCCGTAGGCTTCGTGCTCGTACTATATCCGAGCTTTAAAGACCCGACGGCTAAATGCTAGGATTCAAGTAAGACTTTGATATTGAGTATCTGCATTAAGTTACCATCAAATAAGTATTATGTATTCAAGATGTTCAGGTACGTATTACTTACTCATCGGTGGAGTGATTTCGAGGTGAATTATCAGTATCAAAGAGGTAGGTAAATGTGATTAATATTATAACTCCAAATGTGAGAATGTGCTTTGGAAATATTTGACCATCTAGGTCATTATTATTCGAAAGTATATATGTGGCAGCCAAGTGTTGCGTTTAATGATATTATAGATCGAGATGAAGCTCTAGATTAACTTCATCGAACAGTTGAAATGAATGACCAATAATAGTGATTGAGAACACTTTGTCTTGCTTAAAACTTACTAAGCATTAAATGCTTACTCCGTTCTTTGAATCACTGTTTTATAGATTTTGGTTCGTCAGCTATCGGACTCGGGATTATTGAAGTCGAAGTCACCCACACTATCAAAGCCCTTTTGGTACACTTTTGGTTGAACTCTGAAAATGGCATGTATAGGACTACCCTTTTGTAGTGGGTCATGGACCCTTTGTATTTGTATAATTTGGATAGCCATGCGAAAATGGCTTATATATGTTTGAGCATAACGTTATAATCATTTGGTATGGATATGGTTATTGAGAGGTGTGGATATGCTTAACAAGGATTGGCCATGGGAATGGTTAATCACTATCATAATTTGTGCTATTTATGCTAAAAGGGCTAGTTGAATCATGGAAACTATGAAATAAGTAAAGTCTACCTTAAAGGCAGATGCTGACAGCAGCAGTGATGTAGATTTGGAAAATCACTAAAAATAGTAGGAATAGAATTAAATAGTGAATAAATTATTTAAATGAACCTTGATGAATCCAATTTCATATGGAAGAAACGAAACGGTCATATGAGTGGTATGTTAAGAGATAATTAGGTTTTCGTGAGACAGGGCCAGAACGGTTTCTGGATTCCCTGTTCTGAATTTGGAAATTCATTATAAATTAACCAGAGATAATTAGGATTCATTCCATATATGTATAGATTCCTCTTTGAGTCTAGTTTCTATAGAAACAAACGACATCAGCATTGAAGCCCTGTACAGGGAGATATCCAAATCGTAATGCATGAAGGTCAGTGTAGTCACACCCTGTAACAGGGGAGACTTTAACTAATAAACTGTACTAATTGGCCCGACCAAAAATTCTACAAAAAAATATGTAGATGGAAATATGAGTCTAGTTTCAGGGAAAAATTACGAAACTGATTTTCAAGTTTTAGAACTCAAGATATGATTTTTAAGGTGACAGTGACACAGTTAGCCAACTGCCTGGAAATTTTTAAATTGGACTGCAAAGAAGTGATTTAAGTCTGCAAACCCCTCGTGTCCAACTCCGGCGACGGACTCGGGTACGGGGTGTTACACTCGTACCCTGTTCCGGCATCAAATATGGGTAAGGGGTGTTACACATTTGACCTTCCTCCCTAGGTAAGCTCCCTTCCTTTTCGAAAGCATATAAAATCTCATTAAAATCTCCACAAACTGACCAATTTGACTCATGTTCCCTCCCTAATCTCCTTAAAATATCCCAAGCCTCACTTCTTCCACGAGCCTCTAATGCACTACAGAAACCTGTCAATATCCAATTTTCCTTAATTTCACTATCCTTAATGTCGACGTTAATATGATGTTTGGAGAAACTTCACAAATTGATCTTTATATCACTTTTCCAACCAAGACTTAACCCTACTCTTGTTCCTATTGCTGGGACTTCGACACCATAATTAAATCCACATCATTGTCAAACCCTTTCCATTCGAGAATTATCTAATTTTGTTTCCAAAAAGAAAACAATTTGGGGATTATAAATTTTCAGCATATGCTGAAGTCTTCTAATGCCCTGTGGACTCCCCAATCCACGAATGTTTCAACTTAAGATTTTCATTGTGACCGGTCGGCTTGCCTATTGGCAGCCGCCGATATTTGGTTTTTAAAGTAATTCTCTCTTAGTTCCCCTTTTCCATCCACAACTATGTGATCTCCTGACCTAAATCTCTTTTTCCTTTCTTCGTTCTTTAATGGAATCTCTTCCATATCCTCTACCATGTCTTCTCTTTATCTATTGCTTTGCCATATTATACCTTTTCCTTTTTCTTGTTGTTTCTCTCCTTTTAAATTAAGCCCCAAAGTTTGACTATTAAATCCCAATTCTTGTCGCAAGCCTAGATTATTACGAACATCTTCCTTACCATTCCCTCTCCCAAAAATATTTCTTATATTATCTTCCCTTAGCCAAGCGCTTGGAGTAATGCTCGCCCTCCTAGATTGTGCCCTAAGTGAAACATCCACCCATACTCCACTTCTTTCAATCCTATATTAATCCTTTTCTGGAAAAAATTGTCTTCATGTCCCAAACATCCACAAAGAAAAGAAGATAAAGATAATTTTTCGTAGCGAAATCTCACAAATACCAGATTTGAATGGGGGATCAAAATCTTCTTTTTCCTTTTGAACAGATTTCTAATATCAATTTGAACTCTAATTCGCATGAAATTTCTAAAACCTTGATTAAGCTATTTTGTATCATGTTCCAAAAATTTACCAATAAAATTTCCCAATAATTGTGCTACATGATCAGTAAAGAAATCTGGTGGAAGATTATGAATTTGCACCCAAAAATTAGAAAAAAACTAATGGAACAGAACTTGGATCCTCACCGTTTTTTAATTTGTAGAAGATAAGGAGATGATTATTGAAAGTCCAAGGTGTTCCTCTTATCATTCGTTCCAAATCAACCTCATAAAAAATCCGAACAAATACCTTTTTTCTCCAATTTCAGAGATTTGAATTCCCCCAGCGGGTGCCATAATTTAGCCATCATGTTTTTCATGGATAAGAAATTGACCACACTTGCTGTAAGGGCACATCCAACTAAGCATAGATCATATACTGTTTGTTGCGGTCCTTCTTCTACTACGAATTAGAGCCCTTCGTCTTCTTCCTCATCAAGACTCAAATTTTCCAAATCCCTATCCACTAATGCCATCTCAATCCGTGCACTAGCTTTTCCAATCGAATAGAGAACCTGAATTTTTGTCGGCAAAATAAAAGAACACTAAAACCGTTATCGAAATGCTCAATCGTAACCCTAGACTTTTGCTAGACGGGAGAACGTACCACTTATCGGGCAGACTCTAATTTTTATCATTCAACTTTTAGGTTGGTCATTGAAAAGAAATTAAGTGTAAAAAAGGTAGAAATTAAAGAATGCATTAAAATTTATTAAATTGTACATTCCGAATATTTTAAATTACTTTTTTTTTAATCTTAAAATCTTAAAATTTAAAATATCAAAATTATTTAAATAAATGGTTGAAATTTATTATCCTCATTGTTCTCATAATGTTGAAATTAATTAATTTAATTTTTAAAGTTTTAAATTATTTTATGTTTTAAAATTTTTTTAACAAAATTAACTCAAGTAAATTATATTTAATAATTGTCTGAAAAACTTAAATTTTTTTTAATTATGTAATCTTGAATATTTCATTCTAAATTAAAAGTAAAAAATAAAAATCATAGCAAATAATTGTATCTTTTTCGTTATTTTAGATATTGTTCAGCATGGAAGTTAAAATTAATTAATTAAATTAAATGCAAAGATTTTTTCTTTTGCCTTTTGTTTAGCATGAAAGATTCAAGATAATATAGTTAAAATAAATTTGAGTTTTGTAGACAATTATTAAAGATGAGTTATTTGATTTGATTTTAATTCGGAAACATAAAATAAAATTTTAAATTTTAGAAGGAGATTAAATTAATTAATTTCAGTACTATACTAACAAATTGGTTTACACTATTAATGGATAATATTTTAACAATTTATTTAATTAATTTTAATATTTTGGGATTTAAAATTTCAATGTTGAAAATAAAATAAATTTAGAACTTTTGACAATGGGGTAAACAAGTACAATATGATAATTTTTTAATGCATACTATTTTATTGTAATCCTTAATGTTTTGTTTATCTCGATCAATATTTAAAAAAAAAAGATATTTTTTTGGGTTTACTAAAATGAAAGCGACCTGAAGTTGGGTGACCAAAATGGAAGCGTAAACATGATATGGTGTGTACAGTCAACTGACGTTAGAGATTTAATTCTTGGATGACTAAAACGAAAGCGCTCTAAAAATTAGGCGATTAAATTGCAAGAATTTCTTTTTGAGTGATAAAAATGAAAACGCCTTGAAAGTTAAGTAACCAATTGGATAGTTTACATTTAGAACTAACATTTTTCACCAATTGTCTATTTTGGTCAAAGTTGTAAAGGACGGTTGATCTTTTGATATTTTAAGTTGGTTCAATTAATATGGTTTAATAACTTTAATAAATAAAAAATATGTCTTAGCCATCATTGACATTGTTGTTAGGGTAAGAGGACATGAGTTCGAGTGCCTTGAAGTGCGTTTGTCCTGAAGTACATTTATCTTTCTATTTAAGGGTTGAAAAATAATGTTATGAATAGTTTTAAATATTGTATAAAAAAATAAATTAGTAATTACAATGTTCATATTTTTCATTAATTTTTAAAAATACATATTAAAAAAGAAAAACAAAAAATGATTTTTTTTATTTTTTCATTTTTAATCATTTTTCTTGATTTTTGATTTATTCCAATTCGAAATGTTTTTAGTTATTTTCAGTTATATGTCATTGATTTAATTCAGCAGCTTAATTCAATTCCAATAATAATATTTTTTTAAAAAAATAAGAAATATCTAGTTTGAAATAAATGAAAATACAATTATAATTAACAAAAAAATCTTACCATCAAGTTTAAGTCAAGTGTCTTATCTTTGATTATATATAAAAGCTCAGTCGATAAAAAAAATCAATCAATACATATATATAAATAAAACTTTTAAAAATATTTAAATTTACATAAAAATTACTAAAAATGCACACAAAATAAACTTGGACAAAAAAAAAAAATTCATGTTCATTTAAATTGAGACACCTTTATGTCTAGGTTCATTCGAAATATAGTTCAAAATATTATAAAAATTGTAAAAGGATAAATAATTATAAATAATTAATAATTATTATTTAAAATTCTAAAATAAATCATAAAAGTATTAAAAACAATATTTTAAAAATATTAAACATATTTAAAAATTATCAAAAGCATCGAATACACACAGTAAGATAAAAGTATCATGGGATATTAAGGTAAATATATATGTATGTATTCAAATTTTCAAAAAAAAAAAATTTCTTTCCATCTTCACCCCTCTTCATGTTAGTCCGTTTGCACCCTTATCCAATAATATGAGTTTTATGTTCTTTTTTAGGAAGTTTTAAATTTTTTATAACAAAACAAAACAGGGGTATATAGGGGAACATAGACAAAATTTAGATAATTTTTTTTATAAATTTTGTTAGCTTGAATGTACACAGCTTTTGATATAACAACATTTAAGATAAATTTTATATAATATATCTTTTTAAGTTATTTGATGAAAATATGGTTGAAAATTTTATCAAACATTTTCAAAGACTTGTAATATATTCAAAAATATGTTTTAAATGTGTTTTATATTACCTAAATATTTTTGAGTCAATAACAAAGTGTTCTAAGATGTTTAAAATGTTTTTGAGGTACTTTGGTATTTAAGTCTCGAGATATGAAAGTTCATATGCGAAATTTTTACTTTAGAGGCAGCATGTCTAGAGACATGGGTTGCATGTTTCGAGATATTGGCCTGTATGTCTCGAGACATAGCTTGCAAATGACTATTTTTTAGCCATGTCTCAAGACATCTTGGCAAGCCTCAGGACCTGAGTTGTAAGGACAATTTTTAAACCTGGAATTAATGCTTCCAACTACTAAAATTTATCACTACTAGTGTAAACGTCCACAAAATTATTCCTTAGTATAAATACAAGTTAAAGACAAATCAAAACACAAGAGAGATATTTAAGCATCAAGCACAAGACAAATATTCAAACTTCATTCCTTCATTTCTCTTGTAAATATTCTCTAGGAACTCATTGCTAGTCCTTTTATCATTCTCATTGCATTTCTTTGAGAACTTAAGTTTGTAAACCATACCTTGTGGAGGTATCTTTGTTTACTCTATTTCATATCACCAATTTGTAAATTGCGAGGGTTTTAGTTGAGCCACAAAAATTAAGAAAGGGTTTTAGGTTAGCAATAAAAGCTAAGGGGAAATGTTCTATCTAAGCCTTTGTTAAAACTATAATGTTGTAAAGGTTATACATTCTCCTTTAAAGATATTAATTCTAGTAGTGAATTGAGAAATTCTTAGTGGTAGAAAGCCAAAGTAGTAGAGGTAGGTAATTGGGGTCGAACCCCTATAAATCACTTGTTCTAGCTTTTCTCCCTCTTGGTATTTTCGAGCCGAATAAATTTTTTAATTTTATAGTTCTAAAAAGTATTAAATCATTATAATATTTTACATTTTTAATAATTGTTTACAAATTTTTTTATAAATTTTATAGCTTTATAATATACAAACTACACCCATAATAGATTTGTACAAATAGATGTCTAGATTCAAATGAACTAAGACATCTATTTGTCCAAATTCATTTTAGACATGCTCTTTTAGTACTTTTTATTAAATTTTTAGGATTTTTATAAAAAAAAATTAAAAATAAGTTGACATGGCATGCTAGTTTTTAAGTGTAACATAGTCAAACCAATCAATGATGGTTTTTATTGACGGAAGGCCTAATTATTTTGGTCACTAAGAGCTCAATAGGGTGAACTTTTTTAAAAGGTTTGATTTTTTTTATTAAGGGGTTTTTTGACCCTTAAACCCAAATAATATCTTTTATATTATATTATATTATCCTTAGTTTTGTGAGATTACTAACATCGAGAGCTACAAAAAATTCTTATTAGTTTGGAATGTTGGTAATTGCTTTGCCTTTCACACCAAAAGTGTAACACCCCTGACCCGTGTGCACCGTCAGAATAGAGTTATAAAGTATTACCGAAACTTTTAGAACATTTTTAGATAATTTATAACAAAATTTTTAGATAATTTATAACAATTACTATTCACTTTATGAAATTATTCGTAACGTCCCTTAAATAGACCCTCGGGGCCCAATATGAACATTAAATTCAAGTAGGGACTTAATCGGGAACCCTAAGAATTTTCATGAAATTTTCAAAATTTTTCCAAGGTGCATAGCTCACATGCTCGTGTGGTCAAAGGGACACGCCTGTGCTACAGGCTGTGTTCGACCCCACTCTAACTTGTGCACAGGGCCATGCCACACGCTCGCATGCTGGGTCGTGTGGTTAATTAAATTCTTTTGAAATTAGGTACAGGTAGCACACACGACTGAGACACACGCCGTGTCTCTGCCCGTGTGCTCAATTCTGAACATTCTGTTTTCTCAAATTTAAGATGCAAGGGACACACGACCTAACCACACGCCCATTACCAGGCCATGTGTCACACACGGTCTAGACACATGCCTGTGTGTCTGCCCGTGTGGACAAAATAGAGCCACTTCTAACTTCATTTCTCACCCAAATTTTTTACCAAATTTCCTACACCAACTTACATCCAATTACCAACCAATCCAAGCATTGAATTCAAGCAATTTATAACATCTAACATGATATATTGTTACATGCATTCACGCTTTTAATCTTATCTTTTATAAGCATACTCATTTAACCTTTCTCAATCAATCAATCAATAATAAAAACTTATGTTATCTCCATAAAATAAACTTAAATACATATATATATACATGTACCAAAACATAATCATCACTACCCATTCCAATGGCTAGATTACAATACTCATTTACATTTACTTGCTAATATGACCAATATAACCTATACATTCCATTGTAACCATAATTGCTTTACCATATTGTACCGACATGGGCCAATGGATAGTATGAGTAATCTCTGCCAAGCTTCCAATTCGACGAGCTTCCGATTTACTCTAAAATAGGGAAATAAAACCAAGTAAGCATAAAATGCTTAGTAAGTTCGTATAACATGGTACTTAACTTACCATTCATTCTATTTCGAGGTAACTATGTAAGGCATATTCAATCAATTTGACCTCAAGCCCGACACACATCCTCAGTCCCTTTGTTAGTCATATATTCCATAATAACATCAAAACATATATGGGCTCTACAACAATCAAGTTTCCAAGCACATATGCTTTCCTCAACATGTATTCATTCAACATGCATAATTCATCTCATTATTACAAGTATAATCTCATAATAGTTCATTTCAAGTTCAGATCATTTCATATCAGAACTTTACTCATATTACTCGGAATATTAAGATCATGATTAGTACACTCAAGGTGTGACAGCCCAAAATTGACCCTAGTCGGGAAGTGGTTTCGGGACCACTAAACCGAGTCATAAAAATAATTAACCGTCATAATTGATGCTCATTATATGTACATGTGCATGTGTGAAAATTTCGTGTTTGAATTTTGTTAATTGTAAGTGAATTTTATCAAATAGGACTTATGTGAGAAAATTTTGAAATGTGATAGGTCAAAGCATAAGGGCCTATTAGTGCATGTTGAAAAAGGGGGGACTTGCATGTCAATTTCCCCCCTATTAGTAGTGGCCGGCCATGACAAGCATGGTAGACCAAGTGTGATGGGCAAGACATGTCATAGACATGTTGTGTTGGTGCATCATGGGTGGAAACAATAAAATAATGAGCATGGAAATTAAATAATGAAAGGGAATATGATGAAAAAAAAATGTGTGGTTGTTTTCCCCCCCATTGCCGTGAGTTAAAGAAAAGAAAAGAAAAATTTTGTTCATCCTTTTTCATCTTCTTTTGGCCGAAAATTCTAAGGAAGGAGGAAGGAGTTCTTGCTTCATGTTTGGTTTGGAAGAGGATTAGGAGGAGGTTTGGCCATAATTGTATCTAGATCAAGGTATGTTTGAGGTTGTGCCATGAGATTCATGCATGTTTTTTTTTAGTTGCTAGCTTGAGTTCTAATTAGCCCATGGTTCAAATCTTTGCTATGTCATGGGGATGATATTCGGCCTAGGTGGATTTTGTATTAATGCCATTGCATGCTAAATATGAAGTTTGTTAATGATGCATGTGATGGTGGATTGATGATTCTTGAATCTTCTTTTTAGCATTTTTGAGTGAGCACATATGTGCATTGGTTGCTAGATGGAGAAGAATCGGCTAACAAGTTGTGTGCTAAGGCCGAATATAATTTTTGTATATTAATGAGTAATGCATGTGTTAAATTGATGGAAAGGGGGAGGATGCTTTACTAGTGTATATATGTGTGTATTAGCCAAGTTTTGAACTTGAAACAAAATGGTGTTTAGTCAATACAAGTGACCATACTTGTAGAATGTATTAAGTGTTGCAATCGGCCCCAACATAGACATGCATATTCGGCCATAGGAAGAAGATTTGATGTTGCATGTATTCGGTTAGAGGCAAGCATATTGATGCTTTTGTCTTGGCTTAGCAAATTCGGCCAAGGGGGAAAACTAGCTAAAATGTTGAGTTTGATTCATGATTCCGTACATATGTGACTTTAATGTCTAATGTATAAAAATGGGCTAAGTGCCTTGTGTTCCTCTTTTCGATGCTCAAATGATTAAATCAATTTATTCGTTTAATTAAGCTCAAGAGCAAAGGGGAACTAAATCCGATAAAGGGAAGGAAAGAGTGGTCGAATAGCTATCGGAATCTTTCGACAACATCCGAGGTAAGTTCTTGAGTAAAAGAGCTTAAATTATGATTTGATTAGATCATGTTTTAAGCAAATTAAAATCGTGCTCTTTGTGTGTGGCTATTGAGCCGAAATTGCAAGAATGATAAGTGTCTTGTGTTTGAGTTTTGCTAACGAAAATGAAATACGAATGTGCTATGATTTATTGTTAAATGTGCATGGTTATTTGAATGATGTCCGGGCTAAGTCCCGAAGGCTTTGTGCTAAGTGACCATTTCCGGACTAAGATCCGAAGGCATTTGTGCGAGATACTAATTCCGGGCTAAGCCCGAAGGCATTTGTGCGAGATACTAATTCCGGGCTAAGCCCGAAGGCATTTGTGCGAGTTACTATAACCGGGCTATGTCCCGAAGGCATTTGAACGAGTAGCTATATCCGGTTAAATTCTGAAGGTACGTGATTTGGGAATGAATGATCTTGCTGTAAAAATTTCAGTTAATACGCTTGAAACATCCCAACATTGAGGTATGTTTCGTATGTGCTTTGAATTAGTTGAGCCCTTACAAATAAGTATTCGCTCAGTTGATAAATGAGCTACCGGCCTTTGGCTAAGTTGATCTTTGTGTATGAATAAAAGGGTTGGTAATGTGAAGTAAGTATGATATTGAAAAATTGTGCATATGAAATTATCCGTTTAGCTACATGAATGCTATACTTTTGTTGTGCTGGAATCCCTTGCTCAAAACTTACTAAGCATAAATTGCTTACTCCGTCTCCTTGATTCTCTGTTTTATAGATTTTGGTTCTCCAGCTATCGGACTCGGGATTTTGAAGTCGAAGTCGCCACACTATCAAAGCCCCCCTTTTTGGTACAATTTTGGTTGAACTTCGAAATGGCATGTATAGGACTACCCGGTTGTTGTGGGTCATGGACCCTTTGGACTTGTATAATTTTGGTTAGCCATGCGAAAATGGCTTATATATGTTTGAGTAATGTTATAATCATTTGGTATGGATATGGTTATTGAGAGGTGTGGATATGCTTAACAAGGATTGGCCATGGGAATGGTTAATCACTATCATAAATTGTGCTATTTATGCTAAAAGGGCTAGTTGATTCATGGAAACTATGAAATAGGTAAAGTCTACCTTAAAGGTAGATGCTGACAGCAGCAGTGATGTAGATTTGGAAAAGCACTAAAAATAGTAGGAATGGAATCAAATAGTGAATAAATTATGTAAACGAACCTTGATGAATCTATTTTCATAGGAAAGTAACGAAACGATCATATGGACAATATGTTAAGAGATATTCAGGTTCTCGTAAGACAGGGCCAGAACGGTTTCTGGATTCCCTGTTTCGACTTTGGAAATTCATTATAAATTAACCAGAGACAATTAGGAGTCATGCCATATATGTATAGATTCCTATTTTAGTCTAGTTTCTATACAAACAAACGACATCAGTATTGAAGCCCTGTACAGGGAGATATCCAAGTCGTAATGCACAAAGGTCAGTGTAGTCGATCCCTGTAACATGGGAGACTTTGACTAATAAAATGTACTAATTTGCCCAACCAAAAATTCTAGAAATAAATATGTAGATGGGTATGTGAGTCTAGTTTCAGGGAAAATTTACGGAACTGGATTCCGAGTTTCTGAACTCAAGATATGATTTTTAAAGCGACTAGTACGCAGACTGGCAGTGTCTGGGAAATTTTTTTATAAGTGGTTTAAAGTCTGTTAACACCTCGTGTTCGACTCCGATGACGGTCTCGGGTTCGGGGTGTTACATTTGATTGGTATCAGAGCTACGGTTTAGTCGATTCTAGGACTACCGTAATGCGTTGGGTCTAGCTATACATGCCATTTTATGTGATTATTTGATAGTGTGGTGATTTCTGACAATTGTAAATGTGTTTATTTATAGTAATGGATCCCGATCCCGACCGAGCGGTAGCTGATGATCTTGAGAGTGTAGCGCCTGCTCCCGCACAAGGGACAGCGCCGGCGGACTCTCAACCTAATGCTAGTAACCCGAATGATGAAGCTAGACAAGCTTTCTATAGCGTGATGAATGATTGGTTCAACCAATACATTCGAACTAATACGGCTGTTCCACAACCTCCATTCCCGACAAATACCACCCCCGCACCTACAATACCTCCGGTAACTGACCAAATAAGGTCAAATAAGCCCCCAGTTGACAGAATCTGAAAACATGGGGCTACTGAATTTAAAGCTACGGATAGCGACGATGCCGAGCAAGCTGAATTTTGGTTGGACAACACTATCCGGGTACTCGATGAGCTATCTTGTACACCCGATGAATGCCTAAAGTGTACTATCTCCTTGCTACGCGATTCTGCCTACTATTGGTGGAGTACTCTGACTTCTGTTGTGCCCCGAGAGCAAGTAACTTGGGAGTTTTTCCAAACTGAGTTTCGGAAAAAGTATATCAGTCAGAGATTTGTTGATCAAAACGGAAGGAATTTCTAGAGCTTAAGCAAGGTTCTATGTCGGTTACTGATTACGAGCGAAAATTTATTAGACTCAGTAGATACGCTCGGAAATGTGTTTCGTCCGAGGCTATCATGTGTAAACGCTTCGAGGATGGGCTGAATGAATATATAAAAATGTTCGTTGGCATTCTTGAAATACGAGAGTTCGTAGTACTTGTCGAGCGAGCTTTTAAAGCCGAAGAGCTTAGAAAAGAAAAACAAAAAGTTGATGTGGGAACTGGGGAGTTTCGTAAAAGATCTTCGGGAAAGTCTCTTCAACAGGCATCGAAGAAATTTCGAGATGATGTGGGCCGGTCTAGAGGCACTTCGGGCCTTTTTAGACGAGATCGTGATCGACCCCCTGTGGGTACACGAGGCACTTCGGTCGCCAGTGTTGGGAATGAATGTCGAGACAGAACGAAATGTCGATATTGTGGTAAATGGCATTCGGGGAGTTGTAGATTCCCTGACTGCTCCTGTTACAAGTGCGGATCAGTTGACCACTTCATTAAAGATTGCCCGAGGTTGTCTGAACAGAATGTAAATCAGAGTGGGAAACCGGGTGCTACCACTGCTCGAGGTAGACCATCTGGAAATACGGGCAATGCTAGTGGTGGTCAGAGAGGATCTAGAGATGCTACGACCAGATCCGAGGCTCGTGCGCCTGCTAGAGCTTATGCTATACGTGCCCGCGAGGATGCTTCTTCGCCTGATGTTATTACCGGTACTTTTACTCTCTTTGATACTAATGTAATTGCTTTGATTGACCCCGGTTCTACTCATTCTTACATATGTGAAACCTTAGCATCCAGTAAGACTTTACCTATTGAGTCTACTGAGTTCGTAATTCGGGTGTCAAATCCCTTGGGTCGTTACGTGCTGGTCGACAAAGTGTGCAAGAAATGTCCCCCAGTAATTCGAGGTTCCTATTTTCCGGCGGACTTGATGCTTTTGCCGTTTGATGAATTTGATGTTATTCTTGGTTTGGATTGGTTGACCGCGCATGATGCGGTTGTGAATTGCAAAAGCAAGACTATTGATTTGAGGTGCGCAAATAACGAGATGATCTGAGTTGAGTCTACGGACTTAAAGGGGTTGCCAGCTGTAATATCCTCAATGTTGGCCCAAAAATATGTAAGAAAAGGGTGCGAAGCATACCTTGCGTATGTACTTGATGACAAAGAATTAGAAAAGAAACCCGAATCTGTGCCGGTGGTTTGTGAATACCCGGATGTTTTTCCTGAAGAATTACCGGGTTTACCACCTGTTCGGGAGATAGAGTTTGGTATTGAGCTTGTACCTGGGACTACGCCGATTTCGATAGCTCCGTATCGTATGGCACCAACCGAGTTAAAAGAGTTGAAAGCTCAGTTGCAAGAATTGACGGATAGAGGTTTTGCTCGACCAAGTTTCTCACCTTGGGGTACACCAGTATTGTTCGTGAAAAAGAAGGACGGAACCATGAGATTGTGCATTGACTATCGTCAACTGAATAAAGTGACGATAAAGAATAAATATCCGTTACCGCGTATTGATGATTTGTTTGATCAACTAAAAGGAGCCTCAGTGTTCTCAAAAATAGATTTGAGATCGGGCTATTATCAGTTGCGAATTCGAGATTCGGACATACCCAAAACTGCCTTCAGAACGAGATATGGTCACTACGAATTCTTAGTGATGCCGTTTGGGCTCACTAATGCCCCTGCGGTATTTATGGATTTGATGAATCGGATCTTCAGACCATATTTGGATCGGTTCGTAGTTGTGTTCATTGATGACATCTTGGTCTATTCAAGAGATGAGACCGAACATGCTGAGCACCTGAGACTAGTGTTGCAAATTTTGCGGGATAAGCAGTTATATGCTAAGTTCAGTAAGTGTGAGTTCTGGTTAAGAGAGGTTAGCTTCTTGGGTCATGTGGTATCCGCATCGGGTATTCGAGTTGACCCGAACAAAATTTCAGCCATACTTAACTAGAAACCTCCGAGAAATATTACTGAGGTTCGGAGCTTTTTGGGACTCGCCGGTTATTACCGACGATTTGTCAAAGGTTTCTCGATGATAGCCACACCAATGACGAAGCTACTTCAAAAGGATGTTAAGTTCGAATAGACGGAGAAATGTCAGAAAAGTTTCGATCAACTGAAAACTTATTTGACTGAAGCTCCAATTTTAGTGCAACCCGAATCAGGCAAAGAGTTTGTCATTTATAGTGACGCATCCCTACTTGGGTTGGGTTGCGTATTGATGCAAGAAGGTCGAGTGGTGGCCTATGCGTCGAGACAATTAAAGCCACATGAGAAAAATTATCCGACCCATGATCTTGAACTAGCTGCCATCGTATTTGCTTTAAAAATATGGCGACATTACTTATTTGGTGAAAAGTGCCATGTATTTTCGGATCACAAAAGTCTCAAATATTTGATGACTCAAAGAGACTTAAATCTGCGACAAAGACGTTGGCTTGAGTTGTTGAAAGATTACGAGCTTGTCATTGATTACCACCCGGGAAAGGCTAATGTGGTTGCGGACACCTTAAGCCGGAAATCATTGTTTACTTTACGGGCGATGAATGTGCACTTGTCTGTTCTACCCGACAATGTGTTAGTAGCTGAATTAAAAGCCAAACCATTATTGATTCATCAAATTCGTGAAGCCCAGAAAGTTGATGATGAATTGGTTGCAAAACGGGCTGAGTGTGTTCCGAACAAGGAATTGGAGTTTCAAATTGATGATGATGATTGTTTGAGGTTCAGAAGTCGTTTGTGTGTTCCAAGGAATTCGGAACTCATTTTGATGATTCTGAACGAAGCCCATTGTAGCCGAATGTCAATTCACCCGGGGAGTACGAAAATGTACAACGATTTGAAACGTTGCTTTTGGTGGCATGGTATGAAACGAGACATCTCCGACTTTGTTTCGAGATGTTTAATATGTCAACAAGTGAAAGCGGAACATCAAGTGCCTTCAGGATTACTTCAGCCGATCATGATACCCGAGTGGAAATGGGATCGAGTCACAATGGACTTTGTGTCCAGACTGCCATTGTCAGCAAGTAAGAAAGATGCGATTTGGGTTGTTGTCGATAGACTGACTAAGTCGGCTCACTTTATCCCCGTGGGTACGGATTTTTCATTGGATAAACTAGCTGAATTGTACGTTCCTCAGATTGTGAGATTACACGGGGTACCTATTTCTATCGTGTCGGATAGAGATCCGAGATTCACCTCACGATTTTGGAAGAAATTGCAAGAAGCTTTGGGTACCAAGCTGCATTTTAGCACTGCTTTTCACCCCCAAACTGATGGTCAATCCAAGCGGATAATTCAGATACTTGAGGATATGTTGAGATGTTGCATCCTCGAGTTCAGTAGTTCATGGGAACGGTATTTACCTTTGATTGAATTCGCTTACAACAATAGTTTTCAATCAAGTATTAAGATGACACCTTACGAGGCTTTGTACGGTCGTAAATGCCGTACAGCATTGTTTTGGACCGAGCTCGGTGAAAGTAAAATTTTCGGAGTTGATTTGATTAAAGATGCCGAACAGAAAGTAAAGGTAATCCGTGAAAGTCTGAAGGCAGCCACAGATCGTCAAAAATCGTATGCGGATTTAAAACGAAAAGACATTGAATATCAGGTGGGAGATAAAGTGTTTCTTAAAGTTTCGCCTTGGAAAAAGGTACTCAGATTTGGCCGTAAGGGCAAGTTGAGCCCGAGATTCATTGGGCCGTACGCAATCTCCGAACGAGTTGGTCCGGTTGCGTATAGATTGATCCCCTTGAACTTGAAAAGATTCACGATGTCTTTCATGTTTCGATGCTTCGACGTTATAGATCCGATCCGTCACATGTGATTAATCCCTCAGAAGTTGAAATTCAATCTGACTTGAGTTATGAAGAAGAACCGATTCGTATCCTAGCTCGTGAAGTGAAAGAGTTGCGAGACAAAAGGGTTCCGTTAGTTAAGGTGTTATGGCTCAAACACGGGATCGAGGAAACTACTTGGGAAACCGAGAGCTCGATGGAAGAAAGATACCCAAACTTATTTACCGGTAAGATTTTCGGGGACGAAAATTTCTTAAGTGGGGGAGAGTTGTGACAGCCCAAAATTGACCCTAGTCGGGAAGTGGTTTCGGGACCACTAAACCGAGTCATAAAAATAATTAACCGTCATAATTGATGCTCATTATATGTACATGTGCATGTGTGAAAATTTCGTGTTTGAATTTTGTTAATTGTAAGTGAATTTTATCAAATAGGACTTATGTGAGAAAATTTTGAAATGTGATAGGTCAAAGCATAAGGGCCTATTAGTGCATGTTGAAAAAGGGGGGACTTGCATGTCAATTTCCCCCCCTATTAGTAGTGGCCGGCCATGACAAGCATGGTAGACCAAGTGTGATGGGCAAGACATGTCATAGACATGTTGTGTTGGTGCATCATGGGTGGAAACAATAAAATAATGAGCATGGAAATTAAATAATGAAAGGGAATATGATGAAAAAAAATGTGTGGTTGTTTCCCCCCCCATTGCCATGAGTTAAAGAAAAGAAAAGAAAAATTTTGTTCATCCTTTTTCATCTTCTTTTGGCCGAAAATTCTAAGGAAGGAGGAAGGAGTTCTTGCTTCATGTTTGGTTTGGAAGAGGATTAGGAGGAGGTTTGGCCATAATTGTATCTAGATCAAGGTATGTTTGAGGTTGTGCCATGAGATTCATGCATGTTTTTTTTTAGTTGCTAGCTTGAGTTCTAATTAGCCCATGGTTCAAATCTTTGCTATGTCATGGGGATGATATTCGGCCTAGGTGGATTTTGTATTAATGCCATTGCATGCTAAATATGAAGTTTGTTAATGATGCATGTGATGGTGGATTGATGATTCTTGAATCTTCTTTTAGCATTTTTGAGTGAGCACATATGTGCATTGGTTGCTAGATGGAGAAGAATCGGCTAGCAAGTTGTGTGCTAAGGCCGAATATAATTTTTGTATATTAATGAGTAATGCATGTGTTAAATTGATGGAAAGGGGGAGGATGCTTTACTAGTGTATATATGTGTGTATTAGCCAAGTTTTGAACTTGAAACAAAATGGTGTTTAGTCAATACAAGTGACCATACTTGTAGAATGTATTAAGTGTTGCAATCGGCCCCAACATAGACATGCATATTCGGCCATAGGAAGAAGATTTGATGTTGCATGCATTCGGTTAGAGGCAAGCATATTGATGCTTTTGTCTTGGCTTAGCAAATTCGGCCAAGGGGGAAAACTAGCTAAAATGTTGAGTTTGATTCATGATTCCGTACATATGTGACTTTAATGTCTAATGTATAAAAATGGGCTAAGTGCCTTGTGTTCCTCTTTTCGATGCTCAAATGATTAAATCAATTTATTCGTTTAATTAAGCTCAAGAGCAAAGGGGAACTAAATCCGATAAAGGGAAGGAAAGAGTGGTCGAATAGCTATCGGAATCGTTCGACAACATCCGAGGTAAGTTCTTGAGTAAAAGAGCTTAAATTATGATTTGATTAGATCATGTTTTAAGCAAATTAAAATCATGCTCTTTGTGTGTGGCTATTGAGCCGAAATTGCAAGAATGATAAGTGTCTTGTGTTTGAGCTTTGCTAACGAAAATGAAATACGAATGTGCTATGATTTATTGTTAAATGTGCATGGTTATTTGAATGATGTCCGGGCTAAGTCCCGAAGGCTTTGTGCTAAGTGACCATATCCAGACTAAGATCCGAAGGCATTTGTGCGAGATACTAATTCCGGGCTAAGCCCGAAGGCATTTGTGCGAGATACTAATTCCGGGCTAAGCCCGAAGGCATTTGTGCGAGTTACTAAATCCGGGTTAAGTCCCGAAGGCATTTGTGCGAGTTACTATAACCGGGCTATGTCCCGAAGGCATTTGAACGAGTAGCTATATCCGGTTAAATTCCGAAGGTACGTGATTTGGGAATGAATGATCTTGCTGTAAAAATTTCAGTTAATACACTTGAAACATCCCAACATTGAGGTATGTTTCGTATGTGCTTTGAATTAGTTGAGCCCTTACAAATAAGTATTCGCTCAGTTGATAAATGAGCTACCGGCCTTTGGCTAAGTTGATCTTTGTGTATGAATAAAAGGGTTGGTAATGTGAAGTAAGTATGATATTGAAAAATTGTGCATATGAAATTATCCGTTTAGCTACATGAATGCTATACTTTTGTTGTGCTGGAATCCCTTGCTCAAAACTTACTAAGCATAAATTGCTTACTCCGTCTCCTTGATTCTCTGTTTTATAGATTTTGGTTCTCCAGCTATCGGACTCGGGATTTTGAAGTCGAAGTCGCCCACACTATCAAAGCCCCCCTTTTTGGTACAATTTTGGTTGAACTTCGAAATGGCATGTATAGGACTACCCGGTTGTTGTGGGTCATGGACCCTTTGGACTTGTATAATTTTGGTTAGCCATGCGAAAATGGCTTATATATGTTTGAGTAATGTTATAATCATTTGGTATGGATATGGTTATTGAGAGGTGTGGATATGCTTAACAAGGATTGGCCATGGGAATGGTTAATCACTATCATAAATTGTGCTATTTATGCTAAAAGGGCTAGTTGATTCATGGAAACTATGAAATAGGTAAAGTCTACCTTAAAGGCAGATGCTGACAGCAGCAGTGATGTAGATTTGGAAAATCACTAAAAATAGTAGAAATGGAATTAAATAGTGAATAAATTATGTAAACGAACCTTGATGAATCTATTTTCATAGGAAAGTAACGAAACAATCATATGGACAGTATGTTAAGAGATATTCAGGTTCTCGTAAGACAGGGCCAGAACGGTTTCTGGATTCCCTGTTTCGACTTTGAAAATTCATTATAAATTAACCAGAGACAATTAGGAGTCATGCCATATATTTATAGATTCCTCTTTTAGTCTAGTTTCTATACAAACAAACGACATCAGTATTGAAGCCCTGTACAGGGAGATATCCAAGTCGTAATGCACAAAGGTCAGTGTAGTCGATCCCTGTAACATGGGAGACTTTGACTAATAAAATGTACTAATTTGCCCAACCAAAAATTCTAGAAATAAATATGTAGATGGGTATATGAGTCTAGTTTCAGGGAAAATTTACGGAACTGGATTCTGAGTTTCTGAACTCAAGATATGATTTTTAAAGCGACTAGTACGCAGACTGGCGGTGTCTGGGAAATTTTTTTATATGTGGTTTAAAGTCTGTTAACACCTCGTGTTCGACTCCGGTGACGGTCTCGGGTTCGGGGTGTTACACAAGGTGTATAAGTCCATAGTCAAGAATGAACATATATTAATCAAATAAAGTCCATGTACTAATATCATCATCTCATATTTTCATATATCATTTGTCATGTATCATCATTTTCTTGTGTTTTAGACGGATATGTGTAATAACTCATTTTATCATTCATATCTTCTCATGTCTGGATTTGTCACCCATTGAATTTATTCGGAATATCAATGAATACGCGGGTAATGCAATCGAGGTGTACGAATCAGGATCCATCAATTCGTGTCTAAGGTACCCATAAGGTACTATATCAAAGAGTACACTTTCGAGCCACACATGTATACAAAAGGATTACCAGTCCAGGCTAAATCATTTTTATGACATATGCTCTAAAGAGCTTGATCTGGATTACCTGTCCGGGCTAAATCCAATCCATAACATATGCTCAAGAGGACTTATATGATGATTGTCTATCTGGGCTAAATCCTTTCTGTAATGAGGTCAATAGGAATACTCATTCGAGCTAAATCCGTCAGCAACAGATGCAGGACCCCATTCATTTCGGGAAATCAAATATCCATCGATTTTCCATTTATTCAACCGGTATTTAAACATTTTTCTCAAGCATTATTGGGCATGTGATTTTTTCATACATCCATAACATTCATATAATTCAAATAAACACATTCCACATTCATTTCAAGCATATAACTAACATTCTCATCGTTTATCATTTATCATCTATTAGGCATTATCATTTAATTTAAACATTTTTATTTATCGGGCTTGATCAGATATGTAATCATTTCACATATTTAGGACATTTATACAATTTACATAAACACAATCAATGCAAGCATGTAAATAAACACAATTTAGTTACACAAACTTACCTCGACAATGTTTATGTACGTAAAATCTACTAATCCGGCATTTTCCTCTTTCCTCGTTCTAGCTTCGAATTTGGTTTATCCGGATCTATGCGAGTAAATTTTACATCAATTTATCACATTTCATATTCAAGTGGGCTCAATTTACAACCTACCCAAAATTACCTTTCCATAAATTCCCATTTCGTCCCTAGGCTCGGAAATGAAATTTATGCAATTTACTCCCTATTCCAAGCCTAACCATTACAGCACATATATTCTACAAAATTCAAATTTTTTCTTCAATTTTCACAAATTTACATTTTAGTCCCTAAATCATGTTTTCATCAAAAATCACTCTATAAAAGTTGTTTATCTATCAACAACCTTTCATTTTCTACCATAAATTTCAAATTTTCAGCATATACATCCATGACCTAATTTCCATACTTTGATAACTCTTCAAATGGATCCCCCAAATAGATAGATTAAGCTATCTCGGTTTCAAAAATATCAAAATTACTAAAAACAGGACAAGAAAACTTACCTAATTTGGCCAAGAAAGTTTCTTCTCTCTCTCCTAAGGTTTCCATGGAATATTTCGGGGAAGAAGATCATAAAAATGATTTTTATTTCTTTTTAATAACTTATCATCTTTTAATAATTTTGATTTCCAATTTAGTCATTATCCTTTTTTCTAATTTTCCATGGATGAATCATCCAAAAATATCTACTAACTTTTTATTAATGGTCTAATTATCATATAAGGACCTCTAGTTATGAATTCCATAGCTATTTGATCCTTCTAGCTACTAGAATTCAACTTTTGTATTTTATGCGATTTAGTCTTTCTTTTAATTAAGCAGATAATAAGTAAAATTTTCTTATCAAAATTTTCAAATGACTTTTCTATTATAATACGGATCATATAATAAAATAAAAATAAATTTTATTTTCGACTTGAATTTGAGGTCCCAAAACCACTGTTCCGATTTCACCAAAATTTGGGCAATTACAAAAAGAGATTATGCATACAAGATGATATCTCTTGATTTAAATCACTAATTAACTAATGTACTTTTAATTTTAATGAAGTTATTAGTATCGCAGGCTGAACCGCAACTCCTTATACTAACATTGAGGATGCACCAAACATAATATTCATTCATAACTTCATCAAAATATTCACTTTTAGTGCTAATACATCTATACACTCATCTTGTTCTTAATGAACATTTACAATAGAACCCCTTAATTCCTATTGTTGAAGTGACCCCATTTCTTATGTTTATATAGGTAAAGTTTCTTTATTGTCCCTATTATTTTAAACTCTAAATAGTAATCAACAAACTCAATTAAGAGTATTCAACTAAAACTTTATACACAATGGACCACATTAGTCTTTATGACGTTATATTTTGAAATGTGTTTTTCGAGTGCATCACAAACATGTGGCGATAATTTGTTTTTACCATTTGAACTTTATATTAGAGGTTATTAATGAAAAGTTGGGTTT
This sequence comes from Gossypium hirsutum, assembly GCF_007990345.1. Taxonomy (NCBI): domain Eukaryota; kingdom Viridiplantae; phylum Streptophyta; class Magnoliopsida; order Malvales; family Malvaceae; genus Gossypium; species Gossypium hirsutum. The sequence goes on along the minus strand of NC_053425.1, from coordinate 34,826,839 downwards.
TCATTTTTTGGTGTTTGATTAAAGATAACAGTAAAAAAGGGTGGGTTTTTTCCCTTGATTCAACTCTAACCTGCTTTTTACACCTTTCACCTCCTAAACTCAAAATACTAAATATTTTTATATTATATTTGTAACACACTTACTCGATCCGACCACCGAATCTAGGTATGGAGTGTCACAATGGAACTAGGTTTGTGTACAAGATTAGAACTCATTATTTTAAAATTAGACTATATTACCCATTTATTTAAAAATGTTTACAACAGAGGCAAAATTTTAAATAAAAGTTTAAAAGTTCACTGCCTCAACCTCAGACTCTAAGGAAACTACATAGTTACAAATATATTTGCCCCTGAGGCGAAACCTCTGAAGGTACCCCCTTCCTAACTGCATGACACCTCTTTGACGTTGATCTTGGATCTGGCACGGTCTGAATTAGTCCCTCCTCGAGTTCCTAGTCCAACTAGTCCTGCATATATTGTAACACCCCCAATCGGTATCTATTGCTGGAACAGGTTACAGGGTATTACTGGAGTTTACAGAAAAATGACAAATAATTCATGTCATTTACTGTTCATATCTGAAACTAATCATATCATCCCTTGAATGGACCCTTGAGCCCCAATTTAGAAACAAGTCAGGATTAAATCAGGATCTCAGAATTTTTTTTTTGCAAAATTTCAAAAATTTTCTTATGTACAAGGGTCACACGCCCGTGTGAGTAAGCCATGTAGCTCACACGGCCAAATGACATGCTCATGTCTCAGACTATGTGGGAATTCGATGGGAGGCACACGGCCATGTCCCAGCTCGCGTCCATACCCGTGTAACTCTCTAACTTAGGTCACACGGTAACCACACGACTATGTGTTAGGCCATGTGGTTAATTTTAATTTTCAAAATTTATGTGTAGGTTTCACACGGCCAAGATACATGCCCGTGTTCTAGGCCATGTGTTACACATAGCTGAGTAACACGTCAGTGTCTCTGCCCTTGTGCCCAATTTTGAGCATTCTGTTTCTAAATTTTAAGATGCAGGGGACACACGGCCAAACCACACGTCCATGTGCCAGGCCGAGTGTCATACATGGTCAAGACACATGACCGTGTGTCTACCCGTGTGGAAAAAATAAAGCCATTTTCCTAGCTTTATTTCTCACCCACATTTGCCAACAACCTACACCAATACTTGCATTCATATACCAACCAATTCAAGCATTATAACCAAACCAACTCTATCATCTAACATGACATATCATCACATGCATTCATGTTTATAATCTTACCTTTTATAAACATACATGTTTAACATAACTCAATTGAACCATATTAAACACATATGTATTTATCATGATTTAACCTTATAAATATACCAAGACAAACTATCACTAGCCATTCCAATGGCTAGATTTTAAACAACCATTTACTAGCCAACAATTGGCCAAGTTAACATATACATGCCATTATACCAAAATAAGTTTACTATTTATACCAAAACGAACTGGTGGATAGTGTGATGATACTCCGACCGATCTCCAGCCTTAGCGAGCTTTTGAGCACTATAAAACAGAGAAAAGAAAACTTAAAAAGCATTTAATGCTTAATAAGTTCGTATAACAGGAATTAAACTTACCAATAACATTTATTAAAATAAGCATTCAATAATATGCTTTCCAACAATTTGGCAATTTGCCTAATCACATATACTCAATTAAGCAAGTTAGTCACATAATTCACATGTACATCGAATATACATGGATGAGCTCATCATGCTACAAACTTTTAGGTATTTTAGAAGCATTCAAGACATAATTCTTTTAATCTCGAAATTTTCTCATGTTAGGAGTTTTATCCGTTGAATCATTGAAATTTTGATGGATACTCAGGTGTATACACGAGGTATAAAAATCAGTAATGCATCAATTCATGTTCAGGGGTACCCGATAGGGCACATAATCAGGAAGCACATTCTCGAGCCACATATCAGGATGTTCAAATGAGCCATGTAACAGGACGCTTATCCGGGCTGAACAAGAAACCCATAAGAGTTTTAATCAGGAAACTCATAGAGCTTAACAGGTAACTCCGAAGAGTTTTTATCAAGGAGCACCGAATAGCGTAACAAGGAGTTCAAGCGAGCCATGTCAGAAGCTCAAAAGAGCCTATATCAGGACGCTCACGTAGAGTTGGGTTTGTGTCCGCATTATATGTTGGATCACAACCGATCGAATCATGTAACATGACACTCACAAAGAGCTATGGTAGTGTGCAACACATGTAAAATCACTACCGATTAGGATGCTTGCAAGAACTATATAACAGGATGCTCGAAAAGGCTTTTAACAGGATTGCTCATCCGAGCTATATTCTGTCCGCAACATATGTAGGACTTTAATCAATACGGGAAAATACTGTATCCATCAAATTTCATTATTCATACGGGACCTAGCATTTATCCAGCTTTATCGATTATGAATTCAATTTCACATCAATAGCATTTACACAATTCATACATACAATATTCAATTTAAGCATATAAATAAACATGATTTTGTTACACGAACTTACCTCAACACTTGTTCGTATTTAAAAGTTTACTAATCCGACACCTTTTCTTTTCCTAGATCTAACTCTTTATTTGACATTTCCGAATCCATATAAATGAATTTAACATCAATTTAATCCATTTCATACTCATTTAAATTCAATTCACACCCTAAGCAAAATTACCATTTTGACCCTATACATTTCATAAATGACAATTATGTCCTTTGGCTCGGAAAATATATTTCATGCAATTTAATCCTTATTCCAAGCTTAACCAAAATTTTCATATAACATTTACAGTACATGTATTTCACAAAATTTAGAATTTTTTCCGTAAATTTGACATCTTTACAATTTAATCCCTAAATCATAATTTCATCAAAATTCACTTCGTAAAATTTGTTTATCTAGCAACAACCTTTCATTTTCTACCATAAATTTCAAAATTTCAGTATTTACATCCATGAAAAAACTTTTTCACTTTGATAACTTTTCAAATTAATCCCCAAAATAGATAGATTAGGCTATCCTGATCTCAAAAATATAAAAATTACTAAAAACGGGACAAGAATACTTACCCAATTAAGCCAATAAAGCCTGCTTGAACACTTTCCTCTTTCCTACGGTTTCCATGTCTTAATTTGGTGAAGATGATATAAAATGATGATATTTTTCTATTATCGACTTTTAATTATTTTAGTTTCCAATTTAGTCCTTATCCTTTTTTAATTTTTCCATGGATGATTCATCAAAAATATCTACTAACTTTTCTTTAATGGTCTAATTACCATAAAAGGACCTCGAGTTTTGAATTCCATAGCTATTTGATACTTATAACTACTAGAACTCAACTTTTACATTCTATGTAATTTGGTCATTTCCATAATTAAACACATTATCGGTAAAATTTTCTTATCAGAATTTTCATATAACATTCCTATCATAATACGGACCATGCAATAATATTCAAATAAATTTTTTTCTAGCTTAGATTTGTGGTCCCGATTTCACTGAAAATGGGCTGTTACATATACAAGACAAATTCTGTAAGTTCAGAAGAACTTAGTGAGTTTCTTCACAATGCTACTCAAATATAAACTCCGTCTCGTAAGGGTATTAGATTGCTATGTGATATTCGTGACAAGTTTTAAAGATTTATGAAAGAATCGTTCTTGAGACTAACTTATTATCACGATTAAGGAAAGTGTACCTATCGAACAGTAGTATAGTTCAGCAAGATCGGATTGTTGAACCCAAAGGAACTACGAGTACTAGTATTTACTTCCTTTTTATTATCAAGCCTAAAAACTAAGAGGTTTGGTTATCTAAACTAATTACTAACTAAGAATGCACAAAAAGAAAATTTTGGAAAATACTTTTGGGAAAATTCGATTGATTAAGACAATACCTAAGGAAAAATCTACCTAGACTTCACTTGTTATTTGACTCTGAATCAGACGATTTATTCATTTGACTTGATCCGTAGAAATTCCTAAGTTATATTATTATCTCTCTCGAGACTAATAACGTCTAACCCTAGGATGAATAATTGAAATCTTTTTCTAATTAACACCCTAGAATTGCATTAACTCAATCTATGGATTCCCTTATTAGGTTTCACCCTAATCCGGCAAAATCTTATCACCCTACCTCTAGGCGTGCAATCAACTCCCCTTAATTATGACAAATTTACTCTTAGACAGGGTCTATTCCTCATCTGAATAAGAGCTTAACTTGAACCAATATCCTGGAATATTAAAACAAGAATTAAGAACACATAATTAAGAACAAGTTAAGTATTTATCATACAATTTAGATAATAATATCAAGATCCGTCTTAGGGTTCATTACCCTTAGGTATTTAGGGGGTTTAGTTCATACTTATGAAAGAAAACATCTCAAAAGCATAAAGATAACAAAACAGAAGAAAACCAAAAACTCCTGAAGCAACTTGAAGGGAGATATTCAGTCTTGATGATGAATCCGGCTTCTGAGATGGATCAATCGGCTTTCCTTGAGTAATTCCTTGCTTCCTACTCTACGTCCCCCTTCTAAGTGCCACCTGACGAACCATAAATTATACTTATTTTTACCCCATGTATAATGCATTTTATGGATGATTTCTCATTAGAATTGTTGAATTCGATGCTCCTAATGCTTTAATTTAATGTTTTACACTTAGAAGAGCATAGGAGAGCGAAAAGAGCCAAAAACGAGCCAAAAATGGACAAAATAGACCAAATCGAGAAGATGACACGGCCTAAGCCTTGCCACACGAGTAGCTCACACGTTCGTGTCTTTCGAGGGTGTCGACCAAGGTTTTCACGATTCACACGGCCTGGCCATTGACCCACACGACCGTGTGCAATTTAACAGATCAAATACGGCTTGGCAATCACGTCACACGAGCGTGTCCCTGTCAAGCCCAAGTTAAGTCCAATTCAGAGAAGGCCACTTTTGGGGGTTTTTAGGCATTCCAAAGCTTATAAATACACACTAGGGAGGAGAAAAGGGGAGACGGAGAATGGGGTAAGGAATTACCCCAAGGAAGTCGATTGATCCATCTCAGAAGTCGGATTCATCATCAAGACTGAAGAACTCTCCTCAATTTCCCTTCAGGAGTTTTGGGTTTTCTTTATGTTTTGTATTCTTTATTCTTTTGGGATGTTTTCTTATTTAGTTATGAACTAAATCCCCTAAATACCTAAGGGGAATGAAACCTAAGACGAATCTTGTTATTATTTTCTGAATCGTATGATAAATATTTAACTTGTTCTTAATTATGTGTACTTAATTCTTGTTTTGATATCCTAGGATACTGATTCAAGACATGCTCTTATTCGGAGGAGGAATAGACCCTGTCTAAGAGTACTTTTGTCATAATTAAGCAGAGTTGATTGCGCGCCTAGAAATAGGGTGACAAGATTTTCCCGGATTAGGGTAAAACCTAATAAGGGGATCCATAGATCGAGTTAATGCAACCCTAGAGTGTTAATTAGAGAAAAGTCTCGGTTATTCAATTTAGGGATTAGACGTTATTAGTCTTGAATGGTGATAATAACATAACTTAGGGATTTCTACAGAACAAGTTGAATGAATACATCATCCGGTTCGGAGCCAGAATAACAAGTAAAGTCTAGGTGGATTTTTCCTTAGGTATTGTCTCCAGTCAATCGATTTTCCCAAAAGCAATTCTCCAATTCTTTTCTCTGTGCGTTCTTAGTCTAGTTAATTAGTTTAATAAGCAACCACTCTCTATTTCTAGGTTAGATAATAAAAAGATAGTTATTACTAGTACTTTTGGTTCCCTTGGGTACGATATCCCGGTCTTGCCATTACTATACTATTGCTCGATAGGTGCGCTTGCCTTTTCGTCGTGTTAATAGTTAGTCTAGGTTTGACCTTCATTATAAATATTTATTACTTGTTACGAATCACGCGATCAAGTTTTTGGCATTGTTGCCGGGGAACTGAAATATTAGGAACACTAAATTTGTATTACTTTAGCCATTTATTTTTCTTACAATTTTATTTTATTTTATTATTTATTAATTTACTTTTTCTCTCTCTTAGCATTTTTTTATAGTTTATGACTAGAAGAAATCCAGTCAGGATCATTACTTTTTGATGAAGAAATCGATCGTACAATTCGCAAAAATCAAAGAGAAATAAAAGCATAGTTTACGATCACGGAGAACGAACAAGAAGACGATACTCAAACCCCAACCGACAAGATAGCTGAAAACCAAGGCAATCAGTTACCTCCTACAATTGCGGCTAATCAAAATTTTGCTCCACGTACTATGTATGATTATGCTAAACCTTCTTTAACAGGAACTGAATCTAGTAGTTAGACCTGTTGTAGCTGCAAATACTTTTGAATTAAAACCTAACACTATTCAGATGAGACAGCAGTTTGTTCAGTTTGATGGTTTGCAGGATGAAGATCCCAACGCTCACTTAGCAAATTTCCTGGAATTTTGTGATACATTCAAAATCAATGGCATTTCTGATAATGCCATTCGTCTTCGGTTATTTCCCTTTTCACTGAGAAACAAAGCTAAACAGTGGTTGAACTCGTTACCACGAGGGTCTATCACTACTTGGGAACAAATGACCGAGAAATTTTTACTAAAATATTTTTCGCCGGCTAAAATGACTAAATTATGTAATGATATCTCTTCTTTTGTGCAGATGGATTTAGAAACACTTTACGATGCATGGGAGAGATACAAGGACCTACTGAGAAGGTGCCCTCACCATGGGTTGCCGCTTTGGCTTTAAGTACAAACATTCCACAATGGTCTGAATCCCTTGACTCGGCAAATGGTTGATGCAGCTGCTGGCGGAACCATCAACAACAAAACACCTGAAGAGGCTTATGAATTCATTGAAGAAATGTCATTGAATAACTATCAGTTACAAGTCATGAGGACTAAGCCAACAAAAATAGCCGGCGTTTATAACGTCGACTCAGTTACTATGCTATCAAATCAGGTAGAACTTCTCAATAAAAAGATTGATAGTTTTCTTGGTTCTACGCAGGTACATCCAGTAATGAGGTGTGACTCAAGCAGAGGAGGTGTGCATATAGAATATCAATCCTTCAATCCCAAAACCGAAGAGAAACAAGTCAACTATATGGGTAATAATAACTTTAGATATCAAAATAACCCATACAGTAATACTTATAATGCAGGTTGGAGTAACCACCCAAATTTCTCCTGGGGTAGTCAAGGAAATCAAAAGCCACAAAATCCTCAGGGTTTTCAACAGCCACCTTATCAATAAGAGAAGAAACCAACCTTGAGGAGACGCTCTCAAAATTCATATCAATGTCAGAAACCAGTTTCCAAAATACCGAGGCAGCACTTAAGAATCAATAAGCATCGATCCAATGACTAGAAACTCAGATAGGCCAGCTGTCCAAACTAATCTTCGAATGACCACAAGGTAGCTTACCAAGTAATACTGAACCTAATCCGAGGGAACACCTCAATGCAATTAGCACTCAAAATAAGGAAGGACTCATTGCACCCGAGCCAGAAATACAACAAAACAATGTGATGAACAAAGGACGAGAAGAGGTAAACAATCATGATCCCAAACAGGTAAGTACGAATCATGAACCTCGTGTGCCATATCCTAAAGCGATGACGAAAGACAGAACAGAAGTACAATTCGGTAAGTTTGTCAAAATCTTAAAGAAATTACATATTAACTTACCCTTTATTGAAGTTCTTTCGCAGATGCCTAACTTAGCAAATTTCTTAAAGGAACTTCTAAGCAATAAAAGGAAATTAGACGCTACATCGCATGTGGAACTCAATGCAGTCTACTCAACTATTCTAAAGAATAAGCTACCTAACAAATTAAAAGATCTAGGGAGTTTTACAATTCCTTGCTTAATTGGTAGTTTATCTGTGAATAATGCTTTAGCTGATCTAGGGGCAAGTATAAATGTTATGCCCTATAAAATGTTTAATCGACTCGGTCTCGGTAAACCCAAATAGACTAGGATGAGCATACAATTGGCTGACAAAATAGTTAGATTTTCTAAGGGTATTATTGAAGATGTTCTCGTTAAAATTGATAAGTTTATTTACGTAGTAGACTTTGTCATCTTAGATATGGATGAGGATAACGAGGTACCTTTAATTTTAGGACGACCCTTTTTAGCAACTGCCAGAACCATTATTAATGTAGGCACAGGAGAGCTAACACTTCGTGCAGGTGACGACGCAGTAACACTTCAAGCACGCGACTCAGTCAAAACCTCTAAAACTCAAGATAACGCTATAAAACCTGTCGATGATAAAACTAATACTCAGTCATCCTTGCAGGAACCCCCTCGAACCAAGACAACAGAGACAGTGCGCTATTATCATGTAGAGAACAAAGACACCCATGAGGAACGAAGGCTTCAAATAGAGGAGCTAGATGAATGGTGAGTATACAAACTGAGAACATGTGAAAAATTGAAACTACCCAAAACAAGCCCGATACCTCTCCTAATCAACTTCAGGATGGCGATAAAGTCTTGTTGGATGCCGCAGATCCCCACATTGTCACTACCACACCAAATGAGGAAATCCTTCTTACGGTACTCAGTATTTTCCCATTCGATATGGTTGAGGTGAGTCATCCCAAGTTCGGCACTTTCAAGGTAAACAACACCTGATTAAAACCTTATTTTAAGATTGACAGCAGGAACAAGGAGTATGAACTCCTCAAACACCATGATAAATTAACGGAGAGGTAAGTCGAGCTTAGACTATAAATAAGCGCTTCTCGGGAGGCAACCCGAGCACTAACATATTTTGATTTCTTTATTTTTAACTTCTCACACTTCGAATCAATTAACTTAGTCTTTGAATTGCAAAGTTTTTCAGCACACACGGCCAGGCACACGGGTGTGCCTAAAGCTGTGGCCAAACAGGGGAAGAGACACGACTGTGCGATACGGCCGTGTTGAAGTAGGACATGATTTCCCCAAAACACGGGGTGCGATAAATCCCCACGGCCATGCGACATGGCCGTGGGTGAACTTGATACGTACACGGGCGTGGGAATGGAAACCCACGGACGTGCCAGGGATAAGGCTCGATTATGTTTCTTTGACACGGGCGTGAGACACGCCCTTGCCGTTAAGCTGTGGATAACAATATACGGGCGTGGTACCTTAAGATGGGCGGGAGAGAAGAAAACAACGCTAGGCACGGCCGTGCGATATGGTTGTGTACCATACACGCCCAAGACACACGGGCATGGGAGAATAGCCAATCACGACCTAAAATTGCAAAATTTGAAACAGACGGGCTCACCCTCATAAGTATACATGCATGGCCCTAGGCCGTGTGGCCCTCCCCTATATAAGCAAATCATTGTTCATTTTCTTCTTCCTTTCAAAAGCCCTAGCCGAAATCTCCCCTTCTCCACTCCCTGATCCCTATTCTTAGCCACCACTACCCTTTCTTCTAGTTCACGTGGCAGCTTCATATGCTAACATCTCTGAGCACCTCATCCAATTCGAGCTTCAGTGTTTTCAACAATTTGACAACACTGATTCTACTCTACAGCAGAGTTGTCAGCACCTTCCTATCTCATCGCCAGTCCTGCCTCGCGAACCATCCAGCGATGAAGATGTTTAGAAATATTTATTTATTATTTTCTGTTTTTACTTATTATTAAAACTATTTCTATTATTTTTATTAGATTTTAGAATTTTATTTTTATTCTTTATCACAGTTATATAGAACTCTTAAGCTCATCATTACATAGGAACTACAACTCCACCGGGGAAGGTTCTCCACAACTGCCATGTCCAGCTCGACCACGACCATAGCTACCACTAGATATAATATTCTTTTCGCGTAGGACTTATAGCCTAATGAACCTCTACAACTGCTGGAGTATCCTCCTCCACCCTTAAACTGATCACTCTCCAAAACTCTAAGTTCGAGGAATTCATCATACAGGAAGTTTCACTTCTCTCCCTATCTTAATTTTATTCTCTAACAACAATCATTGTACATTGAAGGCAATGTACATCTTAAGTGTGTGGGGGGGTATTTATTTCACTATCAGAAAAAGATCCCTGAATAATCACCTTGTTCTCATGAAAAACTCGCACATCATATTTAGGATAAATTTTAATTGATTTATGATTTTGATTGATATATTTTGAATTAAAATATAGGTATTTATGCATTGATTATTTAAACTTTAAGACATTAGAGAATCAAGCATGATAAGTTGATTTTTAAGAAATTAAATTATAGGTTGTTTCCCCAAATCTAGGTATTACTTTGAATTAGAATTCACGAGTCTAAACATCAAAAAGCCATAATTTTTTGTGAGGTTTTTGAGCCTTTTGAGCATCTATTCATCCTTTCATGCTCACTTTTATAATTGCTTTGAGTGCGTCAGTATTGAACTGTTATTCTAGAACTTGCTTGATTATGCATGTCGAGACCACACCATTTGATTTGATATATCAAAATGATTAAGGCACTTAGGATTAACCCACTCATGCCATGAAAAGCCTACCTCCACGATTAACCCCTAGTAAACCCTCTTGAGCCCAACAAACCAATTCTTGTATTACACTTAGTATTAACCTTTAACCCATTATTGTTGAAATCCCCTAAATTAATCCTTATTTTTGTCGAGATTTGAGTTGAATGGATTGCCTAGCTATGTTTTGTTCTTGATATTTAGTCTATATTATTTAACTTGTTCTTAAAAAAAAACACGACTATGTATGCATATCTGTAATTTCATATTCTGAGAGAAGCTCTGTTGTACGCAAGTGAAGATGTAACACCCTTATCCCGTAAACGTCGCCAGAATAGGATGAGACGTTACCAGAAATTAGGAATCAGATCAGAACAGTAAAATTTTGAACCTTTTCTTAAATAAAAGATCATTTATTTATATAACTAATAGACACAAACAAAGATCGAATTTAAAACTTATAAAAGTAAACTTCTATAAGATGCCATATTCGCATGGTTTATATACAATAGTCAAAATATCATTCTACTTATAGTCTAACCTATATATGCCATAAGCTAAGTCCAAATCACATGATAACCACAATAGTAGATAGTGTGACAAGGTGCTGACGATCCCCGTGCTAATAATAAGAGTCAACGATCTCCAAAAATAAACAGAGAAACATAACATTCAAAGTAAGCTTTCATAAGCTTAGTAAGTCTTAAGCAATTTAAACAGTTGAACTTAAAAACAAACCAAATGTTCGAAATCACATAACACTTTCTGAGTACAATACTATTTGGCCGATTATGCACAAACAAATCATTTTACTCCGTTTATACTCAAACTCATATAAACATAGTATCTACAAGCTTCCGGATTAACTTTAATTCTTTCAAATTTCACTAGTGTATCATTTCTTACCCACACTTACTTTCAACATTCATAGTTAAATGGCATATCGAAAACTATCTTGTAACTTTGCATAATAACTGAATGCACACATATACAAATATACATATGAGTTTACCACATCTTTTCATATGCTTCTCATTACACATTCTTAATTCTCGTCAGATCAATCTCACATAAATAATATATATATCACATACCTGAATCACTTAATGTGTAATACGAGTTCAATTTATCATCTTACCATAGGATCTCGTAGTCATATACTTTATCGAATTCACTAGCATTTGGCCTGCGAGGTATAAAACCCAAACATAACACCAGCACAAAGACTACGGGACTTTAAACCCGGATACAATCTCAGCACAATTTATTTTAAATACTTTTTACTATCTTTGGCCTCATCAAATATCTAATAATACCCACCTTTCACAATTGGTCATTCGGCGCCATTATATACACATAAACATATGTACATTTCACAATTGTCCATTCGGTTGCACCACATACACAAGCACATATATAAGATAATGCTTTTATCATTACTTGCTAATACATCATATACTTTGCTTTCATTAAATAACCACTCAACCATATTACATTTCTAAGTAACCATTCAGCCTCACTATACAAATAAGATAGCACACACTTTCATAAAGGCCCTTTAGATAATTTGCACACATTTAATATTAGCCATTTCAGCCTCACCACATATACATATCTTGTACATCAATTTCATCATATCAAAACAACTTATATATCATTTCCTAACGTCACAATTCAAAATTCACATATGGTTTTAATCAATATCTTATAAGCAACTCAAACAGTTTTATCAATGTTTACAACATAATCACAAATTCACTACAAGTTGTCTTCCTGAGCAACAGTCATTAAATTATTTGTAACTGGAGCTAAGAAACTCCAAATCAAGTGTCGTATTTTTCCTGAAAATAGACCCATATATCTTTCATCCATAAAATTTTCAGAATTTTTGGTTTGGCCAATCAATACCAGATTTTTCTTAAAGTTTCCCCTGTTTCACTGTTTGACTAATCTGACCACTCTTCACTTCGAATCAAATTTCTCATTGTAAAGAATTCAACATATGTTTTCGTTGATTTCATTTGAAACTAGACTCATTAAGCTTTAATTACATAATTTTTTTAGCCTCTAACTCAACTCCAACAATTTATGGTGATTTTCTAAAATCACGCTATTGCTGCTGTCCCAAGCAGATCTATTACAATTTACTCATAAATTTCCAAAAGTTCAAACACTTAAGAACTTACTAAGATCTCAATTTCCCTTCTTCAATTTCCTAATCACATTAGTAGTTTCACTTACTTTGTAACATTAATCCGCAATTCATCTCAGAATTCATTCGGTAATTTCATCACATAATTTATTAAAATACCATTTCCTTATAGTGATTTCAAATACATTCAAGAATTTGAAGCATAATTTCATAGCCAAATGTAATCACTATTCGGCATTTACAAGAAATTCATAGTAATTTATTCGAGTCTTAACTCATGATACTTTCAGTTATTCCATCTTATCTTATGTATTCAAAATACCATTCACACATATTAGTTCATAAGACATTTGGCTATCACACAAAGTCCTCACTAAATTCATACTCATTCTATTTATCATTACTTAACCGAAACACAGAGATCATATATCCTTCTCTAAAACTCTTTTAGCATATACCTCATTTCCATGCACAATTCAATCGAGTATGTTAGCCATTTTCGGCTCATATTATGAACATTACTAATCATTCAAAAATATATATTTATATATCACATATACTAAAACTTTATTCTATATTCATTTAATCTTTACACACATAAATTCAACTTAATCGTTTAAGAGCTTACCTCAAAAGTTATCGTACGGCTATATCGACTACACGACTACCTTCATTTTTTTTCCTCGATCTGAGTTTGTCCCCATAAGCTCTTGATGCTCAATCAACAATTTTTAAATTCAAATTTGCAAACAGCAATGTCATCACTTTACAAAACAGAAATTAAATTTCATTACTTAAACTATCCACGACAATCACCTTCCGAGCACCTTAATTTTCTTTAAGCTAAACCACCTCATAGTATACATATACACATTCGGCTAATTATAAAACAAATCAGCACTCATAACCAAATCATTAACTAAAATCACATTTGGTAATATGCTTAAATAATTTCAATATTTAATAACATCTAAAACTAATTTGCTTGAGGTGCCAGGAATTATTCAAATCGGCCGAATATCATTGAATTTCTAAAATCATACTTATAACCACTTGGCCGAATTTCACATATCAAAGCCACTTATATATATTATTCAAAGTATTTAACAACACTTAAAAATCCAAAACCATAAAACTCAAGTCATATAAGACCAAACTCAATTCTAAATCACCCTAGGCACATTCGGCACTAGCACAAGCACACACACATTTAACTTTTATAAAATTCAACTTTTAACAAGCTCCCTATGCTTCCATGATAAAAACTGAATGCTTATCTTACCACCAACATGTATATTTAATTATCTCAAGCCTCTCTTAATCAATTTTATTCATAATAGCATGAACTCAACAATCCATTACTCATACAAAACAACATAACCGAAAATCTCTTCATGAACTAATCACTCACATGTAACGTACTTTTCAAAAACAAGCTCATAAACATATGAATTTTGGTGTCAAATTGTCCATTGAACATTCGTTTACTATCTTCTATCCTCAACTCAAATTTCCTCACTCATTTTCACTAAGGCCGAATCTAAAATGCCTCATAAACTAAATTTATCAAGTGGGATTCGGCGAGAAAAAGAAGAGAAACACAAATTCATCAACAATTTACAAAACCACATCAAATTACCTTCAAATTTTCCTCCAATTGACCGAATGGTCCCCAAAACCATCCTTCACTCTTCTTCTTTTTATGAAATTCGGCTAGGTGAAGAAACAAAGATGAGTTCTTGTTTTCTTCCCCCATTCTTATTTTATTTTTGTCAATAACTATATATTAATAAATATATCAATAAACTACTTAAAAAAATATCAATTCATTATTATACATATAAAATATGCTTATTTTGCGCACCAAAACCATCATGGCCGGCCACTAACATTAAAAGTGGCAATTTGACATGCAAACCCACTTATTTGCATCATTCAATAATTAATCACTTAAAATAAGCCACACATATATTCAAAGCTTCTCACATAAGTCCTTTTTATTTAGAAAAACATTCAAATTAACAAAAATCAAAGCATTCAAATTTCACACATGCATGATCACATATTTTAGACATAAAATATTATATTAAATTTTTTTTCTGCGACTCGGTTTAGCGGTCCTGAAACCACTTCCCGACTAGGGTCAGAATAGGGCTGTCACAACTCTCCCCCCTTAGGGATTTTTGTCCCCGAAAATCTTAGTAGCGACTAAGTTAGGATAACGTCCTCTTATTGAATTATGCCCATATCAAAATTAGCTCATCAATAACAATTGTAATTCATTACTGTTTTCACATCGATCTATAAAATCACTTTCTTATCTTAAAACAAATACATAAACATTTCTACAAGTATACACATACATCTCATTTTCTTGATTTCATAAGCAATAATCACTTAATTGAATTTATACTTGCATTTCAAACACATATAAATCACATATTAACATGTATAATACATAACATCAACTCACATATTCATAACCCACATTTTCATTCATGTATAAGCTGTAACCTGGCCGAAAGTATACATATTCTCAAACATCCCAATGAATATCCTTTATAACTTTATCGCATCTCAATATTCAACTTAACTTATTTCCAAAAGAAAAGTCAACTTCCACGTACCTGAACATTTAGTTCATTTAGTACATTCAATCATAGTTAACGTTACCCGTATACAGTCGAATAGGCATAAAGCCTAATATAATACACTGGCATGAGATTTATTCTAGCGCATAACTCGTATATCCAAAATTATCAGCATTCATAAAAAATTCTTACAGACTTTCGAATGTCGAAACTTAATCAAAATAATTTCTTGAACAAGATTAACAAAATAGTGCCCATTCAGCAATAGCACATATAACTTCATATACCGAGGATCTCATAGACTAAATCCATAACACAATTTCAACTAAGCACTTAAGTGTACATATAACATAAATCCGTTCCTTAACAATATATCCACCATTTTTTTTTCATGTATCCACTTATAACAAAATTACAGCCGAAACAATAATCAATCGTCAATTTATAGAGCGTCGTACTTGTCTGAGTATATCGTTTACTTAAAGCCATAGTCCAACCATGGTCTTACATGTTGTCACTTATCGAGTCGATGCCATGTCCTAGACATGGTCTTACACAACATCTCAAATCAATGCCTTCGTCCTAGACGAGGTCTTACATGAATCTCATTTCACACACTTAGTGCCCACTGACCGATCTCGTACACATAGTGCTCGGTTGAAGAACTCGCACACACAGTGCCTCAATTACCGATCTTGCACACATAGTGCTCGGTTAAAGGAATTTGCACACACAGTGCCTCTAATCATTCGTACACATAATGCCCATATTCATTCGTTATTACACATTGAAATGACTTAACCAAGTCTATAAAACGTCATATATGTACACTTTAAATGTATTCTTTCATTTAACTTTGAATTCATATAGTAATGAACACTTAAACCTTGCTCGAATTATCGGCATTAAGCCTGCTAGGCACGAAGACCCGAATACACAACACCGACACGAAGCCTGCTAAGCACGAAAGCCCGAATACACATCACCGGCACGAAGCCTGCTAGGCACGAAGGCCCGAATACACATCACCGGCACGAAGCCTGCTAGGCACGAAGGCCCGAATACACATCACCGATTTTTCATGCATATTTATTCACATTTTAATACATTTCATATAGCATATCATATTTGTAATTCACTTACTTCGTTTCAATATATACATATCATATACACATTGACATTATATCATAGATATCATTTACATGTAGGCTCATTCCAAATACATTATTTTCTCTTCAAAGTTCTCATTATCATATTTAAAACATAACATCATATATAACATTAACAAAGTATAAACTACACAGCAATTCCATCTCTAATAGATGACATATATATGTATATATTTCATCCATTTACATAAAATCCTAAACCAAAATATAACTTCTCATGTATACAATATACATCACTATTATCCTAATATACTTTTCCATATTTATTTCATAACACATTCAGCAAAATTACGTTGCATTTCAATGCTTCAAATGTATATCATACTTCTATTCATACCTATCTCAATTTTGACACATCAAAAGCATGTTTCAATCCTCTCAATACCATTTGCTACAACTTGATCGGGATCGGAATTCATTATATTAAGAAAAACACATTTTAACTGTCAGAAATCATCACAATATCATTTTATCACTTTATGGCATGTATAGCTAGACTCACACGTGCTACATTAGTCCTAGAATCGACTAAATCGTAGCTCTGATACGAATAAAAATGTAACACCCCTATCTCGTAACCGTCGCCGGAATAGGATGAGACGTTACCAGAAATTAGGAATCGGATCAGAACAGTAAAATTTTGAACCTTTTCTTAAATAAAAGATCATTTATTTATATAACTAATAGACACAAACAAAGATCAAATTTAAAACTTATAAAAGTAAACTTCTATAAGATGCCATATTCGCATGGTTTATATACAATAGTCAAAATATCATTCTACTTATAGTCTAACCTATACATGCCATAAGCTAAGTCCAAATCACATGATAACCACAATAGTAGATAGTGTGACGAAGTGCTGACGATCCCCGTGCTAATAGTAAGAGTCAACGATCTACAAAAATAAACAGAGAAACATAACATTCAAAGTAAGCTTTCATAAGCTTAGTAAGTCTTAAGAAATTTAAACAGTTGAACTTAAAAACAAACCAAATGTTCGAAATCACATAACACTTTCTGAGTACAATACTATTTGGCCGATTATGCACAAACACATATCATTTTACTCCGTTTATACTCAAACTCATATAAACATAGTATCTACAAGCTTCTGGATTAACTTCAATTCTTTCAAATTTCACTAGTGTATCATTTCTTACCCACACTTACTTTCAACATTCATAGTTAAATGGCATATCGAAAACTATCTTGTAACTTTGCATAATAACTGAATGCACACATATACAAATATACATATGAGTTTACCACATCTTTTCATATGCTTCTCATTACACATTCTTAATTCTCGTCAGATCAATCTCACATAAATAATATATATATCACATACCTGAATCACTTAATGTGTAATACGAGTTCAATTTATCATCTTAGCATAGGATCTCGTAGTCATATACTTTATCGAATTCACTAGCATTTGGCCTGTGAGGTATAAAACCCGAACATAACACCAGCACAAAGTCTACGAGACTTTAAACCCGGATACAATCTCAGCACAATTTATTTTATATACTTTTTACTATCTTTGGCCTCATCAAATATCTAATAATACCCACCTTCCACAATTGGTCATTCGGCCCCATTATATACACATAAACATATGTACATTTCACACTTGTCCATTCGGTCGCACCACATACACAAGCACATATATAAGATAATGCTTTTATCATTACTTGCTAATACATCATATACTTTTCTTTCATTAAATAACCACTCAGTCATATTACATTTCTAAGTAACCATTCAGCCTCACTATACAAATAAGATAGCACACATTTTCATAAAGGCCCTTCAGATAACTTGCACACATTTAATATTAGCCATTTCGGCCTCACCACATATACATATCTTGTACATCAATTTCATCATATCAAAACAACTTATATATCATTTCCTAACGTCACAATTCAAAATTCACATATGGTTTTAATCAATATCTTATAAGCAACTCAAACAGTTTTATCAATGTTTACAACATAATCACAAATTCACTACAAGTTGTCTTCCTGAGCAACAGTCATTAAATTATTTGTAACTGGAGCTAAGAAACTCCAAATCAAGTGCCGTAAATTTTCCCTGACAATAGACTCATATATCTTTCATCCATAAAATTTTCAGAATTTTTGGTTTGGCCAATCAATACCAGATTTTTCTTAAAGTTTCCCCTGTTTCACTGTTTGACTAATCTAACCACTCTTCAGTTCGAATCAAATTTCTCATTGTAAAGAATTCAACATATGTTTTCCTTGATTTCATTTGAAACTAGACTCATTAAGCTTTAATTACATAATTTTTTTAGCCTCTAACTCAACTCCAACAATTTATGGTGATTTTCTAAAGTCACGCTATTGCTGCTGTCCCAAGCAGATCTATTACAATTTACTCTTAAATTTCCAAAAGTTCAAACACTTAAGAACTTACTAAGATCTCAATTTCCCTTCTTCAATTTCCTAATCACATTAGTAGTTTCACTTACTTTGTAACATTAATCCACAATTCATCTCAGAATTCATTCGGTAATTTCATCACATAATTTATTAAAATACCATTTCCTTATATTGATTTCAAATACATTCAAGAATTTGAAGCATAATTTCATAGCCAAATGTAATCACTATTCGGCATTTATAAGAAAGTCATAGTAATTTATTCGAGTCTTAACTCATGATACTTTCAGTTATTCCATCTTATCTTATGTATTCAAAATACCATTCACACATATTAGTTCATAAGACATTTGGCTATCACACAAAGTCCTCACTAAATTCATACTCATTCTATTTATCATTACTTAACCGAAACACAGAGATCATATATCATTCTCTAAAACTCTTTTAGCATATACCTCATTTCCATGCACAATTCAATCGAGTATGTTAGCCATTTTCGGCTCATATTATGAACATTACTAATCATTCGAAAATATATATATTTATATATCACATATACTAAAACTTTACTCTATATTCATTTAATCTTTACACACATAAATTCAACTTAATCGTTTAAGAGCTTACCTCCAAAGTTATCGTACGGCTATATCGACTACACGACTACCTTCGTTTTTTTTCCTCGATCCGAGTTTGTCCCCATAAGCTCTTGATGCTCAATCAACAATTTTTAAATTCAAATTTGCAAACAGCAATGTCATCACTTTACATAACAGAAATTAAATTTCATTACTTAAACTATCCACGACAATCACCTTCCGAGCACCTTAATTTTCTTTAAGCTAAACCACCTCATAGTATACATATACACATTCAGCTGATTATAAAACAAATCAGCACTCATAACCGAATCATTAACTAAAATCACATTTGGTAATATGCTTAAATAATTTCAATATTTAATAACATCTAAAACTATTTTGCTTGAGGTGCCATGAATTATTCAAATCGGCCGAATATCATTGAATTTCTAAAATCATGCTTATAACCACTTGGCCGAATTTCACATATCAAAGCCACTTATATATATCATTCAAAGTATTTAACAACACTTAAAAATCCAAAACCATAAAACTCAAGTCATATAACACCAAACTCAATGCTAAATCACCCTAGGCACATTCGGCACTAGCACAAGCACACACACAATTAAGTTTTATAAAATTCAACTTTTAACAAGCTCCCTATGCTTCCATGATAAAAACCGAATGCTTATCTTACCACCAACATGCATATTTAATTATCTCAAGCCTCTCTTAATCAATTTTATTCATAATAGCATGAACTCAACAATCCATTACTCATACAGAACAACATAACCGAAAATCCCTTCATGAACTAATCACTCACATGTAACATACTTTTCAAAAACAAGCTCATAAACATATGAATTTTGGTATCAAATTGTCCATTGAACATTCGTTTTCTATCTTCTATCCTCAACTCAAATTTCCTCACTCATTTTCACTAAGGCCGAATCTAAAATGCCTCATAAACTAAATTTATCAAGTGGGATTCGGCGAGAAAAAGAAGAGAAACACAAATTCATCAACAATTTACTAAACCACATCAAATTACCTTCATATTTGCCTCCAATTGACCGAATGGTCCCCAAAACCATCCTTCACTCTTCTTCTTTTTATGAAATTCGGCTAGGTGAAGAAACAAAGATGAGTTCTTGTTTTCTTCCCCCATTCTTATTTTATTTTTGTCAATAACTATATATTAATAAATATATCAATAAACTGCTTAAAAAAATATCAATTCATTATTATACATATAAAATATGCTTATTTTGCTCACCAAAACCATCATGGCCGGCCACTAACATTAAAAGTGGCAATTTGACATGCAAACCCACTTATTTGCATCATTCAATAATTAATCACTTAAAATGAGCCACGCATATATTCAAAGCTTCTCACATAAGTCCTTTTTATTTAGAAACACATTCAAATTAACAAAAATCAAAGCATTCAAATTTCACACATGCATGATCACATATTTTAGACATAAAATATTATATTAAATTTTTTTTTCTGCGACTCGGTTTAGCGGTCCTGAAACCACTTCCCGACTAGGGTCAAAATAGGGCTGTCACAGAAGATTAACTCTTTTTCTAGTTAGGCAACTTTTCAATTCAATCTCGATTCTAACCCTTTCTTTCAGCTTGTGACCACACCCCTTAACCAAGCCTCATTACAACCCTCTAAAGACCTTTTGATTGATGTATCATCTTAAAATTAAAGTGGTGGAGATTTGATTTTCATGCAAGCCTATGGTAATGACTTTCCATTATTGACTATTGAGTGCTTCCTTTATTGTCCTTAAAACACCTCGAGTGATTTGAGTGAATCTTTAGTGAGGATGCAAAACTCTGTGATATTCTGAATTAAAAGTAATTACTTAGATGAAGGAAGACACTTATATTTTCAGGATAAAATGCTCAACTTGGAATGATTGAAACTTTTATGTTTTTTTAGTTAAATTCTCAATGTATGATTACCTATGGATTAATTTGAGATATTATTAATAGAAATTATAAGTTGAGAAAGATTTATTTTGATTATGAGTTGAGAATTTTGCTTGAGGACAAGCAACTGCTTAAGTGTGGGGGTATTTGATGAACCATAAATTATACATATTTTTACCCCATGTTTAATGCATTTTATGGATGATTTCTTATTAGAATTGTTGAATTTGATGTTCCTAATGCTTTAATTTCATGTTTTACACTTAGAAGAGCATAGGAGAGCGAAAGGAGCCAAAAACAAGACAAAAATGGACAAAACGGACCAAATCGAGAAAATGACACGGCCTAAGCCTTGCCACACGGGTAGCTCACACGCCCATGTATTTCGAGGGTGTCGACCAAGGTTCTCACGATTTACACGGCCTAGCCATTGACCCACACGACCGTGTGCAATTTAACGGATCAAACACTGCCTGGTAATCACGTCACACAGGCGTGTCCCTATCGAGCCCAAGTTAAGTCCAATTTGGAAAAGGCCACTTTTTGGGGTTTCTAGGCATTCCAAAGCCTATAAATACACACTAGAGGAGGAGAAAAGGGGAGACGGAGAATGGGGTAAGGAATTACCCCAAGGAAGCTGATTGATCCATCTCTGAAGCCAGATTCATCATCAAGACTGAATATCTCTCCTCAATTTCCCTTCAGGAGTTTTGGGTTTTCTTTATGTTTTGTATTCCTTATTCTTTTGGGATGTTTTCTTATTTAGTTATGAACTAAATCCCCTAAATACCTAAGGGGAATGAAACCTAAGACGAATCTTGTTATTATTTTCTAAATCGTATAATAAATATTTAACTTGTTCTTAATTATGTGTACTTAATTCTTGTTTTGATATCCCAGGATACTGATTCAAGACATGCTCTTATTCAGAGGAGGAATAGACCCTGTCTAAGAGTACTTTTGTCATAATTAAGCAGAGTTAATTGCGCGCCTAGAAATAGTGTGACAAGATTTTCCCGGATTAGGGTGAAACCTAATAAGGGGATCCATAGATCAAGATAATGCAACCCTAGAGTGTTAATTGGAGAAAAGTCTCAGTTATTCAATTTAGGGATTAGATGTTATTAGTCTTGAATAGGGATAATAACATAACTTAGGGATCTCTACGGAACAAGTTGAATGAATACATCGTCCGGTTCGGAGCCAGAATAACAAGTAAAGTCTAGGTGGATTTTTCCTTAGGTATTGTCTCAAGTCAATCAATTTTCCCAAAAGAAATTCCCCAATTTTTTTCTCTGTGCGTTCTTAGTCTAGTTAATTAGTTTAATAAACAACCTCTCTCTATTTCTAGGTTAGATAATAAAAAGATAGTTGTTACTAGTACTTTTGGTTCCCTTGGGTACGATATCCCGGTCATGCCATTACTATACTATTGTTCGATAGGTGCACTTGCCTGTTCGTCATGATAATAGTTAGTCTAGGTTTGACCTTCATTAAAAATATTTATTGCTTGCTACGAATCACACGATCACCACCTCAAGTGTTTAAATAGGCTTTAGACTACCTAAGAGCCCCTAAAATTGGTCTTTTCTGAATAGGGTTATACTTGGGCTTGGCAGGGACACGCCCGTGTGCGATTACTCCAGCCTGTGGTCAAGGCTGTTGAATAGGCATGGGTGTGTAGTATACCCGTGTAAGTCATACTTCAATCCTGCCAAAGGGACACGGCCGTGTGACACGCCCGTATGAGAAAGTCCAGGCCGTGTTGCTTTCCCACCTCGGTCTATTTTCTTTATTTTCGGCCTGTTTCTCGCTTTTTTTACTCTCCTATGCTCTCTTAAGTGTAAAACATGAAATTAAAGGATTAGGAGCATCGAATTCACCAAATCTAATGAGAAACCATTCACAAATAGGCTAAGCATGGGATAAAAATATGTACAAATTACGGTTTATCAAATACCCCCACACTTAAGCATTTGCTTGTCCTCAAGCAAAAATCCTCAACTCATAATCAAAATAAATTCTTCTCAATTTATAATCCCTATCAATAATATCTCAAAATAATCCATAAGTACTAATACATTGAAAATTCAACTAAAAGTACATCAAAGTTTCAAACATTCCAAGTTGAGCATTTTATCACGAAAACATAGGTGTCTCCCCTCATCTAAGTGATTACCTTTGATCAAAATATCATAGAGTTTAACATCCTCACTAATGATTCACTCAAATCACTCAAGGTGTTTAAGTGCATCAATAAAAGCACTCATTAGTCAATATGAAAAGTTATTACCATAGGCTTGCTTGAAAATTAAATCTCCATCACTATAAATTGAGCTGATACATCAATCAAAGAGGTCTTTTTAGAGGGTTGTAACGTGACTTTGGTTAGGGGTGTGGTCACAAGCTGAAAGAAGATGTTAGAATCGAGATTGAATTGAAAAATTACCTAGCTAGAAATAGAACTAGTCATCAGTTGAATATAAGTGGGCTTCTTCTCAGAATATGGAATTAACACTTAGGCTCAAAAATGACGAATTACTACTAATATGTATGTAAGTATTTTTTTTAAGAACAAGTCAAATATTTAGAAGAACAAAATATAACTAAGCAATTTGTTCAAATCAAATCTTAACCAAAATAAGGATCAAATTAGGGGATTTCAACAATAATGGGTTATGGGTTAATGTTGAAGGCAAATCAATTAATGGCTTTGCTAGGCTCAAAAAGGGTTCACTAAGGGTTAATTATGGAGGTAGGCTTTTGTGGAGTGAGTGGGTTAAACCTAAGTGCCTTTATCATCTTGACATATCAAATCAAATGGTGTGGTCTTGACATGCATAATCAAGCAAGTTCTAGAATAACAAATCAAAACTGACGTATTCATAGTTAAAGTGAGCATGAAAGGAATAAATTATGCTCTAAAGGCTTAAGATCTCACAAAAATTATGGCCTTTTGATGTTCAAGCTTGTGAATTTCAACTCAAGATAATACCTAAACTTAGGGAAACAACCTCAAAGTTTTTAATTCTTCAAAAATCAACTTATCATGCTTGATTCCCTAATCTCTTAAAGTTTAAACAATCAATGCATAAATACCTATATTTTAATTCAAGACATATCAATAAAAATCATAAATTAATCAAAATTCATTCTAATAGTGATATGAGTAATCCACGTGAGAATAAGACAAAATTTAGGGATTTCTAATGATGATATAAAAGACCCCCCACACTTAAGATGTACATTGCCCTCAATGTATAAAGAAAGATATATTGACAAAGATAGATTTATATTCATAAGATAGGGAGAGAAGTGAAACTTCCTGAATGATGAATGAACTCCTTGAATTGGAGTCATAGAGAATAAACAGCCAAAGCCATGATGAGGGTGGAGGAGGATACTCTAGTGGTGGTAGAGGTTGGGTTCCACAAATGCTGCACCAAAAGAATATTATATCTTATGTTGGCTATGGTCGTGGTCGAGCAGGGCATGGTAGTCGTGGAGAACCTTTCCTAGTGGAGTTCCAAGTTCCTAAGTAATAGTGAGCTTTGGAGCTCTTTATAACTGTGATAGAATCAGGAACTTTTTTAGGAAATATATAAAGAAGAATAATTACTCGTAATGAAATAGCCGAAATTAAAATTTGTAAAATAATAATTATAAAACCTAATACAAAAAAGCTTAAAAAAAGTAGTATTAAAATAGAATAAAAGTAACAACATAAAATAATAAATAAAAGTTTTTAAACATCTTCATAGCTAGATGGTTCGCGAGGTAGGGGTGGCGATGAGATGTGGAAGTGCTGACAAATCTGCTGTAGAGTAGCATCAATGTTATCGAAGCGCTGAAAACACTGTTGCTTGAATCGAGTAAGGCGCTCAGATGGTGGGTCCTCATGACATGGAGGGACATCATCAGTAATATCCTCTGGATCCTCCTCCTCAGTGGACTGGAGAGGTGGTATTAAGGAGGGTAGGTGCAACATCGTTTCTCGATCATCCTCATACTTAGTATGCTCGAGATGCCTTGTGGGGACATCTGACCGATGAGAGTGAGGGAGGATGATTGGGCTACTGTGTTGAAGAACCGAAAGTGCCAAGCCAGTCGAGTCACATAGGGCCTGGTAGAGATAACCCCTCTCCTGTGCCGCTCCGTCTGGTGGCAAATGGCAAGGGCAATAAAGTAGGCGAGGTCGATGACGTGCCCATTCGCCATACTACATAAGAAATAGGCATTGTGGGTGGTGACGACGTCAGTGCTTCTCGTCTCCCTGTCAGAGTGTGAGCCAAGATGGCGTGTAGATACCACAAGGATGGAGGGAGAGCCGATACCTTGGAGCAGCTAGGGTCGTAGGTGGCCGAGGCTGGGACAAGGTCCCTCTAGCATTTTGAGGGGGAGTAGTGGATGTGGCGATGGAGGGTGTTGAGTTCATTATCGTCCATGAATTCCTCCATGTATAGCCCTAGTGCAATCCCGAACTCGGGTATGCTCAACTAGTGTACTAGACCACCAAGGCGGAACTAGACCGTTCCAAGATCGTCGAAGTTTGTCATGACGGTCTGAAGATGGAACGTCAAACAGAGTTCCAATGTAAACTCTAGATACGTCAGCTCGACGATCTCAAAAAAGAGCCCCCACAGGTCAGTATTTAGGAGGGCTCAGACTGCGTCTGCCAATTGAATCTATTCGAGCGCAGCCCGATCAATGCAGCGGCCCACACCTAGGGGTCGAGCCCGTAATATCTGATATAATTCCTCTTGGGGTCCCAAGGGAACCTGAAAGAATGAGTGCTTAATCTCCTTGGTAGGACCCGAGGATGACGCTGCTCCTTTTCTCTTCTTCAGGGCGAGAACAGCGGTATTCTTACCAAATGAGGATGACATTGTACCTGCATTGAAAAATCGAAGTTCAACCAATATGCCCCAAGAATAGTATGGAAAATTAAGGCTAAATATCAATATTTTATGAGATTTACGTACGAGATGAAACAAACTAAAGCCACTAAATATATCAAGTTAGAGGATTATGGAAATAATGAATGAATGCATATGGGTAAGCATAAATTTCATGGAAACAAGGAAAAATGAAAGAGTATAGCATAATGTAATAACTAAAATGACAAAAATTTTTATTAAACAAGCATGAGTATTTTAATATTCTAACTATGAATATAAATTCAAAATAGTTCAATATAGCAGAGGAATCATGAAATAAACAACATATTTAAAGAAAATAGAGAGAAAAGAGTAAACAAAAGCAAAAGGAAGAAGCTTGGGGCGTCAGAATCGGTGTTGTAGGCGGCGCACGGGCCGGGGGGTAGGGCGTGTGAAGTTGCGCGGCTAGGGTTAGGATTTTTTTGGGGAGGGAGATGATGAATAGTGAGGGGTTTATATAGATTTTTAGGGCACAAGGCCGTGGGACACGCTCGTGTGGCCTAATTTTTGCCCGTGTTTCGCAAATTTTAAATTTGGGCGCGTCTGACATTTGGCCCACGCTCGTGTTCTTTGGGTGTGTGGGTGCACACGATCGTGTCACACGGCCGTGTCTTGTTTCGTTCGCTTCTCCCATGCCCGTGTACATAGGTCCACGCCCTTGTTCATTTTGACAATGTTGATCGCGGGTAGATGGCACGGGCTTGTCTCATGCCCGTGTTACATTCTCAGTTTCAACCACAGTTTCGAGGCACGGGTGTGTCTCATGCCCGTGCTGTTTTGGCAGTTTCGCCCACGACTATGTCGCACGGTCGTGGAAACTTATAGCATCCCGTGTTAGGGAAAAATCTTGCCCTATTTTCACATGGCCTAATGCACGCCCATGTGCCTGGCCATGTGGTCTTTTGAAAATTTGCGTTCCATGATTCGGTTAGTATGTTAGATGTTAAAAACTAAAACTTTAAAGAAATTAACACTGTTAGCACTCAGGTTGCCTTCCGAGAAGCGCTTATTTATAGTCTAAGCTCGACTTACCTCTCTTCTGCATGGTCAAGATGGTGCAAGGAGTTTACACTCCTCATCCCTGCTATCAACTTTATCAACATAAGGTTTAATATGGGTATTATTTACCTTAAATGTGCCGAATTTGGGTTGAATTACCTCGTCTGTACCATATGGGAAAATACTGAGTACCGTAAGGGGAATTTCTTCATTAGGTTCAGGAGTGGAAATGCGAGTATCTGCTACATCTAGTAGTACTTTGTCTCCAACCTTAAGTTGATTTGGTGAGGTATTGAACTTGTCTTAGCTCGATTTCGGTTTATCGGGTGTTCTCGATTTCTGCGTCTGCCATTCATCTAGCTCCTCAATTTGTAACCTTCGTTCTCCATAGGTAGGTCCTTTGTTGTTGTTTGGACACAACTCATATGTATTCTTCAAAACTGTTTCCTGCATAGAGGGTGTCACCACATGATCAATACTAGTAGAATGATTTATACCACCACCTTCAATTTTTGATGTGTTACTCGAATTACGAGCTTGAAGGGTGATTGTTTCGTCTCCCACATGAAGTGTGAGTTCACCTGTACCAACATCAATAATGGTTCTAACAGTCGCTAAAAAGGGTCATCCTAAAATTAAATGTGCGTTACTATCCTCTTCCATGTCAAGAACAACAAAGTCTACTGGGTATATAAATTTATCGATCTTAACAAGAACATCTTCAATGATACCCTTAGGAAATCTAATGGTTTTATCAGCCAATTGAATGCTCATCCTAGTTTGTTTGGGTTTCCCAAGACCTAGCTATTTAAACATTTTGTAAGGCATAACATTAATGCTTGCCCGTAAGTCAGCCAATGCATGATGAACATCTAAACTGCCAATTAAACAATGAATCGTAAAACTCCCCGAATCCTTCAATTTGTTGGGTAGCTTATTCTGTAATATGGTTGAGCAAACTGCATTCAACTCCACATGCGACACCTCATCCAACTTTCGTTTATTTGTTAAAAGCTTGACTGCATTTGGCGTCTGTGAAAGGGCTTCAATAAACAGTAAGTTAATATGTAGTTTTTTTAAAAGTTTAAGGAATTTACCAAATTGTTCGTTTGATTGGTCTTTCCTTGTCGCATTGGGGTATGACACACGAGGTTTATATTCTGTACTCATCGGCTTTAGGTCATTTTGGCCTACCTCATTCTTACCTTTGCTTACCACCGTTCCTGGCCTTGGTTTTGCAACTAATCCTTTCTCATCTTGAATGGCAATCACGTTGAGTTGCTCCATTGGGTTAGATTTAGTGTTGCTTGGCAGGCTTCTTGGTGGTCTTTCAGATATCAATTTAGCAAGCTGACCTATCTGAGTTTCTAGCCCTTGGATCGACGCTTGTTTATTTTTAAGTGTTGTCTCGGTATTCTGAAAATGAGTTTCTGACACTGAGATGAATTTTGTTAGCATCTCTTCAAGGTTCGGTTTTTTCTCTTATTGGTAGGGTGGTTGTTGGAAGCCTGGTGGTGGTGGTTTCTGATTCCCTTAGCCTCCCCATGAAAAATTTGGGTGGTTCCTCCAACCTGCATTGTAAGTATTGTTATAAGGATTGTTTTAAGATCGAGGATTGTTACCCATGTAATTTAACTGCTCGTTCTCCATGTTGTGGCCATAAGGTGGATATTCTGAACTGCTTGATCCACCTCCACTTGCTGTGCACTGCATTACTGGGTAAACCTGTGAAGAACTAAGAAAACCATCAATTTTCTAATTCAAGAGTTCTACCTGATTAGAGAGCATGGTGACTGAATCAACGTTATAAATGCCGGCTATTTTAGTTTGCTTTGTCCTCATGACTTGCCACTGATAGTTATTTAGTGACATCTCCTCTATAAATTCATAGGCATCTTCAGGTGTCTTATTATTGATGGTTCTGCCAGTAGCTGCATCAACCATCTGCCGAGTCGAAGGATTCAGGCCATTATGAAAGTGTTGAACCTGTAACCAGAATGGTAACCCATGGTGAGGGCATCTTCTCAAGAGGTACTTGTATCTCTCCCATGCATCGTAGAGTGTTTCTAAATCCATCTGCACAAAAGAAGAGATATCATTTCGTAATTTGGTTGTTCTAGCCGGCGAAAAATATTTTAATAAAAACTTTTTGGTCATTTGTTCCCAAGTAGTGATTGATCCTCGTGGCAATGAATTCAACCACTGTTTAGCCTTATTCCTCAATGAAAAGGGAAACAACCAAAGGCGAATAGCGTCATCAGAAATGCCATTGATTTTAAAAGTGTCGCAAAACTCTAAGAAATTTTCCAAGTGAGCGTTGGGATCCTCGTCCTGCAAACCATCAAACTGAACAAATTGCTGTATCATTTAAATTGTGTTAGGTTTCAGCTCAAAAGTATTTGTAGCTACAGCAGGTCTAACTATGCTCAATTCAGTTCCTATTGAAGAAGGTTTTGTATAATCATACATAGTGCGCGGAGCAGGATTCTGATTAACAGCAATCGCAGGAGGTAGCAGATTTTCTTGGTTTTCAGCCATCTCCTTGGTTGTGGTTGAAGTATCGTCCTCTTGTTCTTCCTCTGTGCATCGTAAGCTTTGCCTTATTTCTCTTCGGTTTTTTTGAATTGTGCGATCGAGCTCACTGTCAAACAGTAACGGTCCTGACGGGTTTCTTCTGGTCATAAACTAGAAAAACCTGTCAGAAAAAAATAAATGAAGAATTAGAAAAAAAAATAAAAATTTAAATTGTAGTAAAAGTAAAATGGCTAAAGTAATAAAAATCGAGTGTTCCTAATATCCTAGTTCCCCGGCAACGGTGCCAAAAACTTGGTACGTGATATTCGTGATAGGTTTTAAAGATTTATGAAAGAATCATTCTGGAGACTAACTTATTATCACGATTAAGGCAAGTGTACCTATCGAACAGTAGTATAGTTCAGCAAGACCGGATTGTCAAACCTAAAGGAACTACGAGTACTAGTATTTACTTCCTTTTTATTATCTAGCCTAAAAATTAAGAGGTTTGGTTATCTAAACTAATTACTAACTAAGAATGCACAGAAAGAAAATTTGGGAAAATACTTTTGGGAAAATTCGATTGATTAAGACAATACCTAAGGAAAAATCCACCTAGACTTCACTTATTATTTGACTCTGAATCAAACGATTTATTCATTTGACTTGTTCCGTAGAGATCCCTAAGTTATATTATTATCCCTCTCGAGACTAACAACGTCTAACCCTAGGTTGAATAATTGAAATCTCTTTCTAATTAACACCCTAGAATTGCATTAACTCGATCTATGGATTCCCTTATTAGGTTTCACCCTAATTCAACAAAATCTTATCACCCTATCTCTAGGCGTGCAATCAACTCCGCTTAATTATGACAAATTTACTCTTAGACAGGGTCTATTCCTCCTCTGAATAAGAGCTTAACTTGAATCAATATCCTAGAATATCAAAACAAGAATTAAGAACACATAATTAAGAACAAGTCAAATATTTATCATACAAATCAGATAATAATAACAAGATCAGTCTTAGGTTGCCTTCCCGTTAGGTATTTAGGGGCTTTAGTTCATACTTATGAAAGAAAACATCTCAAAAGCATAAAGATAACAAAACATAAGAAAACCAAAAACTCCTGAAGGAACTTGAAGGGAGATCATCAGTCTTGATGATGAATTCGGCTTCTAGGATGGATCAATCGACTTTCCTTGAGTAATTTATTGTTTCCTACTCTGCGTCCCCCTTCTAAGTGCCTCATCTGGTGTTTAAATAGGCTTTAGAATGCCTAAGAGCCCCTAAAATTGGCCTTTTCCAAATAGGGGTATACTTGGGCTTGGCAAGGACACGCCCGTGTGACACACCCGTGTGCGATTACTCCAGCTCGTGGTCAAGGCTATTGAACGGGCGCGTAGTATACCCGTGTAAGTCGTGCTTCAATCCTGCTAAAGGGACACGGTCGTGTGACACACCCGTGTGAGAAAGTCTAGGCCATGTTGCATTCCTACATGGGTCTATTTTCTCTGTTTTTGGCCCGTTTCTCGCTCTTTTTAATCTCCTATGCTCTCTTAAGTGTAATACATGAAATTAAGATTAGGAGCATCGAATTCACCAAATCTAAGGAGAAACAATTCATAAATAGGCTAAGCATGGGATAAAAATATGTATAAATCACGGTTTATCATAGATGAAATGAACTAAATACATTTAACTCCCTGTTTGTTTTGAGGACAACTTTCCTTAACTTGAAGTGGCGGTTAGACTATTAAGCAATTTTCCCTTGGAGAATCTTATCATCTTTTGACTATTTCCTACGTTTCCTCGGATGTCCCGCCATATTAGCAAACTCTTTATTTCCTGTACTTGCATTCTTCCTTTCATTTATTCCTAGTGTTGGATTCTTCTTTTCATCATGTGCTTATAAGTTAGTCTTTCAACCTACCCTCCTAACAACCCTTTTAGTTATGGCCTTATTGGCAAACCTCCCACCTCTTATTAGTTATTGACAAACTTTTTTTCTTACCGTAGTCCTAAAGGACTTGTTGAGGTTCCATATGTTGGGCTAACTAATAAAGACCCACGTCACCCTGGCAGAACGAGTTCCACTTCTGTTGAATAGTGGTCAGATTACTTCCTTATAATCCTCCTTATTCACGATACCTTACTTTTAAGTGTAACATACTTGTTTTCTGTGCACTGCTTTCACCTTCAGTACCTAGTAGAACATCATCTGTGTGATCATCTGTGTTCACGATTTCCCTCATATGCTGGTTCCCTATGGAACTAGCCATTTGGATAGTGCTTTATCAATAGTTTACCTCTTGAAGAGGAATAGTATTGACAAACATATCTGCCACATGATGTATCCCTCTTTGAAACCCTCTCTGTCAATGGGTTCCAACTAACCCCTCTCTTCCTCATAGACTAACTACGTACTTTATGTTTAATTCCTAGCTTATAGGGTTTCTTTAAGCACCCTCTGGCAGTTTTTAATGGTGGATCCTTATATACGATCCTTGGTTAAACCATCTTTTGTCAACTGTACACTAGGTACCACTGTTGTGTCATTTCCCATGGCTATTTCTTGCTGGGTTACCTTCTATATGCCTTACTAACTTTCAGAACTACTATTCTAGTAGTATTTTCCCACTTCCATTACGTTTCCAATTCATTGGTGGATTCTTTCTGATCCTAATTTTGTGTGATAAGTTTTATAAATATATAATGAATTGTTCTCGAAACTTAACTATTATCACGATAAATGCAAGTGTACCTATCGAACAGTAGTATAGCTTTAGCAAGACTGGATTGTTGAACCCAAAGGAACTAAAAGTACTAGTAATGACTGTCTTTTTATTATCTAGCCTAAGAATAATGGGGTTTGTTTTAACTAACTAATTAACTAAACTAAGAATTCACAGAAAATAGAATTGGGGAATTACTTTTGGAAAACTCGATTGAATTAAGACAATACATAAGGAAAAATCCATCTAGACTTCACTTGTTATTTGACTTTGAATCGGACGATTTATTCATTTGACTTGTTCCGTAGAGATCCCTAAGTTATATTATTATCCCTCTCGAGACTAACAACGTCTAACCCTAGGTTGAATAATTGAAATCTATTTCTAATTAACTCCCTAGGGTTGCATTAACTCGATCTATGGATCACCTTATTAGGTTTCACCCTAATCCGGCAAAATCTTGTCACCCTATCTCTAGACGCACAACCAACTCCGCTTAATTATGACAAATTTACTCTTAGACAGGGTCTATTCCTCCTCTGAATAAGAGCTTAACTTGAATCAATATCCTGGAATATCAAGACAAGAATTAAGAACACATAATTAAGAACAAGCCAAATATTTATCATACAATTCAGAAAATAATAACAAGATTCGTCTTAGGTTTCATTCCCCTTAGGTATTTAGGGGATTTAGTTCATAACTAAAAAGGAAAACATCTCAGAAGAATAATGAATACAAAATATAAAGAAAACCCAAAACTCCTGAAGGGAAATTGAGGGGAGATCTTCAGTCTTGATGATGAATCCGGCTTCTTAGATACATCAATCAACTTTTTCGAGTAATTCCTTCCTTTCTCCCTGTGCCTCCCCATCTCTCTTCCTTTAGGGCATATTTATAGGCTTTAGAATGCCTAAAAGCCCTCAAAATTAGCCTTTTCCGAATTGGACTCAACTTGGGCTCAGTAGGGACACGCCCGTGTGACATGTCCGTGTGCGATTACATGAGCCCGTGCTCGAGCCTGTTAGAATGGCACGGGCGTGTGTTCTACCCGTGTGAATCGTACTTCAATTCTGCCAAATTGACTCAGCCGCGTGGTCTGCCCGTGTGAGAAGGTCCGGGCTGTGTTCATTTCGTACGTTGGCCCATTTTCTCCGTTTTTTTGGCCCGTTTCTTATTCATTTCGCTCTCCTATGCTCACCTAAGTATAAAACATGAAATTAAGGCATTAGGAGCATTGAATTCACCAATTCTAAGGAAAAATCATCCATAAAATGTGTTAAGCATGGGGTAAAAATATTTATAAATTACGGTTTATCAAATACCCCCACACTTAAGCATTTGCTTGTCCTCAAGCAAAATTCTCAACTCATAATCAAAATAAATTCTTCTTAACTTATAATCTCTATAAAAAATATATCAAACTAATTCATGAGTAGTCATACAATGAGAATTCAACTAAAAGAACATTAGAGCTTCAAACATTCCAAGTTGAGTATTTAATCATGCAAAACTTAGGCATCTCCCCTTATCTAAGTGGTTACCTTGATTCGAAATCCCACGGAGTTTAACACCCTCACTAAAGATTCACTCAAATCACTCAAAGTGTTTAAGGACAATGAAAGTAGCACTCATCAGTCAATATGAAAAGTTATTACCATAGGATTACATGAAAATCAAATCTCCACCACTATAAATTGAGATGATACATCAATCAAAAGGTCTTTAGAGGGTTGTAACGAGGCTTGGTTAGAGGTTGTGGTCACAAGCTGAAAGAAAAAGTTAGAATCGAGATTGAATTGAAAAATTACTTAACTAGAAAAATTTTAATCATTATTTGCGTACAACAGAGCTTTTTCTTAGAATATGGAATTTAAGTACCTAAGCTCAAAAACAAAAGATTACTACAAATATATGTACACCTTTTTTTTTAAGAACATGTCAAATAACATAGACTAACTATTAAGAACAAAAATAGGGATCAAAATAATTGATGGGGTTTCAACAATAATGGGTTAAGGGTTAATATTAAGGGTAATACAAGAAATGGCTTGTTAGCTCAACGGGGTTTACTAAGGGTTAACCGTGGAGGTAGGCTTTTCATGGCATGAGTGGGTTAATCCTAAGTGCCTCTATCATCTTGACATGTCAAATCAAATAGTGTAGTCTTGACATCCATAATCAAGCAAGTTCTAGAATAACAGTTCAATACTGACGCACTCATAATGAAAGTGAGCATGAAAGAATTAATAAATGCTCTTGAAGGCTCAAGATCTCACAAAAATTATGGCTTTTTGATGTTTAAACTTGTGAATTCTAATTCAAGATAATACTTAGACTTGGGGAAACAACCTAAAATTTTAAACTCTTAAAAATCAACGTATCATGCTTGTTTCCCTAATTTCTTAAAGTTTAAACCATCAATGCATGAATGCCTATGTTTTAATTCAAGATATATCAATAAAAATCATAAATTAATCAAAATTTATCCTAAACATGATATGAGAGCTTTTCAAGAGAACAAGGCAATCATTCAGGGATTTTTCTGATAGTGAAATGAATACCCCTCCACACTTAAGATGTACATTGCCCTCAATGTACAAAGATAGATATATATAAAAGAATATAAAAATAAGATAGGGAGAGAGGTGAAACTTCCTGAGTGATGAATGAATTTTCTTGAATTGGAGTTTTGGAGAATAATCGGTGTGAAGGTGGAGAAGGATACTCCGGTGGTGGTAGAGGTTCATTAGTCCATAAGTCCTGCGCCAAAAGAATATTATATTTGAAGTTGGTTATAGTCGTGGTCGAACAGGACATGACAGTCGTGGAGAACTTTCCCCAGTGGAGTTTCGAGTCCTTGAGAAATAGTGAGCTTTGGAGCTCTTTATAACTGTGATAGAATTAGGAAATCTTTTAGGAAATATATAAGGAAGAGTAAGTACTCAATATGAATTAGCCAAAATTAAAATTTGTAAAATAATAATTATAAGTCCTAATAAAAATAAAGTTAAAGAAAAATAAAAAGTAGTCTTAAAATAAAATAAAAGTAAAAACATAAAATAATAAATAAAAGTTTTTAAACATCTTCATCGCTATATGGTTCGCGAGGTGGGGGTGGCGATGAGATGTGGAGGTGCTGACAAATCTGGTGTAGTGTAGAATTAATGTGATCGAAGCGCTGAAAACATTGTTGCTCGAATCGAGTTAGGTGCTTAGAGATATCAGCGTATGAAGTCGCCACATGAACTGGACGAGAGGGTGGTGGTGGCTGAGATGGTGGGTCCTCGTGACGTAAAGGGACATCATCAATAATGTCCTCGGGAGCCTCCTCCTTGGTGGATTAGGCAAAACGATACTGAGGAGGGTTGGTTCCTCGGCGCTTCTCGATCATCCCCATACTAAGCATGCTCGAGATGCCTTGTGGGGACATCTGGCCAATAAGAGTAAGAGAGGATGATTGGGCTGCTGTGTTGAGGAGCCCGAAGTGTCCTGCCAGTCGAGTCACGTAGAGGCCAATGGAGATGACCCCCCTCCGATGCCGTTTGTCTAGTGGCAAATAACGAGGGCAATAAAGTAGGCGAGGTCGAGTACATGCCCGTTCGCCATGCTCCATAGAAAGTAGGCGTCATGAGTGTTGACGATGCTAGTGCTCTCTCGACATCCTATAAAAGTATGTGCCAAAATGGCGTATAGGTACCTCAATGAGGAAGAGAGAGCTGATGCCTTGGAGTGGCTCAGGTCGTAGGTGGCTGAACCAGGGACCAAAGCGTACCAGCACTTCAAGGGAGAGTAGTAGATGTGGCGACGGAGAGTGTCAAGGTTGTTTTCATCCATGAACTTCTCTATGTACAGGCCCAAAGTTATGCCGAACTCAGGCACACTCAACTGGTGGACTAAACCGCCGAGACGAAACTAGACTGTTCCAGGATCATCAAAGTTGGTCATGACGTCTTGAACATGGAATGTCGAGCAAAGTTCAAGTGTGAGCTCAAGGTACGTCGGCTTGATGATCGCAAAGAAGAGGTCCCATGGATCGGTTGTCAGGAGTGCTCGTACATCGTCAGCCAACTGGATTAGTTCAAGCACTATCCAGTCAATTCAGTAGCCCACACCTAAAGGTAGGGCCCGTAGGATTTGGGATAGCTCTTCCTGATTTCCGGGTGGAAATTAGAGGTATGGGTGGCGAATTTTCGCGGTAAGACCCGAGGAAGATGACGTTCCCTTCCTTTTCTTCGAAGTAGGGACAGTGGCTTTCTTTCCTCGTGAAGATGACATGATGTACCTGTAATGGAAATTGAAGTGAAATGTGAATACTTTCTATGGGGCTTACATATTAACCTATACTATAATAGCCGAAGTAAATGTGCCGAATAACCCTTATGAGAATAAGTAATGGAGATATCTAAAGAATGAATTTGTGTGGGATTAATAACATGAAACCCATAGAAACAATAACCATGAATGAATGTAGCCTAATATACTGACTAAGAAAATAAAAAAGGAATTACCAAAACAAAACTTAAAAATATACATTTATCTACTTAACTATGAATGTGCAAGTAAAATAGTCAAATGGAGCATAGAAATCAGGAAATGAGTAACAAATTCAACATGAAAAGGATGATAACTACTCTAGATACGAAGTTTGAGTTATAAAAAGATGAAAATACCATGAAAAGTACAGATTACTATGATAAATAGAATTAGAAATCAGTAAAATAAAAGAGAAAAGAGTAAACAAACGCTAGAAAGAGGAGAATGAGCGTAAAAAATAGGGTTGGAAGCGGCGCACGGGCGTATTAGGGAGGTCGTGTGGACTTGCAATGGCTAGGCTTAGGGATTTTGGGTGAGGGAGATGATGAATAGTGAAGGGTATTTATAGATTTTGGGACACACGTCCAGGGAACACGCCCGTGTGATTTGCGAACTTTGAATTTGGGTGCGTCTGACAATTGGCCCATGCCCATATTCCTTGGGCGTGTGGGTGCACACGGCCGTGTCGCACGGTCGTGTCTGTCTTCGTTCGCTTCTCTCATGCCCATGGATGTAGGCCAATGCCCTTGTTAATCTAACAGGTTCGACTACAGTTGCTTGGCATAGGCGTGTTGCACGCCCGTGTTAATTTGTTAGGTTTGGCCATGGTTTCAAGGCACGGGCGTGTCGCAAGCCTGTGTTGTTTTGGCAGGTTCGCCCATGGCCATGTCGCACGGCCGTGGCTATTTATCGTAGCCCGTGCTGGGGGAAATCTTTGCCTTGTTTCCACACGGCCTAAGGCACGCCAGTGTGCTAGGCCGTGTCTGTGTGGGAAACCTGTATTCAAGAGCTCCATTAGTAATTTAGGTGTTAAACACTAAAATTTAAAGAAGTTAATACAGTTAGTGCTCAGGTTGCCTCTCGAGAAGTGCTTATTTATAATCTAAGCTCGACTTACCTCTCCATTGAATGGTCATGGTGCTTCGAAGAGTTTATACTCCTCATTCCTGCTATCATTCTTATCAAAATAAGGTTTTAGACGGGTGTTGTTTACCTTAAAAGTACTAAACTTGGAATGACTTACCTCGACTGTACGGAATGGGAAAATGCCAAGTACCGTAAGAGGGATTTCTTCATTCAGTTTGGTAGTGACAATGTGAGGATCTGTGGCATCGCATAAAACTTTATCTCCAACCTTAAGTTGATTTGGAAAGGTATTGAGCTCATCCTGGCGTAGTTTTGGTTTATCTTGTGTTCTTGGTTTATGTGTCCGCCATTCATCTAGCTCCTCGATTTGTAGCCTTCGTTCTTCATAAATAGGTCCTCTACTATTGCTTGAGAATGGTTCATGTACTTCTTTCAGACTCATTTCCTGCAAAGTAGGTTACACCATATTGTCAGTTTTAGTAGAATGGTTTAGACGATCACCTTCAATTTCTGATGTGTTGCCAGAATTGTAAGCTTGAAGGGTGATTGTTTCGTCTCCCACAAGAAGTGTGAGCTCACCTGTGCCAACATCAATACTCGTTTTAGTGGTTGCTAAAAAGGGCCTTCCTAAAATCAAAGGAGTGTTGCTATCCTCCTCGACGTCTAGAACAACGAAGTTAACGGGAAATATAAATTTATCGATTTTAACTAGCACATCTTCAATAATACCCCTAGGAAATCTTATAGTTTTATCTGCTAATTGAATGCTCATCCTAGTCTGTTTGGGTTTCCCAAGACCTTGTTGTTTAAACATTTTGTAAGGCATGACGTTAATACTAGCCCCTAAATCAGCTAATACATTAGTAACATCTAAACTACCAATTAAGCAAGGAATTGTAAAACTCCCTAGATCTTTTAATTTGTTGGGTAGCTTATTCTGCAGAATACCTGAGCAAACTGCGTTTAGCTTCACATGCGAAGGCTCATCCAACTTCTGCTTATTTTCTAAAAGCTCCTTTAAAAATTTCATTGCGTTTGGCATCTGTGATAGAGCTTCAATAAACGATAAGTAAATGTGTAATTTTTTTAAGAGTTTAAGGAATTTACCAAATTATTCATCTGAGCGGTCTTTCCTTGTCGCATTGGGGTATGGCACACGAGGTTTATATTCGACATTCATTGATTTGTTTTTATTATGACCTACCTCACCTTGACCTCTACTCACCAGAGTTTCTTGCCTCGGTTCTGGCTCAGGTGTGACTAACCCTTCCTCATATTGACTAGTAATCGCATTGAGTTGCTCCCTTAGGTTAGATTCTGTGTTACTTGGCAAGCTACCTTGTGGTCGTTCAGAAATCAACTTGGCAAGCTGTCCAATTTGAGTTTCGAGCCCTTGGATCGATGCTTGTTGATTCTTAAGTGCTGTCTCAGTATTCTAAAAATGAGTTTCTGACACTGATATAAACTTTGAGAGCATCTCTTCAAGGTTCGGCTTCTTTTCCTGTTGGTTGGGTGGTTGCTAGTAGCCTGGAAATGGTATCTGATTTCCTTAGCCTCCCCATGAGAAATTTGGGTGGTTCCTCCAGCCTGTATTGTAAGTGTTACTATATGGATTGTTTTGAGGTCGAGGATTATTACCCAAGTAATTTAATTGTTCGTTCTCCATGTTGTGGCTATAGGATTGATATTCTGAATTGCTTGATCCACCTCTACTGACTTCACAGTGCATTAATGGATGAACCTGCGAAGAACCAAGTAAAGCATCAATCTTTTTATTTAGAAGTTCTACCTAGTTTGACAACATAGTAACCGAATCGACATTATAAACGCCTGCTGTTTTAGTTGGCTTAGTCCTCATGACTTGCCACTGATAGTTATTCAGTGACATCTCTTCAATAAATTTGTAAGCCTCTTCAGGTGTTTTGTTATTGATGGTTCCCCCAGGTGTTGCATCAATCATCTGTCTTGTCAAGGGGTTCACACCATTGTAGAATGTTTGAACTTGCAACCATAGAGGTAATCCATGGTGAGGGCACCTTCGCAGTAGATCCTTGTATCTCTCCCATGCATCGTAAAGAGTTTCTAAGTCCATCTACACAAACAAAGAGATATCATTACGTAATTTGCTATTTTAGCCGGCGGAAAATATTTTAATAAAAAATTTTCAGTCATTTGTTCCCAAGTAGTAATTGACACTCGTGGTAACGAGTTTAACAACTGTTTAGCTTTGTTCCTTAATGAAAAGGGGAATAACCGAAGACGAATGGCATCATTAGAAACGCCATTAATTTTAAATGTATCGCAGAATTCCAGGAAATTTTCCAAGTGAGTGTTTGGATCATCATCCTGCAAACCATCAAACTAAACAAATTGTTGTATCATTTGAATAGTGTTAGGTGTTAGTTCAAAATTATTCGTAGCAATAATAGGCCTAACTATACTTGACTCAGTTCCTGTTAAAGTAGGTTTAGCATAATCATACATAATACGAGGAGTAGGATTCTGATTTGCTAGTTTAGCGGGTATCCCAGAAGGTAGATGATGTCTTGATTTTTAGCCATCTCCTCGGTCGTAGTTGAGATATTGTCCTCTTGCTCTTCCTCTGTGTATGTTAGGCTTCGCCTTATTTCTCTTCGATTTCTGCGAGCTGTGCAATCGATCTCACTATCAAAAAGTAATGGTCTGACGGGTTTCTTCTAGTCTTAAACTATAAAAACCTACCAAGAGAAAGAAAAAGTAAATTAATAAATAATAATAAAAATAAAATAAAATTAACTTGCAAGAAAAATAAATGGTTAAAGTAATAAAAATTGAGTGTTCCTAATATCTTAGTTCCCCGGCAACGACACCAAAAAACTTGATCGTGATTTTGTGTGATAAGTTTTATAAATTTATAATGAATTGTTCTTGAAACTTAACTATTATAGCGATAAATACAAGTGTACCTATCGAACAGTAGTATAGCTTTAGCAAGACCGGATTGTTGAACCCAAAGGAACTAAAAGTACTAGTAATGACTGTCTTTTTATTATCTAGCCTAAGAATAATGGGGTTTGTTTTAACTAACTAATTAACTAAACTAAGAATTCACAGAAAATAAAATTGGGGAATTAGTTTTGGAAATCTCGATTGAATTAAGATAATACCTAAGGAAAAATCCACCTAGACTTCACTTGTTATTTGACTTTGAATCGGACAATTTATTCATTTGACTTGTTCCGTAGAGATCCCTAAGTTATATTATTATCCCTCTCGAGACTAACAACGTCTAACCCTAGGTTGAATAATTGAAATCTCTTTCTAATTAACTCCCTAGGGTTGCATTAACTCGATCTATGATCCCCTTATTAGGTTTCACCCTAATCTGGCAAAATCTTGTCACCCTATCTCTAGGCGCACAACCAACTCCGCTTAATTATGACAAATGTAATCTTAGACAGGGTCTATTCCTCCTCTGAATAAGAGCTTAACTTGAATCAATATCCTGGAATATCAAGACAAGAATTAAGATCACATAATTAAGAACAAGCCAAATATTTATCATACAATTCAGAAAATAATAACAAGATTCGTCTTAGGTTTCATTCCCCTTAGGTATTTAGGGGATTTAGTTCATAACTAAAAA
This sequence comes from Gossypium hirsutum, assembly GCF_007990345.1. NCBI lineage: Eukaryota > Viridiplantae > Streptophyta > Magnoliopsida > Malvales > Malvaceae > Gossypium > Gossypium hirsutum. The sequence goes on along the minus strand of NC_053425.1, from coordinate 34,785,201 downwards.
GGAAAACATCTCAGAAGAATAATGAATACAAAACATAAAGAAAAACCAAAACTCCTGAAGGGAAATTGAAGGGAGATCTTCAGTCTTGATGATGAATCCAGCTTCTGAGATGGATCAATTGGCTTTCTTCGAGTAATTCCTTCCTTCCTCCCTGTGCCTCCCCATCTATCTTCCTTTAGGGCGTATTTATAGGCTTTAGAATGCCTAAAAGCCCTCAAAATTAGCCTTTTCTGAATTGGACTCAACTTGGGCTCGACAGGGACACGCCCATGTGACACGCCTGTGTGCGATTACTTCAGGCCATGCTCGAGCCTGTTAGAATGGCACGGGCGTGTGCTCTACCTGTGTGAATCATGTTTCGATTCTGCCAAATTGACACGGCCGTGTGGTCTGCCTGTGTGAGGAAGTCTAGGCCGTGTTGATTTCGTACGTTGGCCCATTTTCTTCATTTTGTTGGCCCATTTCTCATTCCTTTCGCTCTCCTATGCTCACCTAAGTATAAAACATGAAATTAAGGCATTAGGAGCATATAATTCACCAATTCTATGGAAAAATCATCCACAAAATGTGTTTAGACTGGGGTAAAAATATGTATAAATTACAGTTTATCACTTTCGAATTGCTTGCTAATTATTGCGTGCCCATACTTCCATTTTCCTTCTAACCTGTTTTCCTTGTGTGAAAAATTTCCCATGTTTACCATCCTGATTAATCACCTGGGCTTATTGTCTAGGTATACTCCACACGCTGCCATAGCTGAGCTATGGTCTTACTCGTCGGGTTTCTTGTTTAATGTCTTGGAGGACTATATTGGTTGCCATAGTCAAGCTATGGTCTTACACCTCATAATCCCCGTGTTTTCTTTCTCGGTGGACTATACTGGTTGTCATAGCCAAGCTGTGGTCTTACACCATATAACCCTATGTTTAATGTCATTGCAGACTTCATTGGTTACCATAGTCGAGCTATGGTCTTACACCTTAAACCTCTTGGAGGTGTCACCCCGAAGGACTTTACCGTTGTTACAATGTCACACTATAGGGCCTGTTGATTGCCTTCGTGGTGACACTCTATGGAACCTAAATATCATCGTCACCATACCACCCCGAAGAACTACTTGATATCATTTCTTTTCACATTTTACCTTTATGCTCGAACACTGAAGTGTCCCTCCGCAAGGCTCGGAGCTTTGCGCATCATGGTTTGTTCCCAACAATCCCAGATGGTGGAATCTTAATGGAATTCCAATTTTCCTATTCCTTCACCCATTCCTCCGTTTTGCCATTCCTAACCGTGATGCTCAAACATTATAGTTTTCTTTCCATAAGACCCAGAGCTTCGCTTATCATGGGTGCTCTCAGCAACATTGTATGATGATATCTAACAGAATCACCCTTTTTTCCCAATCTTGACTTCGTCTAACATGTCGATGATTCCTTTCCATATTCTACTATTATAAACATGCAATACAAGCATTTCATAGATGAAATACCATGGAATCATAATTAATTCATGCACACTAAACTAATACTTATATGTCTCTACAATCTTAAACATACTTAGTATGTGACAGCCCATGCACGACTCGACCCTCGGATCTAGGTATGCAGCATCACAGGTTGTGTTGGGAAATGTGCCCATATTGTAGTAAATATGTAATTGTTTTCTATTTATTTGAATGATAAATAAATAAATAAAGTTAATTTCACATTTCACTATTATGTCTTTTGTATTTATGTCTTTTATATTTTGCATGCATAGAAAAATTGTGACAAGTAAATATTAGCTTATTGATTGTCTAAAGTTCAAACTGAAGATAAGTGGAATTGTAAAGAACGTTTACATTGCGAGAAAGATGACTTACTTCAGTAGATAATCTAAATAAGTCCGTCATCCCGTAAAAGAATCAAAGTGAGCATTTGATTCAAATACTGAGAAGGATTATTATTTCATCTACAATTCCAACTGGGGAGATGGCTAGTCTTGGATATCAGAGTAATTGACTCCACAAGTAGAGACATAGATGTATCCATTGGTAGAATGATACATTGGACTGGACCAAAGATGAATTAATTGTGAATTCATTTGTGAATTAATTCACTTGTGAAATTCATGGTGTGCATTCCCTAAATCCTGAGTTAGTCAATAACCATGTAACACCTCTTACCCGAGTCCGAGGCCGGGATTGGGCACGAGGCATTACCTGACTTAACCGCATGCATACAAACATTTCTGAGTTATGAAAACTAGGTCAAACTTAAAACTTTTCTCTTTTAATCTAAAAGTTCTTAATATGGGCCTATAAGGCCCAAATCACGTTTTGGAAATAACCCGAGATTAATCCCAACATCTTTGAAAACTTTGAAAAATGCCACTTGCAACAGGGAACATGCCCGTGTGGCCATTATGACATGGCCATTCTAAATACCCGTGTGGTTCACATGGCCTGGGCACAAGGGGACACGCCCGTGCCCCGAGCCCATTAATTAAATTCCAAATTCAAACCTACAGGGGTTTTCACACAGCCTGACACACATCCGTGTTCATGGCCCGTGTCCCTCACACGGCTATGACACGACCGTGTCCTAGTCCGTGTCTAAAAACCTTGACATTCTATTTCTGACATCAGCAACAATTTAAGGCACATGGCCTAGTCACACGCCTGTGGCCAGAGGCCGTGTCTACACACGGTCGTGTATTTGCCCGTGCGTTTACTACCATGCATAATGACTTGCAAATTCGAGGTGCAGGGGACACACGGTCGAACAACACGCCCATAGGGTTGACCGTATGTCACACACATAGCCTAGACACACACCTGTGTGTCTACCCGTGTGGACGATCTAAGGCTATCTACCAAGCCCTTCGCCACCCTGAAACACAATCTAACACCATTCCTCATACCAAAATCTAACATAACATGATTTCTCAACCAAGCAACCATAACAAAGGTCTATGTACATTTCTTTTATTCAACCACACCAACAATTTCACATTCACGAAAGGTTTTCTTGCATTCATATAATAACTTTCAATATCGACCATTTTTCATGGCCCTATACAAAATGAGTTGAGTATTAAATTAAGCCAACACATTTGGCAAATTAACAATGACACAAAGCTCAAAAGTCAAGATCCTATACATGCCATAATGAAAATAAAAGAACAAACTATACCAAGTGCTTCAGATGATAGTGTGACTAGCTTCTCTGACGTATGTGATGATCCACGGGCTACCTTGACGGCACTATAAGAAAATGGAAAGGAAAGCGGGTAAGCATAAAGCTTAATAAGTTTCATGAAAACAAACATCAACTAATTATCATACAACAATATGCTCATAACAATTCATAGCTTGTCCATGAATACAATGAATAGACATAAGTACAACTTACTCATCACCATCTAATACAATTCATATGGCATATATTGAGCCCACATCTCATACATTTCAAGTAGGTACCTGTACCACTCACCACATGGTCATAACTTTTCTCATTTCGATACAAATCATAACTTTTTTAGTGAATCATTTGAAATATTACCGGATACTCAATAACCCCGAACCTGGGATAAGCTGCCGACGCCATGTCCTAGACATGGCCTTACACTGCTAGCACATTTAAGTCGATGCCGTGTCCCAAGTAGGTCTTACACTTACTTTCATATATCAAGGCCGATGCCATGTCCCATACAGCTTTACACTGGCTCTAATCTATCGGTGTCGATGCCATGTCCCAGACAGGTCTTACACTGACACACAACAAGCTGACGCCATGTCCTAGACAGGTCTTACACTGGCTTATATATCCCGAGGTCGATGCATGTCCAACATATTTCTTACACTAGCTCTCGTCTCAATGCCGATGCATGTCCCAGACATGTTTTACACTGGCACTCATGATGTGGCCGATGCATGTCCCAAACATATCTTACACTGGCTCACATACCACTCAATGTCATGGTACAAATATCCAAGTCTATTCCAAATGCTCAACCGAAAGTCTTTACTACAGTAATTTCTCGACATGCATTCTCATAATCACAATCTAGCAATTCATGCAATATCAATTCAGTCATACATCATAGCAATTTAGTTCCATTTTTAACATACAACTTACCTTGGATTACAAAATGTAGGCGACTAGATGATTTAATCTACTTGCTTGGCCTTCCCCTGGTCTAGGTTCAGATTTTGTATTTCTTGGTCTAAAATAATAAGAATCCACAAATTTAATCATTTTATCGATCTAGGTACTCAACAATTTATAATTGAGCAAAATGAACATTTTGCCCCTAGACTCAAAAATCAATTTTTATCACATTTTATCATTAATCAAGCCTAGCCGAATACTTTTTATACTAAAAGCAGCCCACAATTCTCATTATTTCAGACATTTATTACCTATTTTCAACTTATGCAAAATGGTTCTTAGTTAGGGTTTCCATGAAAACTATTTCACAAAAGTGAACTAGGATTCATTTTCTTCCATAAAAACTCAACAAACATTACGACTTCTTTCATGGCAAATCCCTAGACTATCAACCATTTTGTAAAATTGTCCCCTCATTAGCTAGCTCATGCCATAAGGGTTCCAAAAATGCAAAATTTATCAAGAATGGCCATGAAAATCACTTACTTTCAAGAGTGAAGAGTTGTTGTTACTTTTGAGCTTCTAAAACCCCCAATATGGCTGAAATATTTGGTGCAAAAAGATGACACTATTGGTCCCCTTTCTTTATTTTATTTTTAGTCAAAATTGGTCACCTAAACCACCTAACTTTGAAATTTTGACTCTTTCTTGACCCTATGGCCAGCCAAGCTTCCTATAAGTGTCTATTTGCATTTTAAACACCCCCAAATATGGTCCTTTAGCAATTTAACACCTATGGCTATTAAAACAAGACTCTTGCCCTTTATGCCATTTAGTCTTTTTTTGCAATTAAGCTCACAAATGCTAAAAATTAATTCACCAAGATTTTCATAGACTAATATAATCATACTATGACACCAAAATAATAATAAAAATAATTCTTCAACCCCAGATTGGTGGTCCCAAAACCACTGTTCTGACTAAGCCCAAAATCGGGCTGTTACAATTCTCCCACCTTAGGGATTTTCATCCCCGAAATCTTACTAGTGAATAGATTCAGGTATTGGTCTCTCATGGTCTCCCCAGATTCCCGTGTGGCTTCTTCGACTCCATGTCTATGCCATAAAACTTTCACGAGTGCTATACTTTTATTCCTCAATTGTTTAACCTCTCGAGCCAAAATCTTAACCGACTCTTCGCCATAAGTCATATCCAACTGAATCTCAACCTCAGTTGGTGCGATCAGATGCGAAGGATCCGATCTATATCTACGTAACATAGACACATGAAACACGTTGTGAATCTTTTCCAACTTTGAGGGAAAAGCCAATCGGTAGGCAATAGGCCCTACTCTCCCGATAATCTCATAAGGCCTTATGAAACGATGACTCAGCTTGCCCTTTCTACCGAATCTGAGGACTTTCCTCCACGGGGATACTTTCAAAAACACCTTTATCACTGACTTGAAACTCAATTTCCTTTTGTTTCAAATCTGCGTAGGATTTCTATCTATCCGAAGCGGCTCTCAAGAAATCACGAATCACTTTAACCTTCTCTTTGGTCTCTTTGACTAAATCGACCCTGTGAATCTGACTCTCTCTAAGTTCTGTCCAATATAAGGGCGTTCGTCACTTGCATCCATACAAGGCCTTATAAGGTGCCATTTTCAAAATCGACTGATAGCTATTGTTGTAGGTGAATTCAACTAGCGGTAAGTACTTTTCCCAACTGCCTTGAAATTCAAGAACACAACACCACAACATGTCTTTGAAGATTTGAATTGCTCTCTCTGACTGACCGTCGATCTGCAGGTGAAATACAGTGCTAAAATTCAATTTTTTCCCAACACCTCTTGTAGCTTCTTCCAAAACCATGTGGTAAATCTTGGATCTCTATCTAAAATAATCGATAAAGGTACTCCATGGAGTCTCACGATCTCAGAAACATACAATTCAGCCAATTTCTCAAGAGGATAGTTGTAACACCCCATACCCGAGACCGTTGCCGGAGTCAAACACGAGGTGCTAACAGACTTAATTCATTTATTTTCACAGTCCATTTTAAAAATTTCCAGACAAGCTGGCTAACTGTGTCACTGTCACCTTAAAAATCATATCTTGAGTTCCAAAACTCGAAAACCAGTTTCGTAAATTTTACCTGAAACTAGACTCATATATCCATCTAAAAAATTTTTTCTAGAATTTTTCGTCAAGCCAATTAGTACAGTTTATTAGTTAAAGTCTCCCCTGTTTCGGGGTTTGACTACTCTGACCTTCATGCATTATGACTTAGATATATCCTTGTACAGGGCTTCAATACTTATGCCGTTTGTTTCTAAAGAAACTAGACTCGAAAAGGAATCTTTACATATAGGACATGACTTCTAATTAGCTCTGGTTAATTTATAGTGAATTTCCAAAGTCGGAACAGGGGATCCAAAAATCGCTCTGGCCCTGTTTCACGAAAACTTAAGCATCTCATAAAATACGGATCATATGATCGTTTCGTTACTTTCATATGAAAATAGATTCATCAAGGTTCGATTAAATAATTTATTCACTATTTAATTCCATTCCTACTATTTTTAGTGATTTTTCAAATCCACACCACTGCTGCTGTCAGCATCTGTTTCTAAGATAAACTTTACCTATTTCATGGTTTTCCATGAATCAACTAGAATTTGTCATACAAAGCACCAAAATGATCATGATTAACCATTCCTACCCTTTTTGTTGTTGGTCATGTACCCTTTGGTTTTGTATAAATTTGGATAGCCATGCGAAAATGGCTTATATATAATTTGAGCATAGCATTATAATCGTTTTGTATGTTGTTCATTGAGAGGTATGGAAATGTTTGGTAACGATTAGCCATAGGAATGGTTAATCATGATCATTTTGGTGCTTTGTATGACAAATTCTAGTTGATTCATGGAAAACCATGAAATAGGTAAAGTTTACCTTAAAAATAGATGTTGACAGCAGCAGTGGTGTGGATTTGAAAAATCACTAAAAATAGTAGTAATGGAATTAAATAGTGAATAAATTATGTAATCGAACCTTGATGAAGATATTTTCATATGAAAGTAACGAAACAATCATATGAGTCGTATTTTATGAGATGCTTAAGTTTTCGTGAAACAGGACCAGAGCGATTTCTGGATCCCCTGTTCCGAATTTGGAAATTCACTATAAATTAACCAGAGATAATTAGAAGTCATGCCCTATATGTACAGATTCCTTTTCGAGTCTAGTTTCTTTAGAAACAAACAGCATAAGTATTGAATCCTTGTACAAGGAGATATCTAAGTCGTAATGCATGAAGGTCAGAGTAGTCGAACCCCAAAACAGGGGAGAATTTAACTAATAAACTGTACTAATTGGCTCGACCAAAAATTCTAGAAAACAATTTGTAGATGGATATATGAGTCTAGTTTCAGGTAAAATTTACGAAACTGGTTTTCGAGTTTTGGAACTCAAGATATGATTTTTAAGGTGACAGTGACGCAGTTAGCCAGCTTGTCTGGAAATTTTTAAAATGGACCGTGAAAATAAATGAATTAAGTCTGTTAGCACCTCGTGTTCGACTCCGGCAACGGTCTCGGGTACGGGGTGTTACACATATATACACTAGTAATCAAATACTAACATTTTCACTTCACCTTACTACCATTTTTCATCCAAATAACATGAATCAACAACCATATTTCTCTTCTACTTCCTACCATGGCCGAATGCATCAAGACACCATACCATTTCAATTTTGGTCATGGGTTAAACAAAGAACTTAATGTCTAACTCAAAAATGCTAAAAAGAAAATCCAAGAGTCATCAATCCACCATCACATGTATCATTACAAAGCTTCACATTTAGCATGCAAATGACATCAACACAAATCCACCTTAGCCGAAACTTAACTCATCTTCATGCCTCATCACCACAACATCAAACACCAACCAAGAAGACAACACCCATGGCCGAATATCATCTCCATCACATAGCAAAGATTTAAACCATGGGCTAGGTAGAACTCAAGCTAACAACTAAAAACATGCATGAATCTCATGCAACAACATCAAACATACCTCCTCCTAAACACCAACCAACCGAACATGAAGCAAGAAAATCCTCTTCTTCTTCCTTCCTCAAGTCACGGCAATGGAGGAGTAGCCTAGCTCATTTTTTTTTCTTTTTCTCTTTCTCCTCCTACTAACCACTATTATTTTATTACCCATGCTCCTTATTTTATCATTCCTCCCATAAAACACTAACCTAACATGTTTATGACATGTTTTACCCATCACATTTTGTCCACCCTCATTGTCATGGCCGGCCACTACCAATTAAGTGGGGAAATTGACATGCAAGTCCACCCTTTTTAATTACATGCACTAATAGATCCTTATAGATTAACCTATCACATTTCACAAGTGTCACACATAAGTCCTATTAACTAAATTCACATGCAATTAACTAAATCGAAGCTTAAAACTTTCACACATTCATATTCACATATTTTAGACAATAATTATCATATTCAAATAATTTGGTGACTTGGTTTAGCGGTCCCGAAACCGCTTTCCGACTAGGGTCACTTTAGGGCTGTCACAATAGTTGGTATGCACTGGTATAAAATGTGTCGACTTTGTTAATCTATCAACAATGGCCCAAACAAAATCCTTTTTCCTTGGCGTCAAAGGCAACCCTAACACAAAATCTAGGGTTACACGGTCCCATTTCCACTCGGGAACCATCATAGGTTTAAGTAAACCTGAAGGTACTTGATGTTCGGCCTTCACTTGTTGACAAACTAGACACTTAGAAATAAACTCTTAAATGTCTCTTTTCATTCTCGACCACCAGTACATTTTCTTCAAGTCGTTATACATTTTCACACTACCCAGATCGATAGATAAACAACCACTATATGCTTCTCATAAAATCTTATGAATAATCTTATTATCCTTGGGCACACAAATTCTGTCTTGGTACATCATGCAACCGTCGGTACCAACACGAAATTCTGATTCATTTCCCACCTCACACTGAGCCATCTTAGCTTGTAAGTCCTTATCACCTTTCTAAGCTTCATAAATCTCTTGAAGGAACATTGGTTTAGCTCTTATCTCAACTAGAATCAAACCGTCATCAGTCACGGTCAATTGAGTATTCATAGCCCTCAAGGCAAACAATGATTTACTACTTAATGCATCGGCGACTACATTCGCCTTCTCGGGGTGGTAGTCAATCACCAACTCGTAATCCTTTATCAACTCCAACCACTTTCGTTGTCGTAGATTCAGATCTTTTTGAGTAACCAGATACTTTGAACTCTTATGGTCAGTAAATAACCAACATCTCTCGCCATACAAATGGTGTCTCCAAATTTTCAATGCGAACACGATAGCGGCCAACTCTAGATCATGCGTCGGGTAGTTTTTCTCATGTGGCTTTAGCTGTCTCGAAGCGTAAGCTATGACCTTATCTTCTTGCATGAGTATGCACCCCAATCCATTCAAGGAGGTGTCGCTATATACCATAAACTCTTTTCCCGATTTCAGTTGCACTAAAATGGGAGTTCCGATTAACAAAGCCTTTAACTTTCAAAATTCTGTTGGCACTTTTCTGTCCATTCAAACTTGATATCTTTCTGTAACAACCTTGTCATCGGAGTAGCAACATTGAGAATCCATTCACAAATCTTCTGTAGTACCCCGCCAAACCCAGAAAGCTTCTTATCTTTGACACACTCATCAGTGGTTTCCACTCAATGATAGCTAAGATCTTACTCGGGTCAACTCTGATCCTGTCACCCTACATAATGTGTCCCATGAATCCAACCTCACGTAGCTAAAATTCATTTTTACTAAACTTGGCATACAACTGCTTATCTCTGAAGGTTTGTAACACCGTCCTCAAATGTTCCGCGTGCTCACTCTCGTCACGCGAATAAACCAATATGTCATCGATAAAAACGACGACGAACTTATCCAAATATGGTCAGAAAATGTGATTCATTAAGTCCATAAATACCGCAAGGGCATTAGTTAAACCAAAGGGAATGACAAGAAACTCATAATGCCCATACCTCATCCTAAATGTAGTTTTTGGAACATCTTGCTCTTTTACTCTGAGCTAGTAGTAACCGGACCTTAAGTCTATCTTGGAAAACACGATGGCTCCTTTCAATTGGTCAAACAAATCGTCGATCCTTGGCAAGGGATACGTGTTCTTCACTGTCACCTTGTTGAGCTGTCTGTAGTCTATACATAACCTCATCGACCCATCTTTCACAAAGAGCACTGGAGCACCCCACGGAGAGTAGCTCGGTCTCACAAAACCTTTATCCATTAGTTCTTGTAGCTATACTTTCAACTCCTTTAATTCCGTTGGAGCCCTCCTATACGGAACAATCTAGATAGGTGCCGTACCAAGGACTAATTCAATTCCAAATTCAACTTCTCTCAATGGGGGCAGTCTCGGCAATTCCTTCAAAAATACACCTGTGAACTCACAAGCCACTGGTACTAACTCGAACTTCAATTTGTACACTTGAGTATTCAATACAAAAGTGAGGAAGCTTCATACCATTTTCTCAAATATTTCACTGCTGACATGGACGATATCACCACAGGCAAATTATCCATTCTACCCAATTCAACCCGAAGAACATCCCCGCCTTCACACTTCAACTAAATAACTTTTCTCCCACAGTCCACTACAACACTATGAGAAGTCAACAAATCCATCCCAAGGATTACATCAAATTCGTCGAACGGTAATAAGATCAATTTAGTAGGAAAACAATGATGTCTAATTGTTAAAGGACAATTTCTATATACTTGGTTAGCTAACACATGTTTGCCTAAAGGGTTAGAGACTTTTACCACAAACTCAGTGGACTCAACTATCATATTCATACGGGGTGTCAATTTCATACAGATATAGGAATGGGTAGACCCCGGGTCAATCAAAGTAACAACAGATATGTCATGGATAGAAAAGGTACCTGTAATCACATCAGGAGACTTTTCTTCTTCACGGGCACGTATAGCATAAGTCCTTGCAGGCGCTCTGCCCTCGGACCTCACAGTAGCATCTCTAGGCGCACCTTTAATGCTAGCCCCACTTCTCGGGTTCTTATGTGGTCTACCCTTGAAGAAGCATTACTTGATCTCACGCTTTGATCCTTATCTTTCTCAACCATTTCGGGATAGCTACGAATAAAATGGTCCAACGACCCACATTTAAAATAGCCCCTTTCAGTACCTCAGCACTCACCGAAATGATGTCTTCCACACTGTGAACATTCTGGTCTATTAGGGCGAGCACTACCAACACTCGCGATAGATGTGGTTTGGGCTTTTGTCACTGCATACTACTTATTCTTACTCTTGCTCGAGAATCCTACTGACGCTTTTGATCAAGTAGGAAATTCTCTCGATCTCTTGGATGAGGTTTGATGTGATTTCCCCATCTGTCTTTTCTTTGAGTCACGAGACTCGATATCAGCTCTTTTCTTGTCTTTAGCTAACTCTTTGGCCTTGAAAGCTCTTTCACCAAGCACCACAAATTCCCTTAGCTCCAAGATGCCAACTAGTAAGTTTATGTCTTTGTTCAATCCATCTTCAAACCTTTTACACATCGTAGCTTCTATGGAGACGCACTCCTGCACATACTTGCTGAGTCTCATAAACTCGCGCTCATACTCCGTCACTGTCATATGGTCTTGCTTTAGTTCGAGGAATTCTTTCCTCTTTTGGTCGATGAACCTTTGGCTAACGTACTTCTTTTGAAACTCTTCCTGAAAGAATTCCCACGTTATCCTTTCTCTCGATAAGATCGACATGAGAGTATTCCACCCTTGGTAGGCTGAGTCTTGTAGGAGTGACACTACACACTTCATGCACTCTTCAGGTGTGCATGATAGCTCATCAAATACCCTTATGGTATTTTCCAACCAAAACTCTTCTCTCTCTAGGTCATCATCAATATTTGTCCGAGATTCCTCAGCCCCGTGCTTTCTAATTCCATCCACTGGAGGTTTCTCTCTTCTAACCATTTCTGCTCCTTGAGGAGCTATATGAAAGGGTTGAAGAATTGGGGAAGATGGATGAGGTGGAGTATTCAGATTTGCACGAATAAACTTCGAGTACCAAGTGTCCATCATATGGAGGTAAGCTTCTCTAACCCCTCCGCCCTGACTCATTGTCATGAGGCCAGTATCTACTGGCATGGTCCCTTTAGCGGGAGCCGGCACATTACTCTCTACATCATCTGCCGTAGCCACGTCAGGATCCATTTTCTCTATATAAAAAACACAATTTATCTTGTCAAGAGTCGTCACATTATCAATATAAGATTATGGCATGTATAGCTAGACTTGTACTCATGCTAGGTTAGTCCTAGAATTAACTAAACCATAACTCTAATTCCACTAAATGTAACACCCCTTACCCGAGTTTGAGGCTGGGACTGGGCACGAGGCATTACCTGACTTAACCGCATGCATACAATCATTTTTGAGTTATGAAAACTAGGTCAAACTTAAAACTTTTCTCTTTTAATCTAAAAGTTCTTAATATGGGCCTATGAGGCCCAAATCACGTTTTGGAAATAACTTAGGATTAATCCCAACATCTTTGAAAACTTTAAAAAATGCCACTTGCAACAGGGAACACGTCTGTGTAGCCATTATGACATGGCTGTGCTAAAGGCCAATGTGGTTCACACGGCTTTGGCACAAGGGGAAACACCCGTGCCCCGAGCCAATGTGAATTAAATTCTAAATTCAAACCTACAGGGGCTTTCACACGACCTGACACACACCCGTGTCCATGGCCTGTGTCTCTCACATGGCTATGACAGGCCCGTGTCCTAGCCCGTGTCTAAAAACCTTGACATTCTATTTCTGAAGTCAGCAAAAATTTAGGGCACATGCCGGTGGCCAGAGGACACGACTGAGACACATGGCCGTGTCTCTGCCTGTGCGTTTACTACCATGCATACTGACTTAGAAATTCGAGGTGCAGGGGACACACGGTCGAAAAAGATTGTGACAGCCCTAAAGTGACCCTAGTCGGAAAGCGGTTTCGGGACTGCTAAACCGAGTCACCAAATTATTTGAATATGATATTTATTGTCTAAAATATGTGAATATGAATGTGTGAAAGTTTTAAGCTTCGATTTAGTCGATTGCATGTGAATTCAGCTAATAGGACTTATGTGTGACACTTTTGAAATGTGATAGGTTAATCTATAAGGATCTATTAGTGCATGTAATAAAAGGGTGGACTTGCTTGTCAATTTCCCCCTTAATTTAGTAGTGGTCGGCCATGATAAGGGAGGACAAAATGTTATGGGCAAAACATGTCATAAACATGTTATGTTAGTGATTTATGTTAGGAAAAAATAAAATAAGGAGTATGGGTAATAAAATAACAATGGAAAGGTAAATAATGATGAAAAAAATTGTCTCATCCATGTTTCCCCCCCCCATTTCTGTGAATTGAAGAAAGAAAAAAAAAGGTGTTCATTCTTGAACATCTTTGGCCGAATAGAGGAAAGAAAGGAAGGGGAAGAGCTTGAGAAAATCGGCTATGGTGGTTTGCTAGACTAAGGTATGTTTGATGTTGTCCTTGAGATTCATGCATGTTTTTAGTTGTTAGTTTGAGTTCTACCTAGCCCATGGTTTAAATCTTTGCTATGAGATGGAGATGATATTCGGCCATGGGTGTTGTCTTCTTGGTTGATGTTTGATGTTGTAGTGATGAGGCATGAAGATGAGTTAAGTTTCGGCTAAGGTGGATTTGTGTTGATGTCATTTGCATGCTAAGTGTGAAGCTTTGTAATGATACATGTGATGGTGATTGATGACTCTTGGATTTTCTTTTTGGCATTTTTGAGTTAGACATTAAGTTCTTTGTGTAACCTATGACCAAAATTGAATGGTATGGTGTCTTGATGCATTCGGCCATGGTAGAAAATAGATGTGAAATGGTGGTAAGGTGAAGTGCAAAATGTTAGTATTTGATTACTAGTGTATATATGCGTATTAGCCGAGTTTTGAACTTGAAACAAGATGATATATAATCAATACAAGTAACCATACTTGTAGGAAGTATTAAGCATATAATCGGCCTCAACATAGACATGCATATTTGGCCATAGGAAGAAGATTGGTGATTCGGTTAGAGGCAAGCATATTGATGCTTTTATCTTGGCTTAGACAATCGGCTAAAAGGAAGTGTGGGTTAATATGTTGAGTTGATTCATGATTTCATATGTATGTGACTTTAATGTCTAATGTATATATATATGGGCTAAGTACCTTGAGTTCCTCTTTTCGATGCTCAAATGATTAAATCAATTTATTTGTTAAATTAAGCTCAAGAGCAAAGGGGAACTAAATCCGATAAAGGGAAGGAAAAAGTGGTCGAATAGCCATCGAAATCGTTCGACAACATCCGAGGTAAGTTTTCGAGTAACGAGACTTAGTTTACGATTTGATTAAGTCATGACGTATGAGCATAACAAATATACGGTGATATGATGATTCTACTTGAATTATATGTTGAGTTAATTAGTCTATACGTATGACGGGTAGCCGTATGTGCATAGAGATGGTGTCATAAAGCAAACTAAACCATGCTGTTTGTATGTGGCTAGTGAGCCGAAAATGGGATTGCTTAATACGTGACTTGTGTTTGAACTCTAATTATGAAAATGAAATATAGATGTGTCATGATTTATTGATATGTGCATGAATATTTGGATGATAACCGGGCAAGTCCCAAAGGCATTTTGAGCTAATGACTAGTTCCGGGCTAAGTCCCGAAGGCATTTGTGCGAGTTATTACATCCGGGCCAAGTCCCGAAGGCATTAGTGCGAGTTACTATATCCGGGCTAAGTCCTGAAGGCAATGGTGCGAGTTACTATATCCGGGCTATGTCCCGAAGGCATTGAGCGAGTAGCTATATCAGGTTAAATCCCGAAGGTATTTGGCTTGGGAATGAGCGACCTTGCTGTAATAGTTTCAATTAATATGCTCGCAAAATCCCAGCAATGAGGTATGTCTCGTATATACATTGATTTAGTTGATCCCTTACAAATAGTATTCGCTCAGTCGATAAATGAGCTACCGGCCTTTGGCTAAGTTGATATTTAGTGTATGAATATAAGGGTTGGTAATGTGAAGTAAGTATGATATTGAGAATTTGTGCATATGAAATTATCCGTTTAGCCATATGAATGCTACGCTTTAGTTGTGTCTAATTTCATGGCTCAAAACTTACTAAGCATTAAATGCTTACTCCGTTTCTTTGAATCTCTGTTTTATAGATTTTGGTTCGTCAGCTATCAGACTCGGGATTGTCGAAGTCAAAGTCGTCCACACTATCAAAGCCCCTTTTGGTACACTTTTGGTTGAACTTTGAAATGGCATGTATAGGACTACCCGTTTTGTAGTTGGTCATGGACCCTTTGGTTTTGTATAAATTTGGATAGCCATGCGAAAATGGCTTATATACACTTTGAGCTTAGTATTATAATCGTCTTGTATGATGTTCGTTAAGAGGTATGGAAATGCTTGGGAACGATTAGCCATTGGAATGGTTAATCATGATCATATTTTGTGCTATATATGCTAAAGGGCTAGTTGAATCATGGAAACTATGTAATAGGTAAAGTCTACCTTAAAAATAGATGCTGATAGTAGCAGTGATGTGAATGTGAAAAATCACTAAAAATAGTAGGAATGAAATTAAATAGTGAATAAATTATGTAATCGAACCTTGATGAATCTATTTTCATAGGCAAGTAACGAAACGATCATATGAACAGTATATTATGAGATATTTAAGTTTTCGTGAAACAGGGCTAGAACAGTTTCTGGATTCCCTATTACGAATTTGGAAATTAATTATAAATTAAACAGAGATAATTAGAAGTCATTCCATATATGTATAGATTCCTTTTCGAGACTAGTTTCTATAGAAACAAACGGCATCAGTATTGAAGCCCTGTACAGGGAGATATCCAAGTCGTAATGCGCAAAGGTCAGTGTAGTCGAACCCTGTAACAAGGGAGACTTTAACTAATAAACTGTACTAATTGGCTTGACCAAAAATTCTATAAAAATATTTGTGGATGGATATATGAGTCTAGTTTCAGGGAAAAATTACAAAACTTATTTTTGAGTTTTGGAACTCAAGATATGATTTTTAAGGTGATAGTGACACAGTTAGCCAGCTGTCTGGAAATTTTTAAAATGGACTGTGAACATACATGAATTATGTCTGTTAGCACCTCGTGGTCGCTTCCGACAACGGTCTCGGGTACGGGGTGTTACAATTAAATTGATATCAGAGCTACGGTTTAGTCGATTCTAGGACTACCGTAATACGTTTGGGTCTAGCTATACTTGCCATTATGTGATTATTTCATAGTGTGGTGATTTCTGACATTTGCAAATATGTTTACTTATAGTAATGGATCCCGATCCCGACCGAGCGGTAGCTGATGATCTTGAGAGTGTAGCGTCTGCTCCCGCACAAGGGACAGTGCCGGTGGACTCTCAACCTATTGCTAGTAATCCGAATGATGAAGCTAGACAAGCTTTTTATAGCGTGATGAATGATTGGTTCAACCAATACATTCGGACTAATACGGCTGTTCCACAACCTCCATTCCTGACAAACACAACCCCTGCACCTACGATACCTCCGGTAGCTGACCGAATAAGGTCAAATAAGCCCTCAGTTGACAGAATCCGAAAGCATGGGGCTACTGAATTTAAAGCTACGAACAACGATGATGCTGAGCAAGCTGAATTTTGGTTGGACAACACTATTCGGGTACTCGACGAGCTATCTTGCACACCCGATGAGTGCCTAAAGTGTACTATCTCCTTGCTACGTGATTCTGCCTACTATTGGTGGAATACGTTGACTTCTGTTGTGCCCAGAGAGCAAGTAACTTGGCAGTTTTTCCAAACCGAGTTTCGAAAGAAGTATATCAGTCAGAGATTCATTGACCAAAAACGGAAGGAATTTCTTGAACTCAAACAAGGTTCCATGTCAGTTACCGACTATGAACGAAAATTTGTGAGGCTTAGCCGGTACGCGCGAGAATGCATTTCTTCAGAAGCTGTGATGTGTAAACGTTTCGAAGATGGACTGAATGATGATATAAAGCTATATGTTGGCATTTTAGAAATCCGAGAATTTGTGGTACTTGTCGAGCGAGCTTGCAAAGCGGAGGAGCTCAGTAAGGAGAAAAGGAAAGCCGATGTGGGAGCAAAGGAGTTTCGTAAGAGATCTTCAGGAAAGCCCTTTCAACAGTCATCGAAGAAATTTAGAGATGACTTAGGCCGGTCTAGGGACACTTTGGGTTTTTCTAGACGAGATCGCGATCGACCCCCTGTGAGCACACGCGTCACTTCGATCGCCAGTGTTGGAAATGATCGTCGAGACAGAACGGAGTGCCAGTATTGTGGTAAATGGCATTCGGGGAGTTGTAGATTTCATGACCGCTCCTGTTACAAGTGCGGATCAGTTGACCACTTCATTAAAGATTGCCCCAGGTTGTCTGAACAGAATGTAAATCAGAGTGGGAAACCGGGTGCTACCACTGCTCGAGGTAGACCATCTAGAAATACGGGCAATGGTAGTGGTGGTCAGAGAGGATCTAGAGATGCTACCACCAGATCTGAGGTTCGTGCTCCTGCTAGAGCTTACGCTATACGCGCACGCGAGGATGCTTCCTCGCCAGATGTTATTACCGGTACTTTTACTCTCTTTGATACTAATGTGATTGCTTTGATAGACCCTGGTTCTACTCATTCTTATATATGTGAAACCTTAGCATCCAGTAAGACTCTACCTGTTGAGTCTACTGAGTTTGTAATTCGGGTGTCAAATCCCTTGGGTCGTTACGTCCTTGTCGACAAAGTGTGCAAGAAATGTCCCCTAGTAATCCGAGGTTCCTATTTTTCGGTCGATTTGATTCTCTTACCGTTTGACGAGTTTGATGTTATCCTCGGTATGGATTGGTTGACCATACATGATGCAATTGTAAATTGCAAAAGAAAAACCATCGATTTGAGGTGTGTAAATAACGAGATAATCCGAGTTGAGTCTACTGACTTGAATAGGTTGCCAGCTGTAATATCCTCAATGTTGGCTCAGAAATATGTAAGAAAAGGGTGTGAAGCATACCTTGCATATGTACTTGATGACAAAGAGTTAGAAACGAAACCCGAATCTGTGCCGGTGGTTTGTGAATACCCGGATGTTTTTCCCGAGGAATTACCGGGTTTACCACCTGCTCGGGAGGTAGAGTTTGGTATTGAGCTTGTACCTGGGACTACGCCGATTTCGATAGCTCCGTATCGTATGGCACCAACCGAGTTAAAAGAGTTCAAAGCTCAGTTGCAAGAATTGACAGATAGAGGTTTCGCTCGACCAAGTTTCTCACCTTGGGGTGCACCAGTATTGTTTTTGAAAAAGAAGGACGGAACCATGAGGTTGTGCATCGACTATCGTCAGCTGAATAAGGTGACAATAAAGAATAAATATCCGATGCCACGTATTGACGATTTGTTTGATCAACTAAAGGGAGCCTCAGTGTTTTCAAAGATAGATTTGAGATCGGGTTATTACCAGTTGCGAATTTGAGATTCGGATATACCCAAAACTGCTTTCAGAACGAGATACGGTCACTATGAGTTCTTAGTGATGCCGTTTGGGCTCACTAATGCCCCTGCGGTATTTATGGATTTGATGAATCGGATCTACAGACCGTATTTGGATCGGTTTGTAGTCGTGTTTATCGATGATATTTTGGTTTATTTGAGAAATGAAACCGATCATGCTGAACACCTAGGATTAGTGTTGCAAATTTTACGGGATAAGCAGTTATATGCTAAGTTCAGTAACTGTGAGTTCTGGTTAAGAGAGGTTAGCTTCTTGGGTCATGTGGTATCCGCATCGGGTATTCGAGTTGACCCGAGCAAAATTTCAGCCATACTTAACTGGAAGCCTCCGAGAAATATTACTGAGGTTCGGAGCTTTTTGGGACTTGCCAGTTACTACCGATGGTTTGTGAAAGGTTTCTCGATGATAGCCACACCAATGACGAAACTACTTCAGAAGGATGTTAAGTTTGAATGGACAGAAAAGTGTCAGAAAAGTTTCGAACAATTGAAAACTCACTTGACGGAAGCTCCAGTACTAGTGCAGCCCGAATCAGGCAAGGAGTTCGTCATTTATAGTGATGCATCCCTACTTGGGTTGGGTTGCGTATTGATGCAAAAAGGTCGAGTTGTGGCCTATGCGTCGAGACAATTAAAGCCACATGAGAAAAATTATCTGACCCATGATCTCGAATTAGCTGCCATCGTATTCGCTTTGAAAATATGGCGACATTACTTATTCGGTGAGAAGTGCCATGTATTTTCGGATCACAAAAGTCTCAAATATTTGATGACCCAAAGAGACTTAAATCTGCGACAAAGACGTTGGCTCGAGTTGTTAAAAGATTATGAGCTTGTCATTGACTATCACCCGGGAAAGGCTAATGTGGTTGTGGATGCCTTAAGTCGTAAATCACTGTTTGCTTTGCGAGCGATGAATGTACACTTGTCTGTTCTATCCGACAATGTGTTAGTGGCGGAATTAAAGGCCAAACCATTGTTGATTCATCAAATTCATAAAGCTCAGAAAGTCGATGATGAATTGGTTGCAAAACGGGCTGAATGTGTTCCGAATATGGAATCAGAGTTTCAAATTGATGATGACGATTGTTTGAGGTTCAGAAGTCGGTTATGTGTTCCAAGAAATTTAGAACTCATTTCGATGATTCTGAACGAAGCTCATTGTAGCCGAATGTCAATTCACCCGGGGAGTACGAAAATGTACAACGATCTGAGACGTCAGTTTTGGTGGCATGGTATGAAATGAGACATTTTCGATTTTGTTTCGAAGTGTTTAATATGTCAGCAAGTGAAGGCGGAACATCAAGTGCCTACGGGTTTACTTCAGCCGATCATGATACCTGAATGGAAATGGGATCGAGTCACGATGGATTTTGTATCTGGGTTGCCATTGTCGGCAAGTAAGAAAGATGCGATTTGGGTTGTCGTGGATAGACTGACTAAGTCGACTCACTTTATCCCCGTACGCACGGACTTTTCATTGGAAAAACTAGCTGAGTTGTATGTTTCTCAGATTGTGAGATTACACGGGGTACCGATTTCTATTGTGTCGGATAGAGATCCGAGATTCACCTCGCGATTTTGGAAGAAATTGCAAGAAGCTTTGGGTACCAAGCTGCATTTTAGCACCGCTTTTCATCCACAAACCGATGGTCAATCCGAGCGGATAATTTAGATACTCGAGGATATGTTGAGATGCTGTATCCTTGAGTTTAGTGGTTCATGGGAACGATATCTACCTTTGATTGAGTTCGCTTACAACAATAGTTTTCAGTCAAGCATTAAGATGGCGCCTTACGAGGCTTTGTACGGTCAAAAATGCCGTACACCATTGTTTTGGACCGAGCTCGGTGAAAGTAAAATTTTCGGAGTGGATTTGATTAAAGGTGCTGAACAGAAAGTAAAAATAATTCGTGAAAGTCTGAAGGCAGCATCAGATCGTCAGAAGTCGTATGCGGATTTAAAACGAAGAGATATTGAGTATCAGGTGGGAGACAAAGTGTTTCTTAAGGTCTCACCTTGGAAAAAGATACTCAGATTTGGCCGTAAGGGCAAACTGAGTCCGAGGTTCATAGGGTCATATGAAGTATCCGGACGAATTAGTCCAGTTGCGTATAGATTGATTTTGCCCCCTGAACTTGAAAAGATTCACGACGTCTTTCATGTTTCGATGCTTCGACGTTATAGATCTGATTCATCACACGTAATTAATCCATCAGAGGTTGAAATTCAATCCGATATGAGTTATGAAGAAGAACCGATTCGTATCCTAGCTCGTGAAGTGAAAGAGTTGCGAAACAAAAGGGTTCCGTTAGTAAAAGTGTTATGGCGCAAACACGGGATGGAAGAAGCTACTTGGGAACTCGAGAACTCTATGAAAGAGCGATACCCAAACCTATTTACCGGTAAGATTTTCGGGGACGAAAATTTCTTAAGTGGGGGAGAGTTGTGACAGCCCTAAAGTGACCCTAGTTGGAAAGCGGTTTTGGGACCGCTAAACCGAGTCACCAAATTATTTGAATATGATATTTATTGTCTAAAATATGTGAATATGAATGTGTGAAAGTTTTAAGCTTCGATTTAGTCGATTGCATGTGAATTCAGCGAATAGGACTTATGTGTGACACTTTTGAAATGTGATAGGTTAATCTATAAGGATCTATTAGTGCATGTAATAAAAGGGTGGACTTGCATGTCAATTTCCCCCTTAATTTAGTAGTGGGCAGCCATGACAAGGAAGGAGGACAAAATGTTATGGGCAAAACATGTCATAAACATGTTATGTTAGTGATTTATGTTAGAAAAAAATAAAATAAGGAGTATGGGTAATAAAATAATAATGGAAAGGTAAATGATGATGAAAAAATTGTCTCATCCATGTTTCCCCCCCCCCCTCATTGCCGTGAATTGAAGAAAGAAAACAAAAAAAATGTTCATTCTTGAACATCTTTGGCCGAATAGAGGAAAGAAAGGAAGGGGAAGAGCTTGAGAAAATCGGCTATGGTGGTTTGCTAGACTAAGGTATGTTTGATGTTGTCCTTGAGATTCATGCATGTTTTTAGTTGTTAGTTTGAGTTCTACCTAGCCCATGGTTTAAATCTTTGCTATGAGATGGAGATGATATTCGGCCATGGGTGTTGTCTTCTTGGTTGATGTTTTGTGGTGATGAGGCATGAAGATGAGTTAAGTTTCGGCTAAGGTGGATTTGTGTTGATGTCATTTGCATGCTAAGTGTGAAGCTTTATAATGATACATGTGATGGTGATTGATGACTCTTGGATTTTCTTTTTGGCATTTTTGAGTTAGACATTAAGTTCTTTGTGTAACCCATGACCAAAATTGAATGGTATGGTGTCTTGATGCATTCGACCATGGTAGAAAATACATGTGAAATGGTAGTAAGGTGAAGTGCAAAATGTTAGTATTTGATTACTAGTGTATATATGCGTATTAGTCGAGTTTTGAACTTGAAACAAGATGATATATAATCAATACAAGTAACCATACTTGTAGGAAGTATTAAGCATATAATCGGCCTCAACATAGACATGCATATTGGCCATAGGAAGAAGATTGGTGTTGCATGTATTCGGTTAGAGGCAAGCATATTGATGCTTTTATCTTGGCTTAGACAATCGGCTAAAATGAAGTGTGGGTTAATATGTTGAGTTGATTCATGATTTCATATGTAGGTGACTTTAATGTCTAATGTATATATATATGGGCTAAGTACCTTGAGTTCCTCTTTTCGATGCTCAAATGATTAAATCAATTTAATTGTTAAATTAAGCTCAAGATCAAAGGGGAACTAAATCCAATAAAGGGAAGGAAAAAGTGATCGAATAGCCGCCGAAATTGTACGACCACCTCCCAGGTAAGTTTTCGAGTAACGAGACTTAGTTTACGATTTGATTAAGTCATGACGTATGAGCATAACAAATATACGGTGATATGATGATTCTACTTGAATTATATGTTGAGTTAATTAGTTTATACATATGACGGGTAGCCGTATGTGCATAGAGATCGTGTCATAAAGCAAACTAAACCATGCTGTTTGTATGTGGCTAGTGAGCCGAAATGGGATTGCTTAATACGTGACTTGTGTTTGAACTCTAATTATGAAAATGAAATATAGATGTGTCATGATTTATTGATATGTGCATGAATATTTGGATGATAACCGGGGCAAGTCCCGAAGGCATTTTGCGCTAGTGACTAGTTCCGGGCTAAGTCTCGAAGGCATTTGTGCGAGTTATTACATCCGGGCTAAGTCCCGAAGGCATTTGTGTGAGTTACTATATCCGGGCTAAGTCCCGAAGGCAATGGTGCGAGTTACTATATCCGGGCTATGTCCCGAAGGTATTGAGCGAGTAGCTATATCCGGTTAAATCCCGAAGGTACTTGGCTTGGGAATGAGCGACCTTGCTGTAATAGTTTCAATTAATATGCTCGCAAAATCCCAGCAATGAGGTATGTCTCGTATATGCATTGATTTAGTTGATCCCTTACAAATAGTATTCGCTCAGTCGATAAATGAGCTACCGGCCTTTGGCTAAGTTGATCTTTTGTGTATGAATATAAGGGTTGGTAATGTGAAGTAAGTATGATATTGAGAATTTGTGCATATGAAATTATCCGTTTAGCCATATGAATGCTACGCTTTAGTTGTGTCTAATTTCAAGGCTCAAAACTTACTAAGCATTAAATGCTTACTCCGCTTCTTTGAACCTCTGTTTTATAGATTTTGGTTCGTCAGCTATTGGACTCGGGATTATTGAAGTTGAAGTCGCCCACACTATCAAAGCCCCATTTGGTACACTTTTGGTTGAACTTTGAAATGGCATGTATAGGACTACCCTTTTTGTTGTTGGTCATGTACCCTTGGGTTTTGTATAAATTTGGATAGCCATGCGAAAATGGCTTAAATATACTTTGATCATAACAGTATAATCGTTTTGTATGTTGTTCGTTGAGAGGTATGGAAATGTTTGGTAACGATTAGCCATTGGAATGGTTAATCATGATCATTTTGGTGCTATGTATGACAACCTCTAGTTGATTCATGGAAAACCATGAAATAGGAAAAGTTTACCTTAAAAACAGATGCTGACAGCAGCAGTGGTGTGGATTTGAAAAATCACCAAAACTAGTAGGAATGGAATTAAATCGTGAATAAATTATGTAATCGAACCTTGATAAATCTATTTTCATATGGAAGAAACGAAATGATCATATGAGTCATATGTTAAGAGATGTTTAAGTTTTCGTGAAACAGGGCCAGAACGGTTTCTGGATTCCCTGTTTTGACTTTGGAAATTCATTATAAATTCCAGAGATAATTAGAAGTCATGCCATATATTTATAGATTCCTTTTTGAGTCTAGTTTCTATAGAAACAAACGGCATCAGTATTGAAGCCCTGTACAGGGAGATGTCCAAGTCGTAATGTGTGAAGGTCAGAGTAGTCAAACCCTGAAACAGGGGAGACTTTAACTAATAAACTGTACTAATTGGCTTGACCAAAAATTCTAGAAAAATATTTTTCGATGGATATATGAGTCTAGTTTCAGGGAAAAATTACGAAACTGATTTTCGAGTTTTGGAACTCAAGATATGATTTTTAAGGTGACAGTGACACAGTTAGCCAGCTGTCTGGAAATTTTTAAAATGGACTGTGAACATACATGAATTATGTCTGTTAGCACCTCGTGGTCGCTTCCGACAACGGTCTCGGGTACGGGGTGTTACAAAGATACCCATGGGGCTGACCATGTGTCACACATGGCCTAGACACACGCCTGTGTGTCTTCCCGTGTGGACGATATAAGGCTATCTAGCAAGCCCTTCACCACCCTGAAACATAATCTAACACCATTCCTCATACCAAAATCTAACATAACATGATTTCTCAACCAAGCAACCATAACTAAGGTCTATGTACATTTCATTTATTCAACTAGACCAATAATTTCACATTCACGAAAGGTTTTCTTGCATTCATATAATAACTTTCAATATCGACAATTTTTCATGGCCTTATACAAAATGAGTCAAGTATTAAATTAAGGCAACACATTTGGCCAATTAACAATGACACAAAACTCAATAGTCAAGATCCTATACACACAATCAAAATAAAAGAACTAACTATACCAAGTGCTTCAGATGATAGTGTGACTAGCTTCTCCAACATATGCGATGATCCACAGGCTACCTTGACGGCACTATAAGAAAATGTTAAGGAAAACGGGTAAGCATAAAGCTTAGTAAGTTGCATGAAAATAAACATCAACTAATTATCATACAACAATATGCTCATAACATTTTATAACTTGTCCATGAATACAATAAATAGATATAAGTACAACTCAATCATCACCATCTAATACAATTCATATGGCATATATTGAGCCCACATCTCATACGTTTCAAGTAGGTACCTGTACCACTCACCACATGGTCATAACTTACCTGTACCACTCACCACATGGTCATAACTTTTCTCACTTTGATACAAATCATAAATCTTTCGTTGAATCATCTGGAATATTATCGGATACTCAAAAACCCCAAACCTAGGATAAGCTACCGACGTCATGTCTCAAACATGGTCTTACACTGGCTAGAACATTTAAGTCAACGTCGTGTCCTAGACAGGTCTTACACTAGCTCTCATCTATCGGTGTCGATGCCATGTCCCAAACAGGTCTTACACTAGCTTGTATATCTCAAGGTCGATGCATGTCCCAGACATGTCTTACACTAGCTCTCGTCTCAATACCGATGTATTTCCCAGACATGTCTTGCACTGGCACTCATGATGTGGCCGATGCATGTCCCAGACATGTCTTACACTGGCTCACATACCACCCAATGTCAAGGTATGAAAATCCAAGTCTATTCTAAATGTTCAACCGAAAGTCTTTACTACGGTAATTTCTCGACATGCATTCTCATAATCACAATCCAGTATTTCATGCAATATCAATTCAATCATACATCATAGCAATTTAGTTGCATTATTCACATACAACTCATCTCGGATTACAAAATGTAGGCGACTGGACGATTTAATCTACTTGCTTGGCCTTCCCTCAGTCTAGGTTCAAATTTTGTATTTCTTGATCTAAACTAATAAGAATTCACAAATTTAATCATTTCATCGATCTAGGTACTCAACAATTTATAATTGGGCAAAATGACCATTTTGCCCCTAGACCCAAAAATCGATTTTTATCACATTTTCTCCTTAATCAAGTCTAGCCGAATAATTTTTTTACTAGGAGCAGCCCATAATTCTCATTATTTCACACATTTATTACCTATTTTACAACTTATGCAAAATGGTCCTTAGTTATGGTTTCCATGAAAACTACTTCACAAAAGTTGTTTATTTAACAACTAGGATTCATTTTCTTCCATAAAAACTCAGTAAATATTACAACTCCTTTCATGGAAAATCCCTAGACTATCAATCATTTTGTAAAATAGTCCCCTCATTAGCTAGCTCATGCCACAAGGGTTCCAAAAATGCAAAAATTATCAAGAATGGCCATGAAAATCACTTACTTTCAAGAGAGAAGAGTTGTTGAAACTTTTGAGCTCCTAAAACCCCCAAAATGGCTGAAATATTTGGTGCAAAAAGATGACACTATTGGTCCCCTTTTTTTATTTTATTTTTAGTCAAAATTGGTCACCTAAACTACCTAACTTTGAAATTTTGACTCTTTCTTTACCTTATGGCTGGCCAAGCTTCCTAAAAGTGTCTATTTGCATTTTAAACAACCCCAAATATGGTCCTTTAGCAATTTAACACCTTTGGCTATTAAAACAAGACTCTTTCCCTTTATGCGATTTAGTCCTTTTTCGCAATTAAGCTCACAAACGCTAAAATTAATTCACCAAAATTTTCATAGACTAATATAATCATACTATGACACCAAAATAATAATAAAAATAGTTCTTTAACCTCGGATTTGTGGTTCCAAAACCACTATTCTGACTAAGCCCAAAATTGGGCTATTAAAAAACATGCGTATGCAACTTATGTACTTTGATATAAATCGAGGCTTATGCTCTAAAGATGATCGAGCTCATAGCCGATATGTTAGATACATGACTTGTCGATGGCATGACTTTACTAGCAACAGTCTAGAATTAATGATATCCTCTCATTGGAACTATATGGATTGATAAATATGGAACGTGGCAATGGGTTGCGTATTCTCAAACTAGAAATTTATCAAAATCATTTGTTGACAGTGATCATATTAATCATTAAGAAGACACAATGCTAACAATGAGATAAAATAGGATTGTATTGAGTGAACGGATTTAACTTAAAATAATCAAGGATATCATATGACGGTAATGCACATATGATGAGGTCATTGGACAAAACAGTTGGATGAATTGCTTTCATAAAGATTATACAATAAGGAGTTTTCAATTATGGTATTTCTTGTGGACTGACTCCATGATTAAGTAATTGCGAATTATCGGAACGATGCTTCTAGGCATAATTGCAATCACAAGAGCCTAGTTGTATATATTCGATTTGTCCCTTCTCTAGTTTAACAAAAGCTCAATCGTACTGTATTTCAATCAGAAGAAAATCCTACAACCTTGGGAATAATTTAATTAAGTTAATTTATTCGATGTGGAAGTAAATTAGGCGGTCATAAGAATTGTTCAACTAGAGAATTCGATTAAAGAATTTTCTTGAAAATTTAATTTGAAAAATCTAAGTGATTTTTGGAAAAATTAATTTTGATAAAGTAAAATTAAATTAATCAAATCAAGTAAAATTAATAATAAATTTTTGGAAGTTAATTTTCAAGTAAAAAAATTGGCCCAATGGGTAATCGAACTTGAAAATTGGACCTGAGATTGTAAATTGGGCTTGGGAGCCCAAAACCGATGACAAGACCAAAAAATGGTCAAATTAGGCACTGTATGTGAAAGTAGGTCGATGGTCCAATCGGTGGCTAGACCAGACCAATCGAATCATCATTGATTCAGATCAAACTGGCAACAGCCAAATCGGCTCAAGATGTCGTAAGGGTGTCGCACCTGCATCATCGAACATAGTGGTGCTAGCGGTTGGTCATCATTGGTTGAGCAGTGGAAGAGTTACACTCCTACTAGGACTCTAACAGAGAATTTGATTTAAGATTAATTATTCCAAAAATAATATTATTTTAATAGTTTAATACTTATCTTAATAGTATTTTATTAATTTAATATTTAAGTGATTATCTTAATATTAAATTAATAAAATACTATTAAGATAAGTATTAAACTTAATATTAAATTAAATTTATCTTGAAGATAAATATTCTATTATTTTAATAAGATTTAATATTAAATTTAATATTAAAGTGATTAAGTTTAATCATAGTTGAACTCTCTAAACTCTCCCTATATAAAAAGAGCTTTAGGTCATTATTTACACACACTTGAATTCAAGAGAAAGTTGTAGAGAGAAAATTCTTTGAAGATATTATTCTAGAAAATTTGTAAAGAACTTTTTTTAATTTAAAACTTGACCTAAAAGTTTAGAGAAATTGCAAAATTACCCCACTGGTAATTTTTGTGAAAACTTTTCTAATTCGAAGTGAGCCCATTGTCGACAGGCATGAACTTGAAGATACAGGAGAAGACTACTTGGTCGAAGCGCTCATCTTAGACAAATCGAAAAGGTAAAATTTTGATTAAGTGTTTGTTACTTTAAATATCACAACTAAGATCTTGTTTTGGAAATTTTTTTAAAGCTCTGGTTTTTTTTTAAATTTATTTTCCGTTGCATTTTCAAACTCATTTTTTTCCAACAGGTTGACCTGATCTAAAAAGACGTGTATTCATTTTCCTTTCTAGAGGAGAACATTATCATTTTGGCAGATACCTTCTCCACCAAAGTGGTAGTTCCCTTGTCTGACCTGTATTTGGTCGCATGATTTTTGTATAACAATCTAGCACATTTAAATACTTAATTATACTCGAATTACCTTTTTTCAACTACTGAATTTACATCAATGAATCATAAATATCGTTATGACGTCAAGGCTTCCATTCATCATTCAATGTTTTCAAAATAACATTCAATACAAGTAAAAAAAAATTCCCAAGAGGTGGTATCTAACAAGGAACCTAACAACACCAGCAAATACATGTTAACCTTGAAATTAAGAAGGCTCACAAATGGCCGCTAATCTGGCTGTGTCCCTTCAGTCACCACACTTAACCTATGAACCTGAAAGGAAAGAGAAACTAAGTAAGTTCGTAAGAACTTAGTGAGTTCCTAGAAAAAATAATCCCAACTTAATTACTATCAGATAAGAAGGAAAAAGAGACTTGATTAGTTCACCAGGTTTGGTGGATACATTAACCTGGTTATAAATGAACTCACGGATGATACCGCAGTTCAACTCAACCGGTTGGCGAACAATGCTGTTTCTACACTCATATAAGACAATCACGGGTACATCTGCTCAGTGAACAGCCCACTTGTGTGGTTTATTGATAACTCTTGAAAAGAGTTATAGTTCATAGTTTTAGACTTAATTATTTGCTTGTACTTAAGTAAAATTAGCTTTATTTTAGGTAATTGCATGATCATTTGTAGTCAATCGAACAGTGCATCTAAGAACTTGAGATGGTGATTACTTTATTGTATCTTTACTTTTAATTACTTGTGAAAAGATCTTGTTGTGGCTGAATGGTAGGTTTAAGGGAGAAGGATAGCTAAAGATGAAGGTTTGCTGAGGCATTATGACAGGTTGCTATGGCAATGTTGGTGAAGAAAATGACACAGTCAACAATGAGAGCACTTAGCATTTGGTCCCCAACATGCACGGATAATAGAGAATATTCACCTCAAAATTTGGAAGAAAATAGTCATTAGCTAACGGCTTTTACCATAGAGGACAACCCAAGTATAAAAGGCAATAAAAAGGGGAGAGAAGAGAAGTGGGAGACGACGATTTTTTTGAGCTAGGATAGAGGTCTTATTGTGGCAAGAAGGGCAAGTTGAGCTGACTATAAACTTTGGTGAAGTTGAGCAACAAGACACCGAGTTGGGGGATTTGAGTTTTGAAACCCATATTTCTTCCTCTGCATTTTGTTTTAATTCTTTTGTTCTAAACTAATATTTTGGATGATGTTTTAACTTCGATTAATGTTTATGGATTAATATGGTTCATATTACTGCTTTACCCAGTGGTTGTTTTTGTTTAAATTCTTAAGAGAGAATTGATGAATGCTCAATAAGTCTTAAGGTAGCTTGACACTGACATGATTAGGTTACCTGGACTGAAGTTAGGTAATATAAGTGAGCGTTGAGTGAAATACTTGTGTAAACTCTAGACATAAAACCTTACTTTAAAGGGTTAAGCTTTAGTAGTAGTTGCTAATCCTGAGCCTATAGACATATATAGTGCCTTAAAGGTGAGTAACCCTAGGTCTTGCTTTTGACAGAGGTAAACCACATTAGTACCCAATCGAATAGTAAGTTCACCATAGTTTTGCCACGACATTGTTCATGGGTTAGAACAGATTCCTTGGTAATCCCAGCCTTCACAACCAATATTCCAACCTTGCTAATGTCCTTAATACTCTTATTTTATTTGTTGCAATGGTAATCTATGCTAGTATACTTCATTACTCTCACTTCTAATGTGTTAATCCCATTCTAATTTCATTAAAAATCATTTGATACATTTATCTTTTTTGCTTAATTGTGATAACTTAGACAAAGAGTACTCATCCAATCCTCGTAGGAACGATACTCACTCATCACTTTATTACTTGATTTGACATGTACACTTGCACAATTCACACATCATATTCACATGTAACATTTACCCACTATAATAGACAAGTTTACTGCTCATGTGCTCATGTAACGTGAAATACCACTTGCACCCTTTTTTTACGTGCTCCCTTCATTATGCTAGTTTCTGATCCCTAATGCCAGAAGAACCAAATATTTCCTATATCTTCAAATTCACTCATCTGAGCTATGTACAACACTACCTCCTTATCCTCCTAACTCTCCTTGTATGAACATCTAAGTGTTCTCCTGCAAGGTCGAGTTTTCACCAACCATGGTTTGTAATAAGTGCCATACTAGAGGCAAATCGTATTATACTATTTATTCTATATCATTATATTCAATATCCTTTCAATACCTCCTTATACCCATTTGGATATGGAGCTTGTGCACCAAGGAATGAGTACTCGTATTGTATATATATACTAGGTTTTTCGGGTCTATTTAATCGTAATTAGCAATGCATGCTTTGACTCTTTGAATGAGATCTCTCAAACATGAACATCAGGAATAGATGACTAAGCCATTTACCTAACTATACACATTTTAAGACTAAACAATTTAAGATAGATACTAGACATAAGGTACAAAGGAACTCACCATAATACTTTACTTAGAGCTTTATCTACACTATTGGTTATTTTCCTTTAGCACTGAGACCTTCTCCCATTTCTTTATCTAAACAATAAAAAAACTTCTTTAATCATCGAAAAAAAAACTTAAGATGCAACAAGAATCTATAGACATGAAAATGATTTTTGGATAGGAGTTTCCTTCCTATCTAGTATTCAAAGAAATTCCACCAATCTTTTCTTAAGTTAATCTCTATCTATTTGGAAAAACTTAAAAGAAAGGTTTAAGAATTTACTAGTAGGCAACTAGCATCAAAATTATTTTAAATTTTACAACTAATACCCTTGCTAGTAGCAAAAAAACTCTTTTAGATTCTTCAAAGATAACAAAGTTTGGTGGAGAAGATGAATCAGAAATCTTCTCTCCATTACCACATTATCCTATTTATAGCTAAACCACGTCCAAATCCCAATAAGGATTATCTCTAATCATTATCTGGTCTTGCACGTTTCCACTAATTAATCACATCCTATGAGGCTCTACTAGTGTCCTTATTATTGACACGCTGCCTTCTCTAGGATGCTAGGTGACTTAAATGTATCCTACAAGCCATTATATTCACCTAAGTAACAACATTAAAACACAGGTGGCGATTTTATTAGCGGGAATGTCCATCTATTAAGACCCTTGCCCTAACTATAATCCCACTATTGTTCGGATTGGCACTCCACAGCATTAATGAAATTCTTCTTAACTCTCGACCATGAAGTTATCATCCTTACCCAGTCTAAGTTTCACAACTTAGGCGATCTCTGCTAGCATAGTCTCTCAAACCGACCTGGTTCACCTAACTAGGGTGTGACAACTCCCCCACTGTAAAAATAATTTTTTTCCCTGAAATTTCTTACCTAAGAAGATATGCGAATATTTTTTACTTATGGTGCTTTCGCTCTCCCATGTAGCTTTGTTTACCTTGTAGTTTGACCAAAGCAACTTAACTAGGGAATCTCTTTGTTCTAAAGTATCTTAATTTCCATGTCTAGAATATATATAGGGTCTTCTTCATAGGAAAATTTGGGTTCTACCTCAAAAGTTGCCAACTGAACTACATAATTTGGATCTGAGCGATATTTTCATAATATTGACACATGAAATACATCATAAATTTTGGATAGTTCTGGTGGAAGGGCTAAATGATATGCCATTAGCCCGATACACTCTAAAATCTCGTAAGGATGAATGAATCATGTGCTAAGTTTCCCTTTTAATCCACAACGAATAATCTATTTCTAGGATGAAACTTTAAGGAACACTTTGTCACCAGAATCATAAGATATATCCTTCCTTGTTCTATATGTGTATGCCTTCTGGCTATCTTGAGCAACCTTCAAGTGGTTTTTAATGGCCACTACTTTTTCTTTTATCTTACAGACTAAGTCTGGCCCAACTAGCTTCCACTCACTAAGCTCCATCCAATATATCGAGGATCTATATTTTCTTCTATATAATGCTTCAAAATGAGACATGCCCAAGCTGCCTTGATAATTGTTATTATAGGCAACCTTCGCCAAAGGTAGATACTTCTCCCAATTCATTCCAGAATCAAGCACATAACTTCGAAGAATATCTTCCAGGACCTAGATCACTCTCTCTGATTGCCCGTCGATCTGTGGATGGGAAGTGATAATGAATCAAAGCTTGGTTCCTAAAGAAGTCTATAACTATTTCCAGAATCTCAACATGAATCTAGGATATCGGTCAGACACAATTGCAGAAGGTACGCCATGTAAGTGAACTATCTCTAAAATGCATAACTTCGCTAAATTTTCCAGCGAGTAGTTCATTCGTACAACCAAAAAATGGGCTTACTTCGTCAGTCGATCCACAATTACCCAAACAACATTTTTCTTGGATACACTAATGGGCAACCTCGAGACAAAATCCATTGTGATTTTGTCCCACTTCCATTATGGGATTTCCAGTGAGCAAAGTTGTCACATGTAAAATGATATGCAATTTTGTGCAAGTATACACATCAGTTCAAGTAATAAAGTGATGAGTGAGTATCATTCCCACAAGGATCAAATTGAGGCACAAAATGGTCAAGTTATTATAATTTGGTTACTGTGATAGCAAGATTGATGAATAAGATGCTATAGCAAAAGTGAAAGCAGAAATGTAATGGCAATAACAGGAGTGATTATCTGAATAGAATGTTAACAAAGAAATAAGCAACTAAATATGTTGTGACAAGGATACTACGATAAAGAATAAGGATAGAGTGATGTTGATTCAAAAAGTCGGGATTACCCAGAATCGACCTTGACTGTCAATAATGCCCTGGAAAAATCGTATCTAGTTTACTGCACAGAATAGTTCTAAAATGGCCGCCTCTTATGAGGGCAAAACCTGAAATTACCTTGCCCATGTCTATACGATTTTTAGGTATCTCGCATGGGTTCCTCCTATATGATTATGACTCTATGTCTAGAGTTGACTAAAAGTATCTATCGAATAATTGCTCATTTCATTTAATTTTAATCTAACCAATCCAACCATTTTGGAATTAGAATTAGTTTATAGTATGCGAACAACCTTCTATGTCTAAAGATTGTTGCATTTTAATTAAGAAATAACAACAATAAAATGAAAAAGTAAAGCAAATTAGATATATACGACATCGATAAAAATAGTTAAGGTTTCATCAAAAGTAATCCCAACCCAATGAGATTTAGCTCATAGGATGGGAAATAAAATTCCAAACCAAAATATTATCCGACATTGCGTTCAACTACTTCAATTCAATCTTTCGAAAGAACACTAATGGAAATAACGAAAGAACTTTGGGAAACAACTTTCGCTTGCCCAGCCCACACTTCAGCAGCACAACGTCCTGTGACGGCTAAGAAGGACTGCCTTTGATGTAACACCCCTTACCCGTGTTAGACTCCAGAACAGGGTACGAGGCATTACCGGACTTAAACACAAGCAAACATACACTTCCAATTCATAAATTTGGCATCAAATTAAAAAATTTCAACAACTAATTATATCATCCCTAAATCAAGCCTACGAGGCCCAAAACGTGCTTTGGAAGTGGTTCGGGACTAAATCAAGAACTTTAGAAAATTTTACGACACTTAGAAAATTATTGCTAAAACAGGGGTCACACGCCCATATGGATATGGAATACGCTTGTGTGGGTAGGCCGTGTGGTCACACACGCCCATGCCCCTAACCCGTGTAGCACTCTGTTTGTCATCCAAGAACAAATTGAAGTCACACAGCCATGGCACACGCCCGTGTCTCGTGGCCGTGTCCTTTACACAGCTGAGGCACACGGTCGTGTCTCATGCCTGTGTGTTCGATACTGAGCATTCTGTTTTGAAAAAATTTAGGTGCAGGGGACACACGGCCGAATTACACACCCACGGGGCTGACCGTGTGTCACATACGGCCTAGACACATTCCCATGTGTCTAGTCGTGTAAAAAAAACAAGGCTATTTACCAAGCCATTTTCCACCCTTATTTGCACAAACACTTACACCAATTCAATGTCACAAAACATATTATATTTAGGCAACCAAAAACATACACAACAATGTCCAACAAATGCCAAAGTAATAACAACATGTATCATACTCATAACATTTATTATGCAATAACTTAATCATGCCAATTTCACTTTTTTTAAGCTATAGTTATTTCCTTTCAAGATACCTAATTGTACACAAATCTATCATCTCATCCATGAATCACATTTCCAAACATTTCACAATCATACTATAAATCACATTCCATCTTTCAACAAGCATACCATGACCACATCACCAAAGACATAGGCACATATATGAATATACTTAGGCTTACAACCATGTTAGCCAAAATAAACCAATTTACATGGCCAAATATCAAAGCAAACTCTTGAAAATTACAAGCCAATACATAGGCTAAAGCCATAATGACACATATGACCAAAAGACCAAGTCTCTATACATCCCATAAACTCAAAATACTTGAATTCATCAGTACCCATATGATAGCTTGATAGTGTGATATGATCTCTAGCGGTCTCCAACTGGAGCTAGCTTCACAGAACTAAAAAAACATTGGAAAGGAAGAAGATAAGCTATATAGCTTAGTAAGTCTGTACGAAAATAATAAGAAACTCATATTAATCTTTTATTAAGTCCAACAATTTAAACACAAGATATTACAAATTGCTATGAATTTCACAGTTATAACTTATTCAATCATATTATTTGCTCTATAAATTTACAAGCATAATTTAACATGTCTTAACATTAGCCTAACAACCATAATCTCTTCATTACAATAGATTGCCACAATCAACCAATCATTTCAAATCTCATAATAAACATACACATTAATTACGAGTATTCACATTTCAAGCATATATTTTGACATCTTTCAATTGTTTAAAGCTCATATCCTCCTATACTTCTATAGTCATTTTAAAAGGTAATTATGCTAATCTTTCCTTTTCTCATATTTGATAAATTGCAATTCGTGTGAATAAAACATGTTATATCATAACTCAATTTGGCCTTCAAGCCAATCAAATGATCTTTAACCAAATTTATCCTGAATTTCATACGTCACTAGTATAGGCCAATAATCACAAGGCTTTCACAAAAATATTATCTTGGAAACTGTGAACTCACAATATCATGAAGTCAATGCTTATAAACTTATGTACATACCTGTACAAATTTCGTAACACTTACATACTCTTTATCTTTTTTGACATACCCATTGAATTTCTTGTTGAACCCCTTGGAATACTAAAGGATACTACGGAATCTCGTACTCACAGTACCGTACCAATGCCATATCCCAGATATGGTCTTACATGTAATCTCATATCAATGCCAATAACCCAGCAGTGGTCTTACACGAAATCTCATATCGATGCCATATCTCAGATATGGTCTTACACGAAATCTCATAGATGCCATATCCCAGATATGGTCTTACACGTAATCTCATTAACCCTAATGTTATGATATTTGTATCCTACATATTCTTAAGGTTCAACCGGGACTTTCACTATATCGAACCTCAATTGGTCATTTCCAGAGCGTCGTACTTAATACATTCACATTTTATTTCAATAATATAGCATTTACCACAATCATATTAATTAAGCAATTATACATATATAATTTAATGCTTATTAAACAAACGAACTTACCTCGACATAAAAATGGCGAAAAGGACCTAACCGTCAAATACGCGTTTTTCCCCATTTCTAGTTCCGAACCTCGTTTTTCTTGATCTATAATATCACATTTAACTTATTTAATCATTATACTATTCAAATCATCCCAAAATCATATTTTGGAAAAATTACATTTCTACCCCTAAAGTTTCAAATTTTTACATTTTAGTCCCTAGGCTCGTAAAATGATTTTCATCAAATTTCTTCATTACCCAAGCCTAGCCAAATCTTTATTGTACTCATACCAGCCTACATATTTCATTAAAACAAACTTTTACTACTTATTTTTTAACTTTTACGAATAGGTCCTTTTAAGCATTTTCATCGAAAATCACTTAGCAAAAGTCATTTATCAAACATCAAACTTGTATAATCTACCATTAAACATCAAAATACACAAATATCCATCATGGGTAAAATTTTAGACTTTGATTATGTCTTAAATTAGTGGTAGAAATAGATAGATCATGTTGCAAGAATTTCAAAAACATAAAAATCATTAAAAACGGGGCTAGAATGGACTTACAATCGAGCTTGGAAGCTTGAAAAACCCTAGCCATGGTTTCTTCTTGTAAAATTCAACCATGGGAGAAAGATGGAAAAAAGTTGGCCTTTAATTTTGGCTTTTTAATTCATTTAATTACCAAATTATTAAAATGCCCTTAATGAAAAAATTTAGAAACACACCTAACCATGTCCATTTTTGTCCAACAACTTAACCACTGGTCTCATTACCATTTAAGGACCTCCAATTTGAAATTTATAACAATTAGACACCTCTAGCTTATAGAACTCAAGTTTTGCACTTTTTGCAGTTTAGTCATTTTGACAAAATTGAGTGTTCAAACGTCAAAATTTTCAAACAGAATTTTCACGAAATCATTCCATAAAATTGTAGACCATAAAAATATAATAAAAATAAATTTTTCTACGTCAGATTCATGGTCCAAAAAACATTGTTCTGACTAGACCCAAAATCGGGCTGTTACATTCGACTTCTTTTCTTTTGCGTAGCCGGCCCTTATTCACACCTAAAGATCTCTCCCACTTTTTTTCGTCATTTGTGAGGTCCTCTTCATTGATTTTTATAGATAGATTATGCTAGGGTCAGCTAACAGCTCTTGATTATCTTCTCCTCTTTTAGGGGGATTTATTTGGTACAAGTTTAAATTTGAACTTGGACTACTGAATGGAAAATGTTGACTTGGTCTTCCAGGCATTGCCACGGCATCCGGTCTGGCAAACTATCCTAAAATGCAACAAAATGTACTTAAGTATAATCAATTAGCTAGGTCTAAAGGCATGAAATATAACTCCTTTCAAGAGTTATGAACAACTTATCCGAAGGAACATGGTGTTCTACATTGACCTTCTAGCAGGTTAGACACTTCATTACAAACTTTGATATTTCTCTTTTCATTCCTAGCCACCAAAATAACTACTTCAAATCTCTATACATCTTTACACTTATAGGATGAAGGGAGTAGGGTCATTGATAAGCTTCTTCATTGAGAGCATACAACCTTTCCATGAAGCATAACTCTCCTTTATCAAGGCTAAAATTATTAGCGTTCTAAGACAAAATGCACTTTTTTATTTCCTCATATATTGTGTCCTTCAATTGGGAATCCAAAATTTTAGATAAGAACATGGGTTATGCCCTTAATTCAGTGAGAACAATCCCATGGTCCTCTAAACATATTCTTGCTTTCAAAGAAGCTAAATTTGTTACAGTCTTACTGCTCAAGGCATCAACAACCACATTAGCTTTGCCTGGATAGTATTCGATGCTCAGGTCATAATCCTTTAGCAACTAGATCCATCTTCATTGATGTAGGTTCAACTCCTTCTAGGAGGGTAGATACTTTAGGCTATTGTGTTCGGAGAATATGTGACATTTCTGCCCATATAGATAATTCCTGCAAATCTTTAGGGCTAATACCACATCTGCTAAATCAAAATCATTAGTTGGACAGTTCCACTTATGTGGCTTGAGTTGGCGTGATGCATAAGAAATTACCTTTACCTTATGCATGAGTACACACTCTAACCCATTCAAATATGCATCTGTAAATACAACATATTCCACTCCTAATTCCGATTTACTAAACACTGGGGCTCCTGTCAATGTTTTTTGCAACTCATCGAAATTGCATTGACATTACTCAATCCATTGGGACTTCTCATCCTTCTTTATAAACCGTGTTAATGACGCTGCTATTAAAGATAATCTTTTTACAAACCCTTTGTAATATCCTGCCAGTCTAAGGAAACAATGTACCTCAGTAGCACTTTTCAGCAGATTCTAATCAAATACAACCCATATCTTCTCGGGAATCTACTTTCATTCCTTTTGTGAAGATAATATGGCCTGAGGAATGGAATTCCTTTAGGCAAAGTTCACCTTGCTAAATTTTGGGTACAACCTATTCTCTCCGCAAGTGTTCCTTATACTCTACCTAACTCTTCAAGTGAACCAGAATGTTGTCTATGAAGACAACGATACAATGATCAAGATAAGGTTAGGATACTCTATTCATCAGATCCATGAGTATTGTTGGCGTGTTTGTCAAACCAAAGGGCATGACTAAAAATTCATAGTGACGATAGTGTGTATGGAACTTAGTTTTTGGAATATTGTCCCCTTTTATCTTCACCTGGTAGTATCCAGACCGCAAGTCAATCTTTGAACACACCTTGGCTCCACTAAGTTGATCGAACCTCAACCTAAGCAATGAATACTTTTTCTTTATGGTCACATTATTTAGATGCCAATAATCAATACACAACCGAAGGGTTCCAGCCTTCTTCTTGACAAACGGCATCGGTGCACCCCAAGGTGAAACACTTAGTCTGATGAACCTTTTGCTAACAGTTCTTGCAGCTGAGTTTTCAACTCTTTTAATTCTACTATGGCCATTTTATAAGGCGCACTTGAGATAGGAGTGATTCCTCAGGTCACATAAATGAAGAATTCCGCATCTCGGAGTGGATTGTTGATGGAACATGTCACAAAATTCTTTGACTTGACAATCTCGATAGAGAATACAAAAAATTGTTGAGTACTCAATCATGTCAGAATTTAAACCAAAAGTCACTCATGATGCTATGGCTTTTAACTAAAAATATGGATGGAACATAAAACTACCTCCTTAGCTACTCAACCTTTTGCTATAGTAAAATGCCCCTAAAATTATACCACAAGCTATTACTTAGGTCCTCCTTTTTAATCAATAGAATGATGGAGCAAACAAAGTGATGTTGATCTACTTAGCAACTCTAAGCATTAGAGTGCATACATATTTAAACAAAATGTCGTGGCAATTTAACTAATGTTTAGTTTCAAAAATGCTTAAGCAAATTAAAAAGATACTATATTTCGAAAATGCATAAAAAAACACAGTCTAGAACATTCTATTTTTAGAAATCAATTTCCAAGTAACTTAGCCTAAGCTAACTTTACCCAATCCATTGTTACCTGTTCTAAGTATATCGAAAAAAATTTTAAGCTCATCATTGAACATCATAAAGTTTTGGCTCTAAAAATTGTCTACCAATCAGTGTCTTAGGTCATCCCTAGGTAATTCCATGCATGGATTAAATCAATCAAGTCTATCAATTTCTACAACCTATAATTCAATTAAACATGCATTCTATTTATATATCCATTTCCATTTGGTATACTTAACATCTTAAATCTATTCATAGTGGAATAAATTGAACTAATTAGTCTAAAATTAGATTATTTAGAATAAATTATTATCAAACTAAAATCACAGTTTATTCACAAAATCCTATTAACATGCTCCTAACCCATCACTTGTACTTGTACAAGCTCAATAACAAAGAAAACACATAATAAAAATTTAAAAATTACTAAAAACGAAACAAAATAATAGAAAATTTTATATATTTTCCTAAGTCACCCCCACACTTTATTAGGTAAATTGTTCCTAATGTGAAATAAAAGGTAAAAGAAATAGGTTACCTGATTGACGTGATACATGCAACTTAATTGGTGGGACTCCTCCTTCTTGTTGTTTTGGGTTGAAGTTGTAGTTGCTTAAAAAAATATGGGGTTCCAACAAAGAAAAACTAAGCACAAACTATATATATATATATATAAAATACTAAAATCTTAACTAAAAAAAAAGACTCATCTGAAATAAAATTAATATACAATGACCAAATTTAAAAAAATAAAATGTTAAATAAAATGATTTAGAATTAGTCGGAATCAGGCTCCAATGCTTTATTTGCTTTATCTGGTTCGCCCTTCAAATCTTCCTCTTGATCTTCTTCAAGATCATCCTTACCTTCTGATTCCTCCTCTTTTTTCGTCTTGCTCAGTTCAGCCTTTACCTCGTACTTAGCTACAAGAAATTGTGGCAGCTTTAACCCGCCTATCCTCGCATAATCCTCGTAAATTGGCCTAGCTTATTGCATCGACTGAACTCTTCATTCCAAATCAGATAACACATTCTTGCCTTGATGTGGTTTTGTCTTTATAGCTCTTTTCCATTTCCTATGCCCTATAAGATGCTCCACACTTGGTTCCAATATCATAAACTTTATTGATTGTAAAAAATGACCTAATCGTCCCATTGACACCTTTGTTTGTTTGCTTAAGACTGCCATGAAGTGCGAGAAAAGTAATTCCACTTCTTTTTTCCTTGCGCATTGAAGCATATACTCCGATATATCCTTGTCCCTACATAAATTCTTTACTTCTTTAAAATCGCATACAACAACATTGCCTGAAACATATTGATATTGGACATGTCTAATGCTAGATAGATTCGAGTGCTAATAAATTTCAACTACATTTTAGCCTTCGAAGTTAACTTCTTATGAGAGAACAATATAAGAAATTCTTTTCTTAAGTGGCATTT
Source organism: Gossypium hirsutum (assembly GCF_007990345.1). Classification (NCBI taxonomy): domain Eukaryota; kingdom Viridiplantae; phylum Streptophyta; class Magnoliopsida; order Malvales; family Malvaceae; genus Gossypium; species Gossypium hirsutum. The sequence continues at coordinate 34,743,853 of NC_053425.1, read as the reverse complement.
CCACTCACCCTTTCTGTCTGTTAGGTGATTAATTACATAATTCATATTTTCTTTTAGGAAATGCATCAGATTAATTTGTTGTATAAAATCACAGAGATATAATGGAACATCATAAGACCTCACTATCTCGGGAGCTGAGATAGAAATTTCCTTCCCTTGAACTAGTATCCGCATCCTTGGTACATCCATTGGTCTATTTGCATCTATCTCATTTAACGTGACATAAAATTCATGTAGAATCAAAATGTACATCGAATCAGTTGGGATTGAATATAATTTCTCCCATCGATGAAATTGAATCATCTCTCATGTTTCTCTTTTCAATGCGCTTATGGATTCGAAACCTTGTTCTTTTAGAGGGATTTTCATTGAACTGCTTAAAGGTTATTTTCTAGCACCTTTTCTCGGATGTTGGCATGATTATCTACTATGGATTAACTATCAGAAAGGTTGCTACGTATGATTTTGAGGCTATGGAACAAGTGAATGGTAGAGAAGTCGTAGATTCTTAAAGAAGAGGGTAGCAAAAGGTTGTTTGGTGAGCACCTCCGGACGTACCAACATCTAGAGTAGAAATCCTACACAAAAGATGTGAAAATGATATCTACAAGTTTATGGGTTAGGTTGTAATATAGTTCCAACGGAGTAGGTGAGTACTCCAAAGATTGTATCCAAGGGCGGCGAGCACTAAATTAATTGTAATCTAAACATAAATAGATCTAATCAATACTTTAATCAAATTATACTATGAAGAGTTAAAAGAAAGGTTTTTGATAAATTACACCAAAAATAATAAGGTAAATAAAATGAAAGTAAATAAATGAAAAGCAATAAATCAAATAAGCGAATATATATTTGGTCTGTGCATAGGTGATTAGCTCGCTTTTGTAATCATAATCAACTGTCATCTTGGGCTTCCTTGTCAATCAACTAGTCAATACCTTAACAGGATCTTCCCATACGTCCAATAAAATATTGAGTTGGCAAGAACTACTTATCTTCCGACCTCACAGTCTAGAACAGTTCAAGGTTAATGTGTTCACAGATACGTAATAACAAATTTGGGTTAATTCCCACCTTGATAACTTTCTGAGGTCGCCAGGCCTAGGGTTTAGATCCTTCCTTTTCTAAACAACTGATCCGTTAAAAAATCCTTACAAAACAATTAATTATTCATACCTTCACTTACTAATCCTCCACAATAGGATTAGTTCCTCATAGATCTAGTAAATAATATAAACTTGAATGGAAGAATTAACATAAAGAACAATTTCAAGAATAGAGTTCATAAGAAGCCTGATTCGTATTGAAATTAAACCCAGAATCCTCACAGAGTTTTGTAGTAATTCAAGAATTTGAGTTCTTAACATAAATAAATAACAACAATGGGAAAAAATCTAAAACCTAAGAAAAAGGAAAAATCAAAAGACTAAAACTAAAGAAAAAATTATATCATTTTAAAGGGTGTTTGTAACATGTGCTAAATGAGCCTATTTATAGACTTTAGGGTGGTCGTCGTCCTCAACCCTAGGTCAGTTTCTTTCCTCGTGTTTAATGTTTGATTGTGTGGACTAAAATGCCCCTGGCTCATAATTATTTCCTGTACAAAGGCAATGTCACTACACATCAGGTCATGTGTCACGATATCAAGGGCAATATGCTCAACTTTAAGGTGTCTTCAAGGGTATGTCGCAACATCCTCAGGCTGTGTCGTGACATTGAAGGCAGTCTTGGAATTTTCTTATTTTGCTCCATATGTTGAGACATCCTATGCTTCGTATGTCAATATAAGAATCAAATTAGATATTTTATTAACTTAATTAATTCTTACCAAAATGTAATTAAAACTTAATTAAAATGCTTATATTCAAGCCCTTAAAGTTCAAAAACTAGTTTAATCTGCTACACCAAATTACAACAGATCAAACTCTCCCACACTTAAGTTATTAGTTGTCCTCAAGCAAAACAAACAAAACGATAAATAAAAAGACGACGCTTGAGCAAGTATAGTACAAGTGTTAGCTTCGGAACACATGCATAGGCATTTCATACTTACATATAATCTTGGCATGAGATATAATTGAATTACCACTTTTGATATCAAACACCTAAGTTCAATATATTATAAAGAATACAAGCATTAAAGGTATCAAGTGTGAGAATCCATCAATAAATTATACAATTAATTTGATTATCCTAGAAGAATACAAATAGTAATGAATGTACTCATTCAGTATGATTTCGAGTTGTGATTAAGTCTACCTAGATCACATAGGGCTTTTCGACTTGTAACGTACTAGGGCTTAGGACATGTATGGATTTCAAGAATGGTAAGCATCAAATAGTTTCAAGCACAAAAATAGTTTTGGACATCATATTGTGCCCTATTCTCTCCCTTAGTAACCTTTTCCCACTCACCGCTTTATGTCTCATTCTCTCACCTTCCTTATTTCTCCATATAGAAACTCATAGTCTAATATAACAATCATAATTAGCTCATGAGTTTTTGTACACTAATGAACAAGCTTTTCTACTTTTGTGACTTCATCACATTTTTTTATTTTTTAATACATCTCATTCACAAAATCTTTTACTTTTTAGGTACTTTTTCTACTCGTTTTGATTTTCATCTTGATTTTTTTCTTTTGTTGCACTGACTGTCTCCGGACATACTAATGTCTAGAATATGAAAATTATAGTAAAAAATATATTAACAAAGCGGTATCTGTAAGTATACGGGTCTAGTTTTAATATAGTTACAATGGATTAGGTGAGTACTCCGAGGATAGTACCTAAGGGAGGCGAGTGCTAAATCAATATGAACCTAAACACTGAAAGATCTAATTAGTACTTTAGTTTAGTTATAATATGAAGGTAAATAAAAGGAGAATGTTTTTATAATAATAAAAATAATATAATATAAAGAATGAAAATTCAAGAGATTGAAGAATAAAAATAATCAAATCTAATTATGGGTGACTAGCTTGCTTCGGTAATCCTTATCAACTATCGCGACATCGAAGGCAGTTTCTTGATTTCTCCATTCAACTCCCTATGTTGTGACATCAAACCTTCCATGTTACGATGTTGGTACGCTTTCTAATGGTCTCTTGCACACTTATAAAGGTCATTAGCTCACCCTTAGGCCTCATTCGACCCCTAAGGTCAATAAAATACTCAATTTGCACATTTTATTAACTTAATAAAAACGCTTGTCTTCAAGCTCCTAAAGTACGAAAACTAGTTTAATTTGCTACGTCAATTTGTGGTAGATCGCGCTCCCCCATGCTTAAGTCATTGCTTGTCCTCAAGCAACACAAACGTAAGCAAGACATAGAAGAGATGTCCCTTGAGAAAATATCATACAAGTATTGACTTTGGCGCACATGACTTAGGCATTTCATATTCACTAACAACTTTAATATGATGAATAATTAACTTACCACTTTTGACCACAAACATATAAGTTCAGTATAGTACAAAGTATAGAAACATTAAGGGTTTCACCTATAGGGATCCATCAATAAATCATACAAGTACTTTGATTATCCGAGCAGAATAAAAGTGGTCGTTTATGAAATTGTTCAGAATAATGTACATGCATGCATGGGGATATTTAGGTCACGTAAAATTTTTCGGCTTGTAACGTTCTGAGGCTTAGAACAAGATGGAGTTAAAAAATAGTAAGCATTAAGAGGGTTACAAACACGAAAATAGCTTGTCACATCATTTCGGTCCCTATTCTTCCCACTTAGTGAGCCTTACTTGCTCACCGCCTTATTTCTCCTTCTCTCACCTTCTTTGTTTCTCTACATAGTAAATCATAGGATAACATAGTACCTACAGCTAGCCTACGAGTTTCTATGCATTAATGAATGAATTTTTCTTATGCCTGTGACCTTGCCACCTTTCTTTTCTTTTTTTCATGCCTCTCATTCATGACTTCTTTTTCATTGTTTCAAGACTTTTTCCACTCATACCACTTTTTCTTTTTGCTTTCATTTTTCATTTTCAGGCTAACCTATAGTTACCATATCACACTATTCTTTCCTATTTTACTTTATTTTTACAAAATTCACTATGATGTATCTACTTAGCCCTCAATACGTATGGTCAGATGTCTATAGTCGTGCAATACAGAACCAAACAAAAAGGTAAATACAAATTAATGTTTTTAGGCTCGAGGTTTGTAACGAGGTTCATCAAGATGTGTCAACAGGCTCAAAAATTGGTATTAAGTTGAATATGAATAGGTCAGCTTTTTGGCTTTGGATGTGTTCCAAATAATACCTTAGGTCATCCTTTAATATTTTAATATGCACAAATTCAATCAACCAAACAAACTTATACTCAACTATTTATCATTCATACTAGCATGCTTGTTTCCTTATATTTTCTATATCATTTGATTCATGTAACACCCCAAACTCGGCCCAGATGTTATGGCCAGATCTGACGTGTCACATGGACTTACGACTTAGTATGCATTCGCTGGTTTAAGTGATTGGGGTGGTCTTTGTAAAAATAGCGGTTGAATGAAAAGCCGGTTTATCAATCTTTAGGCTATCCATTTGTTGTGCTTGTTGAGTCTTGAAAACGTTCATTAATTTTGAAAACCCACGTAGCCTAACACTAGCAGTTTCGTCATAGTATAAATATAATCAGAAAATAAAACCATAGTGGAAAAAAAGAAATTTAAATAGCGGCCTTATTACAACTTAAAACCCAAAATTAAATCAGAATATAAAAATAATAAAAATAAACTAACTTAGAAAAACCAACTTTGCAGATGATGTGGCCACTCCGAATCTCTCACAGCTCCAAGCCCACTATGGTTGGGGATTTCCTGCAGAGATGAAAATAAAGGGTGAGTTCGGTAAACTCAGTGTGTAACATAACCCAACCATAGCCCAAAACAGATCAAACCTCAGAGTCAGACTTATCTGGGCCTTGGCTCAGTACAGAAATCAAAATGAAACCTATAGGCCCATAGCAAATATAGAACAAATATATCATGAATGCAGAAATCCCAACCCAGACCATCCATAACACCCCCGTACCAGCCTTACCCCATGTGGGGAGACTACTCGACCCACCCAACCGCTACACACCATAGAAATTGCAGCGAGGCTGCCAGATATTGTGACAAAGTCACCAGATATAGATATTGTGGCTAGGCCACCAGAAAAGATATATATATGTGGCGAAGCCACCAGATTGCAGCGAGGCTGCCAGATATTGTGACGAAGTCACCAGAACATATATATGTGGCAAGGCCACCAGATTGCAGCGAAGTTGCCAGAACGCTTCCTCCATCAATATAAACCCATGTCCCATGCAACAGAAATACTATGTCATGGCATACGTAAACAGAAACAGAACATCATGCTTTTTAGAAAAAAAATAACCCTAGGGGTAAAATCGTAATTTTGCATGCATAAGGGTATTTCAGTAATTATTACCTATTGCTAAGGTTTCATGTTCATTCTAACGTTTACCAAGTAATCAGAAGTACTTACCTCGTCTTTTTACCAAAGTGGGCCCGTTGGCCCATTGGCCTGTTTTTTGCCCATTAAGCCCAAAAATACCGTTGTGCACGAAAATGCACACTCTGGACTCTAATCATCCAAATGCACCATATTCATTAACAGCTATCTCACGAGTGCTCGCACGCTCGCGAGTTCACAAAATACCAACGTTTTGATATTTCAACTTTTACCGATTCAGTCTAAGGGAGGGTGCCGTTTACACACCTGGTTGATGACGATTGATGACGATATCTCCCACGCGATAATCCTACAATCGATCACTAACACATTAGACTTATGAATTAATGATAACTAACATAAATCCACGTCAACTAACCCAATCATCACACAAGTTAGACATTTACGCACGAGGGGCAAAATAGTCATTTTATCCTCCAGGGGTAAATCGGTAGTCCTACCCTACAGGGGTATTTTAGTAATTTTACAACTTATCCACTTGGGCCTACAGACCCATTGGGACCACATGGCCCATTTCAGCCCATCGCGGCCCGAAATAGCTGTCCTACTGCTAGAGTAATGAGAAATACACACTTGTTAGGAGACTGTAGTTAATCCGCGCTCCAAACACTCTTAGCTAACGCCCAACCCAAACGAGTACATCACAAAGCGAAAGGGATTAGCCAAGAAGGGTATGCCTACACTCCTCATGGTTTGCTCTATTTAAAGCCATCTCTCCATCTACTCTTATGTTAGCTTCCCGATGTGGGATCCCTCCATCACCAGAGTTTAAAACCAACACCAACTCTTGCCGTCCCAATATAGCAAAATAATCAACCTTTGCGTGCCAAGGGATTCGAACCAAAGTCCTCTCACATGCCAACTCACGCCACCACCACTAGGCCATCAACTCATTTGTGTCATAAATCCAACACATTAAACTTTAAAGCGCACCTACTTGCTTTCAGATTTATTGAAAAGAAAAACCAAAATATATTGCAAGAGCTAAGACTTGAACCTTGGACCCCTTGCTTCCTCTATGGCGTCACTTTCTTGTCCCTAAAGTGGCACCACCTTGCCACTACACCACACTCCTTTTTGTGTCATCTTTTACCCCTTTACTCTTAAAAGCCCAAACGCCAATTGCATCACCTATTCATAAAATTAAAATTCCGAAGACTACCACAGATTTAACTTAAGTTTGGGCCTTCCAAAGGCCCACTAATCTACTAAAATATATATTTTAACCAACCAGAACACACAAAAATTTTAAAAATCACAGAAACACAGAAAACCCAAAAATTGGGGCGTTACAGTTCAGTTGATTGCTTAATCCCTATTTACAGTGTAACATATAGAACATAGTAGTCTATTAATAAAAAATTTAAGATCACATATCATCATGCCAAATTTATTTGCAAACACAAGCAACCTATACTTGTATTTCTACAAGCTCAAGCACACAAAAGACAAGAAAAAATCAAGGAAAAAACGTAAAAATTTGCAACAAATTTTCTATGTTACCCCCTTACACTTTAGTAGACACATTGTCCTTAATGTGTAGCCCATAAAAAGATGAGGAAAGAAATGACCCAATTGATCCTAGTTGCTTCATCTGCTAAGGGTGGGTATTTCCTCTTTTGCTCGATAATAGCTCAATTTATTGTTTCTTCTTTTCATTGGGTCCCTACATAGAAAATTTTAACAATCTACAAAACAACTAAATGTTTCCTGGTTTTAAAATAAATTTAAATCATCCGTCAAGATATTAATACAAACCATAATAGAAATACTTAATTCAACTATTAAAAAAACAAATTCCTAATAAGAAACATATTTACTTTTCCTAAATTCATCCACTCTTAAAAATAAAAATCCTACTATCATAATTCTCAATATTATTCATCATCTTCTTGAAGTCCTCTTTTTTTCCTTCCCTCTTTCTATTTTGTTTACAGGAGAACAAATTGCTTGAATATGTCATTACCGAGTAATTTTCTTGGGGGATTCATGGTTTTATCCATCCGCTCAATAGGGACTTGTGCTCTTTTACACAATTCTGTGACTAAATGAGGAAAAATACTCCTTTTCCTAAATTCTTTACGTAATCAACCATATTCTTGTATATCCATGTACCAATACATATTTGTTTCTATTGAAGGATCCCATGTATTATGATAGCTTGAATTGGGCCAATCTTGGACATATTTAATGTAGGCCATATTCTTGAATAGACAAACATCTGCATTTTGGCTTTTAGTGTCATTGGCTCTTGAGTGAATGTCTTAGGTATTACTGTTCTTGTCTGAGATGTCCACATCTTTTTCCCTTCTGTTAAAAATCGCAATATTTCCTTTGAATCTATATTTTTGAATTCCTTCAAATCTGTTTTATAGATATAATTGCTATAATAATATGGTGCATCATAAAATTGGAAAATACTCATCTTAGTTATTGGAACATTAATCCCTATCACCTTTACAAAAGAATGCATCTCGTAGAATAGTCTGGTTGCTTCCCTTTGTTTTAATGCTAGATAAATTCTTACACCATCTAACAGCCTGTTTTTAGTTAAATCAAAACAGTGGTTCTGGGACCACAAATCTGAGGCCAAAATATTTACTTTATTATTATCTTAATGTCTACAGCATGATAGTATGATTGTGTGAAAATTTCATTAAGAAATTTTATCGTTTAAGTGTTCAATTTGATACAAAATACTAAATCACAAAAAGTGCAAAAGTAATGTTCTAATACCTAAAGGTGTCTAATAGCTATGGAACCTTAAAATGGAGGTCCTTAAGTGGTAATTAGACCATTTTTAATGTTAGTGGACATTCTTGGATATCATTTAAGTGAATTTTAATGTTTTAGTTAAGGTTAATAAGGTAATTTATTAAATTAAATAAGTAAATTCATAAAACAAAAAAAGCTACCATCTTTTAATCCATCTTCTTCCACTAAAAATAAGAGAGAAAAACCTCCATGGAAGCTATCTAGGGTTCGGCTACTTCATTGTTAAATTGGTAAGTGATTTTTGACCTGTTTTTAATGATTTCTATATTTTTGAGATCGTTGTAACCTAATCCAGCTAGCCTAGGGACTATTTTGCAAAATTATTAAAGGTTTAGGGTTTTTCCATTGATAACTATGTGTGTATTTTGATTTTTGATGATAGAAAATGCATGGTTGTTGTTAGATAAACAACATTTGTAAAGTGATTTTTGGTAAAACTGCCAATTAGGTATTAAATTGTGAAACGTGTAAATTTTGTGGTTAAATTGTGAAACAAATGAAAAATATGGGTTGATATGGGGCTATATGAAATTTGGATAGCATGCGTAGGGACTTAATTGCATGAATTTGTGTTTTTATGAGCTAAGAACTAAATTGTAAAACAGTTGCCATAATATGCATTTTGGGCTAAATTGAGTACAATGATAATTAAATAAGTTAATTTTGATTACATATAGATCAAGAAAAGTGAAATTCGGATTTAGTTCGGGGAAAAAATAAAGGTTGGACTTATTGACTCATTTCATCGTTTTTACATTCGAGGTAAGTTCGTATGTTAATAAGCATTTGAATAATTGTGTTTTAAATGCTTTATTATTGAATTATTGTGAATATGTCCTTGCGGATATATTCGATGAAGATTCGGCATTGAAAAATCCGGTTGAACCTTAGGAATAAATTAGGATATGAATGACATGTCATTAAAGGTTATGTGATTTGGATGCTGGTCCGTACATCCTACTAGTGGCTGAGTTGTCCGGCATGTGTTGTGGATTCTCGTCAGCTTGTGTAAGCAGCACTGCGTAGCTACGTCATGACCGTCAGCTTATGTGAGCAGACCCGTTGATAGCTCGAGAGTGAGCATTATATGTGATATGAGATTTAGATAGCTTCGACTGTGTATTGGCACTTAGGGTGCGAGATTCCTGTGTATCTGATAGTATTCCAAATGGTTCAATGGGTATATCAAAGATATGGATGAGTATGAGGTCGATACGAGTTTTTACAAGTATGTACATGAACTATACAATCATCGAATCGAAGTAGTTGATGGAAATTGTGTTTAATCTTTGGATTGAATATATATGTTAAGTTATGCTTCAAATTTGAATTGTAATATGTGGTGTTTATGTGATTGAATTATTGGTTGATAAGTTTTATTTATTTAGCATATAAGCTTACCAAGCTTTATAGCTTACCCTGTTTATTTTTTCGTGTTTTATAGTGAATTGCGAAGTTAGCTTGGATTTGGGAATCGTCAGAGATCTCATCTCACTATCAAGCTATCACTTTGGTACTTTTGAACTTATGTTTTGGTTATATGGTATGTATAGAAATTATGGTCATTTTGGTTTATGGTTTGGTAATAAATTTAGCCATTTGAATTATCTTGTAAATGTTAAGTGTTTGGTTTTGTGTATAGCCATGAGAGTTGGCTTATTTTGGTATATTTGGTGATGTATATATATGTGTAAATGGCCTTTGTTATGTATTTGGTAATTGATATATAAATGCTTGTGGTGAATGGTTGTTTGTGAATTGGTAATTTGAGTATCATATAGTTGATAATTGAGAATTGGTATGCTTGTGATTTAAGTAAAGTGATGTATAAATGAAAGTGTATATATGAAGTTAACTAGTTAAGTGAATTGAGAATGTGAATTTGGTATAAAATTGAATAGTCTAATGTGGTACTTATGTGCCTTGTTTTTTTTGGTACCTAGTTGAGATTGGTTAAATGCTTATTTATGCCATATTATGTGCCATTTAGATTGTATAGATGTATGAAAATTTGGGTGAGAAAGATGGCTTGGTAAATAGCCTATTTTTTGTCCACATGGACAGAGACACGGGCGTGTGTCTCATCCATGTGTGACACACAGTCAGGTGACACGACCGTGTGTCCCCTGGTGTTTAATTTGAAATCAAGTCAATATGCTCCGCACGGCCCAGCACACAGGCGTGTGACTTGGTTGTATGGCATAAGTCAGTATACCCTACATGATTCGCACTGCCTGGCACACAGGCATGTGAGGCCATTTCGAAGAGCACACAGGATGGTCACACAGGCATGTGGTTGGCTGTGTGACCCAAGTCAGAGAGTTACACGAGGTTGGACATGGGCTAGGAAACGGCGATGTGATCCCATTTTGATTGTCGACATGGCCTATGACATGGGTGCGTCTTTGGCCGTGTGAGAGACACGGCCAGGCCACACAGGGTGTGTCCCCTATATTTTGAAAGAACTTTTAAGTTTTTTTAAAAGTTTCCTGAGTTATCGATTTAGTCCCGCAGCACTTCTAAAGCATGTTTTGGGCCTTGTAGGCTCGTATTAGGGACTTGATGAATGATTATGAATAACTTGTATTTGAATTTGATAATTGTATGAGAAATGTATGTTCAATTGTATAATAAGTCCGATAATGCTCCGTAACGCTATTCCAGTGACGAATATGGCTAAGGGTGTTACACACTATAAGGATTATTCTAGGCTCTTCGGATGGTAAACAAAAATTTGTCCCTTTTCTTTCAGTTTGATTCTCGAATCCCTACTCTTGAATAAAGTTATACGGCTGTAGTTGTTGCAAGTATCTATCCATGTCGCTTTCTTGGAACTCAACAATTGGGCTTGAAGCGCTTACATTGAAACTGGCCATCTGATAATCTATTCGTGCTGAAACTCCCTGCACAAACTATTATGCCTGCACTTTGATTTTTTTTCTCCTTTCTTTGTTGGTGATAAAAGAGAAGATCAATGTGACCTATTTATAGATTAGAAGGAAAGAATAAAGTATTTAAGAGTTATAGTTTATTTCTACTAAGTAAGAAGTTAAAGAATTAGAATCCTAATAGAATTAAACTTGAAAAATGTCAGCAATTATTGTTAATTCAGAAAACAAATTATGCAGTGATGTCGTGACATCAAGAGCAGGTTTTATGATCTGAATATTTTCTGTTGCCACGACATTCGGAAGGGGTGTCGTGACATGCAAGCTTGACTCCTCTATATTTTGTAAAATTAACACTTTTTTCTTCTTCATCATAATCACTCTTTATGGTTGTTGATTTTCCCTTAGTTCCTTGTAAATCCCATAGTACGTTACAATGCAAGATTTGTTCATCGACAACTGTGTTGATTGTTCCTCCAAAATAATGTTTTACTCTTTGGCCATTTACCAGAAACAGTTGTCCCCTTTTTCCGATCAAATCTATTGTTCTATGAGGAGTTACTTGGTGTATGGTATATGGACCTGTCCACCTTGATTTTAGTTTTCCAGGGAACAATTTTTATCTTGAATTGAAAAATAGAACTTTCTTTCCAGGTAGAAATTCATGCTTTCTAATCTTTTCTTCGTGTCGAAGTTTGCTCCTCTCTTTATGCATTTTAGTATTTTCATAGGCCATAAAACAGAATTCTTCCAATTCCTGAAGTTGAAATAGTATTTCCTTCTTATCTAACTCTAGGTCTAGATTTAATTTTTTGATTGCCCAATAGGCCTTCTTTTCCAATTCAATTGGTAAGTGGCAGTTCTTACCGTAAACTAGCTTATACAGAGACATACCTAGAGGAGGCTTACACACTATTCTGTAAGCCCACAATGCATCGTCTAGCTTTGCTACCAAATCCTTTTGACTTGGATTTACTGTTTTCTCTGAGATCTATTTTATTTCAAGATTAGACACTTATGCTTGCCCATTAGCTTATGGGTGATAGGATTTTGTCATTCAATGTCTTATGTTGTATTTAACCAAAGCTACTTCAAATTGCTTGCTACAAAAATGTGATCCTTCATCGCTGACCAATGCTCGTGGTGTACCAAACCTTTGAATATGTTTTTTTTTCTAAGGGACCTTTCTACTAATTTTGCATCATTGGTAGGTAAAAGGACAACTTCAACCTATTTTGAAACATAATCAACAGCCAGGAGAATGTATTGATTCCCGAAAGAACTTGGAAAAGGTCCCATGAAATCAATCCCCCTAATATCAAATACTTCAACCTCAATTATCCCTGGCCTTTCATCCCTTTTTGATATATTCTCAATTCGTTGACATCTATCACACCCTTGTACGAATTCATGAGTGTCTCTATTCATAGTTGGCCAGTAAAATCCTAATTGTTGCACTTTCTGGGCTATCCTTTTTGCAATGAAACGCCCTCCACATGGAGATGTATGACACCCTTGTAAAATATTGTTTATCTTGTCCTCCGCAACACACCTCCAAACCAATTGATCCACACATTTTTAAAGCTCATATGGTTCTTTCCAAATGTAATTTTTTGATTCGTTGGTTACATTCTTTTTTTGTTGCCAAGATGCATATGCGAGGAAGACCCCTATTGCAATAAAATTGACATAATCTGCATACCACAGTGTTAGATGCTTACCAAACCTGATCTGACGGATGTCTATTCTAAATAATTGCTCATCTACGAAAGTCTCTTTAATTTCTTCAATGTTCTCTGCTTTCAAATTATTCTCGATCTTAGATAAATGATCTGCAATTTGGTTCTCAGTCCCCTTCCTATGCATTATCCACAAATCAAATTCCTGAAGCAGTAAAACCCATCTCATTAGCCTGGCTTTTGTCTATTTTTTCCTCATAATGTATTTTAATGTGGAATGGTCAATGTACACATATACTCTATTTGCTAGTAAGTATGGTCGAAAATTTTAACAAGCAAACACTGTTGCCAACATCCCTTTTATCAGTTGTGGTGTAATTACATTGTGCCGTATTCAATATTTTTCTTGTATAATGAATAACCCCAAATATATTATTTCGCTTTTTTTCCCAAACCTGCACCTACTGTACAATCACTATCATTACACATAATAATAAAAAGGTTCTAACCAGTTAGGGGTGATGATAATTGGAGTAGATATGAGTTTTTCTTTTATTACCCGAAACGCTTTAACACAGCTTTGGACAATATGAAAGGTGTCTCTTTCTGGAGGACTTGACTCAAAGGCTTAGAGATATGAACAAAGTCTTTTATAAACCTCTGGTAAAATCCTGCATGTCCTAAAAAATTTCGATCCCCTTTAATATTTGCAGGATTGGGAAGATTTTTTATAACATCAATTTTTGCTTTATCTTCTTCCATACCTTTTCCTGATATTTGATGCCCCAATACCAATCCTTCTTTTACCATGAAATGACATTTTTTTCCAATTAAGTACTAGATTAGTCTCTTCGCCTCTTTTTCGGATTTTCTCTAGATTTCCCAAAAATTCTTGAAAAGAACCTCCATAAACTGAGAAGTCGTACATGAATACATCTAATCCTTCTTCTAACCTATCAACAAAGATCCATTCATGCATCTCATAAAGGTTGTTGGAGCATTATATGGGCCAAAAGACATTCTTTTAAAAGCATAAGTACCAAAAGGACATGTGAAAGGGGTTTTCTCTTGATCGTCAGGGTGGATTGGGAAATGATGGTACCATGAGTAGCCATCCAGGAAATAATAGTAAGCTTTACCTGCTAAATGATCTAGCATTTGATCAATAAAGGGGAATGGGAAATGGTCATTTTTTGTTGCATCATTCAATTTTCAGTAGTCAATACATACTCTCCAACTGATGACTATTCTTGTTGGAATTAACTCATTCTTATAATTTTCAACAATAGTTAAACCTTCTTTATTTGGAACACACTAAGTAGAGCTAAGCCATTCACTATCAGAGATGGCGTAAACAATACTTGCATCAATCCATTTAAATAGTTCCTTTTTTACCACTTCTTTTATAGTTGAATTTTGTCTACGCTGAGCATTAACTATAGAACTTTTTCCCACTTCTAATTTGATTTTATGCTAAAACACAAGATTAGTTCCTTTAATATCAATAATCATCCATCCTATCACTTCCTTATGCATTTTCAAAACACTTATTAGAGCCTCTTTTTGGTTTGCTTCTAGGCCTACAACAATAATCACTAGTAGAGTATTTCGTTCTCCCAAAAAATTGTATTTTAAATGTGTGGGAAACAACTTCAATTCTAATTTAGGAGGTTTAATAACGGACGAGACTAATTTTATTGAATTTGGGTTGATTTGTTTTGGCTGCTCCTTACTCCACCTCCACCAATTAGGTTGGGATACCATGTGATCATTTTTCTTTCTCATCACTATCTCCATCTTCTTTTGTCTCACAATCATTTGATTCTTTTCTAATTGACTCCAATTGATTACATTCTTGCTATTTTCCATTTTTTTTCTATATTCCTGTAACAACCCATTTTTTAGTAGTATCAGAAACAATAGTTTCGGGGCCACAAATTTGATGAGTGAGTTTGTAAATATTATTTTTTAATATTTACGAGTCAAAAATAATATTTTAATAAATATTGATTTGATAATTTATGTTATTTGAATGAATAATTAGGTTTAAGTGGTAAATCATTAAAGTTAAGTGGTTTTATAAAATAAGGTATTGGGACCTTGTTTCTATGAACTGAGCCCGTAAATATTTTATTATATATTTACAGAGTGTTATTAGGGTTATCTTAAAATTTGGTTAAAAAATTTTAATGTTCAAATAGTTAATTAATTGAAAAGGATTAAATTGTAAAAGATGTTAAAACTTAATCACTATAGCTCTAATTTTATTAAATTATAATGAAACCATGAATTGAGGGTTTTATTTTGTAAATATACCTATGTTGATGCTGTCGGACGATTGGTGGGTTTTAATTAGGAAAATTTTGATGTTTTAAAGGTTCAACATATAATTTCATAAATAAAACAAAAATTAAAAGAAACTAAAATAGGTTATCATCTTCAAAAGGACTATCACCACCAAAACTAGTAAGAAAAAACTCCATTTTTGAGTAAAAGCATTCGACCAAGCTGATTTTTCATGCATGGTGAGTGATTTGATTCTGTTTTTAATGATTTTTATGTTTTTGAGCTCGTATTAGCTTAATCTAACTAGCCTGAAGGTCAATTTGTACAACTGTTAAAAGTATAGGGACTTGACATGAATGGTTTAAATGTGTTTATGGATTTAATTGATAGATTATTAAGCTTTGTTGTTAAATAGAAGTATTTTTTTGAGTTTTTTTAGTAATTTAAATGTTAAAGGATTAATTTGTTAAAAAGGTAAAATTTACGGGATTTAATGTGAAACTTTGATGATTATGGACTGTTATGTGACTAGGAGAAATTCCACTAACTTGGTGGATGGTTAAAAGTAGTTAAATTGCAAGTTTTGGGTTTAGGGACTAAATTGTATAAAGTTAAAATGTTGGGGGTAAATTTTAAATTGATAATGGAAGGGTTTAATTCCATAAAACTACTTGTTAGAATGCGGGAAATGTACTAATTGGGTTGAATTCTTATTTAGATAAAGAAACATTGTAATTGTATTTAAATCAAGTAAAGCTGAAGTTCTGAACTAGTTGTCGACTCTGTTTTAGTAATCGTTTCAGTCAAGGTAAGTTCGTATTATATGTAATATGTCATATTAAATTCCTTGATATTTCTTTTATGCTAATAATTGTGATTTTGTAATTATTAAATGTTGGTTGATGAAAATTAATCATGAAATTAAGTTATATTGGAGATAGTGTATTGGGCCTTGAGTCCAACAGGCTTTATGCTTGTGTATATTATCAGGATTTGTGCCTAATAGGCTTTGTGCCTAGCAGGCTTTGTGCTGATGTATATTATTAGGCTTTATGCTTAGCAGGCTTTGAGTCGGTGTATTATATTAGGCCTTTAGCCTAGCAGGCTTCCTGCCGATTTATTGTATTAGGTAACTTGTACTGAAAATTTTATTACAAGTATCCAATGTTATTTTATTAAGTTCAATAAGTAAGTAAAGCTTTAATAAGTAAATGGATACATCAAATGAACCATGATTTGGATTAATGATATGAATTATGAAGATATGTGAATTTGCAAGGAAAAGATGAAGCATGATATATGTAAGAGCAATGAATTATGAAATTGAAATGCTTGATATGTTATATGCCTTGTTTGGTTGGATATATATATGCATTGCTTCACCTACTAACCTTATAAGGTGTTATGTATAGGAAAAGGAAATTTGGCCTATGACTAAATGGAATTATTCATGGTTGTTTAATTTAATGCATTTGGTAAGTTTAAGTTCTTTATACCAGCTTACAAAGCATTAGTTGCTTACATAGTTAATTTTCTTTGTTTCTGTAGGTCATCAGAAAGCTCAAACGGTTGGAATCAATGTTGGAGCACAATCACACTATCCATCGATCCATTTTGATAGATTTTGGTTATTTTTGGAAAATGGTTATAAATGGCATGTAATAGGGTTGATGGCATGTAATAGGGTTGATGATTGGTTTGTTTTCAAATGGTGCCAAGTTCATTTATGTTTATGCCTTTTGATTGAGGCTTGTAAATGATTTGTGAGATGATAGTAAATATGCATGCCCTCATGTGAGTAGGAAGAAAATGGTTTTGTGATATGTTGTAACACCCCTAACATGTAACCGTCGTTGGAATAGGTTAGGAGGCATTACTTAACCCATAACACAACTTAGAATATTCATATATCAAATATCAAATCATTACAGTAAATGTCATTCATTCACATTCATTAAGAACATAAAATCGAGCATACGATACTTAAACGTGCATTCAGAATAAATTGATAACATATAAAAGTTTCAGAACTTATAAAAATTTTCAAATTTTCAAAAGGTCAATCACCAGTGTGAACAGGCCATGTGCCTCACATGGCCTGAGACACACCCGTGTGTTTAACCCGTGCCAAAACATGGCATAGCTACTGACTTGCTCACATGGCTACAAGACATGCCCGTGTGCATTGGCCGTGGTCGAGCCTGACTTGGGCCACACGGCTAGCCACACGCCCGTGAGCTTTGGCCGTGTGACAGCCCTAATGTGGCCCTAGTCGGGAAGTGGTTTCGGGGCCACAAAACCGAGTCATAAAAATAATTAACTGTCATAGTTGATGCTCATTATATGTATATATGCATGTGTGAATATTTCATGTTTGAATTTTGTTAATTGTAAGTGAATTTTATCAAATAGGACTTATGTGAGAAAATTTAGAAATGTGCTAGGAAAATGTAAAAAGGCCTAATAATGCATGTTGTGAAATGGTGGGTTTGCATGTCAAATTGCCCAATATTTGAGCTAGTGGCCGGCCATGCTATGGGGCATAGCATATTTTAAGCATGGTGTGCTAATGTGGTATGTAGGAAACAATAAAATAAAAAGCTAGTAATAAAGAAATGGAAAAAGGAGAATGATGAAAACAAAGAAAAAAAATGTCCATCCTTTTTCATTCTTCTTGACCGAAATTCAAAAGGAAAGAAAGGAGGAAATGTTGAAGAGATTCGGCCATGCTTGTAGCTAGGTTAAGGTAAGTTTGATGTTGTTCCATGAGATTCATGCATATTTTTTATGTTAGTTTGAGTTCTACCTAGCCCATGGTTTAAATCTTGCTATGTGATGAAGATGATACTCGGCCATGGGTGTTGTTTTCTTGGTTGGTGTTTGTTTCATGCTAAATCTAGATGAACAATGGGGGTTGTCATTTAGGTTAAGATCAAAGAAATTAATCTTGTTAAAACTTTGAACTAATAATGCCCATATGTGTGATAGCCGAACATAGACTTTGTTTAAAGTCTTGGTCAAAGGCCGGTTAAGTGTTTTGGAAATGATTAAGGTAGGTGTTTGATCTTTTTGGTTCGGCATAGTACATAAAATGTTGCTAGATGGAGAAAAATTCGGCCAGCAAGATGTGTGCTAAGGCCGAATATAATTTTGTATATTAATGAGTAATGCATGTGTTGAATTATGGAATGGAGAGGATGCTTTAATAGTGCATATATATGTATTAGCCAAGTTTTGAACTTGAAACAAAATGGTATTTGGTCAATACAAGTGACCATACTTGTAGAATGTATTAAGTATGCAATCGGCCTCAACATAGACATGCATGTTCGGCCACACGAATGAATGCATAGATTGATGTTGTACATTCGGCTATAGGTAAGCATAATGATGATCCTATCTTGACTTAGACAATCGGCTCAAGGAGAATTTGTTAAGTGCTTAGTTAATTGATATTAGGTTAATGATGTGTGTATTTGGTCATAAAGGTGCACAAGAGGAAATGTTTGATTAATTGTACTAAATTGCTCAATGTGATTAAAAATGCTTATGACCATTTTGTATTTGAGCTAAAGGTGGCCATATGACCTATCAAACTCCTTGTCATATTCGACCATAAGCAAGCATAATGAGACTTTAATAAGTTAAATTTGTTGAAATTAGCTCAAGAGCTTAGAGGACCACGTTGGATAAGGGAAAGGAAAAAGTGATCGAATAGCCGCCGAAATTGTACGACCACCTCCGAGGTAAGTTTTCGAGTAACGAGACTTAGTTTACGATTTGATTAAGTCATGACGTATGAGCATAACAAATATACGGTGATATGATGATTCTACTTGAATTATATGTTGAGTTAATTAGTCTATACGTATGACGGGTAGCCGTATATGCATAGAGATCGTGTCATAAAGCAAACTAAACCATGCTGTTTGTATGTGGCTAGTGAGCCGAAAATGGGATTGCTTAATACGTGACTTGTGTTTGAACTCTAATTATGAAAATGAAATATAGATGTGTCATGATTTATTGATATGTGCATGAATATTTGGATGATAACCGGGCTAAGTCCCGAAGGCATTTTGCGCTAGTGACTAGTTCCGGGCTAAGTCATGAAGGCATTTGTGCGAGTTATTACATCCGGGCTAAGTCCCGAAGGCATTTGTGCGAGTTACTATATCCGGGCTAAGTCCCGAAGGCAATGGTGCGAGTTACTATATCCGGGCTATGTCCCAAAGGCATTGAGCGAGTAGCTATATCCGGTTAAATCCCGAAGGTACTTGGCTTGGGAATGAGCAACCTTGCTGTAATAGTTTCAATTAATATGCTCGCAAAATCCCAGCAATGAGGTATGTCTCGTATATGCATTGATTTAGTTGATCCCTTACAAATAGTATTCGCTCAGTCGATAAATGAGCTACCGGCCTTTGGCTAAGTTGATCTTTTGTGTATGAATATAAGGGTTGGTAATGTGAAGTAAGTATGATATTGAGAATTTGTGCATATGAAATTATCCGTTTAGCCATATGAATGCTACGCTTTAGTTGTGTCTAATTTCATGGCTCAAAACTTACTAAGCATTAAATGCTTACTCTGCTTCTTTGAACCTCTGTTTTATAGATTTTGGTTCGTCAGCTATCGGACTCGGGATTATTGAAGTTGAAGTCGCCCACACTATCAAAGCCCCTTTTGGTACACTTTTGGTTGAACTTTGAAATGGCATGTATAGGACTACCCTTTTTGTTGTTGGTCATGTACCCTTGGGTTTTGTATAAATTTGGATAGCCAAGCGAAAATGGCTTAAATATACTTTGATCATAACAGTATAATTGTTTTGTATGTTGTTCGTTGAGAGGTATGGAAATGTTTGGTAACAATTAGCCATTGGAATGGTTAATCATGATCATTTTGGTGCTATGTATGACAACCTCTAGTTGATTCATGGAAAACCATGAAATAGGAAAAGTTTACCTTAAAAACAGATGCTGACAGCAGCAGTGGTGTGGATTTGAAAAATCACTAAAACTAGTAGGAATGGAATTAAATAGTGACTAAATTATGTAATCGAACCTTGATGAATCTATTTTCATATGGAAGAAATGAAACGATCATATGACTCGTATGTTAAGAGATATTTAAGTTTTCGTGAAACAGGGCCAGAACGGTTTCTGGATTCCCTGTTCCGACTTTGGAAATTCATTATAAATTAACCAGAGATAATTATAAGTCATGTCATATATGTATAGATTCCTTTTCGAGTCTAGTTTCTATAGAAACAAATGGCATCAGTATTGAATCCCTGTACAGGGAGATGTCCAAGTCGTAATGTGTAAAGGTCAGAGTAGTCAAACCCTGAAACAGGGGAGACTTTAACTAATAAACTGTACTAATTGGCTCGACCAAAAATTCTATAAAAATATTTGTAGATTGATATATGAGTCTAGTTTCAGGAAAAATTTACAAAACTGGTTTTTGAGTTTTGAAACTCAAGATATGATTTTTAAGGCGACAGTGACGCAGTTAGCCAGCTCGTCTGGAAATTTAAAATGGACTGTGGAAATAAATGTATTATGTCTGTTAGCACCTCGTGTCTGACTCCGGTAACGGTCTCGGGTACGGGGTGTTACAATTTTATTGGTATCAGAGCTACGGTTTAGTCGATTCTAGGACTACCGTACTACGTTTGGGTCTAGCTATACATGCCATTATGTGATTGTTTGATAGTGTGGTGATTTCTGACATTTGCAAATGTGTTTATTTATAGTAATGGATCCCGATCCTGACCGAGCGGTAGCTGATGATCTCGAGAGTGTAGCGCCTACTCCCGCACAAGGGACAGCGCCGGCGGACTCTCAACCTAATGCTAGTAATCCGAATGATGAAGCTAGACAAGCTTTTTATAGCGTGATGAATGATTGGTTCAACCAATACATTCGAACTAATACGGCTGTTCCACAACCTCCATTCCCGACAAATACCACCCCCGCACCTACGATACCTCCGGTAGCTGACCAAATAAGGTTAAATAAGCCCCCAGTTGACAGAATCCGAAAGCATGGGGCTACTGAATTTAAAGCTACGGACAGCGATGATGCCGAGCAAGCTGAATTTTGGTTGGACAACACTATTCGGGTACTCGACGAGCTATCTTGCACACCCGATGAGTGCCTAAAGTGTACTATCTCCTTGCTACGTGATTCTGCCTACTATTGGTGGAATACGTTGACTTCTGTTGTGCCTAGAGAGCAAGTAACTTGGAGTTTTTCCAAACCGAGTTTCGAAAGAAGTATATCAGTCAGAGATTCATTGACCAAAAACGGAAGGAATTTCTTGAACTCAAACAAGGTTCCATGTCGGTTACCGACTATGAACGAAAATTTGTGAGGCTTAGCCGGTATGTGCGAGAATGCATTTCTTCAAAAGCTGTGATGTGTAAACGTTTCGAAGATGGACTGAATGATGATATAAAGCTGTATGTTGGCATTTTAGAAATCCGAGAATTTGTGGTACTTGTCGAGCGAGCTTGCAAAGCCAAGGAGCTCAGTAAGGAGAAAAGGAAAGCCGATATGGGAGCAAAGGAGTTTCGTAAGAGATCTTCAGGAAAGCCCTTTCAACAGTCATCGAAGAAATTTAGAGATGATTTAGGCCGATCTAGAAACACTTTGGGCTTTTTTAGACGAGATCGCGATCGACCCCCCGTGAGTGCACGAGTCACTTCGATCGCCAGTGTTGGAAATGATCGTCGAGACAGAACGGAGTGCCAGTACTGTGGTAAATGGCATTCGGAGAGTTGTAGATTCCATGACCGCTCCTGTTACAAGTGCGGATCAGTTGACCACTTTATTAAAGATTGCCCGAGGCTGTCTGAACAGAATGTAAATCAGAGTGGGAAACCAGGTGCTACCACTGCTCGAGGTAGACCATCTAGAAATACGGGCAATGCTAGTGGTGGTCAGAGAGGATCTAGAGATGCTACCACCAGATTTGAGGCTCGTGCTCCTGCTAGAGCTTACGCTATACGCGCACGCGGGGATGCTTCCTCGCCAGATGTTATTACCGGTACTTTTACTCTCTTTGATACTAATGTGATTGCTTTGATTGACCCTGGTTCTACTCATTCTTATATATGTGAAACCTTAGCATCCAGTAAGACTCTACCTGTTGAGTCTACTGAGTTTGTAATTCGGGTGTCAAATCCCTTGGGTCGTTACGTGCTTGTCGACAAAGTGTGCAAGAAATGTCCCCTAGTAATCCGAGGTTCCTGTTTTCCGGCCGATTTGTTGCTCTTACCGTTTGACGAGTTTGATGTTATCCTCGGTATGGATTGGTTGACCGTACATGATGCAATTGTAAATTGCAAAAGAAAAACCATCGATTTGAGGTGTGTAAATAATGAGATAATCCGAGTTGAGTCTATTGACTTGAATAGGTTGCCAGCTGTAATATCCTCAATGTTGGCTCAAAAATATGTAAGAAAAGGGTGTGAAGCATACCTTGCGTATGTACTTGATGACAAAGAGTTAGAAAAGAAACCCGAATCTGTGCCGGTGGTTTGTGAATACTCGGATGTTTTTCCCGAGGAATTACAAGGTTTACCACCTGTTCGGGAGGTAGAGTTTGGTATTGAGCTTGTACCTGGGACTACGCTGATTTCGATAGCTCCGTATCGTATGGCACCAACCGAGTTAAAAGAGTTGAAAGCTCAGTTGCAAGAATTGACGGATAGAGGTTTCGCTCGACCAAGTTTCTCACCTTGGGATGCACCAGTATTGTTTGTGAAAAAGAAGGATGGAACCATGAGGTTGTGCATCGACTATCGTCAGCTGAATAAGGTGACAATAAAGAATAAATATCCGATGCCACGTATTGACGATTTGTTTGATCAACTAAAGGGAGCCTCAATGTTTTCAAAGATAGATTTGAGATCGGGTTATTACCAGTTGCGAATTCGAGATTCGGATATACCCAAAACTACTTTCAGAACGAGATACGGTCACTATGAGTTCTTAGTGATGCCGTTTGGGCTCACTAATGCCCCTGCGGTATTTATGGATTTGATGAATCGGATCATCAGACCGTATTTGGATCGGTTTGTAGTCGTGTTTATCGATGATATTTTGGTTTATTCGAGAAATGAGACCGAACATGCTGAACACCTGAGATTAGTGTTGCAAATTTTACGGGATAAGCAGTTATATGCTAAGTTCAGTAAGTGTGAGTTCTGGTTAAGAGAGGTTAGCTTCTTGGGTCATGTGGTATCTGCATCGGGTATTCGAGTTGATCCGAGCAAAATTTCAGCCATACTTAACTGGAAACCTCCGAGAAATATTACTGAGGTTCGGAGCTTTTTGGGACTTGCCGGCTACTACCGACGGTTTGTAAAAGGTTTCTCGATGATAGCCACACCAATGACGAAGCTACTTCAAAAAGATGTTAAGTTCGAATGGACGAAAAAATTTCAGAAAAGTTTTGATCAACTGAAAACTTATTTGACCGAAGCTCCAATTCTAGTGCAGCCCGAATCAGGCAAAGAGTTTGTCATTTATAGTGATGCATCCCTACTTGGGTTGGGTTGCATATTGATGCAAGAAGGTCGAGTTGTGGCCTATGCGTCGAGACAATTAAAGCCACATGAGAAAAATTATCCGACCCATGATCTCGAATTAGCTGCCATCGTATTCGCTTTGAAAATATGGCGACATTACTTATTTGGTGAGAAGTGCCATGTATTTTCGGATCACAAAAGTCTCAAATATTTGATGACTCAAAGAGACTTAAATCTGCGACAAAGACGTTGGCTCGAGTTGTTAAACGATTATGAACTTGTCATTGATTATCACCCGGGAAAGGCTAATGTGGTTGCGGACGCCTTAAGCCGGAAATCACTGTTTGCTTTACGAGCGATGAATGTACACTTGTCTGTTCTACCCAACAATGTGTTAGTAGTTGAATTAAAGGCCAAACCATTATTGATTCATCAAATTCGTGAAGCTCAGAAAGTCGATGATGAATTGGTTGCAAAACGGGCTGAATGTGTTCTGAACATGGAATCAGAGTTTCAAATTGATAATGACGATTGTTTGAGGTTCAGAAGTCGTTTGTGTGTTCCAAGAAATTCAGAACTCATTTCGATGATTCTGAACGAAGCTCATTGTAACCGAATATCAATTCACCCGGGGAGTACGAAAATGTACAACGATTTGAGACGCCAGTTTTGGTGGCATGGTATGAAACGAGACATTTCCAATTTTGTTTCGAAGTGTTTAATATGTCAGCAAGTGAAGGCGGAACATCAAGTGCCTACGGGTTTACTTCAGCCGATCATGATACCTGAATGGAAATGGGATAGAGTCACATGGATTTTGTGTCTGGGTTGCCATTGTCGACAAGTAAGAAAGATGCGATTTGGGTTGTTGTTGATAGGCTGACTAAGTCGGCTCATTTTATCCCTGTACGTACGGATTTTTCATTGGACAAACTAGCTGAACTGTATGTTTCTCAGATTGTGAGATTACACGGGGTACCGATTTCTATTGTGTCGGATAAAGATCCGAGATTCACCTCGCGATTTTGGAAGAAATTGCAAGAAGCTTTGGGTACCAAGTTGCATTTTAGCACCGCTTTTCACCCCCAAACCGATGGTCAATCCGAGCGGATAATTCAAATACTCGAGGATATGTTGAGATGCTGCATCCTTGAGTTTAGTGGTTCATGGGAACGGTATTTACCTTTGATTGAATTCGCTTACAACAATAGTTTTCAGTCAAGTATTAAGATGGCACCGTACGAGGCTTTGTACGGTCGAAAATGCCGTACACCATTGTTTTGGACCGAGCTCGGTGAAAGTAAAATTTTCGGAGTTGATTTGATTAAAGATGCTGAACAAAAAGTAAAAGTAATCCGTGAAAGACTGAAGGCGGCCACAGATCGCCAGAAGTCGTACGCGGATTTGAAACGAAAAGACATTGAGTATCAGGTGGGAGACAAAGTGTTTCTTAAAGTTTCACCTTGGAAAAAGATACTCAGATTTGGCCGTAAGGGAAAATTGAGTCCGAGATTCATTGGGCCGTATGAAATCTCCGAACGAGTTGGTCCAGTTGCGTATAGATTGATTTTGCCCCCTGAACTTGAAAAGATTCACGACGTCTTTCATCTTTCGATGCTTCGACGTTATAGATCTGATCCATCACACGTAATTAATCCATCAGAGATTGAAATTCAATCCGATATGAGTTATGAAGAAGAACCGATTCGTATCCTAGCTCGTGAAGTGAAACAGTTACGAAACAAAAGGGTTCCGTTCGTAAAAGTGTTATGGCTCAAAAACGGGATGGAAGAAGCTACTTGGGAACCCGAGAACTCTATGAAAGAGCGATACCCAAACCTATTTACCGGTAAGATTTTCGGGGACGAAAATTTCTTAAGTGGGGGAGAGTTGTGACAGCCCTAATGTGACCCTAGTCGGGAAGTGGTTTCGAGGCCACAAAATCGAGTCATAAAAATAATTAACCGTCATAGTTGATGCTCATTATATGTATATATGCATGTGTGAAAATTTCATGTTTGAATTTTGTTAATTGTAAGTGAATTTTATCAAATAGGACTTATGTGAGAAAATTTAGAAATGTGCTAGGCAAATGTAAAGAGGCCTAATAATGCATGTTGTGAAATGGTGGGTTTGCATGTCAAATTGCCCAATATTTGAGCTAGTGGCCGGCCATGCTATGGGGCATAGCATATTTTAAGCATGGTGTGCTAATGTGGTATGTAGGAAACAATAAAATAAAAAGCTAGTAATAAAGAAATGGAAAAAGGAGAATGATGAAAACAAAGAAAAAAAAATGTCCATCCTTTTTCATTCTTCTTGACCGAAATTCAAAAGGAAAGAAAGGAGGAAATGTTGAAGAGATTCGGCCATGCTTGTAGCTAGGTTAAGGTAAGTTTGATGTTGTTCCATGAGATTCATGCATATTTTTTATGTTAGTTTGAGTTCTACCTAGCCCATGGTTTAAATCTTGCTATGTGATGAAGATGATACTCGGCCATGGGTGTTGTTTTCTTGGTTGGTGTTTGTTTCATGCTAAATCTAGATGAACAATGGGGGTTGTCATTTAGGTTAAGATCAAAGAAATTAATCTTGTTAAAACTTTGAACTAATAATGCCCATATGTGTGATAGCCGAACATAGACTTTGTTTAAAGTCTTGGTCAAAGGCCGGTTAAGTGTTTTGGAAATGATTAAGCTAGGTGTTTGATCTTTTTGGTTCGGCATAGTACATAAAATGTTGCTAGATGGAGAAAAATTCGGCCAGCAAGATGTGTGCTAAGGCCGAATATAATTTTTTATATTAATGAGTAATGCATGTGTTGAATTGATGGAATGGAGAGGATGCTTTAATAGTGCATATACGTGTATTAGCCAAGTTTTGAACTTGAAACAAAATGGTATTTGGTCAATACAAGTGACCATACTTGTAGAATGTATTAAGTATGCAATCGGCCTCAACATAGACATGCATGTTCGGCCACACGAATGAATGCATAGATTGATGTTGTACATTCGGCTATAGGTAAGCATAATGATGATCCTATCGTGACTTAGACAATCGGCTCAAGGAGAATTTGTTAAGTGCTTAGTTAATTGATATTAGGTTAATGATGTGTGTATTTGGTCATAAAGGTGCACATGAGGAAATGTTTGATTAATTGTACTAAATTGCTCAATGTGATTAAAAATGCTTATGACCATTTTGTATTTGAGCTAAAGGTGGCCATATGACCTATCAAACTCCTTGTCATATTCGGCCATAAGCAAGCATAATGAGACTTTAATAAGTTAAATTTGTTGAAATTAGCTCAAGAGCTTAGAGGACCACGTTGGATAAGGGAAAGGAAAAAGTGATCGAATAACCGCCGAAATTGTACGACCACCTCCGAGGTAAGTTTTCGAGTAACGAGACTTAGTTTACGATTTGATTAAGTCATGACGTATGAGCATAACAAATATACGGTGATATGATGATTCTACATGAATTATATGTTGAGTTAATTAGTCTATACGTATGACGGGTAGCCGTATGTGCATAGAGATCGTGTCATAAAGCAAACTAAACAATGCTGTTTGTATGTGGCTAGTGAGCCAAAAATGGGATTGCTTAATACGTGACTTGTGTTTGAACTCTAATTATGAAAATGAAATATAGATGTGTCATGATTTATTGATATGTGCATGAATATTTGGATGATAACCGAGCTAAGTCCCGAAGGCATTTTGCGCTAGTGACTAGTTCCGGGCTAAGTCATGAAGGCATTTGTACGAGTTATTACATCCGGGCTAAGTCCCGAAGGCATTTGTGCGAGTTACTATATCCGGGCTAAGTCCCAAAGGCAATGGTGCGAGTTACTATATCCGGGCTATGTCCCGAAGGCATTGAGCGAGTAGCTATATCCGGTTAAATCCCGAAGGTACTTGGCTTGGGAATGAGCGACCTTGCTGTAATAGTTTCAATTAATATGCTCGCAAAATCCCAGCAATGAGGTATGTCTCGTATATGCATTGATTTAGTTGATCCCTTACAAATAGTATTCGCTCAGTCGATAAATGAGCTACCGGCCTTGGGCTAAGTTGATCTTTTGTGTATGAATATAAGGGTTGGTAATGTGAAGTAAGTATGATATTGAGAATTTGTGCGTATGAAATTATCCGTTTAGCCATATGAATGCTACGCTTTAGTTGTGTCTAATTTCATGGCTCAAAACTTACTAAGCATTAAATGCTTACTCCGCTTCTTTGAACCTCTGTTTTATAGATTTTGGTTCGTCAGCTATCGGACTCGGGATTATTGAAGTTGAAGTCGCCCACACTATCAAAGCCCCTTTTGGTACACTTTTGGTTGAATTTGAAATGGCATGTATAGGACTACCCTTTTTGTTGTTGGTCATGTACCCTTGGGTTTTGTATAAATTTGGATAGCCATGCGAAAATGGCTTAAATATACTTTGATCATAACAGTATAATCATTTTGTTTGTTGTTCGTTGAGAGGTATGGAAATATTTGGTAACGATTAGCCATTGGAATGGTTAATCATGATCATTTTGGTGCTATGTATGACAACCTCTAGTTGATTCATGGAAAACCATGAAATAGGAAAAGTTTACCTTAAAAACTGATGCTGACAGTAGCAGTGGTGTGGATTTGAAAAATCATTAAAACTAGTAGGAATGGAATTAAATAGTGAATAAATTATTTAATCTAACCTTGATGAATCTATTTTCATATGGAAGAAACGAAACGATCATATGAGTCGTATGTTAAGAGATATTTAAGTTTTTGTGAAACAGGGCCAGAACGGTTTCTGGATTCCCTGTTCCGACTTTGGAAATTCATTATAAATTAACCAGAGATAATTAGAAGTCATGCCATATATGTATAGATTCCTTTTCGAGTCTAGTTTCTATAGAAACAAATGGCATCAATATTGAATCCCTGTACAGGGAGATGTTCAAGTCGTAATGTGTGAAGGTCAGAGTAGTCAAACCCTAAAACAGGGGAGACTTTAACTAATAAACTGTACTAATTGGCTCGACCAAAAATTCTAGAAAAATATTTGTAGATTGATATATGAGTCTAGTTTCAGGAAAAATTTATGAAACTGGTTTTCAAGTTTTTAAACTCAAGATATGATTTTTAAGGCGACAGTGACGCAGTTAGCCAGTTCGTCTGGAAATTTAAAATGGACTGTGGAAATAAATGTATTATGTCTGTTAGCACCTCGTGTCCGACTCCGGCAACGGTCTCGGGTACGGGGTGTTACAGGCCGTGTTCGGGCCTAACTTACAATTGTAGGGTACCCCAGGGACACACGACCGTGCCACATAGCCATGTGTCGCACACGGATGAGGCACACGCCCGTTTCTTTGCCCGTGTGGACAAAAATAGGTCATTTGAATAGCCAATTTGCCACCCCAAATTTGGGTCAACCTGCAAGCAAAGAATCAAGCATATATGCACCACCATTTCAGCCAATTTTATGCCAAAACATAAAATAAGATCATACCAAAACATTTCCTTCCATACATCATTCAATCTCAAACTAAACTTGCCAAAACTTACCTACTATAACATACCACATTTGCATATTAACATCACATACCATAAGCCATTATCAATTATGAGTTTAAACACCAACTAGCCAAATCACATGGCTAAGTATATGCATAACAAAACATGATCCCACAACCACTAGCCTATGCATGCCATACTTTAAAAAATATACATTCCCAAGAGTACCAAAATGAGGTTCGATAGTGTGGTGACGATCCTTGAAGATCCCCAAGCTTGCAGTAACGTCGATATCTATAAAACAATGCAAACATACACAAAGTAAGCTTTCAAAAGCTTAGTAAGCTCATACCAAAAATCATCAATACATAAGTGCTTACAAATTCTCTAATCATCTATCAAATCTATACCAACACAACCCATATATTCATACCAAATCAATGAGCTTCCCATTCATAGTATCATCTACCACATAGGTACGTACATACCTGAATCTTCCCGTACTTATTCACTTTCATTCTCACATTTTGTTTAAATATTTTAAGACTTTCCATAAGTTATTAATGCTTTGAACATCCGCACACTTAGTGCTGCAATAGTTAGCCGAAGCTAAAACGATTCCGCACACTTAGTGCCATCTCAATTAGCCGAAGCTAAGTCGGGATCGCACACTTAGTGCCTCATATAGTCAAGCTAGTTTAAATCGCACACTTAGTGCCAAATACTATTGATTTATTGTCGTATTCATCCAAACTAAACATATATACAATCTAGGTATAATCACAATAGCAAAATATATTTATAACACCATGTTTTATGTATAAACTTACCTCGTACTCTGAATTGTCGACTCGGACTGTGTACTCTACAATCTTCAACTTCCCTTGGTCTAAATCTGAATTCCTCTTTTCTTGATCTAAATGTATTCAAAATTAACCTTTTTATTCACCAAATTATTCAAAACAATCCATGAACACATATTTGGAGCATTTTGCAAACTAGCCCTTACATTTTCACATTTCGACACTTTAGTCTCTAATTCACAAAATCACAAAATACACAAACTTTGCTTATACACAAGCTTAGCCTAATTTTCATAGCTCCCATACAAGCCCATACATTTCATTTATTTTACATTTTAGTCCTTCAAAATAATTTTTTTACAAATTAGCCCAAAATACTCAATTTCATCAAAAATCCAAGAACAAAACATGTAAACCAAATATCAAACTTTAATATTTCATCTTATAACATCACAAAGATCATGAATCCATCCATGGCACATTTCAAAATCATCAACAAAATCAAAAATTGAGGCATGGGTTCAATAATATACGAAGCAACGATTACAAAAACGTAGAAATTATCAAAAATCGAAGTGAAAACATACCTAAATCAAAGCCTGCAAGTGCCGAACCCTAGCCAAAGCTTTTATCTTTTCTTTTTCTCTTATTTTCAGCCAAGAACATGTATAATGGCTTATTTTCAGACCTTATTTTAATTATAATTCATTTTATAATTAGTTTACCATTTTGCCCTTAGTATAAAACATTAACAAACCATTTTACAAAGTTCATTGATGTCCATTAACCTTTTAAAAGGCATAATAACCACATAAGGGTCTCTCATAAACAAATCCAATTCAAATAGGAACTTTTAACATCTAGCACACAGCTTTTACACTTTACGCGATTAGGTCATTTTTGCAAATTAAATACACATACGATTAAATTTTAATACAAAACTTTCACACATGCTAATTCACATATCACAAGCACAAAAAATAATGTTTGAAATATTTTTCTAACTCGGATTTGTGGTCCCAAAATCACTATTCTGACTGGGGTCAAAACCAGACAGTTACATATGTTGTGATACGGTTATTTGGTATATATAAGTCTAGTTGTTGATTTGGTAGTGTTTGAGTTGAGCCTAGCTTGTGCATGTTTTAAAAAACCTTATGTTTTGATTTGTAAATGCATACGTAAGTGTTTGCTTGTGAGATATATTACGTGGCATATAATTAAGTGGCTTATAACTACCTATAGCAATGAGTAAAATCAATAATGTATATGTTTGTATGGTGAACGTTTCAAGTATGTGAGTGGTTTGACATGTATTGAATTGATGATTGAGTTGTGGTTCCTTTGAATGGCATACAGGTTAGAACATGCAGGATGTTTGAAATAGTATGTTTTCATGCGTTTGAGGTTTGTTTTGGTCATGTAAATGGGTGGGAGAAAGATGTATCTTGGTATGCATGCATATGTCTTGAAATGACTTGTTTCAGGGGCTCAATTTGGAGCACACGACCTGAGACACGGGGCATCACATGGTCGTTTGAACACACGATTACTCCATGCGACTGTGTGTCTTTTTATTTACAGGTGTAGGTTTGACACGGTCTGGCACACGGCTTGCGACATAGCCGTGTGACCCAAGTCAGTGAGTTACACAGTTTGACACATGGACTGGGACACAACCATGTGTCCCATAGTTTGAACACCCACACAACCTGGGTTGTGTCACATAGTCGTGTGACCCCTGTTTCACAAATTTTTCATGTTTTACATGAAATTTATGATTTGCTTCGAATAAGTCATTGATTGTTTCTAAACTATTTTTACGGCCAATCAAGCTCGATTTAAAGCCCGTAAAAGTATTTATATCATATTTAAATTATATTATCAAATATAAATATGTGATTTGCATGTTGATCCATGTTGATCCATGTTGCAATTTTTAAGGTCTATTTTGTACTGTAATGTTTTTTAACCCTAATCTGGTATTAAACATAGGTTAGTAGTGTTACAGTTCTAGTCCCTCGATTTCCCCTTCATAGTATTTCTCCCAGGTAGATTCATTAATCCTAAACTTCTCCAGTATTTCCTTAACTTCCACCTAGGTTTTTGTCCAAATACTTCCCCTAGTCATAATTTCGAATTTTCATCTATTTTGACCATCTAGCCCAAAATAGAAATGTTGTGTCTGAACTGCAAAGTGTATACCCCCGCCTAATATGGATATGAGAATCATTTTAAACCTTTCCCACTCTTGTCCCAATGTTTCAGTAATACACTGCTTAAAATAAGATAACTGTGTATAAGTACTGAGTACCTTTATCATGGGTACTTCTCGGTAAAGAAATAACTACACAAACTCAGTCCAAGTAGTAATGGTGTCTGGGGGAAGCATGTCTAGCCATATTTTTGCCTTCTAATCTAGTGCAAAAGGAATTAATAACAATTTAATAGCATCTAGTGAAACACTTGTATATGTAACGACGCTACATATATGATCGAATCTCCACAAAAACACTATAGGGTCGTCAGTTTCATGATCAGTAAACCTAACATTTTTAGAAATCCATGTTAGCAAGGAAGAATTTAGTTCAAAATGTGAGTTATGAATAACAGGACGAGAAATGCTAGGCCGTAGATAGTCTATATCAAACAAGGTTCCTAAAACCTACATAATGTTTAATAATTTTACTTTCAAATAAATAAATTGCCTTTATAACTTTAAACAATTTCTAATTATTCCTTCTGGATGCAAACATTAAAATTCAACTAGTGATGTTGCCTCCCCGACAACAACACCAACAACTTGACTGCCGCTAGACATACTAACGTCCAAAGTGTGAACACTGCAAAAAAAGATGTATTAACGAGGCAGAATCTACAAGTATACGGGTCCAATTGTAATATAGTTACAATGGAGTAGGTGAGTACTCCAAGGATCGTACCCAAGGGAGGCGAGTGCTAGATCAATTTTAACCTAAACAATTAAAAATCTAATTAGTACTTTAGGTTAGTTATAGTACGAAGGTAAAATAAAAGGAGTTTATAAGGTTTTTATAAAAATAAAATAATACAAAGAACTCAAATTTAAGAGATTGAAGAATAGAAATAATCATTTCTGATTATGGGTGATTAGCTTGCTTCGCTAATCCCCATCAAGTAGTCGCTATCCCAACATGATCTTCCAATCTTCTACTTAAATAAGGAATCAACAAGAACTACTTATCTTCCGACCTCACAATCCAAACAATTTAGGGTGAAGGTGTGTATAGATGGGCCATACCAATTTTGGGTTAATTCTCAACTTGATTACTTCCCAGGGTTGTCAAGCCTAGGGTTTGTTTCACATTCTTCCTTTCCCAAACAGCTAATTCGTTGAGTATCCCTACAAAACAGTTAACAAATCATGCCTCCACTCGCTAATCCCCCATAGAGGGATTAGTTCCTCATGATTTCTATACACAATATAGAATCAATATAAAAAGAAAAGATGATAAATAAATCAACAATATAGAGTTTACAAAAGAGACTGATTGTATTAAGATTGATAACGAATCCACAAGGTTTGATTGTCTCTACAATATAGAATAAGAACGAATGAAAATAAAAACTAAACTAAGATTAAAAGACTAAATCTAGGCTAAGTGAATGGTATCCATAACAAGTGACAAAGGAGCCTATTTATAGATTTTAGGTGGTCGTTGTCCTTAACCCTAGGTCAGCTAATGTTCTCGAGCTGTAAGTTTGATTGTGTGAACCAAAATGCCCCTATTTCATGTTTAATTTCCATCTAGTGTCGATGTCGTGACACACCAGAACCTGTGTCGCGACATAGCTGTCAGTGTACTCCTCTTGAGCTATCTTCAGGGGTATGTCGCGACACCCATAGGCTGTGTCACGACATCGAAGGAAATTTCATGATTTCTCCACATTGCTCCCTATTTAGCAAAATCGAACCTTCTGTGTTACGAAGTAGTGAGCCGTATTGATTTGGTACCCTTCTAATGGTCTCCTGCACACTTATAAAGTTCATTAGCTCACCTTTAGACCTCATTCGGTCCCTAAGGTCAATAAAAGACTCAATTTACACATTTTTTTAACTTAATGGAAACTTAAGAAAGTGAGGAAACTATTTTAATCTGCTACACCAATTTGCGAAAGATTGTAACAACCTGATTTTTGGGGCTAGTCAAAACAGTGGTTTCGGGACCACAAATATAACATAGAAAATTTCATTTTTATTATACTTTTATAGCTTATAGTTTTACGGAACTATTCTTTGAAAATCTTGTTCGAAAATTTTAACATTTGGGCACTAAATTTAGTCAAAAGGACTAAATCGTAAAAAGTGTAAAGTTGAGTTCTACTTGTTAAAGGTGTCCAATTGCTATGAGATTTTAAATTAGAGGTCTTTAGTTGGAATTAGACCATTGGATAAGTTAGTGGACAAAAATGGATATGAATATGTAAAATTTCAAAGTTATGGATTAAGGGCATTTTGGTTATTTGGTAAATAAAAGTATAAAAAGGGAAAATCAAGTCAAAATTGGTGTCCATCTTCTTCACCTTGGCCGAATTTTACAAGGAGACCATAGCTAGGGTTTCTTCAACTTTCAAGCTTGATTGTAAGTACATCCTAGCCCCGTTTTTAATGCTCTTTACATTTTTCAAGTCCTCGTAACCCGATTTACCTATTTCTACCATTATTTTGAAGTAGGGTTCATGTTTAAAAATTTACCCATGTGTGACATGCATGTATTTTGATGTTTGATGAAAGATGTTGTATGTTTAAGGTGTGATAAACAACTTTTACTAAGTGATTTTTAGTGAAAATGCATAAAAAGGACTTATTTGAAAAGGTTGTGAAAATGGGTAGTAGAAATGTGATTTGATGAAAAATGTGGGTTGTTATGAGCATGTTTTAGGTTTGGTTAGGCTTGAGTAACAAAGAAAATGGATACATTTCATTTTACGAGCCTAAAGACTAAAATATAAATATGTCAAAGTTTGGGGCAAAAATGTAATTTTACCATAAGTTGATTTTTTGGATAGCATTGAGTAATGTGAGAATTAAATAAGTCAAATTTGCTATTATAGATCAAGAAAAATGAAGTTCGTACCTCTAGCAGCAGTATTACCTTGCATTCTGAAAATTTTCTTTTTCAACCATTTTCGGGCAATCCCAAATAAAGTGATCTTGGGAGCGACATGTAAAGCAAGCTCGGTTATTCATCCTACATTCACCGAGATGTCGTCTACCATAGTGTTGGCATTCAGGCTTATTAGACCTAGCATTACCAACACTCGCTATAGATGTAGTTTGGGCCTTAGAACCCGAATATTACTTCCCATGATCTCGGTTGAGATACCCGGCCGAAGCATTGGAACGAGCATACAAATCTCTCGATTTCTTTGATGAGGACTGAAACGGCTTATTCATCGGCCTCTTCCTTGAATCTTTAGTCTCGAACTCAACTTTTCTCTTTTCTTTACTCAACTCTTCGACTTTGCAAGCTCATTCGACTAGCACAACAAATTCTTTCAGTTCCAAGATCCCAACTAATAGTCAGATGTCCTCGAATCTCTTATACATAATAGCCTCTGTCGAGACACATTCCCAAGCATACTTACTGAGCCTAACAAGCTCTCACTCGTATTCGATCACAGTCATTCGACCTTGTTTCAACTTCAAGAACTCTTTATGTTTCTGATCAATAAATCGTTCGCTGATATATTTCTTTTTGAACTCCTATTGGAAGAAATCCCAAGTAACTCTTTCCCTTGGTACTACCAATACTAAAATGTTCCACCAATGATATGCCGAATCCCTTAGGGGTGATATAGCACATTTCAAGCACTCCTCCGGTATGCAAGAGAGCTCATCAAATACCTAGATAGAGTTCTCAAGCTAGAGTTCTACCCTCTCGAGATCATCATCAACATTTGCTCTAAATTCTTCAGCCCCTTGCTTTTGAATCTTATCGGCTGGAGGCTTGTTCAGTCTTACCAATTCCACGCCTTGGGGAGCTACGAGAACCGGTTGGGGGTTAGGTAGAGGTGGAGGATGCTGGGCAGCCGGATTTGTCAGAACAAACTTGGCAAACCACTTATTCATCTTTTGGAAGAAGGCTTCCCTAGCCTCTCCTCCTTGACTAATCTTCACAAGTCTACTTTCAGATGGCATGGTTCCTTAGGTAGGAGCCAGCTCATTACTTTTTACGTCATCAGCTACTTCTCGATCGGGATCAATTTACTATATTGAAACACAGTTCAAATTGTCAAGAGTCGTCACACTATCAATGTAATTCCCCGCACCCGAGACCGTTGCCGGAGTCGAACACGAGGTGTTAACGAACTTAATTCATTTATTTACACAGTTCATTTTAAAATTTCCAGACAAGCTGGCTAACTGCATCACTGTCACCTTAAAAATCATATCTCGAGTTTCAAAACTCAAAAACTGATTCCGTAAATTTTCCCTAAAACTAGACTCATATATCCATCTACAGATTTTTTTCTAGAATTTTTGATCAGGCCAATTAGTACAGTTTATTAGTTAAATCTCCCCTGTTTTAGGGTTCGACTACTTTGACCTTCATGCATTACGACTTAGATATCTCCCTGTACAAGGCTTCAATACATATGCCGTTTGTTTATAATGAAACTAGACTCAAAAAGAAATCTTTACATATAAAGAATGACTTCTAATTATTTCTCGTTAATTTATGGTAAATTTCCAAAGTCAGAACAGGGGATCCAGTAATCGTTCTGGCCCTGTTTCACAAAAACTTAAACATCTCATAAAATACAGCTCATATGGTCATTTCGCTTCTTCCATATGAAAATAGACTCATCAAGGTTCGATTACATAATTTATTCATTATTTAATTACATTCCTACTATTTTTAGTGAATTTTCAAACTCACATCACTGCTGCTGTCAGCATCTATTTTAAGGTAAATTTCACCTATTTCATAGTTTCCATTATTCAACTAGCCATTTGACATACATAGCACCAAATATGATCGAGATTAACCATTCCAATGGTTAATCATTGCCAATCATTTCCACACCTCTCAATAATCATATATATACAAAATGATTTTAATACTATGCTCAAAATATTTAAGCCATTTTCGCATGGCTATCCGAATATATACACATTACCAAAGGTACTTGATTAACAACAAAGGCTAGTCCTATACATGCCATTATCAACGTTTAACTAAAAGAGTACCAAAAGGGCTTAGATAGTGTGGACGACTTCGACTTCGATAATCCCGAGTCCGATAGCTGACGAACAAAAATCTATAAAACAGAGAATTAAAGAAACGGAATAAGCATTTAATGCTTAGTAAGTTTTGAGTAACGAAATTATTTACGACTAAAGGATAGCGTTCATATGACTAAATGAATAATTTCATATATGCACATTCTCAAAATCATAATTTCTTCACGCTTCAACCAATATATTCATACACAGGGTATCAAACCTAACTAGAGGCCGGAAGCTCGTTAATCAATTGAGCGAGTACTATTTGAAAGGAATCAACCTTTCCGATGCATATACGAAACATACCTTATCGTTTGTATTTTATGAGCGTGTTAATTGAAATTATTACAGCAAGATCGCTCGCTTCCAAACCCAAGTATCTTCGGGATTTAGCCGGATATAGCAACTCGCACAAATGCCTTCGGGTCTTAGCCCGGATATAGTCACTAGCATGAATGCCTTCGGGACTTAGCCCGGGTATAGCAACTACTCGCACAAATGCCTTCAGGACTTAGCCCGGATATAGTAACTTGCACAAATGCCTTCGGGACTTAGCCCAGATATCATCCGAATAATCAAGCACATATACCAATAAATCATGACACATCCATATTTCATTATCATAACTAGAATTCAAACACAAGACGCTTATCAACCATTACCATTTTCGACTCAATAGCCACATACAAAGAGCATGATTTTGATTTGCTTTATAACATGATCTCTATACACATTCGGCTACCCGTCATAGGTATAAACTAATCACCTCAATATACAATTCAAGTAGAATCATTATATCACCGTTTATTTGTTATGCTTATATGTCATGACTTAATCAAATCATAAACTAAGTTTCATTACTCGAAAACTTACCTCGGATGTTGTCGAACGATTTCAACAGCTATTCAATCACTTTTTCCTTTCCCTTATCCAACTTTGATCCTCTAAGCTCTTGAGCTAAATCAAACAATTTACTCCCCAATCAAACACAATCATACGGCAATCATATACATTTTAGAACCAATTCATTTGAATCAATTTACTACTTATACATCAAAATTTCCAATACAAAGTATTTAGCACCTAGTCACTTAAACCGGATTTGCAAACACTCATAGACCATGTCCGAATGCCATTTAAACACAAGTCAACAAAACCTCATGATTTCAAATCAAACTCTTAACAAGAATGCACAATGCCGAACCCTTAGATGATTAACATCTAATTTAGACAATTTAGAACACCTAAACAGCACTTGTTCAAACATTAAACAACTACATGTTCGGCCATTACCATAGGTGCATTAGAAATCTATACTATCAATAAGCACAACTCCTTAGGTCCTAATCGGTACACTAAGACCATCTTAACTCATTTCTCATCTTGTTAACAAAGACATAGTAAAGCAAATCTTTATACACAATTATTATCAATTCATCCATCCACTAGGGACTTAGCCTAACGTTCAATAACAAACTCCTCCTTTATCAATTACATATTCGGCAAGAACATGGTAACTTATACTACATCAATTTTAAGTACATAAATTACTCAAACATAATCAAATTCACATTCGGTCTTGGTACATAATAAGGTAGCCGATTCTTTTCCCTTAGCACCCAATGCTCACATATGCTCATTTGTATAGTTCAAACACTCATCTACCGTTGTTCATCTAAATTTATCATAAAACAACAACCATCACCCTTATTAATTACCATAGCTGAAAGCCCTACTCATTCCCACAATCAAAAATTCAACATGGGTTACTAAAATAACTTGATACCTCATTCAAGA
The DNA here is from genome assembly GCF_007990345.1 of Gossypium hirsutum. Taxonomy (NCBI): domain Eukaryota; kingdom Viridiplantae; phylum Streptophyta; class Magnoliopsida; order Malvales; family Malvaceae; genus Gossypium; species Gossypium hirsutum. The sequence goes on along the minus strand of NC_053425.1, from coordinate 34,704,789 downwards.
TTAACCAAAATTTCAAGAATTAACATAACTTCTTACCTTAATGCTAACTTAAGATGACCGAATGCCTTTCTCCCATCTTCCTCTTTACATTCGGCCAAGAAGAAAGAAACTCAAGCTTTGTTTTCATCACCCTTCATTTCCTTATTTCAATTACTTTTTCCTTTTTTATTTATTTATGTTATAAAATATAAAGCTACTAACTAATAATTAATACACATTGCATGTATATAACCCATCATGGCCGACCACTACTTGTCATAGGTGGAAATTTGACATGCAAACCCATTATTTTCATAACATGCATTAATAGATCCTTATAGATTAACCTATCACATTTCAAAAGTGTCACACATAAGTCCTATTAACTAAATTCACATGCAATTGACTAAATCGAAGCTTAAAACTTTCACACACTCATTTTCACATATTTTAGACAATAAATATTATACTCAAATACTTCAGTGACTCGGTTTAGCGGTCTCGAAACCACTTTCCGACTAGGGTCAATTTAGGGCTGTCACAATCAAAATTTATGTATGGTATTTATAGCTAGACCCTTACACACATAGATTAGCAGAGAATCGACTAAACCATAGCTCTGATAGCACTAAATACAACACTCATTACCCGTATTCGACGCGGAAACAGGGTACAAGGCATTACCGAACTTACCACACAAACAATCATATAATTCATGCAATATTAAAGCAATAAAATACAATCATATTAAAGCTTATTTTTAACATACGAACTTACCTCAATACAAAATGACTAATTGTTCAATTTAGTCCACAACTTTATTTTTCCTCGGTCTAGGTTTTCTTGATAATCGAGCTTAAAAGCTTGGCCAAAACCCTAGCTATGGTGACTCTTCAAATTCGGCACAAGTGGACTAAATTGGAGAAGATGACATCTTTTCATTTGTTTTATTTGTCTTTATTTACGATTTTACCAAAATGCCCTTAATGCCAAACTTGAAATTTTACCTAACCATGTCCATTTTTGTCCATCATATGATATAATGGTCTAATTACCATTTAAGGACCTCAAATTTAAGAATTTTATAGCAATTAGACACCTCTAGCATCTAGAACACACATTTTGCACTTATTGCAATTTAGACCTATTAGTCAAATTGGACACTCTATCGATAAAATTTCTTAACAAAATTTTCACACAATCATTCAATCATACTGTAGACCTTAACGAAATAATAAAATTAACACTTCTACTTCAGATTTGTGGTCCCAAAACCACTATTCCGATTTGACCTTAAAACGGGCTGTTACAATAACACACATCAAAACATACAAAGCCATACCAAATTTCATACCAATTGATCATTTAACCTTTACCAAAATCAAATCAACTTATCAAACCTTAAGTTGGCACCAAGTACCTCATCATAACAACTAATCTTCCATGCTTTTAAGCCATTCAAAACAACATCTGACTATTCCAATTCTCATACCATTTCATATTAAAAGAAGTCATTCCATACCAACATCTTGGTAATGCCAAAAGACTACCAAGTTTGTCATTCAAGTAATATATGTACCATTACCAAACCAAAATTTAACATTGATCAAGGTTCAAACCAAAATCAATCAACCAAGATAAACATTTATATCAACCCTACATACATGCCATATAACTGGACATAAAACGATCAAAAGAGCTACCAAACCGATATCGAGATAATGTGAGCTTATTGACAAACCACTTGACACATTCTGCAAGTTGACCATATACAAGGAAAGGGAAACAATAGGGTAAGCATTACAAATGCTTAGTAAGTTCACATATATTTGTATATCATTTATCATATTTATACTTTATACCCCTATTAAACTGACTTGGACTTGAATGGATACATGGATCTAACCAATATTGTAACACCCTATACCTAATCCAGTCACCGAACCCAAGCTACAGGGTGCTACTATAGTAAACCATAACATTCACATGCAATTTAATCAATAACATTCAATAATTTAATATATATACAATTCTATATTAAACATGCATTACAAACAAAACTGAGTCTCAATCGAGCTTATGGAAGCCCTTAAACTGGCTCAGAACCAAATCAGGACCACTTTGAAACATTTACCAAAAGATAGGTAAAAAGGTAAAAGAGGGGTCACATAGTCGTGTGGCCAAATCGTGTGACAGAGCTAAGGCTGTGTGGTGCCATCACCCAGTCGTGTCCCCAAATCGTGGAACAATTGCATGCCATGTAATCGAGTGTCACACGGCCGTGTTGCCAGGCCGTGTGAATTAAAAAACAACCTAAGTTTGTTGAACACACGACAGTTCACTGTGCCATCACACAGTTATGTCCCCAAATCATGAAAAAATCACATGCCATGCAACCGAGTGTCACACGGTCGTGTCGTCAGGCCGTGTGAACTAAAAAACAACCTAAATTTGTTGAACACACGGCTGTGTCATCCAACCGTATGATAGCCCGTGTGTAGAAAAATGAACTATTTAAGAAAGTTTTCATACCAAACCTTTAAGTGACCTATAATGTCATTTTATTCCACTCCTACCAACACCAAAACATACATATTTTGAAAGTCAAAACTCCAGTTCTCCTAACCATTTAGATGTACAACCAATATTCCCTCATTGGCACCAACAATTCAATAAGCTCAATTCAAAAACAATACATATCAAAACCTTAAACCATTTACTGCCATATCTCAATTCACATGCTTAATACCTTTCAATTCATTGCCATAATCATAAACTTTCTATTTTTCAAATTGGTACCAACCACATAACACAACCAAGTTGTATATGACCTTGCATACAAAACTAAAATGCCAAAACATGATAACAATCTTGTAAAGATTAAACATCCTGTATTTACATTTATAATTTCAAATACATAGCAATTTAACACAAACATACCGTATGAACTTACCTAGTCAAAACAACAAACAACTAACTCTTCAAGGACTAGTAAACAATTTCTCTTTTTTCTCGATTATCCCTAGTTTTGTTCAATTCTCAATCTATACAATAATTCAATTCAATTTATCAATTCCAACCCTCTTATTTCACCCTATTATAAGTATATATCAGCTTAAATTTATTATTCAAATGCCGCCTAAAGTTTTACATTTTATTCAATTTAGTCCCTAAAACTAAAATTACCATAACTTTCAAATTTGAGCTTCAATTTCGAAATTGATCTCAATTTCGAAATTGATTTCAATTTCATCCTTCTACAACCCTATATTATCTATAATTATGGAAATTTTATACAAATTTTGAAATATTTACATTTTAGTCCCTATGTTCAAAATTAACAGTTTTCATTTCACAAATTAGATCTTTTCACATCTAAGCTTAAAATCTAACAATTTATTACTAAAAGCTTCAAGAAGAAACGCTAGAAACTTCTAAAAATCTTAAAAATTTTGCAAATTTGTGCTCAGGCTAGCTAAATCAAGATCCTAGGACCTCAAAAACATAAAAATTACAAGAAACAAACTAAAAATTGCTTACCAAACCAAAGGTTAAAGCTTGAAGGTGACCAAGGGTTTTTTCCCCTTTACATTCAATTTTTAGAGAAAAAGATGAAGAGAATGCTCCAGTTTCTTTATATTTTTACTTTTATACTTAGTTTTAAAATTAATAAAACTTAATTAATTATTTAATTAAAACCTTAATTAATTATATAATAATCCTTATTAAACAAATATAGTAAATGACAATATCATCCACCACTAACCATCAATGCTAAATGGTTAAATTACTTAATTAGTCCTTTATTTAATTACAAATTTACAATGATTAAACTTCTACAACTTTTACAATTTAGTCCTTGTGCTTTAATTAACTATCCAATTGACAAAATTAAGGACAAAACTTCAACTAGACTTTATACTAACCTTGTAAATATTAAATAATAATATTTAAGGGCTCGATGATTAGAAATGGGATTCTAAAATCACCGTTTTTGACACCACTAACTTTTGGGTCGTTACAGCCTCTATTTGTTGTCATCTGTTTTCTTTTTCGATTGGGTTTGGTGGATTTCATCCATTTTTTATGTTTCTACTAAATGATTAAATTGGGTTTCCAGGTTCACTGTCTCTTTTTTGGTTATATTTTCTTTATGCATTTTTTCTTAACCATGGCTCCGTATATGTGTGTCGAGGCAAGAGGGGATTGTCTTGCCGTCACTTATAGTAGTTATTTTATGTCATTCCGCATTTAACGATGTTTTCTAGGCATTTTATAATTAATTATTATATTTTCGGTATTAGTAGGTTAAGATTAAAAGTTAATAAAATAATGTTTTTAACAAATTTTTGAGTGTTGATGGGCCTTAGGTTGGATTAATTTGGGTATGATTAAATTGGGTTTCCAGGTTCACTGTCTCTTTTTTGGTTATATTTTCTTTATGCATTTTTTCTTGACCATGGCTCCGCATATGTGTGTCGAGGCAAGAGGGGATTGACTTGTCGTCACTTATAGTAGTTATTTTATGTCATTCCACATTTAACGATATTTTCTAGGCATTTTATAATTAATTATTATATTTTCGGTATTAGTAGGTTAAGATTAAAAGTTAATAAAATAATGTTTTTAACAAATTTTTGAGTGTTGATGGGCCGTAGGTTGGATTAATTTGGGTATGATTAAATTGGGTTTCCAGGTTCATTGTCTCTTTTTTGGTTATATTTTCTTTATGCATTTTTTCTTGACCATGGCTCCGCATATGTGTGTCGAGGCAAGAGGGGATTGACTTGTCGTCACTTATAGTAGTTATTTTATGTCATTCCACATTTAACGATGTTTTCTAGGCATTTTATAATTAATTATTATATTTTCGGTATTAGTAGGTTAAGATTAAAAGTTAATAAAATAATGTGCAAAAGGCTTCATTTTAGGCCCACTTGACGTAGGAACTTGGGGCAAGTGATGCATAAGCTTCCCGGGCCATGAAAGCATGAGAAAAACGTCCAAAACCATAAAATGCCTTGCATGGCGTGACACGCAAGGTCTGTGTTGCAACACGTAACCTTGTGTTGAACTACAGTAGCCCTGTGTTGAGCAATAAGCTTGAACGCGGGCTACAAGCAAGAATGATGTTGGCAACCGTATTTTGGAAGATTCTCAGAGATTTTGTTTCTTACTTTCACCTAAAGTATCAGGAGCATAAAGTGCACATATTTTAGCCTATAAATAAGAGGCTTTGGTACACAAATTAGATCATCAAATGAATCAACCGATTCATCAAACACAATTTTTTTAGTTTCTTTTCTTTTATGTTTTAGTCGAAACTTTTCTATTCCGATGTGAAGACAATAGCGAGCTAAGATTGCTCTAATGTCAAACTTTGATAATATTCATGAGCATTCTCCTATCTTTTTCCTTATTCTTTTATTTATGCTTCGTTAATTTCATCACTTAACTGTTGTATGAATATTAGAATATTTCTTGTGTTTATTTCATATCTTGCATGATTCGTTCAGTGAACTAATTAATTAATCAAGTTGATTAATTAACAACATAATAAAGGTTGTTAGTTGGTATAATTATGTATTCTTAAACTGTTAGGCTTGAAAACCCTAATAAGTAATCATAGGAGAGACGACATTGGGAGATAAGTCAAATCGAGTAAATTGTAGTTATCCAGGCGGAGAAAGTGAGGTCGGGAGATAAGAGAGTATCTGCCGATTAATTAATTGGTAGAGGCTGAGAGGTAATACAAGTTAATTAATAGCTAATTCATATTAAAACCCGAATTTTGAAATTAGTTAATTTTCTATTTATTAATTAAGGATTTAATTGATCATAGTCTAGAGGCTTACATTGTTGACACTAGGAATAGGAAAGTCCCTTAAGTTAATGTAGCTTTAATAATTTAATTAGTTTAATAAATATATTAATTTGTACTAACACTACTAATTTGTGACTTGATTACATTAGTAATTATTTTTTATAATTAATTTAATATTAATTTCTCCAATCTACAATCCCTTGGGTACGATCATTAGAATACTTATATGTGTTCCTTGTAACATATACTATATTACAATTTAACTCGTACGCTTGTGGACACCGCTGATTTAATTTGATATATTTTTGGTGTCATATTTAACTATAAATGATGAAAAATAATAGGCGGTTAGGGATCGACACAATATAATCATAAATAAAGCAGTTTATCTATAACAGCCCGTTTTTAGTCGAATCAGAATAGTGGTTTTAGAACCACAAATATGATGTCAAAATAATTATTTTATTATTATTTTAATGTCTAAAACATGATATTATGATTCTATGAAAATTTCATTAAAAAATTTTATCTTTTGAATGCTCAATTTGATAAAAAGGACTAAATCGCGTAAAGTGCAAAAGTGGTGTTCTAATAGTTAAAAGTGTCTAATAGCTATGTAACCTTAAAGTAGGGGTCCTTATGTTGTAATTATACCATTTTTAATATGAGTGGACAAAGATGGACATGAATTAAGTGTTTTAAGTAGTTAATTAATAAGGCTAATGTTGTAAATTGATAAATAAAGATTAAATAAGTAAAATAAAACCATATTTTTGTCCATCTTCTTTACCTAGCTGAAAATTAGAAGAAGAAAACTCCATTGTTGTGCTTGAAGCATTCGGCCATTTATACCTAGTTCATGTAAGTGATTTTTTACTCGGTTTTTAATGATTTCTATGTTTTTGGAGTCATTGTAACTTAATCTAGCTAGCCTAGGGACTAATTTGAAAAATTGTTAAAGGTTTAGGATTTTTTCATTGATGAATATGTGTGTATTTTGATGTTTGATGATAGAAAATGAATAGTTGTTGTTATATAAACAACATTTGTTAAGTGATTTTGGTTGAAATGCGAATTAGGGTTGTAAAATGTGAAACAATCATGGTTAAATTGTGAAATAAATGGAATATAGGGCTTGCTAGGGACTTAATTGATATTCGGCTAGCATGGGTATAAGTTGAATTGCATGAATTTGCATTTTTATGAGATAGGGACTAAATTGTAAATAAGTTGAAATATTAGGGGTAAAAGTGTGAATTTTCCATAATATGAAATTTGGGTTAAATTGAATAGAATGATAATTAAATAAGTCAAATTTGATTATATATAGATCAGGAAAAGCAAAGTTTTGAATTAGATCGGGGGAAAAACAAGATAGTTGATTGATAGCTTGATTTCTCTCTGTATAAATCCGCGGTAAGTTCGTATGTTAATAAGCATTAATATAATTGTGTTTTAAATGCTTTATTATTGAATTAATTGTGAATACAACCTTACGAAAATGTTCGACGAAAATTCGGTAATTTGAAATCCCGATTGAACCTTAGGAATAGATTAGGATACAAATGACATGTCATTAGGGGTTATTGTGTCTGGGTGCTGGTCCGTACGTTCTACCGGTGGCTGAGTTTTCTGGCATGTTTTGTGGATTCTCATCAGCTTATGTGAGCAGCACCGTGTAGCTATGTCTTTACCGTCAACTTGTGTGAGCAGGCCCGTTGATAGCTAGTGAGTGAGCATTATATGAGATATGAGATTGTGATGGCTTCAGCCTTGTATTGCCACTTAGTGTGCAAGATTCCTGAGTATCCGATATTATTCTAAATGGTTCAACAGGTATACCGATGAATTGGAAAAGTATGAATTGATATGAATTAGTACAGTTATGTACTTGATCTGTACAATCATTGAATCGAAGAAATTGATGGAATTCATGTCTAACCTTTGGATTAAATATGTGTTAAGTTTTGGATTTAAATTGAATTGTATTATGTGATGTTTAAGTACTTGAATTGTGGTTGAATGGTAAGTTTTACTTATCAAGCATACGAGCTTACTAAGCTTTATATCTTACTTTGTTTATTTTTCCATATTTTATAGTGTTTTTTGAAGCTTGCTCAGATTTGGATCGTCGGAGATCTCATCACACTATCAAGCTGTCATTTTGATACATTTGAACTTGTGGTTTTTGGTTATATGGCATGTATAAGAGTTGTGGTCAATATGATCTATATGTTGATAATGGATTTAGCTAATTGATTTGGCTTGTAAATGAAGTATGTTTTGGTTATGTGTATAGCCATGTGATTTGGCTTATTTTGGTATATTTGGTTATGTATATATATGTGTGTGTGTAAATGGCCTTGTGTTATGTGGTTGGTAATTGCCATGTGATTACTTGTTGTGGATTGGTATTTTGAGAACCAAACAGTTGAATTGTAAGATATGGTATGCTTGTGGTTTTAGGCAAAATAATGCATGTTTGAAAGTGACCATTTAGGTGATTTGTGAATGTGAAATTGGTATGTTTTGAATTTGCAAAACGTGATCTTATGAGCATTATAGTTGTTGATATTGGTATAACATGATTTTAGGCTTGAATGAGATTGGTTTGAATGCCTATTGATGCTATGTGCCATTTGACATGTTTAGGTTGATGCAAGTTTGGGTGAGAAAGATGGCTTGGTAAATAGCCTATTTTTGTCCACATAGGCAGAGACACGGGTGTGTGTCTTAGCCGTGTGTGACACACGGTTTGGTGACATGGCTGTGTGTCCCCTAATACATAATTAGAAACCAAGTCAGTATGATCCACACGGCTCAGCACACGGGCATGTGACTTGGCCGTGTAGCATAAGTCAGTATACCCTATAGTTTTGGCATGGCCTAGCACATGGCCTGGAACACGGGCGTGTGAGGCCATTTCGAAGGGTACACAGGCTAGTCACACGGGCGTATGGTTGGCCATGTAACCCAAGTCAGAGAGTTACACGGGGTAGGACACGGGATGGGAGACGGCCATGTGATCCCATTTCGAATGTCCATACGGCTTGTGACATGTGTGTGTCTTTGGCCTTGTGAAACACACGGCCAAGCCACACGGGCGTATGTCCCCTATAATTTGAAAATTTTTCTAAGTTTTCCAAAAAAAATTTGAATTATCGGTTTAGTCCCGAACTACTTCTAATGCATGATTTGGGCCTCATAGGCTCGTATTAGAGACAATATGATTGATTGTTAATGCATTTTATTGGATATGAAAAACGTATGAGAAATGTATGTTTGTTTAAGTAATTAATCTAGTAATGCTCCATAACCCTATTCCGGCGACGAATACGGGTTAGGGGTGTTTGATAAACTATAAATTATACATATTTTTACCCAATGTTTAATGCATTTTATGGATTATTTCTCATTAGAATTGGTGAATTCGATGCTCCTAATGCTTTAATTTCATGTTTTATACTTAGGAGAGCATAAGAGAGTGAAAGGAACGAGAAATGGGCCAAAAATGGAGAAAATGGGCCAAAGTATGAAATCAACACGGCCTGGACCTCCTCACACGGGCAGACCATATGACCGTGTCAATTTGGCAGGCTCGAACACGGCATGAAGTAATTGAACACGGGCGTGTTAGACAGGCGTGTCTCTACCGAGCCCAAGTTGAGTCCAGTTCGGAAAAGGCCAATTTTGAGGGTTTTTAGGCATTCCAAAGCCCATAAATACACCCTAGAGGAGGAGTAAAAAGGAGGGAGAATGGGGAGTAAGGAATTACTCCAAGGAAGCCGATTGATCCATCTCAGAAGTCGGATTCATCATCAAGACTGAAGATCTCTCCTCAATTTCCCTTCAGGAGTTTTCGGTTTTCTTTATGTTTTGTATTCTTTATTTTTCTGAGATGTTTTCTTATTTAGTTATGAACTAAATCCCCTAAATACCTAAGGGGAATGAAACCTAAGACGAATCTTGTTATTATTTTCTGAATCGTATGATAAATATTTAACTTGTTCTTAATTATATGTTCTTAATTCTTGTTTTGATATCTCAGGATACTGATTCAAGATAAGCTCTTATTCAGAGGAGGAATAGACCCTGTCTAAGAGTACATTTATCATAATTAAGCGGAGTTGATTGCGCTCCTAGAAATAGGGTGACAAGATTTTGCCGAATTACGGTGAAACCTAATAAGGGGATCCATAGATCGAGTTAATGCAACCCTAGAGTGTTAATTAGAGAAAAGTCTCGGTTATTCAATCTAGGGATTAGACGTTATTAGTCTTGACTAGGGATAATAACATAACTTAGGGATCTCTATGGAACAAGTTGAGTGAATAAATCGTCCGATTCGGAGCCAGAATAACAAGTAAAGTCTAAGTGGATTTTTCCTTAGGTATTGTCTTCATTCAATCGATTTTCCCAAAAGCAATTCCCCAATTCTTTTTTCTATGCATTTTTAGTTTAGATAATTAGTTAATTAAAACAAAACCCCATTATTCTTAGGCTAGATAATAAAAAGGCAGTCATTACTAGTACTTTTAGTTCCTTTGGGTATGACAATCCGGTCTTGCTAAAACTATACTACTGTTCGATAGGTACACTTGCCTACATCGCAATAATAGTGAGTTTAAGAACGAGTAATTATAAATATTTAAAACCTATCACAAAACCTCGCGATCAAGTTTTTGGCGCCGCTGCCGGGGAACTAAGATATTAGGAATGCTCAATTTTTATTACTTTAGCCATTTATTTTTCTTGCAATTTAATTTAATTTTATTATTATTATTTATTAACCTACTCTTTCTTTTTCTTGGCAGGTTTTCATAGTTTATGACTAGAAGAAACCCGTCGGGACCATTACTTTTTGACGAAGAAGTCGATCGTATAGTTAGTAGAAACCAAAGAGAAATAAGGCGCAGCTTAAGATATACAGAGAACAAGCAAGAAGACGATACTCAACCCCCAATAGAAGAGATGGCTAAAAACCAAGGTAATCAGCTACCTCATGCAATTGCGGTTAATCAAAATCCTGCTCCACGCACTATGTACGATTATGCTAAACCTTCTTTATCAGGAACTGAATTTAGCATAGTTAGACCTGTAACACCCCGAACCCGAGACCGACACCGGAGTCGAACACGAGGTGTTAACAGACTTTAAACCCCTTATAAAAATATTTCCCAGACGCTGCCCAATCTGCATACTAGTCGCTTTAAAAATCATATCTTGAGTTTCACAACTCGAAAATCAGTTTCGTGATTTTTCCCTGAAACTAGACTCATATGCCCATCTACATATTTTTTTCTAGAATTTTTGGTCAGGCCAATTAGTACAGTTTATTAGTCAAAGTCCCCCATGTTACAGGGATCGACTACACTGACCTTTGCGCATTACGACTTGGATATCTCCCTGCACAGAGCTTCAATACTGATTCCGTTTGTTTATATGGAAACTAGACTCAGAGAGGAATCTATACATATATGGTATGACTCCTATGTATCTCTGGTTAATTTATAATGAATTTCCAAAGTCGGAACAGGGAATCCAGAAACTGTTCTGGCCCTGTCTCACGAGAACCTGAATATCGCTTAACATACTGTCCATATGATCATTTCGTTACTTTCCTATGAAAATAGATTCATCAGGGTTCGTTTACATAATTTATTCACTATTTAATTCCATTCCTACTATTTTTAGTGATTTCCCAAATCTACATCACTGCTGCTGTCAGCATCTGCCTTTAAGGTAGACTTTACCTATTTCATAGTTTCCATAATTCAACTAGCCCTTTTAACATGAGTAGCACAAATGATGATGGTGATTAACCATTCCCATGGCCAATCCTTGTCAAGCATATTCACACTAAATGATTATAACATTATACTCAAACATATATAAGCCATTTTCGCATGGCTAACCAAAATTATACAAGTCCAAAGGGTCCATGACCCACAACAAACGGGTAGTCCTATACATGCCATATCCAGAGTTCAACTAAAAGAGTACCAAAAGAGCTTTGATAGTGTGGATGACTTCGACTTCGATGATCCCGAATCCGATAGCTAACGAACAATATCTATAAAACAGAGAGCCAAAGCAACGGGGTAAGCATTTTAAAGCTTAGTAAGTTTCAAGTAATGAAATCGGCTTTGACTAAAGTATTGCATTCACATAGCTAAATAAATCACTTTATTAATTCACATTCTCATAAGCATACTTACTTCACACTTCATCAACATATACACACACAAGGTATCAACCTATCTAAAAGCCGAAAATTCGTTAGTCGATTGAACGAATATTATTTAAAGCGAATCGACTTTTTTTTTTCGAAGCACATGCAAACATACCTTATCGTTTGGGTTTATCGAGCGTATTAATTGAATTTATTGCAACACAAAACGCTCACATTCAAACCCAAGTTTCTTCGGAATTTAGCCGGATATAACCACAAGCTCAATTGCCTTCGGGTCTTAACCCGGGTATAGCAACTCGCACGAATGCCTTCGGGTCTTAGCCCGGATATATCAACTTGCACAATTGCCTTCGGGTCTTAGCCCGGATATATCAATTCGCACAAACGCCGTCGGGTCTTAGCCCGGATATATCAGTTCGCACAAATGCCTTCGGGTCTTAGCCCGGATATATCAGTTCGCACAAATGCCTTCGGGTCTTATCCCGGATATATCAATTCGCACAAATGCCTTCGGGTCTTATCCCGGATATATCAAATCGCACAAATGCCTTCGGGTCTTAGCCCGGATATATCAATTCGCACAAATGCCTTCAGGTCTTAGCCCAGATATATCAATTCGCACAAATGCCTTCAGGTCTTAGCCCGGATATATCAATTCGCACAAATGCCTTCGGGTCTTAGCCCGGATATCATTCAAATGCTCATGCACACATATATCAACAATCATGACACATCCATATTTCACTTTCGTTACTAAGGCTCAAACACAAAGCATTTATTAAACCTTTCCAATTTCGGCTCAATAGCCACACACAAAGAGCGTGATTTCAATTGGCTTTATAACATAGTCTCTATGCACATTCGACTATCCATCATAGTATGACTAATCATTTCAATATAATTCAAGTAGGGTCATTACTCGAAGACTTACCTCAGATGTTGTCGAACGACTTCAATGGCTATTCAATTACTTTTTCCTTCCCTTTATCGGATCTAGTTCCCCTTTGCTCTTGAGCTTAAGTTCAACAAAATTTAAAATAGTCATTAATCGACTATTCAAGTATTACTTTCAGAATAATATATATATTGATCCGACTTTCACACACATAGATTATAGTAAGCTTTATAATAATCAATAAATAATTCATTGGCAAATTTTCATTAATGTTTACAACAAAATCACATATTCACTACGAGCTGTTTTCCTGAGCAGCAGTTACTAAATTATTTATAACTGGAGCTACTAAACTCCAAATCACTTTCCGTTAATTTTCCCTGAATATAGACTCGTATATCTTCCATCCATAAAATTTTCAGAATTTTAGGCTTGGCCAATCAATACCAGATTTTTCTTAAAGTTTCCCCTGTTTCACTGTTTGACTATTCTGACCACTCTTCACTACGAATCAAATTTCTCATTTTACAGAATTCAAAATGTGTTGTATTTGATCTCATTTGAAACTAGACTCATTAAGGAGTCTAAGCATATAAATTTTATCTTATAATCATTTTTGTACAATTTATAATGATTTTCTAAAAACAGAACAGGGAATCTAGTAGTCATTTTGACTCAGCCCCACAATACTTCAAATATCTCAAGATCGGTAACTCTTTTGTTTTTATAGTTTCTTTTGTAAGAAAATAGACTCTTCAAGCTTTAATTACATAATTCACTCAGCTTCTAATTCAACTCCTACAAATTATGGCGATTTTCCAAAATCATCTTACTGCTGCTGTCCCCAAACAGATTATTACCAAATCAAATACTAACATTAGCATTTCACCTTAATAGCTAGCTTACCAAGCCTTAATTTAACATATAATTCACACATATCACATTCAGCTATATATACATTTATCATATTTCCATTTCAGCATATATAACTAACATTTATTCCGAAATTTTAATATCTAATTGCTTATAAACTTTCTTCGGATGTCGTCGACTAATTGATCGGCTACTCAACTACTTTCGATTTTCCCCGATCTAAATCCAATTTCTTGGTTTCTTGATCTTAACATATTCAAATAAATCTCATTTTAACATATTTTCATTCAATTTAGTCTAATAACGCATAAATGGGTAAATTACATTTTTACCCCTAATATTTCGCACTTTCACAATTTAGTCTTTATTCCACAAAACACAAAATACACAAAATTTGGTCACACTCCTTAAGGGCCGAATCTTCCTAGTACCCATATAAGTCCATACATTTCATTTATTTCACCTTTGAGTCCTTCAAAAATTTATTTTTGTAATTTAGCCCTAACTACTCAAAATCACCAAAAACTTCAACACAAAACATATTAATCTTTAACATATCTTTCATTTTTCATCAACAACTATCAAAAAGCTCAAGCACTCATCAATGGCAAAACACAAAATCATCATCAATTCACAAAATTGAACCATGGGTTTTAAAGAACACAAAGCAATGATATCAAAAATGTGAAAATTATCAAAAACCAAACAAAAGACTAACCTTAATCTAACTCCCAATGGCCGAACCTTAGCCAAGCTTTTCTCTTTTTCTTCTTTCTCCAGTTTCGACAATGGAGAAGATGATATGATAGTGGCTTCCTTTCTCTTTTTTTTTATTCTTTCTTTAATTCATTATGTCTCCAATAACCCAATTTCCTATTATAATATCTAATTCAACAAATAAATTGCCCATCATCAATCCATCTTGGCCGGCCACTATAAGGGAATTGGGCAAATTTGACATGCAAGTCCACCTTTGTGTTGACATGCACTAATAAGCCCTTTAAAATTAGCCTATCATATTTCACCATGTCTCATGTTGATCCCTATTTAATAATTCCTCATACAATTGGCAAAATTAGGGAATGAAATTTCCACATATGCATGTACACACATAATAAGCATAGAATATAACAATTAATTATTTTCATAACTCGGTTTTGTGGTCCCGAAACCACTTCCCGACTAGGGTCAATTTAGGGCTGTCACAAGACCTGCTGTAGCTACAAATACTTTTGAATTAAAACCTAACACTATTCAGATGATACAGCAATTTGTTCAGTTTGATGGTTTGCAGGATGAAGATCCCAATGCTCACTTAGCAAACTTTCTGGAATTTTGCGATACAGTTAAAATCAATGGCGTTTCTAATGATGCCATTCGTCTTCAGTTATTCCCTTTTTCATTGAGGAACAAAGCTAAACAGTGGTTGAACTCATTACCACAAGGGTCAATTACTACTTGGGAACAAATGACCGAAAAATTTTTACTAAAATATTTTTCGCCTACTAAAACGGCTAAATTACGTAATAATATCTCTTCTTTTATGCAAATGGATTTAAAAACACTCTAAGATGCATGGGAGAGATACAAGGACCTTTTGAGAAGGTGCCCTCACCATGGGTTACCGCTTTGGCTCCAAGTACAAACATTTCACAATGGTCTGAATCCTTCGACTCGGCAAATGGTTGACGCAGCTGCTGGCGGAACCATCAACAATAAAACACCGAAAGATGCCTATGAGTTTATAGAAGAGATGCCATTGAATAACTATCAGTGGCAAGTCATGAGGACAAAGCCAACAAAAATAGTCAGCGTTTATAACGTCGATTTGGTCACCATGCTCTCTAATCAGGTAGAACTCTTAAATAAAAAGATTGATGGTTTTCTTAATTTTTCACAGGTTCACCCAGTAATACAATGCGAAGCAAGTAGCAATGGAACAAACCATTCAAAATATCAACCTTATGGCCACAACATGGATAACGAGCAATTAAATTACATAGGTAATAATCCTCAACCTCAAAACAATCCATACAGTAACACTTACAATGCAGGTTGGAAGAACCATCCCAATTTCTCGTGGGGCGGTCAAGGAAATCAAAGACCACAACATCCTCCAGGCTACTAACAACCACCCTACCAATAGGAAAAGAAGCCAAATCTTGAAGAGATGC
Organism: Gossypium hirsutum; assembly: GCF_007990345.1. Taxonomy (NCBI): domain Eukaryota; kingdom Viridiplantae; phylum Streptophyta; class Magnoliopsida; order Malvales; family Malvaceae; genus Gossypium; species Gossypium hirsutum. Next base: position 34,688,851 of record NC_053425.1, on the reverse strand, counting down.
TCTCAAAGTTCATATCAGTGTCAGAAACCTGTTTTCAGAACACCGAGACAGCACTTAAGAATCAAAAAGCATCGATCCAAGGGCTCAAGACTCAGATTGGCAAGTTTTCCAAACTAATATTTGAACGACCACAAGGTAGTTTGCCAAGTAATACCGAACCTAACCCAAGGGAATAGCTCAACGCAATTAATATTCAAGATGAAAAAAAACTCGTTGAGCCTGAACCAGAACCGAGGCACAAAACTGTGGTAAGCAAAGGTCAAGGTGAGGTAGATTATAATAAAAACAAACCAGTGACTATCGAATATAAACCTCGTGTGCCATTCCCCAACGCGACAAGGAAAGACCGCTCAGATGAACAATTTGGTAAATTCCCTAAACTCTTAAAAAAATTACACATTAACTTACCATTTATTGAAGCTCTATCGCAGATGCCAAACGCAATGAAATTTTTAAAGGAGCTTTTAGCAAATAAGTGAAAGTTAGACGAGGCGTCGCATGTGGAGCTGAACGTAGTTTGATCGGCCATTCTCCAAAATAAACTACCCAACAAACTAAAAGATCCAGGGAGTTTTATGATTCCTTGCTTAATGGGTAGTTTAGACGTTAATTATGCATTGGCTGATCTAGGGGCTAGTATCAACGTCATGCCTTACAAAATGTTTAAGCAACTGGGTCTCGGAAAACCCAAACAGATTAGGATGAGCATTCAATTAGCAGATAAAACTATAAGATTCCCTAGAGGTATTATTGAAGATGTGCTAGTTAAAATCGATAAATTTATATTTCCCGTTGACTTTCTTTAGACACAAAAGAGGATAGCAACACTCTCTTAATCCTAGGAAGGCCATTTTTAGCAACTGCTAAAACTAACATTGATGTTGGCACAGGTGAACTCACACTCCGAGTGGGAGACGAAACAATCACCCTTCAAGCTCGCAATTCTGGCAACACATCAGGGATTGAAGGTAATTATTTAAACCATCCTACTAAAACTAATAATACGGTGCAACCTCCTTTGCAGAAAATGAGTCTGAAGAAAGCACACGAGTCATTCTCAAGAAATAGTAGAGGACCTGTTCATGAAGATCGAAGACTACAAATCGAGGAACTCGACGAATGGCGAACACACAAACCAAGAACACCCGACAAACTGAAACTACGCCAAAACGAGCCCGATACCTCTCCAAATCAACTTAAGGTTGATGATAAGGTCTTATTAGATGTCGCGGATCCCCACATTGACACTACCACACCGAAGAGGAAATCCCTCTTACGGTACTTAGTATTTTTCCATTCGGTACGATGGAGGTGGGTCATCTCAAGTTCGGCACTTTTAAGGTAAACAACACCCAATGAAAACCTTATTTTGATGAGATTGATAGCAGGAATGAGGAGTATAAACTCCTCAAACCACCATGACCATTCACTGAAGAGGTAAGTCGAGCTTAGACTATAAATAAGCACTTCTCGGGAGGCAACCCGAGCACTAACATTATTAATTTCTTTAAATTTTGGTATTTAACTCCTAACCTACTAATAGAAATCTTGAATACAGGGTTTTCCACAAAGACACGGCCAAGCATACGGGCGTGTTTAAGGCCGTGTGTAAACAGGGCAAAAGATTTCCCCAACACGGGCTACGATAAAACGCCACAGTCGTGCGATATGGCAGTGGTCGAGCTTGCCAAAATAACAAGAGCGTGTGACACGCTCGTGTGGAAGAACCGTGGACGAACCTATTAAAACAGCACAGGCGTGTGACACACCCGTGTCTAACACCCGTGGTCGAACCTGTAAAATTAATACGGGCGTGGGGCTTGCATACACGGGCGTGGAAGAAGCAAACGAAGCTAGACACAGATATGCAACACGGCCGTGTTCACCAATACGCTCGAGGCACACGGGCATGTGTTGAATTTTAGACGCACCAAAATAGGAAAAACACAAAACACATGGGCTAAAATTGAGGCACACGGGTGTGTCCCATGGCCATGTGTCCCAAAATCTATAAATAGGCTCACTATTCATTGTCTTCCCCACTCAAAAAACCCTAATCCTAGCTGCTGCAAGTCCACACGGCCTCCTTGCCACACCCGTGCGCCGCTTCTCACTCCATTTTTTACTCCCAATCTCTCTCCCTTAGCGTTTGTTCACTCTTTTCACCTCTATTCTACTTATTTTTAATGCTTATTCTTAAAATAATTGTTATTTTTATCATACTATGTTCATTTTGTTCATTATTTTCTGCATTATTAGATTATTTATCATGCATTTTATGTTAATGTAGGTTGTTAGGAAAGCTTCATTCCTTTATCATTCACATGCCATTATTATGCCCACCCTCATGCCCTTACAATGTCACAAAATTATGCTATCAAAAAGAATTTTGTTGGTTGAGTTTGGTCCATATTTTGGCTGAAATTAGTAGTTTAAATTCATGGCTTTCCAAATTCATGTATTTACTATTATTCTTCTTTACAAATTATAGGTATACGATGTCGTCTTCACGAGGGAAGAAATTCACTGTCCCCTCTTCAAAGAAAAGAAAGGGAGCGTCATCTTTTGCGAGTCCAACTGTGGAAATTCATCACCTTCTCCTACAGTTCCCCTGAGGGCCCTAGGAAGAACTGCTCCAAATACTTCGGGCCCAACCCTTAATTGCGGGCCGATGTATCAACTGGCTACCATAGAACAAGTTCAGATGGCTGACGCGATTCGAGCTCTCCTAACCACCGACCCTTGGGAGCTGTTCTTTGAGATTATCGAGCCGACATGGCTCGAGCTCACAATGGAACTCTGCTCAATGTTTCATCTTTAAACTGTAATGACAAGGTACGATGATCCCGACACGGTCAATTTCACCTAGGCGAATTAATCCGCCAGCTAAGCGTCCCAGAGTTTGGTGCTGTACTAGGCTTATAAACGGAGGAGTTTAGGGAGGAGAATGAACTACATGCTCTCAGTCGCCACATACATTTCTCTCCCTCGAAGTGCTGGCACACTTTGGCCCCTAGTACGGCCTTGTACAATCCTAGCCGCTCCAAGGCATCAGTTCTCCCACCATCCCTGAGGTACTTACACGCTTAGTTCACACGATTATAGAGAGGCGAGAGAGCACTGGCGTCATCAACACCCACGACGTCTACTTCTTATGGTGCATGTCGCAAGGGCACGTCATCGACCTTGCCTATTTCATTGCCCTTGCGATTCAGCACCAGACGGTGCGGCATCGGAAGGGGGTCATCTCCATTGGCCCCTACGTGACTCGACTGGCACGACACTTCGGGCTCCTCAACACCTCGGCCCAAGAATCATCCCTCACCCTCATCGTCCAGATGTCTCCACAAGGCATCTCGAGCATGCTTAGCATGAGGATGATCGAGAGGCACCGCGGAACCTACCCTCCCCAGTATCGTTTCGCTCAATCTACCGAGGAGGAGGTCTACGAGGACATTCCTGATGATGTCCCCCCACAGCATGAGGACCCACCGACTCAGCCACCACTACCCTTTCGTCCAGTTCATGCGGCGGCTTCATATGCTGACATCTCTGAGCGCCTCACCCAATTCGAGCAGCAGTGTTTTCAACGATCTGACAACATTGATGCTACTCTACAGCAGATTTGTCAGCACCTTCACATATCATCGCCAGTCCCACCTCGCGAACCATCCAGCGATGAAGATGTTTAGAAACATTTATTTATTATTTTATGTTTTTAATTTTTATTAAAACTACTTTTTATTTTTATTTTTATTGTTTATTTTTTAGTAGATTTTAGAATTTTATTTTTAATTATCAACTTCGGTTTTCTTTATAAGTAATTATTCTTCCTAATATCCCTTAAAAAGTTCTTGATTTTGTCACAATTATATAGAGATCTTAAGCTAATCATCGCATAGGAACTAACACTCCACCGGGAAAGGTTCTCCACGTCTGTCATGTCCTGCTTGATCACGACCATAGCTACGACTAGATATAATATTTTATTGGCACAGGACTTATGGACTAATGAACCTCTACGACCGCCCGAGTATCCTCCTCCACTCTCGAACCGATTACTCTCCAAAACTCTAGTTCGAAGAATTCATCATATAGGAAGTTTCACTTCTCTCCCTATCTTATTTTTATTTTATAATACTTATCTTTGTACATTGTGGGCAATGTACATCTTAAGTGTGGGGGGAGGCATTCATTTTATTATTAGAAAAATCCCTAAATGATTGCCTTTTTCTCTTAAAAAGCTCTCATATTATATTTAGGATAAATTTTGATTGATTTATGATTTTGATTGATATATCTTGAATTAAAACATAGGCAATTTATACATTGATTGTTTAAACTTTAAGACATTAGAGAATTAAGCATGATGAGTTGATTTTTAAGAATTCAAAATCTTAGGCTGTTTCTCAAAGTCTATGTATTACTTTGAATTGGAATTCACAAGTCTTAACATCAAAAGGCCATACTTTTTGTGAGATTTTTTAGCCTTTGAGCATCTATTAATTCTTTCATGCTCACTTTTATTATTGCTTTGAGTGCGTCAATATTGAATTGTTATTCTAGAACTTGCTTGATTATGCATGTCGAGACCACACCATTTGATTTGATATGTCAAAATGATTAAGGCACTTAGGATTAACCCACTCATGCAATGAAAAGCCTACCTTCACGATTAACCCCTAGTAAACCCCCTTGAGCCTAACAAGCCATTTCTTGTATTACCCTTAATATTAACCTTTAACCCATTATTGTTGAAATCCCCTAAATTAATCCCTATTTTTGTCGAGATTTGAGTTGAATCGATTGCTTAGCTATGTTTTGTTCTTAATAGTTAGTCTATATTATTCAACTTGTTCTAAAAAAAAAACAATGTATACATATCTGTAATTTCATATTCTGAAAGAAGCTCTGTTGTACGCAAATGAAGATTAACTCTTTTTCTAATTAGGCAATCCTTCAATTTAATCTTGATTATAACCCTTTCTTTCAGCTTGTGACCACACCCCCTAACCAAGCCTCATTACAACCCTCCAAAGACATTTTGATTGATGTATCATCTTAAATTATAGTGGTGGAGATTTGATTTTCATGCAAGCCTATGGTAATGACTTTTCATTATTGACTATTAAGTGCTTCATTTATTTTCCTTAAACACCTTGAGTGATTTGAGTGAATCTTTAGTGAGGATGTGAAACTCTGTGATATTCTGAATCAAAGGTAATTACTTAGAGGCGGAGAGACACCTATGTTTGCATGATTAAATACTCAACTTGGAATGTTTGGAACTTTTATGTTCTTTTAGTTGAATTCTCAATGTATGATTACCTATGGATTAATTTGAGATATTATTGATAGAAATTATAAGTTGAGAAGAATTTATTTTGATTATGAGTTGAGAATTTTGCTTGAGGACAAGCAAATGCTTAAGTGTGGGGGTATTTGATAAACCGTAAATTATACATATTTTTACCCCATGTTTAATGCATTTTATGGATTATTTCTCATAGAATTGGTGAATTCGATGCTCCTAATGCTTTAATTTCATGTTTTATACTTAGGTAAGCATAGGAGAGCGAAAGGAACGAGAAACGAGCCAAAAATGGAGCAAATGTGCCAAAGTACGAAATCAACACGGCCTAGACCTCCTCACACGGGCATACCACACGGCCATGTCAATTTGGCAGGCTCGAACACGGCCTGAAGTAATTGAACACGGGCGTGTCTCTACCGAGCCCAAGTTGAGTCCAATTCGAAAAAGGCCAATTTTGAGGGTTTTTAGGCATTCCAAAGCCTATAAATACACCCTAGAGGAGGAGGAAAAATGAGGGAGAAGGGGGAGTAAGGAATTACTCCAAGGAAGCCGATTGATCCATCTCAGAAGCCGGATTCATCATCAAGACTGAAGATCTCTCCTCAATTTCCCTTCAGGAGTTTTCGGTTTTCTTTATGTTTTGTATTCTTTATTTTTTTGAGATGTTTTCTTATTTAGTTATGAACTAAATCCCCTAAATACCTAAGGGGAATGAAACTTAAGACGAATCTTGTTATTATTTTCTGAATCGTATGATAAATATTTAACTTATTCTTAATAATGTGTTCTTAATTCTTGTTTTGATATCCCAGGATACTGATTCAAGATAAGCTCTTATTCAGAGGAGGAATAGACCCTGTCTAAGAGTACATTTATCATAATTAAGCGGAGTTAATTGTGCGCCTAGAAATAGGGTGACAAGATTTTTCCGGATTACGGTGAAACCTAATAAGGGGATCCATAGATCGAGTTAATGTAACCCTAGAGTGTTAATTAAAGAAAAGTCTCGGTTATTCAATCAGGGATTAGACGTTATTAGTCCTGAATAGGGATAATAACATAACTTAGGGATCTCTACGGAATAAGTTGAATGAATAAATTGTCCGATTCAGAGCCAGAATAACAAGTAAAGTCTAGGTGGATTTTTCCTTAGGTATTGTCTTCATTCAATTGATTTTCCCAAAAGAAATTCCCCAATTCTTTTCTCTGTGCGTTCTTAGTTTAGATAATTAGTTAATTAAAACAAAACTCCATTATTCTTAGGCTAGATAATAAAAAGACAGTCATTACTAGTACTTTTAGTTCCTTTGGGTTCGACAATCCGGTCTTGCTAAAACTATACTACTGTTCGATAGGTACACTTGCCTGCATTAAGATAATAGTGAGTTCAAGAACGAGTAATTATAAATATTTAAAACCTATCACGAAACCTCGCGATCAGTGTTACATTATCTGTAAGAGTGACAAGTCAGTCATAATATTTTTGTGTTATATTGGAACACAAAGTGTTCCAAAGATCAACCCAAGAGAGTTCGAGTGATAAGGTGATTAACAATGAAAATACATATAAATAAGAAGTCTAGCTAGCTACTTACTAAGTATTATAATATGACAAATCATTATCAAGGATTAATTACGATATCTAACACCTAGAATGACTAAAATGAAAAACAATCAAACGTACACAAATAACAACTTAATAGGAAAAAGTGGTTAATTGACTTCTATGTATTTGATTATTTCTTGGATTAGCAATTTAAAGGGTTCAAACTCTTAATGGTTCAATTTTACCTCCCGGTCACCATTTTGCCCAATTAAACGATTTAGTCCTGTTTATCTCTTGTTCTTATCAAATGAAATTAGGACAATCAAATTGTTTTCAATAGGCTTTCCTTTTGATCTCACCTATCTAATTGTTCACCTAGAGGCGTCAATTCAAATTTTTGAAGTTTATTTGATTTAGTCTAGTTTTTACGATTTAGTTCTTGACCTAAAAATTAACCATGCAACATTTCCATCAACCAACCACCATGAGGCTTAGTTACTGCCCATCATCAACGCAACAACATCAGTCAAATACATGTTCAAATGATTCATTAAATAAGCATAAAAAAACAATGTTAGAAAAATCTTAAGGACTTTTGATGAGTTTTTTGGAGAAGATGGTGGCAACAACAATGAAGAAGAGAACATAGCTAAAGTAGAGATTTTTACACTTCTGAAGGTTAACAAAGATGAAATATATTAAAGGGATTAAAGGGAAATCAAAATACAAAGTATAGTTTGTGTATCTAAGTGCAAAGAAATGAAATGTTATAGTAAAAAGTAAGAAAACTACCAACTACAACCACTATGATAAGAAAAGTAAAGAACTAAAACTTAAAAATGAAGAAGAAATAACTACTAAGCTAAAAAGATGGTAAAGGTCTCCCTTTTTAAGTTCAACAACAAAAGCATCTTTTGTATAGTGAAAATTTCAACCCTAAAATTGAAAAAATTGCCTTTGGAGTGTCTTGGACATAAGACTACCCCTGCATTATTTTTCACCATGTTAGGTAGCATGTTGTAACACCCTTGCATTAATGTCACAACACCCTCGATAGTGGTAGACTCTTAGCCCTAGTATCGGAATATATGGTTTCGGAACCTCATTTCCCTAAACAAAGTGTATAAATATAAAATAGGAACTACAAAATTAATATGAAAATATAATAAAGTTCGGTTAAGTAATTTTGCCAAAAAAGTGGTTAATTAAAGCTCAAGGTGTAACGACTCGAAAGTCAGTGGTATTAGAAAATACAATTTTGGGACCCTGTTCCCGTAAACCAAACTTGTAAATATTTTTGTTAAATATTTACGGAGTTATATTATAGGTGAATTGAATTTTGGATAGGTAATTTTACCAAATTAGTGGTTAACTAAGGTACAGTGTAACACCTTCACTCGACCTAATCGCCGAATCTGGGTATGGGGGGCCACAAATGAACTTGATTTGAAATAAAGACAGAATTATAGATTTGGATGGAATTTATTAAATAATATATATCTTACAACATAATCTTTAAATTCAAATAAAAGATTACTATATCAGAATTTTAAACTTCCTAGTAAACTACTTAGTTACAATATATTTAACCCCAAGGCGAAGCCTATGAAGGTAGCCCCTTCTTATATGCAAGACGCAATACTGATGTTGATTCTTGTTCCAACATTATCTGGCTTGGTCCCTCATCGAGTTCCTTATCCAACAAGCCCTGCATTATAGGCTAAAACATTTATAAGTTCAAATGAACTTAGAGAGTTTCTTCCTTACTACCATGCATAGCTCACCCCTTCTTAGCTAGGAGTATTAACTTAAAAGAAAATAAAATACTTTAACTCCCTATTTTACTTAGACATCCATGTCGTGCCTGAACTAGTAGGCTCTCATACGCCTTCCTCTTTTATTTATTGGCGGTTCGGCTACTAATACCATAAGTGTAACATGCCTAACTCGTATCCGTCGTCAGAACAGGGTTTCAGATCATTACTAGAATATTCATAAACATTTACAAATAAATTATGTAAATTACTATTTATTTACCGAGATCATTCATAACGTCCCTTGTTTGGGCCCTCGAGGCCCAATATAATTATTAGAATCAAGTCAGGACTTAATTGAGAACTTTAAGAATTTTTTGTGACTTTTCAAAAAATTTTCGAGGTGCAGGGCTCACACGCCTGTGTAGTCCAAGGGACACGCCCATGCTAGAGGCCATGTTTGACCCTGTGTAACTCTCTGACTTGTACATACAGCTATGCCACACACCTGTGTACTAGGCCATGTGGTCAATTAATTCAATTCGAAATTAGGTGTCGGTTTCACACGATCAAGAAACACACCCGTGTTCTAGGCCGTGTAGCACACACGGTTGAGACACACACTCGTGTCTCTACCCTTGTGCCCAATTGTAAGCATTTTGTTTCTCAAAATTAAGGTGCAGGAGACACACGGTCTAACCACATGCCCATGTTACTAGGCTATGTGTCACACACGGTCTAGACACACGCCCGTGTGTCTACCCATGTGGACAAAATGAAGTCATTTCTAGCTTCATTTCTCACCCAAAATTTCACCCATGACCTGCACTTGAAACATAGATCTAATACCAACCAATCCAAGCATTCAACTTAAGCAAATTTCATCATTCACAAGGCACATCACTACAAGCATACATGATCACAACCTTACCTTAGTTTAACTTAGGCGTTCACAACATTGATCACATATTTTTAACATAACACATGTGTATATATATATCATAATAGTCTACTTAATCATGCCAAAATGAACCATTACTAGCAATTCCAATGGCTAGGTTACAGAATAACATTTTAAGACACGATTGGCCAAGTTGTCCTATACATGCCATTATACCAAAATGATTTTTGCTAATTATACCCAAAATGACTAGTTGATATGTGACAATGCTCCAGTGATCTCCAACCCTTGTGAGCTTTCGAGCACTATAAAACAGGGGAAAAATAAACGGAGTAAGCATTACATGCTTAGTAAGTTTGTATAACGGAAACTAAATTTACCAATCCTGTTTATTAAATCTAAGCATACAATAACAAGTTTTCCATCCATTTGGCTAAATTGCCTAAACACATGCATCCAATCAAACATATTAGTCACAAAGTTTTCATATACATCAAGAATAGATGAGCTCATTGTAATAGGCCCATTTCACCCAGGCCCGTTAAAATCCAAAAAAAAAAACCAGAAATAAAAAAAACAAAAATCACAAAATAAAAATCCAATAAATGTCCATAGTCCAAATTTACATTCAGCCCACATATAATTGAAGCCCAAATTTTAAACTCATTTTACAATAAGGCCCAAACCTAAATTAAACCTAATCCTAACCCATTACATAGCCCAATAACCTAACCCAAAAACATAGCCCATTAAATATTTTCAGAAAGTGGAAACCCTAGGCCACCAAGCTACCGTTCCCATGCACCGCAAGCACCACAGCAGCCCCAAACAGTGAAGCTTCTGGAAGCCTTCGCATCACGCCTCACGAGTGGCCTCGCCATGTCAGCAGCACCGCGCTATACACACCTGCAACTGATTAACAACTACAGCAATTGACAGCAAAGGCATAACAGAAAATCCAAATCCATTGCATTTTCTTTTTTATTTACTTTTTATTTATTTCTCTTTATTCGACTATAAAAAGCAAGAGAAATGATGTAAAAGGGGAGGACGAAATATTAAAAAAAAAAGGAAAAAGCAATGAAAAACTAAGGTAATTTTAGATTGCATTCTCCAGTGTTTCAATTCATTTTTCTTTCTTTATTTCTCCACAAAATCCCTTCGCATAAAAGAAAAAAAGAGATTATGCATAGAGAATATACACCTACATACGCACACTAAATACTGGAAAAAGTATTTCGAGAGTAGATTTATAGAGGTGATTTTCAGTTTTTTTATTGGCTTTTAGTTTCTTTTTTTTTCTTCGGATTGAATCGTTTCATTTTCCTATTCAATCTTTCAATATTGTATTTTAAAATAAAAGGTAAAGCGAGAGAAGAGATCTTATTTTATAAATCCGCCATGGATCTTCTTTGTTTCGTTGAAATTGAAAACAGGGGAGAGATTTTAAGGCTGTAAATTGATTTTATGACTCAGATGCTCCTTTTGTTGGCGGCACCTGCTAGATGAAACCCTAAAAAATGGGCTGATAGCATACTTAGGTTTAAAAGGAAAGTTTGCTGCGTTTTAAAAGAAAAACAATTGAAAAAGGAAGGTATAACAGCAATTTTCAAAAACTGCACTGTATAATAAAGTGAAGGTCCGCGCATTAGCCCGATTTAAGGAGTCGGATCTGCGCCCTTTTTGTTTGAATGGGTAAATTGCGCGCTAGATCCCTCCTTTCGCGTGACGTCTCCAATTGAGTCCTATTTGTCATCTTTGTCTTTTTAATTTTGGCCCTATGATTTGCGCCTTTTTTTTATTTTGGTCCACGATTCAGCGAAGTATTATGAGTTCGGTATATTTTCAATTTTAGTCCTCGCACATTTGTGCGCATGGCATATTGATCCGATTTTTCAATTATTTTATTTGTAAATGGTTCTTCTTGTGCTAAATTTGTTCTAATTAAGTCTTATTTTTATTTTACTGCACTTGCAATTTTTTTTTTTACTGACTCATTGGCTGTGATGTTTTATGTTGTTTTGATAGCTAAGTTTTGTAATTTTTTTTTATTTATTCTGTTATTTTAACAATTGGCGTACTATTTGAAGTAAAATTCATTATGGTTTATGTATGTTATTAATTCTATGATTTTTCACATATCTTAATGTTTATATTCTTTTTGAGAATTTCATTTATTTTGTATATTATTTAAGTTGTTATTAAACGTATATTTAATACTTACATGCATTATAGAAGTCATATTGTTTTTATTCATGTAGTTTTTAATAGATTTGAATGTAATTATGTTCTTAAGATTTATTACATATAATTTTTGATAAAATCTAGTCAATCTTATAATTCATTTTTTATTCAATATTATTTTGGACATACAATTATCTTTAAATTTTCTTCATATGTACATTACCCATGTTAAATTATTTTTACCATAGTATATGTTCTTATTTTCATATAACTTTATGTAAATATTTTTTTAACGTATATATTATCCGTTAAAGTCATTTATATGTATAATATATTTTGTCTAGACCATATTTTTTTATCATACGATTTATATATTGTATACATTATTTTATTATCCTTATGTATGTACTATCTATATGTTCCATCACTCTAACTCAATTTGTTACATGTAAAATTATATATTATTTGTTTTCAAATACCCTTTATAAATATAATCTTAATAATATATATCACTAAATTTACGTGTAGATATAGTTTTACATTTTGTATATAACCTTGTTTTTTTAGAAACTTTTGTTACTCATATAGCTTATATATTTACTTTGTTTATTTCTTACATTTTTTACAAACAATTATATCTAATTCTACTTGTATATACATGTTTCATAAATTTATTATATTATTTTATATCATGCATTGTCATTCCTTCATATTTAATACATTATTTAAGTTATCATGTTAATTATCAATTTTTGAATGAATTTGTGTTTTAAGTATTTCATATATTATTTGATTTGAACTTTGTATTTTTATCATAATTATTTTCAATAAACATGTTTTTAAGCAAATTTCTAAATTTCTATTATTCAAAAATTCTGAAATAAGACAATATCTAATATTTGGAGATTTTGGAAAATTGTGCTCAATCATATTGGGTATGACTTTTCCAGAGAACCAAATATTTTGATAACCTTTTATAATTTTAATGTATGTTTTTTTTTTCAAAATTCGAAAATCGATCGCATCTTAAAGGTATAGGGGGTCGTATCTAATCGTACTGGGTATGAAACCACATATCTTTGGAACGAGAGATTTTTAACCGCTAATTTGAGCTATTCAAACATTTTTAAAAAGAATCATATTTCAGAAAATCTTTTCTTTAAAAAACTTTTGATATAAGGACAACATCGAATCAATTTGGTACCAATTTCTGGGCGTAATGAGGGTGCTAACCCTTCCTCATGTGTAACCGACTCCCCCTACTTTTTGATTTTTCATGAATAAAGCATTTTAGTAGGTGGCCCAATCACACCTAAATCAAGAGATTGGTGGCGACTCCACACTCGGTTTTTTAAAAGTCGATCCCCATTGCTTTCAAAGTAAAAAAAAAAGGTTTCGACAGCATGGCGACTCCACTGGTGATTGAACAAGAGTCAGGCCATAAAATTGATTATTTGTTGTCCTTTTGTCAAAGAATTGAAAATTCGTTTTGAAGACCATGATTCTTTTAATTGCATTTGTTTGCATAATTGTTTTTGGTTCAAGTCTTGTAGAATAAAATGGCATTGCATTGCATAACCGTTGTGGTTATACCTGTTAAGTGGGAGCAATTTCGTGAGGTTTTCACCTCTGTACGGGCTAGTGGATTGCTTCCGGGATACATCCGTACCTATGGTTCTGTGAGATTTTCATCTCCGCATGGTCATAGGGAAATGTATTCCCCTGAACCGAACTCGATTCATATGAGCCTATAATGGGTGAGAATTGGGGAATCTATTGGTTGAGGTACCCTTTCTCTAGAACTGAACCACATATAGTGAACCTTGAGATTCCACCTTACGTAGAACCTTGCCCAAATTTAGTGGTCACCTGAATAGGTACTTTATTTGATATTTATTTCACTTGTACTAACGTTTTTTATTTTTGTTTTGTTTGTAATTGCATTGCATTACATTATCATAGAAAGGAGGTGTTGATTCATATTTGATTGCTAAATAGAACAGCTTGTTATAAGAAAACGAATTTCCTGATGAAGTGGATTATAATACGGTTGTCTAAATTGACGGAAGAAGGCTGACAGTTCGTGGAGAAAAACAAGTCCTTACCTAAAGATTCAAGCTGATAAAGATTGTTCGAGAGCCGTCACATCTCGATTTTCTTAATGGAGTTAATCAATGTCGTGAGGATAATGAGTCGTAGCCTGGATTAAGCAAAGAGGAGCTAGTGGAGGCATTTATTAGAGGCTTGCAAGATTTGGATTTCATGAAGAAAAAGGATCGGTGTCTTCGCTTGGAATATGAAAATAAGGCCGTATATGTAATTCGTTTTATGTAAAGGGATTTGTTTTCTAGAAAAGTTGTTTTAATGGAATTAAATTGAAAATCAACACTTCTCTTTCTTTTGCATTCATCTCATGCATTTGCATTGCATTGCATCATTTTATCATTTGCATTAAATTTTCATAAAAGGGCTCCCTAATTAGTTGAAATCATTTCAGTTAAACCGGGAACCAACAAAAATTTACCAACCAAGCGTCATTACGGTACTCGTGCTAAGGTAAAAGATATGGACCAAAGACTGGAAAAACTTGAACAACTTCAAAGAGAGATGCAAGACCAATTACAAATACAGATGCAAGAGCAACTGGCGAAGATTAGGCAAGATATGAGAGATCTAGTGCTAGAGTCTCAAAGGAATATGTTGAGTCACTTGTCTCAATTGTTGACAAAGGGGCTCGAAGAAAGGAAAAGTTTCATGATTAATACGGGGAAGGACAATGAGGAGCTTCTCTACCCTCCGGGTTTCACCCCGACAAATGCTCAGCAGCAAGGTGTACCTATTGTCAAAATTCAGCAATATCAGGTCGGTACCTCCGCACCGGTAGATTACCCGACAGGCTCAGGCTCCAAGCCGGGGGGCAACCCAACCAATCTTGAAGTTCTTGATGAAATGGAAAAAGCAGAGAGGGAATTGCTGAGACAACTTAAGGATCGGTATAGGAGGTTGGAGGAAAAATTGAAAGCAATGGAGAATGTTGACTTCTACTATGGGATTGACGCTAAGGATCTAAGTTTGGTCCCTGATCTAGTACTCCCGCCAAAATTTAAGATTCCAGAGTTTGAAAAGTACAATGGGACCAGTTGTCCTGAAGCTCACATCACAATGTTCTGTCGCAGGATGACAGGGTATGTTAACAACGACCAATTATTAATTTATTACTTCCAGGACAGTCTGATCGGGTCAGCAGCTAAATGGTACAATCAATTGAGTCATGTTAAAATCCATTCATGGAAGGACTTAGCACAGGCTTTTATGAAGCAGTATAGCTATGTAACAAACATGGCACCTGATAGAATTACCCTACAAAGTATGGAAAAGAAGTGAAACGAGAGTTTTAGGCAATATGCCCAAAGATGGAGAGAGGTAGCAACACAACTCCAACCGCCTCTTTTGGAGAAGGAGACTACGATGCTTTTCATCAATACTTTGAAAGCCCCGTTCATTGATTATATGTTGGGAAGCGCTACTCTGAGCTTTTCAGATATAGTAATGTCTGGTGAGATGATTGAAGATGCGATAAGAAATGGGAAAATAGATATGGGAGAAAGTGCCAAAAGGTCAACCCCGGGAAACAAGGAAAATGAAGTGAACATCGTGAGCATGCCGTCCAAATTGGTCAACATAAGTCAGCCAAGGGTTATAAGTCAGCCAAATTGAGCATGCCGTTCAAAGAGAATTTGAATGACATATCCAAGGAGAGGTCCAGGGAATAAAAGTTTCTAAACCCTTATGTACTTGGGGGTGTTTTAAGCAATGGGACTGTGGAAAAGATCCCTGTATTTTTAGAGCTAATCTAGAGTAATGTTCAAAACGCGCTTGTTGTTTTTAGCCTAGGGGTAATAAGAATCCTTTTGAGAAATAGGCTTATGTCCAAAATTTTTATTTCAATAAAATGCATTCTTTTTGAGTAAATATTCTTTCATTCTTTTTATATTCTTTTGTTCTTTGGACCATTTTCAAATATGCTTTCATTCTTCATTCATGATCATACCATACAAATAATTATCCTTAGAATCATTTATTCTTTCGAATTTGCCTTTGTACCTACTATAGGTCCTCGGATATCAATGACATGAGCAACGCTGTAACTGACTCCATTTTGGAGTGAGATATGTGTTTAAGTGGATCTCAGAATTTTGAAGATGACAGAGATTGTGATTTATTTCCTGATTTGTTAAGGACAGTAGAACAAGATGAAAAACAGATCCTACTTTACGAAGGGTCAAGGGACATTGTGAGCAAGGGGCAAAGATCGAAACTTGAGTCACCACAAAGACAAAATGAATCATCATTGAGTTACCCCAAGAATTCAAAGATGTTTTCGCATGATCGTGTCGAGATATACCTGAGATATTAAGATTGGTGGCGATACAAAGTGTCTATACGGTGCTAGAAAGACACATATTAATATTTTCGTGGTAGCCATGCTAATCAGGAGGTTTGAGTAGTGTTAATCCGTCATGGAAGGGGATTGTATTAGTTAAAGCTGTATTTAGGGAGACAAGCCTCATTCACAGATTTTCTCTATATGGGACAAGGATGTTATCAGGTCATTTTCATTGATTTATCTTGGTAGCCATTGATTACTCCACGAAGAGGGTGAAGGTCGCTTCATATGTCAATATTACAAGACTGATAGTCATCAAATTTAAAAAAAAAGGATGCGACAAGTAATGACAGAAAGAATTACTTTTAAATACAACAGCACAATGTCAAAAGTTTGCAGTCTGTTCAAAGATCAGACACTATATCGCAGTGCAGCAAAGGCATTCAAAAAGAAAAACAAAAGTACAAAAATAGGAAAAAAAAGAAAAAGCAAACAACAGCACAAAGGTCATAGTAAAAAATGACTGAGTCTTGTAAGGATTGGCATAAAGAAGTTATCATTTACCCTCTATACTTGTCGAACATGGGCCTAGACCTTTACCGGGGCAACGCATTGATTTATAGGATTGAAACAGTTTTTGAAATCGAGATTCCTTTTCTTCGAGTCTTGGCAAAATTAAAGTTGGATGAATCAAAATGGGTCCAATCCTGATCAGTCAAATTTAAAAGATATTTGTCACAGTCAGATGATGTAGGTTAATCCTCGAGAATTCCATGAGGGGAGTTTGATATTGAAGAAGATCCTTCCTATAAAAAAGGACTTCAAAGGAAGAAATATGCCAAACTAAGAGGGACCTTATATAAAGAAGGCCTGTTTTTGATTGAAAGGATTTGCCCAGTTCGAGGAATTCAAAATGCAGTCAAAGAGTGTTCTATGGGAGAGACCAAGGTGAAAACCCGCAAAGGGCGCCTTGAGACCTTGAAAAAAAAATAAAAAAAAGAAAAAAAAAAGAAAAAAAGAATCAATCAAAGAAGTAGAAAAAAGAAAGAAAAATGAGAGGCCAGGGCGAAAACCCGCAAAGGGCGCTTTGAAACCAAAGGGGATTTGAGTTGAAAACCCAAAAAAAGCGGCTCAAATTTGGATAAAAATGGGGCATACACTAGTCTTGCTATGCCTGAATTAACAATGAAAGAAGTATTTTACGTCTTGGGGGCATCAACAAAGTACTCCAGATCCTCTAAACACAGATTGATCTCAAAATGGTCCTCAAGAAGTTGGTACAGAGAAGCTCAAGCTGCGATATCTGGGGCACCTAGTTTTCCATTTTTACCCATTTTTTGTTTGTTATCTTTGATTACCTTGTTCTTTTCAGGTCACGTCCTAATAGATTTCTTTCTTGATTGCATTTGCTTGTTTTTTTCAAGCTATGTTCTCAATTAATTCCTTTCTTGTCCATGGTTATGATCTTTTTCAAGCATTTTTCATTGAAATAATGATTTTTGGACTAATAATACATTCATAAAGGAAGTTTCGCATACTACTTTGGGAAGTTTTTTAAATAATACAGGAACTTGAAACAGGACTATCGTTTAAAACTCACCAAGCTTAAGGGTTGGAAATATTTAAGCCCAAATTGAGATTATCTCATTAGATTTTATGTCAGAAATATTAATTGGTGGTATGATCCTGGCAAAGAACGAATAATGGGGTTATTCTTGAGAAAAGAAAAATGGTATTTTGTATTCCTACAGATATCAGGCATATAAATTTGTTCATTACACCCAGGGAATGGTGTAACAAATCAAATTAATTAAAGATGATGCAAATCCTATACATCTGAGTTACCACAGGATATTAAATGATTATTCCCCTGAGGTTACAGTGGGAAGTTCAAATTTTATTTCCCAGAAGACTACAGTGTAAGGGACTCTGAAATAATAGCAGGGCAAGCTTGCTGAGCAGAATGTGATTGTTTCTTTGGGTTTTCTGTCAAGAATACCAGCTGAACAAGATGGCAGCATGATAAATCAGTGATAATGCTCTGGTGAACAACAAGTAATGATGCCTTAAGCATTTTTTACCAAGAAAAAGAAAAAAGAAAAGATCATTCAAAAAAGATCATTTTCATTTTTTGCATTCATATACCATTCATCACATCTAGTTAGGTGCATTTGATTCATTTCAATCATAGCATCCTAATTATTTGACATAAGCATTACATCTAGTTAGGTGCATTTGATTCATTTTGATCATAGCATCCTAATTATTTGACATAAGCATCACATCTAGTTAGGAGCATTTGATTCATTTTGATCATAACATCCTAATTATTTGGCATAAGCATGATACATGAAACCGAGTCTACAGGACATGTCCAAGAGGACGGTGTAGTAACATCGGTGAAATCAGATCTTATATCCCTAAAGTTGCAGTGGAATAGATCGAAGATTGCAAACCTTATCTCCCTGAAGTTGCAGTGGAGTAGGTTGAAATGTCAGTTGCAGTAAAGCAAATCATAACAAGTCTTATCTCCCTGAGGTTGCAGTGGAGTAGATTGAAGATTGACGATCTTATCTCCCTGAAGTTACAGTAGAGCAGATCGAAGATGGTGAATCTTATCTCTATGTATTGGCAATGGAGCAGATTTTACCGCCAGCCTTATCTCTCTGAGGTAGTAAGAGAGCAAGTTAAAGAATGAGTTTTATCTTCCTGAGGTAGCAAGGAAGCAGACTGGAATTTATAGATCTTATCTCCCTAAGCAGTAGTGGAGCAAATCAAAGATAGTGAATCTTATCTCTATGTATCGGCAATGGAGCAGACTGGCGATAATAGTCTTATCTTCCTGAGGTAGCAAGGAAGCAGACTGGAATTTGCAGATTTCATCTCCCTAAGTAGTAGTAGAGCAGATTAAAAATAGTAAATCTTATCTCCATGTATCGACAATGGAGCAGATTGGCGATAGTAGTCTTATCTCCATGAGGTAGCAAGGAAGCAGATTGAGAATTAAAGATCTTATCTCCCTAAAGTTGCAATGGAGCAGATCTTACCACTAAGCCTTATCTCTCTGAGGTAGCAAGAGAGCAAGTTGAAAAATGAGTCTTATCTTCCTGAGGTAGCAAGGAAGCAGACTGAGAATTGAAGATTTTATCTCCCTAAGATTGCAGTAGAGCAAATCTTCGCAGATGGTGACTCTTATCTCCATGTATCGGCAATGGAGCAGATTTTACCACCAAGCCTTATTTCTCTGAGGTAGCAAAAGAGCAAGTTGAAAGATGGAGTCTTATCTTCCTGAGGTAGCAAGGAAGCAGACTAAGAATTGAAGATTTTATCTCTCTAAGATTGCAGTGGAGCAGATCTTCGCAGATGGTGAATCTTATCTCCATGTATCAGCAATGGAGTAGATTTAAGCCACTAGCCTTATCTCTCTGAGGTAGCAAGAAAGCAGGTTTGCGATTGTAGTCTTATCTTCCTGAGGTAGCAAGGAAGCAGACTGAAGACTGAAGCAGTTGTGGGCAGATTAAGGATAGCATATCTTATCTCCATGTATCAGCAATGGAGCAAATTTGAGCAACCAATCCTATTTCCCTAAAGTTGCAGTCAAGATTCAGCAAAACCGGGCAAAATTGGCCCTATTTGAAGTCTTTACTCTATTCTTGTTACACGACAATGAGCAAAGAGGGGCACTCATCATGTAATACACTTTCAAGACATTATCATTTCATCTCATAATTCTCATGCCATATCTAGAATTATATGTCCATTGAATCATTGAATTCCGATGGAGGCTAAAGTAGTACACCCAAAGTGTACGATTCAATAATCCGTCAATTTCTTGTTCAAGGGTATCCATTAGGGAACTTAACTAAGAAACACTCTCTCGAGCCACATATCATATAACAGGATTACCAGTCTAGGCTAAATCCTTTATATAACGTGAGCTCAGAATAGCTCGATTAAGATTACCAGTCTAGGCTAAACCCTAATCATAACGTATACTCGAGAGATATTATATTAGGATTACCCGTCCGGGCTAAATCCTTTTTATAACCAGGTCAATAGGATTACTCATCCGAGCTAAATCTCGTCCGCAACAGATGCAGGCTTTATTAATTTCGGGAAAGCGCATATAATCATCAAAATTCAACATTCAATCGAGACTTAATCCCTTTATCACCATTTCAAGCATATATCAAATTTTCCATCATAGCATACAAGTAAAGCACATCAATGTAAATCACATTACTTACAAACACAATATTCAATTAACATAATTACATGCTCGATTAAGTTATACGAACTTACCTTGACACTTGTTCGCGTAAAGTCTACTAATTCGAAACATTTTCTTTTCCTCGATCTAACTTCGAATTAGTGTTGTCCGAATCTATATATATGAATTTAACCATCAATTTTACACATTTCATATTTAAATAGACTCAATTTACGTCGTAGGTAAAATTACCTTTTTGCCCCTAACTTTTTCATAAATTCCAATTTTGTCCCTAGTCCCGAAAAATGAAACTTGTGCAAATTACTCCTTATTCCAAGCCTAACCAAAGACCCATTACAAATTTTCCAGCACATGTATTCATAAAATTTCAAAATTTTTCATCAAATTTTACAACTTTTCATTTTAGTCCCTAAATCATGTTTTTATTCAAAATCACTTTGTAAAAGTTGTTTATCTATCAATAATCTTTCATTTTCTACCATGAATTTCTAATTTCCAGCATATACATCCATGACCTATTTTCATATCTTGATAACTTTTCATTTTAGTCCCTAAATCATGTTTTTATTCAAAATCACTTTGTAAAAGTTGTTTATTCAAAAATTTTATCGATTAAGTGTTTAATTATGAGAGGAACTAAATTGCATAGAAAGCGAAAGTTGAATTCTAGTAGCTATAAAGGTTAAATAGCTATGGAATTCAAACCTAGAGGTCCTTATATGGTAATTAGACAATTAAAGAAAAGTATGTAGATTTTTGGTGACTCATCTATGGAAAAATTAGAAAAGGTCAAGGACTAAATTGGAATTTGAATAATTAAATTAATTAAAAGATGATAAAAGAAAATATCATCTTATTATTGTCATCTTCAACCTAAAATTCTATGGAAACCCTAGGAGAGAGAGAGGGGAACTTTCAAGGCTTAATTGGGTAGGTTCTCTTGTCCCGTTTTTAGTAATTTTGCTATTTTTTAGTAATTTTACAACTTTTCATTTTAGTCCCTAAATCATGTTTTTATTCAAAATCACTTTGTAAAAGTTGTTTATCTATCAATAATCTTTCATTTTCATCCATGAATTTCTAATTTCCAGCATATACATCCATGACCTATTTTCATTTTTTGAAATCAGGATAGTTCATATAAGGACCTCTAGGTTTGAATTCCATAGCTATTTAACCTTTATAGCTACTAGAATTCAACTTTCGCTTTCTATGCAATTTAGTTCCTCTCATAATTAAACACTTAATCGATAAAATTTTTGTATCAAAATTTTCACACGACATGCCTATTATAGTACAGACCATATAGTAAAATAAAAATAAACCTTATTTTTGGGTAGGATTTGTGGTCTCGAAACCACTATTTCGATTTCATTGAAAAATAGGCTGCTACAATAAGTTCCTAGTCGAGCATATATCCCGATGACAGGTAAATGTTTTTTTATCTTGGAAGATTCTAACTTTACCTACATGCTTATGAATATGAA
Organism: Gossypium hirsutum; assembly: GCF_007990345.1. NCBI lineage: Eukaryota > Viridiplantae > Streptophyta > Magnoliopsida > Malvales > Malvaceae > Gossypium > Gossypium hirsutum. Next base: position 34,667,047 of record NC_053425.1, on the reverse strand, counting down.
TCATCGTTTCCCTTTACCTCGATTCTAAATTCTGAACTCTTGGAGCTTATTAAGATGTACCCCCATTGACATTCTTACGATAGGGTTCAATTGTATACACTTTTCCCTCAATAGAACTATTAATACGCAGTTCTCAATAGAACTCTTGGCAGACTTCTAGTGCTTACTGTCTTGGCGCACTCTCTATGCTGCCATAATTAAGCTATGGTCTTACACAATATACCCCATATTTAATGTCCTGGTGAACTTCATTGGTTGCAGTAGTCGAGTAATGGTCTTACACCTCGTAAACCCCCTATTTACTATCCCGATAGACTCTATTGTTTGCCATAGCCGAGCTATGGTCTAACACCTTATATCTTTGAGGTGTCGTTTCGAAGGACCTTACCGCCGTCGTGGTGTTCCCCAATTGAGCTTGCTGTTCACCATTGTAGTGTTACTTTATGAAACCTAAATACCGTCATAATTCCTTTCCAGATTTTACCTTGATGCTCAAACATCAAAGTGTCCCCCTCGTAAGGTTCGAAGCTTCACTTATCATGGTTTGCGCTAAGCAACCCTGTATGGTGATATCGTAACGAAATTCCATTCTCCTATTCATCTACCCATTCCTCCATTTTTCTATTCCTATACCTTTATGCTTGAACACCATAGTGTCCCACTACAAGGTTCAGATCTTCGCATATCACGATTTGCACTCAACAACACCGTATAATGATATCTAACAAAATTTCCCGTTTCCCAATCCTAATTTTATTTATCCCATCAATACCTTACCCTTTGTACCCTACAATTTATAATCATACAAACACAAGCATATGACCATAAAAAATATACTAACATGGAGTACACCAAATTTAGACATGTATTACTGCAACCATTTTATGCATACTGACACTTATGCGGATACTTAATTTCCTATTACCCTTGTGCATACCTAGCATTTTCAGACGGCATGGATCATACATCATATCAAATATGGACTTTAGAAACTCACTTGATACTTCTTTATCTCACCAGCTTAGCTTCTCCAAACGGCAGAGTTTTTATTCTCCTGGCAGCTAAGCAATATAACTGAAATCATGAGTTAAACTCAGTATTTTTCAGCTTAAAACTTTGTTTTCCAGAAACATGCAGAACCCCTAAAATGGTTATGAAAACCCTTAACTTTGTTTTCTAAATTTTACGTACACTGAAGGACTTAGAACCTTACCAGTTAAATTCTCTACTTTTTAAACTAATCCTCATGGTCACCACAACATGCATAGCTTACTATAATTATCTCTTCTTCAGAGCAACCAAGGAAGAAGATGAAGAAGAGAAGAAAATGAAATAGAATTGAGAAGAACTCTCCTTGGGAAGTCATTTCCTAGCTATTTATAGCCCTTTACGCTCAATTTTCAACCCTACAGAAACCATTTATTGGTAATCATTTTGTCTCCTGATTTTAATCTAACCGAACCAGAATTGGATGCCAACCATGTCCAATTTAGTTACTAACCTTTTCTAATTTTCCAGTAGAGTTCACCAACTTTTGGCTTCTTTCCACTTAACCCCCTAACTGTTCTAATTTTAGGATTTAAAGGAAACCGATGTGACAAATCTCCCATAAAAAAAAATTCCGCCTCGAAATTTCCTTTCTCGATTAGTCCTAAGGGAAAATTTTAGAGGAACTATTCCTCATTTCTGGCTTCACATAATTCATCGAAGTCACCTCTTTTCGATCTTATGGGGACCTTCAACTTAGTTCCCCTTTCGTACTTTCACTTTCTACGTGCTCCGTCTGATTTGCAGATTTCTCAACACTTAACGAAATATATATACTGACTCATCTAAGGGTATTAGACTACTCCTATCACATCCTAAAAATCGGGTTAATAGAAATTGGGTTAATGAATCGAGAGTGGTTACAATCGAATTTTTATTTAAATGATCTTTTGCTCATTTGGTAATAAATAAATATCAATTATAGTGATTAAGTAGTGGTGGAGATGTCCTTAATTATCTAAGCTCAAATCTCTTCCTTCTAATTAATTTCTTTTTGATTCAAATTTGTTTTAAACCCTTAGTAAAAGTCATCCCATGTTTTAATTATTTTCTTGTTAAAATGATCATAAGAAAGTGAAATGGCCTAGTGGTCAAGAGTTTAAAAAGTTTCCTAATGGTTTTAGGTTCAAGTCTCCTTATCTACATAATTCAATTTAATTTTTTTTGTGATTTTTCTCATATGCTTAAAGCCCTTTCCATCCAACCTAGCTTGCTGTAAGAGGGGAAGATTCTTTCCTTTTCTTTTGGTCAACATACCATAATTGTGGAGACCATGATCCTCTTTTCAATCCTTTGTCCCCTTAACTTGCTAATTTCTCTATTTTTACCTTATGAATGGTTCATTGAACCTAGACAAGGTTGACTACACTATTTCCATCCATCCTTTCACTCTCCTCCCCTCATTGCTGCACCACCACTTTCTCTACCCCATTTCTTTTTTTTTTCCTCTTTTGATTAGCTCACAACCTCCCTTTTTTCTTTATTTTTCTCCCACCATTCCTAGCTTTGTACCACCGTCACCTCACCACCAGCTTGTCACTTCTCTGTAATGGTATTTTTATGCAACTGTACATAGTCATTCAAGTAATAAATAAGTAAAATGAGTTATCATCTCCAAAGGGACTGTGTATGTTAATCAATTAATTACAAAATTATAAGTTCACAATTTGATATAAAAACTCAATAATTTGAATGGCGATGTCTAAACTAAGTGAAATTAACTAAATGTAAAGATTGATCCCTAATGCAATTTTAATCTAAATGTAAATTATCTAAATGTATGAATGAATGGCTTTAGCAACAAAAACAATCAACATAAAATAGGCCAGGATAATTATATTAATCAACTCAATTAATTTTCATCATGCTTAATAGTGTTCAAAAAATATTCAATCACGACTCGACCTTTCATGAGTTTGGAAACCAAATTAAGTCCTCTCGAAATCATTTACTTAGTGAAATATGTATTTTACTAATCATATTAAACTAAAGGTTTCTTAGTATTTATGCAATGTACCAGGGACATTTATGTTTGAAATAGTTTAATGACATAAACCTAAAAACTATGCAAGATAATAGAGCTAACTAAAGATATTATAAACCTCTAATTTAGTCGGGTTTAATGATCTAAATTGAGCATTGCACTTTTCAATTATGTGTCTACTAGTTGTCATCTGGTTAGTATCGCTCAGCTAATCTGATTGCATCCAATCACGTATGAATGAAATACATCTTGATTTTAATTGAAAACATGATCGACTGAGGCACAGACACGTTAAACATGAATCAAACAAATATTATTGAATTAACATAATCATCCTAGCAAACAGAGTTAAGCTAAAATTGTTGATGTCAAGAACAATAAACACATAGCAAACATAATTAAATTAAATAAAAAGAAGTAAAGAATAAACTCTGATTCAGTTCAGTAGCCTTTCGGATCTTTCTAACTGATGTGTTCCTCCGTTTTGTCCTCTGCTAAGGGTTCCTCAATGTGGCCGACTAAGAGATGGCCTTGATAAGGCTTTTGTTGGCTAAAGAATGGAAAGGAAGATGGAACGGCTATGCAAGGGAAAAGAAAAGGGAAATAAAATTAAGAGAGTGGGATGAAAAGAGAATAATGAATGAGTGATGATGGATGCTTTGAAAGATGAAATGTGTGTGGTATTTATAGGTGAAGGTAAGGGTAAAGTTGACTAAAAGTAGAATTTGAAATTCCTCATTCTTCTCACATGCTTGGTCGACCACCAATTGAGGAAAAAGGGATGACTTGGTTGCTTCATTTTGAATTCAAATCTTTGTTATTAATAGCCATAAGGTGGACGGCTTTAAAGGGTAAACTTATATGCTAATTTCTGACATCTTTCCAACTGTAAGGGCCTTCAACAAAATATCCCAAAGCTTATTTTTGGGTAGCCATTTGCTTGTGCCGAAATTGGGCTTCAATTCCTCCTTATTGGATGATTTCTTAGTCCAATAAATAATCTGACTTGTCCATTATGTAGTACACTTTTACTAGGTCAAATTAACATCCTTATGACCCAATTTTTGCATGGTCTTGCCATCCAAATAGAGTGGGTATGTGCATGTCCATGCAACATTTATAATATCATCTTTTTTGGTACTTCTGCATAGTGAAAATTCACATATTAATAATTAACATGAAATAATATAAATTATGCACAAAAATCATGTAATAAAGCATAATTTCACATACTTTATAAATTCATGTCTAATATTAATATTTAAGTAAAATTAACTTAATTCAATAACAATTACTTAAGATTAATATATTTATTAAGTCAAAAGGTGGTAAAAATATATAGAAAAATTCTATATAATTTCGAGTTTACACTCTCCCCTCTCATTTTTCTCCAAACGCCGCCTTAAGCGCTGTCCTCCACCATCATGGCAACCATCGCGCAACTTCTCCCTTTTCATTATTTTATTTTCTCTTCTCATTTCTTCTCTTTTAAGAGAGTGACCAAACCTATATTCTTTCCTTATCCTCCTTCAAATTTTCTCCTCCATCATCGGACTGCCATCGTCGTCGCCGTCATCACCACCGCCAACGATGGAAATCCTTAACACCTCTTTCCTGTGTTCGACAACAGAACAGGGTATGAGGCATTACCGAACATAAACACATGCAATCGTATAAAATCGGTTCATGAATTTGCGTTCAAATTTAAATCTTTTCACATTTTATTTTAAAGTCCCTAATATAGTCTTACGAAGCCCAAATCTGCTTTGGAAACGTTTGGGACCAAACTGAGAACTTTAGAAACCTACGAAAAATTTCATGAAAAACAGCGGCACATTCTCGTGTGATATTAGGATAGGACCGTGTGGCTCGCATGGCCATGTCCCTAGCCCATGTACTAATCTGACTTGCCATTGCGAACAAATTTACGTCACACATAGATATCACCACTCATTCATCCACATATGTAAGCATACGCATCCTTGAAATGCAACATCATGAACTTATAATATAGCCAATATACCAACATCAAATGCCCTTACACAACAATGAACTTTCAAATAGCATAGGCCAACATTTTAGGCCAAAACAATTATGACACATACAAAAATAACCAAGTCCCCTATACATGCCATGACCTTAAGTATAAGAATTATCAATACCCAATTTGTTAGTTTGATAGTGTAATATATTCTCTGGCGACTTCCAAACCGAGCTAACCTGAGGACATTATAAACACAGAAAATAAACGAAGTAAGCTATACAGCTTAGTAAGTTGGTATGTAAATAATAAGAAATTTATTAACATGCTTTTACCAATTCTCACAATATGTTCTCAAGATAATACAATCATAATTGCACATAGTTCCACTATTTATTTTTACTAATCTCAAGTTGTCTACTCGAGTTACAGTCACTAAATTATTTATATCTTGAGATAGGGAACTCCAAATTAAGATCTACTATTTTTCCCTGAAACTAGACTCACATATCTTCTTACCATAAAATTTTCAGAATTTTTGGTCTAACCAATAAGTACAGTTTATTCTTTAAAGTCTCCCATGTTCTGCTATTTGACAGTTTCAACCCTTCTTCACTAAAAATTAATTATCTCATCGTATGGGATTTAGATGATGTTCCCATTTGTTTCTATTGAAAATAGACTCAATAAGATTTAATTTCATATCTTACTCAACCTTTAATTCGATTTCCACCATTTTTGATGAGTTTTCAAAGTCACACAACTGCTGCTGTCCAAAACTGTTTTATTGCTAATTTTACTCTCTCACGTTTTCTTTCTATTAACTTTCATTCAACATTCACATAGATTTTGTACGTACCTGTATCACTTAAATCAGTTATACTTTCATTTTTTATCTTGGCTATGTCAGTTGATACACTTAAACCTTAATGAGAACACATTATTTCAATTCAACATTAAATAATATTATTGGTTCATAATTCTTTCACATTTAATCATCACATAGTGATATTCATTTACACTTAGTCATTTCCCATTGAACCCATTGGAATAATAACGGATACACGGTGGCCTTCACATAGTACCACACTTGTAGCCAAAGCTATTTTATTCACAAAGTGACCTTCACATAGTGCCACACTTGTGTCCAAAGCTAGTTGATTCCTAAGGTTCAACTGGGAAATTTCTCACTTAACACAATGCCATGGACTTATTTCACTTAGATGCCATGGACTTATTTCACTTAACACATTGCCATGGACTTATTTCACTTAGATGCCATGGTCTTATTTCACTTAGCACAATGTCATATCCTAGATATGGTCTTACATGCGAATCACATATTTCACTTAGCACATTGCCATGGTCTAACCATGGTCTTTTGCCATTAATTCATATTTCACTATGCAACGATCGTGATCGATCCTGTGTTTTTACTCAATTCGAATGTTTATTTTAATTTTCACAATTTAATCAAATATATAATAATATTGCAAAATTAACACAAATCAATAACGGATCTTAACATGCGAACTTACCTCAACCTAAAATTGCTAAAAGGACCAAATCGTCCAATACTCGTTTTTCCCTCGTTCTAAGTCTAGACTTCGTTTTTCTTGATCTATAATATCACATTTGACTTATTAAATTATTATACTATTCAAATCATTCCAAAAATCATATTATGGCAAAATTATATTTTTTCCTTTAAAGTTTCACATATTTACAAATTTGCCCCTAGGCTCATAAAATGAAATGTATCTATTTTTCTCAATACCCAAGCCTAGCTGATTCATATTCCCTCTTATAGAAACCAAAATTTTTCACTAAATCACATTTCCTACACATATTTTATGACTTTTACAAATAGGTCCTTTTATGAAATTTCATCAAAAATCACTTAGTAAAAGTTGTTTATCACACTCCAAACTTTCATGTTCTTCTATAAAACATCAAAACACATGCATGTCATCCATGGGTAAATTTTAAACACAAAACCTAGCTCAAAATAATGGTAGAAATAGCTAAACTGAGTTACGAGGATCTCAAAAATGTAAAAATCATTAAAAATGGGGCTAGAACGGACTTACAATCGATCTTGGAAGCTTGAAAAACCCTAGCCATGGTTTTCCCTTGTGAAATTCGGCCATGAGGTTGGAGATGGACAAAAATTGGCTTTTAATTTTGTTTTTAATTCATTTTAATTACTAAATGACCAAAATGCTCCTAACTTAAAAATATTCTATTTCACCTATTTCATGTCCATTTTTGTCCAGCAAATTAACCAATGGTATAATTACCATTTAAGGACCTCCAATTTAAAATTTCATAACAATTAGACACCTCTAACATGTAGAACTCAACTTTTTCACTTTTTTACAATTTAGTCCTTTTGACTAAATTGAGTGCCCAAACGTCGAAATTTTCGAACGAAATTTTCATGAAATCATTTCGTGAAACCGTATACCATAAAAATATAATAAAAATAATTTTTTCCCTCGTCGAATTTGTGGTCCTAAAACCACTGTTCTAACTAGGCCCAAAATCAAGTTGTTACAGATCCTTTCTCTTTTTCTTCTTCTTTTCGAATGTTCATTACTTTTTATATAATCAAAGATTGTGCACTAAATATTTCGATTAATACCTAATTCTAAACTCTATTTTTCTTGGGCTTATTTTCAAAAACTCCTAATTTTAGATAATTATTTCCCCTCTGATTCTTGATCGTTACGATTTGTCGAACCTTCTATTCCAACATAGTATGTATAAGAGTAAGGGTTATGAATAAATATTTTTCTTCCCTTGGTCAAATACTTTAGAGAGCCTTAGTAAATTATTTTCCTTGTGTATTAACATCTCTTATTTCATGTACTGCTGAAGGGCAGATCGACATCAACTTGAGAGACCACTAAACGTTAGGATTTAAGTCGATTATTTGAGAGATTATTTTAAGGGTTAGTGATAATGGAAAAAAACACCATTATTGTATAACCTTATTGATGATCATTATTAATGTAAGATCACTATTGTTGATTGAATAGGCAATCTAATTGTTAGATCCACATGTGGGTGTTTTTAGAGATTTGTTGCCCATTGGATCTACAATCAAGTGTGGGTTTTAACACTAAACTAAATTAAGTATTTGTTTTATATTTATAAAAATGTTGTTATTTAAATAATGTTATTTATAAGGATACTTTATATATCCATAAAGAGAGATAAACCATCAATATCGATTTTGTCAAGTAAGTATTTCCCCAAACCTTATATGTTCTGAAAAACATGTTGTGTGATATTAATGCTTATTATTGATTTGAAAAATATGTACATCTCATTCTCATGTTATGTGATTATATGGCATACGTAATGTTTGCATGAAAATAAATCGTGAAATTTTGGTACCATGTGTATACATGATATTTGCATGTTAAACATGCCTATATGATTTGAGTGATTTTGGCCATATCACATGCATGGGATGAGATATGTGAAAGGTGACGTATGTGGCAGTTTATCTACATTAATGTGACACTGTTCATGATTTTGATTATGTAGCAGTATATCTATGATTTTTGTGGCTTGTACACGATATTGATTATTTGTAGTTTATCTGGGATTGTGGTGACACTATTCACAATTTGGTGTGTTAGATGGACGAGTTCTAGGGAACTCAATTTTAGCGTGTAGCGTAGATGGGTAGGACCGTTTTCATAAAATCTGCATTGTTTTACGAAATGTGCATTGACATGATCATACATAGTATAAGTGTGAAATATTGAGGTTAGGATAATCTCACACTGAGCTTTCTAGCTCACCCTCCTTAGTTTTCTCACACTGAGCTTTTTAGCTTCCCCTTTAGTTTTCTCATTTTACAGATATCCTTGAGGTTAGGATTCGATGACGGTATTTGAAGGAGTTTCTCGGAAGTCTTTTTAAATTAAAGTAATTAAATTTTATTTTGATATTTTGATATTTTGGGTTTGTAATAAGTTTGAGTATGGACTGTGGCATGGGATTTTATTTATGTGATTTTTCATTCTGATTTGCATAAATTGCTTGCGTGACATTAAGTTTAAAAAAAAAACAACATAAATTAGTAATTGATAAGATTTCGGTTGAAACTCGATTTTTAAAATAGAATCTGTCAATAACACACTTTTCCGTTGCATTTCTGAAAAATGAGTTTATAATGAAATTAGACTTAGTTTTCAAAATTATTAATGTTTACAAATGAGTTTTCTAAAAACATTTGATTTATGAAGTTAATATGTTCTTATTTCCAAAATAATGACAAATAACCAAGTTCTCCAATTTTGAATAAAAAGACAAATGATTTAGAAGTATGATTGAAAATCTGAAATAGTTTTGAATAAATGATTGAATTTTTGCAATTGAGATGTCATATATTTCGATTCCTAAAATTTGCATGGTTTCTATGGAATTAAAATAAACACTTTATTTCATTTGTTTTGAATTGATATGTAACAGCCTGATTTTGGGCCTAGTCGGAACAGTAGTTTTGGAACCACTAACCTGAGGTCAGAGAAATTATTAATTTTTATAAAATTTTATGTGTTATAACATGTTTATATGAGTACATGAAAATTTTGGTGAAATAATTCTAGCAATTGCATGCTTAATTGCGAAAAAGGACTAAATCGCATAAAGAGAAAAAAGTTTTCTTTTTCTACCAAATGGTGTTAAATAGCTAAAGAATCATAATTAAGGATCTTTAAAGGGCAAATAGACCCATTTCAATAGGGGTGGTCAGCCATAAGGATAAAGATGAATAAAAAAAATCAAATTTGGTGAAGTTGGTAGCCTATTTTAACTAGAAAATAAGATTAAATAAAACAAAAGACTTTATATTTTTCATCCCTTCTTTCACCACTGAAAATTTCAGCCATTTTAGGGGTTTTGGAGCTTCATCTTGATAATTTTTGTACTTTTGGGACCCTTGTGGCATACTCTAGCTAATGAGGGGACTATTTTGCAAAATGGTTGAAAGTCTAGGATTTTTCCATGAGATTGTTCATGTCGTTTGCTAAATTTTTATGGAAGAAAATGAATCATGGTTGCTAAACAAACAACCTTTGTGAAGTAGTTTTCATGAAAACCCTAACTAATGACCATTTTGCATAAGTTATAAATTATGTGGTAAATGTGTGAAATGATGGGAATTGTGGACTGTTTCTAGTATAAAAAGAATTCGGCTAGGCTTGGTTAGTGAGAAAATTTGATAAAAATCTATTTACGAGCCTAGGGGTAAAATCGTAATTTTGTGAAAGTCTAGGTAATGGTCATTTTGCCAAAATATAATTTATGAAATACATTAATTAATATGATGATTAAATTAGTGAATTTTTATCATTTTAGATCAAGAAATATGAAATCCGGACCTAGACAGGGGAAAGGCTAAGCTAGTAGACTAAAGTCAATTAGTTATCCACTTTTTGTATACTGAGGTAAGTTGTACGTAAGTAAGGTAACTTTATCGTTATTATGTGTTGAATGATTATTATTAAATGCATTTGATGCAAATTTCTTATGGTTGTGGTTGTTTTGGTTATATGTGTTATGCTTGGATTAGTTTTGGTTGATGTTGTGTAGGTTGGTACAAGTAAGGGTGGCAAAAAGGCTTGGTAAATAGCCTTGTTTTTGTCCACACTGGCAGACACACAGGCGTGTGTCTAGACTGTGTGTGACACACGGTCTACCCCACGGGCGTGTAGTCCGGCCGTGTGTCCCCTGCACTTCAATTTTTCAAGTTAGTATGCATGGTAGTAAACACACGGGTAGAGACACGACCGTGTGTCTCAGCCGTATGGAGGACATGGCCTAAAACACGGGCGTGTACCTTGGCCGTGTGTCCTTAATTGGTGGATGACGTCAGAAATAGAATGTCAAGGGTTTTGTACACGGGCTGGGACACGGGTGTGTCATGGCCATGTAAGGGACACTAGCCATGGACACAGGCGTGTGCCAGGCCATGTGAAAACTCCTGTAGGTTTGAATTGAAAATTAAATTCACACGGGTTAGGGACACGGGCGTGTCCAGATATGTCCAGGCCGTGTGAGCTACACGGGCCTTCAACATTATCATTTTAAGACGACACACGAGCGTGTGCCCTGTTTACCTTGATATTTTTTAAAAGTTTTCTAAAGTACTCAGTTAAGTCCCAAATCTTTTTCAAAGCTTGTTTTGGGCCTCGTGGGCTCGTATTAGGGACTTTATGTTTGGTTTTCAAAAAGTTTTAATTTGGACAAAAATTTATGGCACGAAAATGTTTGTAAGCATGTGTTTAAGTACGGTAACACCTTGTATCCTGTTCCGGCGTTGAACTCGAGTAAAGGGTGTTACATGATAAGCCAATAGTTTTAATTTTTTTTTTTTAAATTTCGGAAGTTTATTTGGGTCATTTTCGTGGACAAATGGTTTTTGAAATGAGATTGAAAATAAAGTTGAACACGATTTTACTAGTTTTGAATGAACTGCGCAAATGGTTTAAAAAAGTACGTTTGCAATCAAGATCAAGAAAAGTTTCTTTGTGCCATTTCGATAGCCAATGTAGCTTTCCAAATTCGGCAATAATGGCTGGGCTGAGTTTAGGGTGTTACAACTTCATTACTGGAATACTTTCATCCATATAATCTTCTTGCATTCCTAATTTGGTGGATGCTATGAGACAAACTTCGCTTGACCGGCGTCTTTTCAATTTTTAACTCTGGTGGATATTCCTGCCATTCTTAGATTTATTTATATGCTAACTCCACCCATCCTAATGGGTTAATTCCTTTCTATTACAAGGCAGCTAATCTTGACCACAAAATGCTTTTATTACTACCTTAGTAAAATACCATAGCTACTACTTTGAGTCTGGAGCTCTACTCCAATAATAACAAAAACTTATCAGCGTTACTCGAAAAGGGCTATAATTGAGTAGAACTAGAGCCAGCTCTACCTTCATGAGGGCTACAACCTGATGGGTAACATGTGGCAACTATTCCCGTTTTGGGAATATTAAAGGATTCTCCCTTCTATTGATGCCAACAGGTGTCCTTCATAAATTGATAGACTTCAATGGTTCCTTCACAACTCCACAAATATTTTGCTTGATCAGTACTTCCATATTTATTTTAAATTTTATATTTGAGAATCGTAACTATTTCTTTTAATAATTTTTAACTCCATAATTGTGTGGATTATTGACTTTTGATGTAATCGTATTGCTTCAAAGTTCATATATCCATTCATCGCCCAAAAGCGAGCCCAATAAATGAGAGTGGATATTCAATATCGGAATCACAAGGGAGAGGCCTGAAAAAACCCCAAGAATAAAAGATGAAGGAAAATAGCTTGAAATTAAAATAGGGAAATAGCAGCCGGAATCTCACATGATTACGAATGCCATTGCCATATATGAAGAACAATAAATACTAAAAAGCCGAAGGAGCGGAGCGAGTCAGAAGTGAGACTCACTTACGAGAGAGAGAGGGAGGGAGGGAGAGAGGTGAACTTAATTTTGCTTTCGTCTACTTTGTAATTTTGTAAACCCCAAAAAAGAAAGAAAAAAGAAACTACAATAGGAAGAGGCCAAATTAGTCGTGAATACAAGAGCCGGTGGCGATTATGGTTTTCCCCTAATTGGGAAAATTTCTTTCTATCGAAATCCGTACTACTCTATCGGATTTGGTACCAACTTCCAGCAGAGTTTTGCAGATTACCGTGAGGATTGGATTGCATTGCATTGCATTGGATTGGATTGTATTGGATGGGTATGCAATAGAGTTTTATTTATGTGTACGGATAATAGATTATTATGATATATGCCTTCTTATTTTTTCATCTTGGAAATTTGGGCGCTCCTATTCGCAGATGCAACATAATTAGAACAGTTTTCTTTTTTTATTAATTAATAAGACATTTATGAGAATTGAGGTTAGTTAGATTTGAATTTTGATTCAGGTCTGCCCATGGTTTCCTCAACATCCCCTATTGACGAATATGATCACCCTAATTTTTCCCGAAAGCGCCTTAAAGTTTCGGATCTCTCTGCCGATTTTGCATCTTCAAATCGCGGGTATAATTATTAATATACTCTTTTTTGGTTGATGACGCTCTTATTTACATTTTTTTAATCGTATTCATGATTTGACAGTGATGAACAATCTGCAACGGAGATGAGTTGCCAGTCTAATGGAAATAGCAGTGGTATTTCTCAATCTTGTAACGGCGGTGGATCTTCATGCGATAAGAGTTACTCTAGCTATGCGCCATCATCTTCTTCGTATGTGAGTGGATGGATGTATGTCAATGAACACGGCCAGATGTGTGGTCCTTATATCCAGCAGCAGTTATACGAGGGTTTGTCGACTGGTTTCCTGCCGGATGAGCTCCCTGTTTATCCTGTAGTCAATGGGGCTTTGATCAATCCTGTTCCCTTAAAGTACTTTAGGCAGTTCCCTGATCATGTTGCTACTGGGTTTCTATATCTCACTTCAGCCACAGCTTCCAGTTATTTAAAATCTTCATTTACAAATGTCCAACACACTCCTTCCCCTTCGCCTTCTCAATTCAACTGCAATGTAAGTTCCGAAGCATTTAGCTTTGTATTGCAGGTATTATTGTCCCCCCTTCCCCCACCCCCCTTTGTTTCCCCTTTTTTTCCTAAGGCATCCTTTGGATGATTTTCACCTTTTTTGTTCCAGTCAGGTGAAGATGAATGTTGGTTGTTTGAAGATGATGAGAGTAGGAAACATGGGCCCCATTCTCTTTTACAATTGTATTCTTGGCATCGCTGTGGGTATCTTGCAGATTCCATTATGGTAAGCCGTAAGCCTTGAAATTCTCAAGTCATGATTCATCACTGCAGTAACTGTTCATTTGTATCAACTGTAGGGTCCTATGAACTCTTTCGAAACTTGTGTAGGTATTGTGGTAGGCTGGCATGATGTATCTAAGCTTTACTGAGTCTTGCTTCTTATATCTTTTTCTTTTAATTTATTTTCTTGCAGATTTATCATGCTGATGACAGGTTTCGCCCCACCCAATTGCTGTCTGTTTTAAATGCTTGGAAAGGTGGTCAGTATGTTGCTGAAAATGAACAGGAGTTATCAGTGAACTTCATATCGGCAGTTTCTGAAGAAGTTTCTTCTGATCTGCATTCTCGAATTATGAAAGCAGCTCGTAGAGTTATGCTAGATGAAATAATCAGCACTATGATCTCAGAGTTTGTTGCTGCAAAAAAATCTCAGAGACCTCTAATGGTTGAATCATACAACCAGGATGCTAAAAGTTCTGATGGGAAACTGGTAATGTATGCAATCACTCAAAAAAAAGAAAGAAAAACTTATGTTTATTTGTCTTAAAATCTGAAGCTCCTTTGCCATACAGATTAAAAATACCACGGAAAGAAGTATACATTGTACTTCCAAGTTTGGCACAGCGACCTCCGATGGTGTATCTAATATTTCTATCCTAGAATCTACAAATTTTGATGCAAGTCTAAAATCTGTTGGAAGCCTTGAAAACTTTTGGGGTTCTTATACAGTTGTTTTTAAAATGCTTTTTGAGTATTGCATGCAAGTTACGTGGAATGCTGTCTTTTATGATAGTATGGTTGAATATTTGTCTTCCTGGAGAAAAGGAAAACTTTGGTATGGTCAGCCTAATGTTCTGGCATCTGCTAGTGGCTCCATTGATCGTGGCAAGGAGACTGAAAATATAAAAGCTACAACTGTAAGTAAAGTCTAAATGTTAAACTCTATGTGTGTAAACAGTATGTAATGACCTTGAATCTAATGTTTTATGGTTTTATAGCTCTTCTCTAGGATGGAATTGACGGCTCATGATATTGATTGTCCACCTGGTTATGAACTAGCAACAGTTTCTGTAGGTAACCAGGCAGAAGAGACATATATATCTCAATCTGCGGTGCAGGAAATTTTATCCAAACAGAACAGTCCATTGCACAATAGTGGCCTTTATGGTGGAATACAATGTATTCTGGAAGGAGTTGAAAATGAGCTCCATTCTTCTGTGATGGTGTTTATGGCTGACTATCTTGACGGTCTTGTTAAAAGTGAAGCCAAAATAGTTATTGATATGGAAAATGATAAAAAATTGAATGAAAATCCTGATGAAGAGGCAGCAGAGAAATCAGTCTGTTTGTCAGTAGATGATGAATTGAAAGAGGTATTAAAAGTATATCCTGTTAGTTCTTCATTTTATTTCAATATACTTTAAACACTGTTCTAGCTAGACTAGGTATGCTCTTTCCGATTATAGCTCAATATGTGCTTATGCATAGTACACAAGGATCATATCTTTCTTAAATTTAAACAATTATTTTTCTTTTACAGCTGCAAGACACAGTTGGATCTTCCGGTCAGTGCCATCTTGCTTCGGGCGTTGGTAATTCAGATGATTCTGAAGAGAAAAAAAATGTTTCGAACAGAATGTCAGATTTATCTTGCAATCTACAGAACTCAGTACAATCAAAGAAACCTGTTTGTCAATCCATATCTGAAAATAATTATGCTTCAAGGCAGGAAACTTTTATGGCTGAAGCATTTAAGAGATTGTTTGGCAAGGTTGGGGATGTAAGTAATGAACGAGAAGTTAACGAGCCACCACCTCCTGGTCTTGAGATTAAATCTGGGATTCTTGTTCCATCACACAATTGTAAATTTCGTCCTTTGACATCAGTTGGGTGCGGCCCTAAGATTGGAGAATATGTTGCCATGGCAATGTGTCGGCAGAAGCTCCATGATGATGTACTAAGAGAGTGGAAATCATCATTTGCTGGTGATGCTAGTCTTTATCAGTTTCTTATATCATGGTCTAGTTCGAAGAAACACTGCAAGGCTGATGGCAAAGAGGTATTGTTCACTCCTTTGTACTTTCTATTCCAACAACTGACCCCCAGGTTTTGATATTGGGTTTAATATTTTGTTCACACTTTTAATTTGCCTCAGGCAAAGACATTTAGTGAAGATAGAAAAAATCTTGCTGGTTTTTCTGCCTCACGTGATAAGCCCAGGGACGGGTCAAGGAAGTCTCTCAGTTCAGGCTCCTCAGATATATCTTTAGTGACTGGTACATGTACGTATTACCGAAAGAAAAAGTTGGTTCATAAGAAGGTAGGATCTTCCCTGTCCACGATTATCAATGGGTCACGGGATCAAGCTGTTGAAAGGCCTCGGACAAAAGGGCCTTCCAAGAATTTGTTGGATCATGCAGATCAAAAACTAAGTGCAGCCACTTCTAAAAAGGGTGGGACAAATAAAAGTATGTCTCAATCATCTAATATTTCTAGGTCATCGAAAATCATAGCTAAGAATAGTTTGCCCAATGATCACTCATCACCCAAGAGTGCAATTGGTCGGAAAACATCAAAGGATGCTGCTGCTGTTCGAAGTATGTTGTTTTTTCTTCTAATAATTTCTTTATATTGAAGAAGATGATAATAAACTTAGAATTGGTAATGGTTATTAACTTATGCAGAAAATTTGATTGGAGAAGGTGATGTTAAAGTCTGCAGGGAAAGAGTGTCAACCTTTCAGAATTGTGATGTTGAGAAGGTTGCTCGCAAGAGTAACCATACTGTTGGAAGTGAAGAAGTTACTAATGATTCCTCCAAGAAGACACTAAAAGGTTTTTCTTCCGTTTATTCTTTGTTATTTTATCTCAGATAATTGCATATCTTAAAGCTTTCTTGATTTCTGTTACTGTCTTCAGCTAAGAAGGTATCAGGGGTAAAAAGAAAGCAATTAAATTATGATGAGTGTCCATCACCTTCAATCAAGGTACAGAAAGTTGCTAGTTGTGGTAGCAAGAGTTCTGCTTCTAGAGGGGTTGCAGATCAAAAGAGCCGCACAGTTAGATCCAGGACAGCAAATCCCTGTCCGAGATCTGATGGATGTGCGCGAACTTCAATTAATGGCTGGGAGTGGCATAAATGGTCACTCAACGCAAGTCCTGCTGAAAGAGCTCGTGTTAGAGGAATCCAGTGTATTCAAATGAAGTATTCAGGTCCAGAGGTTAATAGTATGACACACTTGTCAAACAGTAAAGGTCTTTCTGCTAGAACTAACAGAGTGAAGCTGCGCAATCTTCTAGCTGCTGTAGAGGGTGCTGATCTCTTGAAAGCTACACAGTTGAAGGTGATTTTTAACATGTTATTTGAATATCATGGTTTTAAATGTCTTGGTCTGACATTGTTCGTTTTAAATTTACTTCATTTCCTAGGCAAGGAAAAAGCGTCTACGTTTTCAGCGAAGCAAGATACATGATTGGGGTCTTGTTGCACTTGAGCCAATTGAGGCTGAGGACTTTGTCATTGAATATGTTGGAGAGTTAATCCGTCCGAGGGTAAGTTTGACTTGTATGTTTTCCTATTTAGTCTAATTTCTTGCAATTCCTCTTCCTTTCACAAATGACCATTGAATATGCTTCCAAATGTTATAGATTTCAGATATACGTGAACACTATTATGAGAAGATGGGAATTGGTAGCAGTTATCTTTTTAGACTTGATGACGGATATGTAGTAAGTATATCAAACTTTTAATGTGTGCATCTTGATTTAAGCTGAGTTATGGGTGGAGTATCTTCTCTTGCTTTTGGGGCAATCTTATTGACTTCACATTTACTCCATCGACGTATAGGTTGATGCTACAAAGCGTGGTGGGATTGCTAGATTTATAAATCATTCTTGTGAGGTATGTGAAGATGTAGCTCTGTTCATTGTTGCTACTCATGATTGATTGGTGCTGCTAAATTTGAATACTTGAATTGCAGCCTAATTGTTACACGAAAGTTATTAGTGTAGAAGGCCAAAAGAAGATATTCATTTATGCAAAACGACACATAGCCGCTGGTGAAGAAGTTACTTATAACTACAAATTTCCTTTAGAGGAGAAAAAAATTCCCTGCAACTGTGGTTCAAAGAAGTAAGATGCAATTGGATTTATATGACTGTTCATTTATTTGTGATCTTGCATTGATTTTCTTGCTTTCTTAGGAAAAACTTATCAGTGTATGAAAATAAATCAGAGTATTAGACATACTACCAGCTATTCACTGCTCACTTTTTGTCTAACTATTCTTACTCTTGTTCAGGTGTCGTGGATCTTTAAACTAGCATGCATACTTTTAATATGTAGGTGGGCGAAAATCGTTACTTTTGTTATTGAGATTTGTACAGGCTTAAATTGATTCAGATTTCTGTTTTCTTATCTATCATATTTTTCTTGTGTAGGCCATCCCCTTGATTTCTTACTCCTTTTGAGTTGTCAGCACCAATTTGAAGCCACAGGGTATGCAATTGTGTTGGTTGTTTTGAATATGTGTGTGTGTGTGTTTAGTAAGATTTTATTTATCCAAAGAAACATGGAAGGTCCTGCTACACAGCAACTCAAAGGTTAAACAGTACTAGAACCTACAGAAACCGTTCAGGAAAGATAACGAAGGTTAATAGACGAAAAATAGAAGTAGAAGTATGGGGAAAAGGACATATTTATGTCACAAGGTTCTTCACTGAGCTTACAGATGTTGCATAGTTTGGGCTCTATAGAGTTTCTATATGATAATGTGCTCAAGCCATATTCTTTTAGGACCCAACCTGATGAAGCCCATGGTTTTGCCTCATTGCAAATTGAGAAGAAAAGAAAAAGGATATATGAAGCAAAACATGTGGTACAAGGCAAAGTAACTCTTTGCCAACATTAGTAATAAGACAACCTTGTGAATCTGTTGGTCAGAGGAAACATGTTGCTGTCTTTTCAAGGCTGCCTAGGGTGGAATATTGGGGGTGGGTTGAGAGAGACACAAAGGGGAGCCAGTTATAAGACTTGGTCATTTAAATGATGAAAGGAGAAAGAGAACAAGATATAAAAACGAAAGAAAATGGTTTTATACTTCTATTAATTTATTATTTTCAGTGTTTATATATGTTCCTGCATCTTGAGCTTAGTTTTTCCATTGCAACAATTATGCTAATAAGACATGTCCTCAATAAGCATGGGAAGTTATATGAACATTCCCGTCTAGCGTAAAAATTTTATCCTTCCCATTATGCACTGCAGTCATGGTTGTATTATTATGGAATGCCCGTTGTGGCTGATGGACATGATAGTTAGAAGATTTATTTGTTTAATAAAAATGCCTTCTCTATTTGTCCCGTCCTGTTTTGGAGAAGATTTTGGAGGCTATGTCGCATCAATTCTTCAATTTCCTTGAAGTACCCCTACTGAATACATAACCTATTGGCTTTGGTATGAAGGTTCAACCTTCAAAACGTACGAAGATCTTAGGAAAGGGGAAAAAGAGAGAACCTGGTTGTGTGGGGCACATATCTAAACGCCAAACTTACCCCTGAGGTTGGGTCAAGTAACATAGTATTAAGGGAAGGAGAGCTGACAGTTTTTATATTTTATTTAACTATTATTTATTTTTAATGATGCATTGATCGAATTGTACTTGTTATTTCAACTTACAAGTTCTTTATGTCCTTAATTTGTGATTAAATGCAGCTTGAACATGCTCAGTGGTAGAGAAGCTTGGAGTGGGTCCTTTTAAACATTTGCAATTCCAACCTGGAGTGTACTACCAGAAGATTTGGAAGTGAATTCACCAATACGAGTTTTGGCAGAGCACTTGACAGGGTATATCGGCATTGTTTCTCTTACTGAACGATTTACTGAATTTAGATATATTTGACAGTCACTTTTACATTTTAATTTATAGAAATCAAATTTTAGATATTGGTTCCATACTTAATTGTCATGAGAAAATTAGTTCTACTGGTTCCTTGTGGTTGAGGGCTTTGGGTGATCTAAAGCTTCATATTTGGCATCTTTGATTTTATCTGTGGCATTTAAGTTATCTTTGCTAAGAATGATAATAATCGTATCCACTCTATGTTATTTGAACTTGAACTTGAGTGTCGGGTACAGGTATGTGTCTGACAGAGATATAGTAAAAAATTTGAAAAGGTTTTACTTATGTGCTGGACACGAGTGTTAGACAAGGATTTTTTCCAAAAAAAATGAAGAGTCCTAGCAACATAGTATCTACCTGGCTGCAATCGATTTCAACCTTGATTGGGGGTTCCTCTGGTTAAGGGATTTTGAGCTTCATCTTTGTGAAAGTGATTTTAGCGCTCTCTACTAAAATGTGAAAATGAACTTGGAGCATCCCTTTATCGTTAGAGTGCTGTCTCAAGTGCAGAGCTTCTTTTAAGATTATTCTTTGGGCAATTCTGAACCTGCTGCATCTTTAACATGCAATTGCATACATTAAGAAACCGATGACTAATATTTGGCATGAATTGTGAACAATGGATGGACGTTTCAGGTTGTGGGCAAAGTTATTTCAAATAGAAGCAGATGATGTGATAAAGACATTTTCTCATGAAGACGAATTACTTATCCGTGTCCATCGTTGTTGTATATAACACTCTAGCAGATGAGTTCCTTCTCTTAGAATCTGTAATCAGTTTATTGTTGTCTTGCCGCGTCATATTTTTGGAATATAAATGTTTTTTTTTTACAAACCTGAATTTATCATATTAGCCATATATATATATTTTTTACTAAAAGACCTTTTGAAGGCACTTATTGCACTATAACCTTTATATTTTTGAAGGCACAAGGCGCAAAAAAGCCCTCATTTTATTGAAGTAAAATGCAAACTGTATGTTTGTGTATTGTATTTTTTTTTTGTATATATACATTTAATATGCTTAAGATGAATAATTACGATAATCTAAAGATTTTTCCAATTTAGTTTTAGGACAGAAAATTGTTTTATTTTTGTTGGCCAATATGATTTGCTTATGGTACCATGTTTGTTTTAGAGTATTTTGATATTGAGAAGTAGATTAGAGATTTATATATATATAAAATCCCTTTCTTACAAAATAAAATATACATCTAATGGGAAAAGGGGAAAAAAATTAAAGGAAGGTGGGTATTTTTTTCATTTTCATTTTTTGGGTTACAAAAACATGTCTAAGTTTGTGCTTAATCATGTCTAACACTAAGATGCATCGGTTAGGTGGCTTTAGACGAAGCAGGGCTTGACAACATTGGTTTGAGCTGCTTCCTACCTTCAACAGCAGACAAATCAAGTCCACGGGGAATTTTTATTCACGCATCCGTTGAGAAGATGCCATATTTTATGGATTTTTACACTAGGACCATTTATGTCTCAACTTTAATCGTTGGTCCTCAGTTAAAATATTCCCAATGACTTGTATTCATCGGATCTTCATTAGACAGTAATAAATTAAGTTACATAGAAAATTTTCAAAGTTGGAAGCAATGCGATGGATTAGAGGATGAGTGTTCACCTACGGGGCATTTCGATAAAGTTCCTTTCCATCCTTAATTTATTAATTATACATTCTTTCTTTTCACTGTAATTATGTTGGTTGCAGGGTTGGATAAGACCTATTTGGCGTAGGAAAACGTATATTATTGCCTCTGGTATGTCCCTTTCTCTCTCTCCTAGTTTAATCCTACAATTTACACTTTTGATACAAGCAACTGAAGAAAATACCGACTTCACCAAAAATATAGAAATTTTAGATGCATCCGAGCAAGAATCGATCGCACGAATGGAGATAAATAAAGCCGATTCAACTCTTGACCATGTCAATATAGTGTTAAATTATAAAATTTTGGCCAATCACCTCACCTAGTTACCAGGTCCCCTTTCACTGCAACTTAAAAAGAAGAAAAGAGGCAGCAAATATAATCAAATAAGTGATTACTGCAGTTATCTCTCCTGTGGTCTCTATATAATGTTGAGAAGTAATATTAGCAAAATTGAGAGCCTACTTTTTTGTAGTAGAGGCAGCCTTCGTCCTTTCTTTTCATTGCAGGTTCTGGTACAACTTAAACTGGAAAAATTCCCATAAATTTGGATCCTATGGTCTTTAATATTATTTAGATTTGTAAGTATAAAATTTGTTTCATTAGGTTGTCCATTGATTGTTTAGAAAGTGTTAAATACATATAACACTATTTTTCTAAAATGTAAGTCTTCAAATTAAATTTTTAAAAAATTAATAGTGTTAACAATTGGACATAATTTTAAAATCTAGAAAATAGGACTAAATTCCTGTAAATAAAAGTACAGGAATTAAATTTCAAATTTATGAAGTGTATAAGAACCTATTACATTTTACTCACATAAAACATCTTTTCTTTTTACAACAAAGTAAGTTTGATCATTTTAACATGTTAAATATATATACTCAAGTTATCTAGATGTATAAATGATAAGTATAGAACTTATTTAATCATTTTACCCTTTTATGATTGGTTTGATAAAAAACTGATACATAAAAGTATTTTCGTTTTGCTTATGCAACAAACACCGAATCAAGTTGCAAATAAAGCATTAACATAATGGTAAAAAGGAGGCATTGGGATGTTTGAGGTCGCAAGATTCAAGTTTCCCCAAATATAGATTTGATATTTGTGGTGAAGTTATTCAGATAGTTTTGATTTATTAGTTTGGTATTTTAGTTATTGAAACATGGGGGTATGATTGTCAATAATTTAGTTATGCTCTTCACACTATTTTCTCTGCTTTTAATGTTAGAAATTTAGCTTTTTTACTATTTTGGTGTAATAATTGATGTCCAACCAATTATATATAACAAGAGGGTCTAGATGAATAATAGTTCCATTCCTAATATGATATTTATTACAAACTCGAGTGTTATTCGAATGTGCTCAATAAGATTTAATAGTGTTAGATACAAAATGATTATTCGACATGATTAGATAATTAAAACACAACAAAAATAATATAAAAGCAACACCACATAAATATTTAGTGGGACAAAAGTTTCTATAATATAAAATATTTTAAATATAATTATGATTGAAAAGATAACATGATGAACTATATGTACTACACATTTGGGAGTTAATTTGATAGTGTTAATCAGACTTGAGAACTCAGGACTATATAAAAATTAATTAAAATACAACATAGAAAACGATAAATTAAAATACAAGATAGAAAATAATATGATCATAAAGAATCTTTGTTAAGTCCTCATAAAGAGTCTTCGAAACACTAGTTGAAGTCCCAATTCATCCGAGGGGTGGGGGCGGTAACCCTAACTCCACAACAAATGTAGTAGGCATTGTTGTAGTAGTAGCTATGGTAGTGGCAATAGCTGGAATACTTGGAGCACAGTGGAATATCCTTCATCTCCCCAAGATCCTGGTGTTGGTATCTTTGAACTTGCCCAGTCTTTTCCCTTAATCGGAAGGAGCATGATCGCCCTTTTTTCCTGTGCATCTTCCCTTCCAGCAGTGGTCTTCTGTTGTTTTGAAGCATTCCCCTCGTCGTTTTCGGAGGATCCCTTCCTCAGACAACAAAATTTTTAAACAATGTATCGGATTTTTATTGAAATTTAAGTGGATGACATGTTAAATACAAACAACACATCACAGATTTGGCCACAACTGTTGCCATATTCCAAAAACATCAGCTGCCGTTGAACCTTGCAAGATGTTCTTTCGGAGTGATTGTGGCGAAGTTTTTAGGTTTTATTGTCTTGAGTCGGGGCATCGAAGTAAATAAAAATAACAGACATAGTTTACATGGAACCTCCTACCTTGGTAAAAGGATTACAACAACTCATAGGAAGCGAGGCAAACTTGAACAGATTTATCTTAAAATTTGCAATTTTTACTGTTCTTCAAATCCGTGCGAAATGCGAAAAAGTAAGTGGAATCGAGACTGTCAACAAGAATTTGATTAGCTCAAAGCATATTTAAGATTTGTACTATTGCTCTGTACACCCATTCTATTCTCGCATCCCAAATTTACCGGTATAACGAACGACACTGCATAATGGGATTTTGAGAAAAACTCTTAAATAAAGTCTATTTAATTATTTGTCTTATGATTGGCCACCCTTGAATAAAAGATAATTTTCTCTTCAATTTATTTTGTCTTTTCTCAAATAAAGCTTAAATATCGCCCAATATTTAATTAAAATTAAAGAGAAAATTTAGCATAGTATTTTTGTATATATGAGAAGTTGTATTGTTCGAACAAATTTGGTTATTAATATATTTGCATATTTTCCTGAAAATTTTTTGTACGCAAAATAAAATGAAAGAAAATATTGGTTCACTAATTATGTATTGTTTAACTAGTACTAAGTAATATTATTTGGTTGACTTGTAATACGGAAAGACAACTTATATTAGTAGATAATCTAAACATGTCCTTAGTTTAATCGTAATTGAGCAAAACTAATATGTCATCTATTAAATTCAATTGGGGAGATTTATCGGAGCAGATGACTCTTAAAAAATAGATACATAAATGTGACTAATTGCACTAAACATCAAACAATACCCAAATAGAATAGATCTTAGACCCGTTTATGGATTCATTCATTAGTGAAATTTATAGTGTGACTTAACTTTATCTTGAGTAGATGATGGACTTATCCTGAGTAGATGATGGACTATGCGTGTGTGACTCGTATACTTTGATGTAAATGAAAACCTGAGTTCAAATAGATAAAGAACCAAAATTTAGTGCATTGGGTATACAACTTTTGCAGTATGTAGCATTATTCCACAATAGTGGAATTCATAACACAATTAAAGGGTAAATGATATCCTCTTATCGACATTATATGATAGATGAAATGTAACATGGTCACGAGTAATTTGTCTTATTGATTAATGATTTAATTACTATTTGTTAGTAATTGATTTTTCATGAAGGAAGATCATATTGGGAGAACATATATATTACAAAGAGATTAAGAATATCCTATTAGGGTAACATTCAGAAATGACCTAAGAATTAATTTAAGTTTTTCAAATTATTATTTAATTAAACAATGGAAGTTTGAAAATAGAATTAAATTAATTGGTCATGGTGAATTCATTGAATATGGAAATTAAATATATTTTCTCTTAGATTTTTTTAAGTTAAAGTTTTCATTACTTTAACAGAATTAGAATTCAGTTTAGAAAATTATTTAATTAGACAATTAATTTATCTAATTAAATTAATTTAAAAAATAATATTTATTTTAAAAAATAGAAAAACTTGTATTAGGTTGGATTAAATTATAAAACGCTTGGTTAAAAGTCTAAAAAGTACATATAATTAGACACAATATACGAGAGGCCCAATACTACTCCTCTCTCCTAGTAGAATTAGGAGACTTGTTTTTCTATCAGATAAGTAGTATTTGTATTCTACTAGTTTAATCAGGGTTCTTCTATCTCTCTCAATAAATAGACGGCAATAGTAGAGCTATTTACACATAAGTTTTCAATATTGTTATTCTATCAAAAAATAGTGAGAATTTATTTCTAAGTATAAATTATATTTTCTGGATTGTTCGAGCACATATTAAAAGTGATTCGTGGTATGAGAATAGCGAAGGAGGTCATTCGGTTGACAGCTGAGAATGTATAGGATCTGTCTTGCTTAAGACACAAGTACTTTTTGGGAGAAGTTTATTGCTATAAATATCACAAACCAGTTCAGTTTTGAAATTTTTATTTTCCGCTATGCAAGAAAACTATTTTTGAACCGAATTTTTTTTCAACTATTGGTGTTAGAGTCAGGTTGTGCTATGTTCATAGTGTAAACTGATACTGGAATTTTTTGATAAGATGTGACATTCTTGTAATTATTAGCATGTTTTGGGTTATATATATGAATGAATGTATTTTTAGTATTTTATTATTTACATGATAAAGTAATTTTGTCAAAGTTTTGATTTCTAGAAATTAAAGTGATTGTAATTATTATTTTAATATTTATTTTAGGATATGTAATTAGATCGGAGACTATCATCTCTATGTAGGAATTATTTTATTAATTTATTTTTGGAATAATTCATGTAAGCCAGAAACAAACATAAGTATTATGTAAATAAATTTTTTGACGAATCTCGGAGAACCGAAACGCATCTAAGACTGATTGAGACATCGAAAACTCAATCTAGTCAACTGACAAAAGATCGATAGTGGTCCAGTGGTAGAGGTTGCTGGTGGTACGAAGGTGGTGATCGGGGACGGTGGCCAATAGTGGTCGACGATTGCTAGCGGTGGTTGGTAATGACAGATGATGGTGGTTGGTGGTGACTCGATAGTAGCCGGTGACGATGGTGGCATCAACTATGGTAGCAATGAAAGTTCATGATGGCAATAGTAGTTTGACAACAAACCCCTTCAGTGGTTTTCAAGTCATTTGTGGTGTTAGAAAAATCCCAGAAAATAAGGATATTTGACTTTCACCTAAAAGACCCAAAATATGCTATGGGGTAATAATTATAATTTTTATTTATTAATTTTCTAGGATGGAATCATAAAAAATTTGGCTGGTAAGAGTCATTTAATATTATGCTTTTCTAAGATAGCATTATGATATTTAAATTGACTATAAAGTATGTTCATGCATATGTATGGTAAGCTTGCCATATAATTTAGGAAAAGAATATGACATGTACTTGTCATGCATTTATTAATCATCCATGATTGGATTTAGACATCAAAACATTGCATGTTTGTAAAAGATTGAGTGGAAAAAGGTCTCTAAACAAGACTTACGACCTTCATCGATGATCTCTTGTGATGACATGAAATGGATCTGCCCCAAGGTAGGCGTTGTTATGTAGATTTCACTAAGGAAAAAGAAAGAAGAATTATCTTATAATCATATGATAGTTGGTCGGCCACATTGTAGATATTATCATGCGATATAAGAATTTTTTTTTCTTTTATAGAGGACAACTAATCATACATATTACTTGTTGAGATTGTCCCAAGATGATTCAATTGTGGTACATGAAATGACAGATGTTGAGTTGATGGTTATGCAGTCAAAGATCATTCTAGTTAAGTAACTTCCCAAAAAGTTATGCTTAAGTTAGAATGATGACCAAATGTGAGATGATTATTAGTACGTATAAATGCCTAAGGAATTAGGTTCACATTAATTGGGTGGAAATCCATGTTCTTACTAGTTGATTAAAATTGCCCCAAGGTGACTTAATTCAATGTGTGTAGGAATTATCACTACAACGAGTTACAAATATTTTCAAGGTTTAATGTAAGACGCATGCATCATCTTAATGAATATCATATAAGACTACCAAAACGAGTCTAGTCAAACTAGAAGACATGTTCAGAGGCCAGCTGCCTTGGCACGATAATCGGCTATAACTAGTTTGATGAATGCCTAATAAAAACTGTAACAACCGGTTTATAGTGAAATCAGAACATTGGTTTCGGAACCACAAATTTGATGAGTAAATTTTTATTTATTATTTTAATGTCTATGTGATGTTACTGAGGTTGTATTAAAATTTTGTTAAGAAATTTTAATGTTTGCATGATTAAGTAAAAAGGACTAAATCGTAAAAAGGGTAAAAGTTGAATTCTATTAGGTAAAAAGGTCCAAAAACTTTGAAATCTTAAAATAAAGAACTTGAATGGTAAATATATCAATTAAAGGGTTAGTGGATATTTATGGGTAAGGTATTAATGTAATTTTGATGATTTTTAAAGGGTAGAATGGTAAATAAATTCAAAAATAACTAAGGAAAATGGTATCATCTTTTCCAGTTTCCATTGTTTGGCCGATTCACCATTTCTGAAAGGTGGAGCATTCAATTTCTACTTCTACCTTGCATGGTATGATTCTTTTTGAAAGGGGGGAGCATTCAATTTCTACTTCTACCTTGCATGGTATGATTCTAACTCCCGTTTTTAATGATTTTTATGTTTTTGAAGTCATTTTAACTTAATCTAGCTAGCCTGGGGGTCAATTTGTAAAATTTTTAAAGATTGAGGGTTATGCCATGAATTTTTTTAATGGTTCTTGATGTTTAATGGTAGATTGTGAGTCATTGCTGATAAATAAACAAGTTTTGTAAAATAATTTTTGATGAAATTTGCATTTAGAAATTGATTTGTAAAAATAGTAAAAGTTTATGTCAAATTTATGAAATGATGGTTTTTATGGGTTGATATAACTCCCTAGCAAATTCGATTAGCTTGAATGGAGGATTAAAATGCTGAAATTTCAATTTATGAGCTTAAGGACTAAATTGTGAAAGGTTAAAATATTAGTGGTAAAATGGTAATTTTGTATAAATATGAAATGGTGACTAAATTGAATATTAGAGGTAATAAATGGATTGAAACTTGTCTATTTTGATCAAGGTAAACCACGTACGGACGTAGATCGAGGCAAAGCAAAAGCTTCGGAATAACTTGTTTAACTTATACGCCCTAGTTGTCGAGGTAAGTTCGTATGAATGTTTATTGAATCAATGTTGTTTAATTTGAATGTTAACTATGTTATTTTTAATGTAAAAAGATTAATGTATAATCGTATCAATGTTCTGATGAATTGACAGAAGTTGAGTCGTGGTTCAACCTTAGGAATTCGTAGGATACAACTGACATTCATTACGGATTTCATGTTTTGGGTGCTAGTCTTGAATGTCCTACTGATGGCTGAAGTTCTGCATTTGTTGCATATACTCCATAGCTCATGTGAGCAGCATCGTGTAACTTACATTCTGACTCACAACTCGTGTTAGCAATGATGTAAAGGAAATGTTACGGATATATGTTTAAGCACACTTCGTGTGAGCTTTCCTGAGTATCTGATGATATTAAAGATGGTTCAACGGGCAAGAAAAGGGATTGAAATGGTAAGTTTCCCAGTGGAATTTTGCATATGCTCATGAAAAAGATGTATGAATCAATGATGTATTTTCATATGAAAATGACTTATTTATGCTTAATTCAAATGAGTTATGTATAAATGCACTAACTTTTATATTAATGATGATGTATAAGCTTGTTCCAAGCTTGTAGTTCGGGTTATATTATGCTTATACTTATTGTTATATGAATGAAATGGTAAGTTATGTTTTATTTTCTACGAACTTACTAAACATTAAGTGTAATACCCCTAACCTGTAACCGTCGCTGGAATAGGTTAAGCGGCATTACTGGACTTGTCATTTAGTTCAGAACAATTTCATATCAAATATCAACTCATTACGATAAATGTCATTCATTCACATTCAGTATGAACTTAAAATCGAGCATACTATACTTAAAACATACATTAGGGACCAAGTTGGTAACATATAAAAGTTTCGACAACTTAGAAAAATTTTGAGCTTTTAAAAGGTCACATGCCCGTGTGAACAGACCTTGTGCCTCACACGGCCTTAGACACGTTCATGTGTCTAAACCGTGGAAAAACAGGGCATACATACTGACTTACCCACACGGCCACAAGACACGCCCGAGGGCCAGGCTGCGTGAAAATTAAGGAGGCTACAAACTTGGCTACACGGTCGACCACATGCCCGTGTGCTAGCCCATGTACCACACACGACCATTAGACACGCCCGTGTGTCTAGGCTGTGTCAAAACTAGAGGGTATATTGACTTTAATTCGTAGGGTACCCCAGGGGACACACGGCTGTGTAACGTGACCGTGTGTCGCACACGGTTGAGACACACGCTTGTGTCTCTACCTGTGTGGACAAGAATAGGCCATTTGAATAACCAAATTTGCCACCCTAAAACATAAGCATATATATTCAAAATTGACCACATTTAAACAACTCAATTTGCAACCAAATGCACCAATTCAATACACATTATAAATCATATCTAAACTTACCATTTACATGTCCATATACCTATATGACATCATATACAATTCATCCATTTAACATCCATAAACCAAGACTATCTTTGCATAATTTCATTCAAACATTATCTTGCTAAAAACATACGATGATCACACACATATATACAACCAACACCTAGTTCCAAATAAGCCAAATCACATGGCTTAACTTATATACAAATCTTACTCAAAACATGATTCCAAAACATAACTTATACTATTAAACTAGCCTATACATGCCACATTTACATAGGTTCAAAAGTTCAAAATACCAAATGGAAATTTGGATAGTGTGACATGCAACTCTGACTTGTCCGGAACGAGCGAGCTAACGAACCTCTAAAAGACATAAAAACAGGAACAGAGTAAGCTACTAAGCTTAGTAAGCTCGTACAATTCATAATTTAACTTACCATTTGAAGAAATCAAATACAATAATAACAAGCCAACAATTCAATAAAAATCCATCACCTAATTACACATAATCATCACATGTTAGTCATTCAACTAATAAATAAACCATATCTTATTCATATAATATTATTTAGGCTCGTTGAATCTATTAGAACTTCAAAGGATAATCGAGTGAACAATGTTAATAATCTGTCAATTCATCATACATGCTCTTTCGAGACATGGCCAGTAAGCTCATAATGAGTTGACAACTGTAAGCTCAATTAAGCTGGAAATGGAAGCTCTATTGAGCTAAACGAGAAGCTCTTACGAGCTATGGTGAGTCCGCAACAATGCAAGAGCTCGACCATTTCTTTAAGTACAGTAACATGTCACTTGAATCTACTGAATTCTTATAGTTCAACTAAAGCTTGTAACACATTTGATATATCATCAAGTAATTCAATTATAAACATTCAATTTAACCATAGAAAGTATAGTATAGTTCGATTCTAATTATACGAACTTACCTCGAGTTGTTCAGATAACCGTTGACTACTCGTCTACCGTTTGTTTCCCCAACCTAATTCCGATATTTTCTTATCTTGATCTTATATAAGAATTGAAGTTTCCGAAACCTAAAAGCATAAAGTGGCTTCTCTTCTCTTTATTTTCAGTGAAGAAAGGATGAACAATTAGGAAATTTTGGCAATTTGTTTTATTATTATTACTTTAATAACTAAATTACTAATATAACCTTATAAATAAACTTATAATAACATGAAATTCATGGACATGAATGTACATTAACTTAAACTAAGGTCAAATAACATTATAAGGACTTCCATATTAATAAACCATAACTATTTAATACCTTTAAACAATAGAACTCATATTTTACACTTTGTGCGATTTTGTCCTTTTTACCGAATTAAGCATTTAAACAGTAAAATTTCTTTATGGAACTTCTACATAATTTATCTGACATACTGTAAACCTTATTAAAATAATAAAATAAATATTTTGACTTCAGATTTGTGGTCCCAAAACCACTACTCCGATTTGACCTAAAAACAGGCTGTTACATTAAGTGCTTACGTAGTTTCTTTCCTATGTTTTATAGATTATTTGAAGCTCGATCGATTTCGAAGCTCGTCGAAGATCTATCACACTATCTAGCATAAATATCAGTAGTTTTTTAATGTTCTGGCCAAGGTTATAATTGCATGTATAGGTGGACTTATAATGATGTTTAGTTAAATATTTAATAGATGATTTGGTATGTATAAGTTGTGCAAGTTATATTGGTTGGTATCATTTGATACGTTGTTGGATTTTGTCATTTTGACTAACTTGTGATGTATGTTTGAATGGCTCATGTGGTATGTTTTGAATTGGTATGACAACGGTCAACTTGTGGCATGTTTGGTAAGTTTTGAACTAGTAATTAATGATTGAAATGTGGTAAATATGCATGTTTAGGTAAGTGTTGTTGTGTGTGTTTGATGTGCCTTTGAATGGCAAATTGCTTAGTTGAATTAGGACTTTTGGAATGGCAATATATGCATGTTTAGGTATGGTTTGATGCCTTGTAGGTGTGCACAAATAGTTCAAGTGTTTATGCATGAAATGATATAGAAAATGACTTGTTTTTAGGCAAATTTATGTCCAACGACCTAAGACACAAACGTGTGATTCAGCCGTGTGTGGCACACGGCCTGACGACACGGCCATGTGTCATCTGGAAATTCCTTTTTATGCAAGTCAGTGAGTTATACGGCCTAACACATGGCTTGACACACGGGCATGTGGGGTTATTTCAAGAGTTACACATTGGCATACAGGAGTGTGACACTATGTGACCCTACTTAGAGAGTTACACGGGTAAGCATACGAGCTGAGACACGACCGTGTGTCCCTAGTTCGAAGGTTACACGGCCTGAGACACGAGCCTCGATTTATTCCAATTTTTATAACTTTTTCTTAGACTTTCCAAATATTTTCATTTAGTCCCGAATTGTTTCTAAGGTATTTCTAGGGCCTCGAGGGCTCGATTTAGGACAGAATGTACATGTATGATTGATATATGATATGTTTATTTTAGTGAATGAAATATTGTTTAAATGTTTTTGATTATACGATAATGTTCCATAACCCTAATTCAGTGACGGATACATGTTAGGGGTGTTACAAAACTAGACAGTCCGGTTAAAGGGCATATGGTCATTTTATGGGATACTTTGCCAAGGTTATGGATAATGAGCCAATCTGGACCATAACACACAAATAGAAATGGTGTTCAAAGCTTGTCCAATGATTGTACATGCTTAGGGCGCTTATACCTTGAAACAAGAATCTAATGCTTACAACTCATGAAAGTTACAATCCATAATTTGATGTTGAATAACAACCAACTGGACAAAAGCAAAAACCTAGCGATTGGTACTTCTTTAATGGAGGGAAAACACTAAGAATAAGGTTAGTCTTAGGCTAGCTAAAGTGGAAGGAGTACCAGAAGCCTAAGATATCTAAGTTAAGTTTTTCTTATGAAGCAAAAGAAGACATTTTAAGACCAAATGCAAAGAATGGAAGGATTACCTAGCACTAAGGGCAAAGGGGTTCAAGGAAATGAAAGATTTTAAAGATGATAACCTATCATTGACGACTGTAAATGAGACAAGTGTGGCAGCTGAAGTAATGAGAGATGCACATCTTTATTTTGATAATTTTAGGAAGATTATTTTGAATATGTTTTCTATGTACAAGTTTCAAAGAAACTTATTATTGTTGCATGTTTATTTAAATATGACTTAATCGTGATTTTAATATAGTGTTGCAATATTTAGAATTGTAATCTTATATGTATGGATGAATGTCTATAATCTCTATTCAATCAAACTAAGATGTACACACTACTTGACTGAAATTTTGAATAAAAGACTTAAAGTTCTCACTCGAATAAGGCTTACCTTTAATTTGAGACTTGGTTATTACCAAGACTTATCACTCTAATAACACATACCTTTAACATTTGAGGCTTGGTCATATAACCAGAAAGAATCACTAGATTGTGAAAGATGACATTTAATCTTACTTAAGAAGTTGATCTTCCACAATGTGAATCTTGCTTGGAAGGTAAGATAAATAAGTGATCTTTTATGCAAAAGGAATGAGGATTGTGAAGCCTTAAAACTTGTGCACACTAACGTATGTGGCCCTATGAATGTCAGTGCAAAGATGGTTACAGTTTTACGTACCTTTATTGATGATTATTCCAGTTATGAGCATGTGTACCATGCATTGTAAAAGTGAAGCCTTGATAAATTTAAAGAGTTTCAAACGAAAGTGGGAACAACTAGGTTTACCTATTAAGCACTTCAGCTTAATCAATGTGGGGAATATTTATCGGATGAGTTCTTAGGGTATCTCATAGAGAAGAGATATTATCCTATTAATTGTGCTAGAACTTCATAATAATTAGCGTGGAGATAAAGGAATTGAACTTCGTTAGACATGGTTGATCGATGTTAGTTATTCAAAGCAGCCAACCTCCTTTTGGGGGTATGCTTTACGAACGACTTGCAATATTCTGAATGATGTACCAACGAAGGCCGCATCTAAACTTTATATGAATTGTGACACGGTAAGAAGTCAGCCTGGATCATTTAAGGATTTGGGGATGCCAATCCACGTATTAGGTAAAGATGTGAGGAGTTGGATTCACAGATGAATTGTGCATGTTTATGGGATTTCTAAGAAACAAAAGGGTGGTTTGTTATATAACTTAAAAGAGAAAATATTGATAGAGTCAGCTCATGCTACCTTTCTTGAAAAAGTTACATGAGCCACTTTAAACTTCAATGTAAAGTACTCGAGGAACTTTCAAGAAACACACAAATCCTATAGTACTGTTCAGAACAATTTCTATAGTAGAATGTAAACTATCAGCTACTTAGGGAGCTTTGTC